>NC_092377.1:46626951-47251951 GCF_030028105.1 Mobula birostris
CTCTCTCTCTCTCTCTCTCTCTCTCTCTCTCTCTCTCTCTCTCTCACACCCCTTCAATTCATTTGCTTGCATATCACATGATGCTAACTTGAACTCTGCAATCTCTAATTTTCTTTCCTACCACTTGAGGTCCAAATCCTGAAATCCTCAATTACTAAGTGCAGGAAAAGGTGATCTTGTGTCACAGTAAATAGAGTTGATACCTCATAGTTCCAATGATCCAGATTCAATCCTGACCCTTGATGCCATCTGTTTAGGGTTTGCTCATTTTCTCTGTGACTGTGTTTATTTAGAGTTTCCCCCCACTTCCCCAAATTGGGTTGATGAGTTAATGGGGCTACTGTAAATCATCCTTAGTATGTAGATAAGTGGTGGAAAAGGGGGAAACTGATGTGACTGTAAGGAGAAGAAATAGGTTAGGAGATGATTAGAGTAAGAATAGGTATTTAGGGGTCAACATGGAGTTGGTGGGCCCAATGACCTTTCTGTGCGAAATATTTTTCTATGATTCTGTTACTCTGGGAGAGTACTGCTGAGGTAAGAGGCCAGAGTTCTGCTGTTATTGAAAGTTAGTGGAAGCACCAGAGAAGAATGACTAACTTCTATTTCTACAACCCTCCAATGCTAATTTCCTTTGATACTTAAAGTTTCAGCCATACTCTAAATCTTTGATCTTCTTCTGCCCCTCTGATCCCAAGATGTTTAAATTCAACCTCTTCCAATGATCCATGCCCTGTCCCTCTCCCAATTCTTCTTGAGCCTTAATCTCTATCACACTGTGCTCTCCTACCTACTTACCCTTGCATACCTCATTCCTTGCTCTTTAGCCATTTGTCACAAGGCCTCTCACTCCATATGCCTGTGCCCTCCAAAACCTAAGCCTCTGCCCATCTCAGTGATGCATTTTTTTTTACCATGGAAAGGTATAATAATCTTCAGCTTAAATGGAGAATAAGGGACCATATTTACATGCACAGGAGAAGGCTATCTGAAAAGATAAATACTTTTTCCTGTGTTTCATCTATTTGCATCATGGCTGCTCAGGATTTCAGCTTATTTTTTTTTATTTTCTTTGTCTCACCTTTTTTTCCTCCTACATTCAGGTATCAAGAATATGACCAATTATTCAGTTGTCCAGTGCTGTTTCTCTTTTATCTTAGTAATATAAAATCTCTGCCTAAATAAATACTCATAATAACATTCATAATTATCAAGTAAATTAATTATTTGAGGAAAAAATGAAGTTTGAGTTATAGCATCTTAAGAAAGCTATTATTTTACATAACAGTAAACAATAAAACTTAATTTTGAAGTATATTTTCCTCCTCTCAGACAAACATCAGAGGAAGACGGGAAAAATAAGTCAGTCTAATACTGCTATACCTGAAGAAAGTACTGTCAAAAAATGTTCCTGCTCCGATCTTCGACATTTGACTCCTTCAACGTCTCATGGATAACACCAGAGATACCAAATGGTAGGTGATTTTTTTTTTTGCCTGAAGTTAAAAACATGATTAGCAAAGGTAAATTAATATTCTAGATGACAAGTTATATGTGGCACTTAATTTTTAATGACCATTTTAGCACCTAAAAAACTCCTGAGATAGCATCATTTTATATAGCTCGGATATTGCAGTCATTTAGCATGTAGTATTTAAATAGCTCAAAAGTGCTCCCTTTTGACAATTGTGGGGTACTGCATGTAGAAAACATGCATGCCAGCAACTTAACAACACAGAGATCGTTGCTTTCCAGGTCCGTATAACCATATATAGAATGTGTTTGCTTTTCTTAAGATGTCAAGCTTTCAATTGAAGATCATTGAGTTTTTTCTAGTATGTGCAAAGTGACACTATTGTGTTAAAATCCTAATTATGAGCTTGATTCAAAGGGTTATTCTTATTTTTCTTGAATCATGGGGTATTTTCTTTCCAATATGGGTGCTAGAGCAGAAAAGAAGCAGAAAAGTAAGTTTGCTTGTTTGGCTAACCTCACAGGATTTTGAGATCAGATCAGCCCCATCTACAGATGAAGTAAGCAACACATGAGGGGCATAGTGGAGGGTGGAAAGCTATGCAATATAAATAGCATTTGAAAAGAGCTATGCAGATCTCTCAGAAATTTAGTTATTTAGGGGGAAAGCAGTTCCAGCTCTTCTAAATGACGGACGCATACTTAAATCAACATTTCAATCTCTAAAATAAATTGTTAGACAAGCCCAAGTGGAAAAACATTAAATATGAAGGCAAGAACAAAAGTTTTTCTGAATTATGCACAGCAGCTGATGTTATTATTGCATGAGATCACTGTAAGAAAACTTAAGCCTGATTAAGACATCAAAGCATAATGGAAGCTTGCTTACTATGCTCCATGGTCAGGAGGTAATATAAAATATCTGCATAGCCCAGGTTGACTTGCCAATAGGAATCACACACATTCAAGAAGCTGGTAAGAAAAGACTGCCCTGTAGTTTTTTTTTGCCAAGTAGATTGATAAAATATGAAATGCATGTGTATGGCACCTCAGTTTGTTGTCCATTTGCTGCTAGGTCATGCCAAGTTCTCACTTAGCCTTACAGCACTTTCATTACTTATCATGCATAACCATGCTCTACCCAGGCACATGTTCAAGTTGAAACTTGCAACTAGCTTGGCAAGCTTGCATCTTTAACCACTGTTGCAAGCAAAGTTGACTGCTCATTGATGAACAGAATGGGTTACTTGCTGGTCATTTTGCAGCTCCTTTGAGGAGTACCATCATATTTTTGCAGGGAGAGATGAAAAGTGTAGCTGTATTAGCCATTTTCCTGTTGCTCTTTGTTTCCATTTTGATGGATATTGCTGATGATGTGCGTGACAGCTTGGGAGGAACCAGAGACAGATTTGCTGAGCAAAACGGGAAATCTTTCCAGACACTAGTGTTGCTATCAGTGTTCATCAGGTTTACTGCATGTTTTCTTGAATCTAATTAGCCAGGTCATCCCTAAATTTGGCTTGCTGCCCAAACTCATTGTCCGCAATTCCTTTACAGAGTACCAGCCAAGTTGAGTCATCTAGTAAAGCAGAACAGTGACGACTAGGCCTTGAGTGGCGTAACAAGTCTTGCCTCCAGAGAGCTTTGATAGTCTCTTACTGTCAAAGGGCTTTGAACTAGTTTTAAATGACAATTTTAAAATATATTTAAGAAGACCTAATCATTTAAAAATTATTATTTTTAATTAAAACACCTTAAAGTACTAGAAATTAATAAAGGTATGAAAATAAGTTAATAACTTACCAACACTTGCCTTGAAACTCAATATTTGCAATTCCATTCAAGTGAAAAGGTTATGTTTCTTACACAGCTATCCTGGGCTACAACTAAGGGGTCTGATATGAAATGCATTTGGCCCACATTCTACTACAGGTATCACGGGTGACTTTAGCAACAGAGCCTGGAACAGATTTCCAGATTGTACACTCTGTCCACTTTTCAGAGTGCAGATAAGCTAAAAAGAAAATGGAAATTAAACTTGCTGACCCAGAAACTGAAAGTTTCCCATTAAATTTGCATGAAAGTTTTTTTAATAAGAGATTTATCCCATATAAAAGTTCTGCTAATTTTATATTGGATGCTGGGGTGGCCTTCATTGGAACCTGGAGAACGGTCAGTCGTGGGTATGATGGATTTTCTAGCTCCAAAAGCAGAAGGTTACCCTGGTGAGTGTTTGTCTGCTGTACTCATGTTAATTAGCTGTTTACACATCCTCAGTACTACTGCTGATACTGTATTGAGTGGTTTCATCTTGAGTTTTTGGTTAATATCATACAGCATGGAAATATGTCTTTCATCCTACTGAATCCATACCAACTATCAACCATCCATTTATGGGAGGAAGCCAGAGATCCCAAAGGAAACCAACACCATTACAAGGAGAATGTTTAAACTTTATAAAGACAGCACAAGATGTCATGATTGAACCCATGTTTCTGCGTTACATTACACCACAGTACAGGCCTTTTGACCCATAATGTTCTGCGGACCTTTTAACCTACTCTAAGATCAATCTAACCCTTCCCTCCCACATAGCCCTCCATTTTTCTTTCATCCATGTCTCTTAAATGTCCCTAATCTGAGTCTTTCATCCATGTCTCTTAAATGTCCCTAATGTACCTGCATCTACCACCACTCCTTGCACCATGTTCCCTGCACCTCCCATACTCTAAAAATCCGACCTCTGACAGCTTTCCTATATGTTCCTCCAATCACCTTTAAATGCTGGACAACATAGTATCAAACCTTATCTCCTGCAATTATATGGTAGGAGATCAGATTTTATCTGAAAGCTTGAATCCTGTTGACTACATCTGAGGTTGCTGGCAAATCTCAGTTGTCTTGGCAGCATAATAGCAAGAAGATTCAAACTCAAGGTTTACTTGTAAATTCTAGCCTGATTCTAGAACTATCAAGAAGGCATTGCTGTATTGTTGGAGGAAACAATATCAGATAGCACAAATGTTTGAGTCCTCCGTTAAGCTGATTAGTTTTGAGAAGGAGAGCTCGATGTATAGAATGCTTTAGCTCTCTTTTCAAGGATCAGAGTAGTCCTGCTTCTGATCCCATCTGGAAAGTTTTATTTTAATTACCTTACTTTCTGATCTTAGTTCTATCTTCCTTTAGAGCAGGGGTCCCCAACCTTATGCCATGGACCATTCAGCAAGGGGTCCATGGGATGCTAGGTGGGGAACTCCTGCTTTAGAATATACCATAAAAGCCAGAGTGGTTTCCCATTACTGTTAAAATACAATAGTTATCCCTAACTCATAATTAGAACCCAGTCTAAATATTTATCCTGCCATTAAGAATTGCAATCTAAGATTCTACAGAGAAATATAAAAAAAAATAAGAACAGCAGCGTGTTAGTCCCCTAAGCTTTGTGGGTTTCTGAGACATTGCTTTCTAACATACAGTACAATGGGGCATCACCTGGACTTGGGAAGATACAGAAAAGCTTGATCAAATTCTGATATGAACTGATTGTGTTAATGGCTTGAACAATAATGCACAGAGATATTTAAAATGAAGAACACTGAAATGGGTTGTTTTGTTTTACATTTATTGGTGTTTACATTCCATACAAACGATTGCACTGATCTACCCAGCAGTAACAGATCTTTGTCTAATCTTTTTCTCCTCTCATATACATGAAACAATATCATGAAAATCTTTTGTAAACTAGTCCAGATTTTACATCTCTGGAGAAAATCGTAAGTAGCTTTATAGTGGATCTATCCTCAGCTTCCTGCATTAGAAGTACAAGTGTGAAAATGGAACATGCAGTACTTTCAACACCTAAAATCATTTGAATTTCACTGGTGTGAAATGAATTAACTGGGTCATTGAATTGTACTTAGAAGGAAAAATTGCATACACATTACACGTAGAGGAACCTATATCTACACAATGAGTGCACACCAAAGAAGTTTGCTAGTGAAGCAACCTTTTCATACGATGCTAACAACTGCATATGTTCACTTCCATAAAGCAATTAATTTAGAAGGATTATATAAAACAATGGGCCAGAACATGCTGTATTGCTAGAGGATGATTGTTGGTTTTAACAATGAAGTACATTTTAAAGTTTGTCACAGAAGATTCTCAGTGATAGGAAATTATTTGTATGTAATAAGATAAATCTGATTACATTAATTTGTAATTTATTGGTAAACAGTTTTATGCACTGATTTTCTTACAAATACAAAAATATGCATTTAATTGTTTTGTAAAACAAAGTTAATGTCAAATTTAAGTTTATTGTCAAATGAACTAAAACATGTATGCATATGTGCAATGAAAAACTGACTTACAGCAGCATTTACAAGAGAAACATGAATTAAACATAAATTATACACCATTTTTGTCAAGGAAGAACACAACTAGAACAAACAATGAAGTCCACTTTAGTGAAATGTGATGAAAGTGGTGATAGTGTGCTATATTGAATTGCTTGTGTTTTCTTTTCCCACTCAGTTCAAGAACTGAATGATTGATAGGAAGCAGCTGTTCTTGAACATGGTGGTGTTGATCTTCAGGGTAACTCCTATCCAATGGTAGATGCCAGAAGGTAGCTTGGCCCAGATGAGGGAGATCATTAAAGATAGATGTTGCCTTCTGATGGGAAGCATGTGTCTATGATGTATTGAGCATAGTCCACTACCCTTTGCAACCTCTTGCATTCCTGCGCATTTCAATGTCTTTACCAGACCATGACACAACCAGTCAAGATACTTTCAAAAGTACATTTGTAGAAGTTTATTATTGTTCAGTATCAAGCTCAACCTCATTAACTTAAAATAAACAAATGAAAGATAAAAATTACAAAGAAATAATACACTTGTTTATTTTCACAGTTCATAATTGATGTTTACAAAATTCTGTAATTTTAATTTTGAATAATTAAGATTAATATTCAAATATGTAATATGATTATAGCAACCTTGCAATGTTCTTCCAAATGAATTAATATCTAATACTAAAGGTCAAGGAGCTGGAGCTGGATTTGCTCAGGACCATCCAGGAAGCTGCAGACTTCATAGTTGATTTACTGAAGTGGTCACGTCCAGAGTGCAGGCTTCAGATAGCAGATGAGTGATCAGCAGAAGAAGTAAGAGTAAGAAGTCAGTGAAGGGTTCCTCTGTGGCCATTCCCCTCAGTAACAAGTATCCCTTTGGATACTGCTGGGGAGAGGACCTGTCAGGGAACAATAGCTGCATCCAGGCCAATGGCAGTATTACTGGCTCTGTAGTTCAGCAGATAAGGGCAAAGTCAGACAGACTATGGTGACAGGAGACTTGATATCTAGGGGGATGGAAAGGAGATTCTGTGGCCACAAAAGAGATGCCAGGATGATGTGTTGCCTCCCAGGTTCTAGGTCCAAGATGTCTCAGAATGGCTGCAGAATGTTCTCAAGAGGGATGATGAGCAGCCAGAGGTCGTGGTGCATATTGGCTCCGATGACATAGGTAGAAAGGGGGAAGAGCTCTTGTGCTGAGTGTCAGAAGTCAGGGAAAAGGCTGAAGACCAGGACCTTCAAGGTAGTAATCTCTGGATTACTCACAGTGCCACGTGCTAGTCAGGGCAGGAGTGGGATGACAGTACAGAGGAATGAATGGCTGAGGATCTGGTGCAGGGGGCAGGGTTTCAGATTTCCCTAGCAGAGATCCCAATGATCTGGAAGATATGACCTGTACAAAAAAGACTGGTTACAGCTGAACCAGAGGGGGACAAATATCCTTGTGGGCAAGTTCACTAGAGTTGTTACGAAGGGTTTAAATGAAGTCATCAGGGCCATGGCAACCAGAGTGATAGGGCTGAGGGTGGGCACTTGGAATACAAGTCAGTGCAGTGTGTACTGAAGCTGAGGATGAACAGGCAGACGATGGGGCAAAATTGCAGTCAGTGGGATGAACTGAAGTGTAACATGGGGACAAAATTGAAAAAGGTGATGAATATGGACCAGGTGTTAAAACCTGAATACACATAGTATACAGAATAAGGTAGCTAATCTTGTTGTGCAGTTAGATGTTGGTAGGTTTGACATTGAGGACAACATTGAGGCGTGGCTGAAAGAAGATCATTGTTGGGAGCTTACATCCAAGGATACAACTTGTATTAAAAGGACAGGCAGGTGGGCAGAAGGGATGTGGTTGCTCTGTTGGTATACAAATCCTTAGAAAGACTTGACATAGGATCAGATGATCCTCAGGAGTTATATAGAGGACTGCAAACAGTAGCCAGGAGGTGGGATATAAGTTTCAATGGGAAACAGTCATGTATTAAGGGCAATGTTATGATAGTCATGGGGGGGATTTCAATATGCAGGAAGAATAGGAAAATTAGGTTGGTGCTGGATCCCAAGAGACGGAATTAGTAGTATCCCAAAGAGATGGTATTTTAGAGCAGCTTGTGGTTGAGCCCACTAGGGGAAAGGTAATTTCGGATTTGATGTTGTGTAATGAACTGAATTTGATTACGGAACTTAAGGTAAGAGAACCCTTGGGAGACTGATCATAATATGATAGAATTTATCCTGCAGTTTGATTAGAAAAGATAGTGAGATGTGTCAGTAAAGGGAATTCCCGAGGTATGAGAGGGGAGTTGTCCAAAGTTGATTGGAAGAGGACACTAGCAGGGATGACAGCAGAGCAGCTGGAGTTTCTGTGGGCAAATTGGAAGGTGCAGGATAGATGCATCACAAAGATGAATAAGCATTTTAAATGGAGAATGAGGCAACTGTGGCTGACAAGGGAAATGAAAGCCAGCATAAAAGCAAAATGGAGGTCATATAATGCAGCAAAAATTAGTGGGAAGTTAGAGGACTGGAAAGCTTTTAAAAACCAACAGAAAGCAACTAAAAAAAACAATAAGGATAGAAAGGATAAAATATGAAAGTAAGCTAGCCAATAATATCAAAGAGGATATTAAAAGTTTTATCAGCTCTATAAAGAGTAAAAGAGAAGCAGGAATGGATACTAGACCACTGGAAAATGATGCAGGAGAGGTAGTAATGGGGGACAAAGAAATAGCAGATGAATTTAAGTGTCTTGCATCAGTCTTCACAGTGGAAAGCACTAGTAGTATGCCAGAAATCCGAGTGTCGGGGGAAGAAGTGAGTGAAGTTACTATTACTGAGAAGGTGTTTGAGAAGCTGTAAAGGTAGATAAGTCACCTGGACATGATGGACTACACCTCAGGCTTCTGAAAGAGACCATAAGGTATAGGAGCATAAGTAGGCCACTCACCCATCGAATCTGCTCCGCCATTCAATCATGGGCTGATCCAATTTTTCCAGTCATCACCACTCCCCTGCCTTCTCCCCATACCCCTGACTAATCAAGAACCTACCTATCTCTGCCTTAAATGCACCCAATAACTTGGCCTCCACAGCCGCTCGTGGCAACAAATTCCACAGATTTACCACCCTCTGACTAAAGTAATTTCTCCACATCTCAGTTCTAAAAGGACATCCTTCAATCCTGAAGTTGTGCCCTCTTGTCCTAGAATCCCCTACCATGTGAAATAACTTTGCCATATCTAATCTGTTCAGGCCTTTTAACATTCTAAATGTTTCTATGAGATTCCTCCCTCATTCTCCTGAACTCCAGGGAATACAGCCCAAGAGCTGCCAGATGTTCCTCATATGGTAACCCTTTCATTCCTGGAATCATTCTTGTGAATCTTCTCCAAACCATCTCCAATTTTAGTATATCCTTTCTAAAGTAAGGAGCCCAAAACTGCACACAATACTTCGTGTGGTCTCATGAGTGCCTTGTAACACCTCAACCATCACATCCCCGCTCTTATATTCTATACCTCTAGAAATGAATGCCAACATTGCATTCACCTTCTTCACAACTGACTCAGCCTGGAGGTTAACTTTTAGGGTATCTTGCACAAGGACTCCCAAGCCCCTTTGCAACTCTGCATTTTGAATTCTCTCCTCATCTAAATAGTCTGCCTGTTTATTTCTTCCACCAAAGTGTATGACCATACACCTTCCAACATTGTATTTCATTTGCCACTTCTTTGCCCATTCCCCTAAACTATCCAACTCTCTCTGCAGGCTCTCTGTTTCCTCAACACTACCTGTTCCTCCACCTATCTTTGTATCATCGGCAAATGTAGCCACAGATCCCTTAATACCATTGTCCAAATCATTGACATACATTGTAAAAAGCAGCGGTCCCAACACCAACCCCTGTGGAACTCCACTGGTAACTGTCAGCCAGCCAGAATAGGATCCCTTTATTCCCACTCTCTATTTTCTGCTGACCAGCCTATGTTCCACCCACACTGGTAACTTCTCTGTAATTCCATAGGCTCTTATCTTGCTAAGCAGCCTCATGTGTGGCACTTTGTCAAAGGCCTTCTGAAAAACCATGTACACCGCGTCAACTACATCTGCTTTGTCTACCCTGCTTGTAATTTCCTCAACGAATTGCAGTAGGTTTGTCAGGCAGGATTTTCCTTTCAGGAAACCATGCTGGCTTTGGACTGTCTTGTCATGTGCCTCCAGGTACTCCATAATCTCATCCCTAACAATCGATTCCAACAACTTCCCAACCACTGATGTCAGACTAACAGGTCTATTGTTTCCTTTCTGCTGCCTCCCATCCTTCTTAAATAGCAGAGTAGCATTTGTAATTTTCCAGTCATCCAGTACAACGCCAGAATCTGTCCATTCTTGAAAGATCATCATTAATGCCTCCGCTATCTCTCCAGCTACTTCCTTCAGAACCCGAGGGTGCATTCCATCAGGTCCAGGAGATTTATCCACGCCCAGACCATTAAGCTTCCTGAGCACCTTCTCAGTCATAATTTTCACTGCAAAAACTTCACTTCCCTGACACTCTTGAATGTCCGGTATACTGCAGATGTCTTCCACTGAGAAGATTGATGCAAAATATGCATTCTGTTCCTCTGCCTTCTCTGCATCTCTCATTACAATATCTCCAGCATCATTTTGTATTGGTCCTATATCTACCCTCGACTCTCCTTTACCCTTAAAAAAAGCTTTTAGAAAGAGGTAGCTGAAGGCAATAGTGATAATCTTTAAAGAATCACTAGATTCTAAAATGATTCTGGAGCACTGGAAAATTGCAAATATCACTCTAGTCTTCAAGAAGAGAGTGAGGCAGAAGAAAAGAAATAATAGTCCAGTTAGTCTGACTTCAGTGGTTGGGAAGATGGTGGTTTCAGAGTACTTGGATTCACATAATAAAGCAGGTCATAATCAGCATGATTTCCTTAAGGGGAAATCCTGCCTGACAAATTTGTTGGAATTCTTTGAAGAAATAACATCATAGACAAAGAAGAATCAGTGGATGCTGTTTACCTGGATATTCAGACAAGGTGCCATACATGAGGCTGCTTAACAAGTTAAGAGCCCATGATATTACAGGAAAGACACTAGCATGGATAGAAGATTAGCTATTTGAGTAGGAGACAGAGTGGATTTTAGAGCAATTTATAGTTAAGCCCACTATGGGAAAGCCAACTCTGGATTGGATGTTGTGTAATGAACCAAATACCAGATTTAATTAGAGACCATGAGGTAAATACAGGCAGCCTGCTCTGGTTGGCTACAAGTGGCACATGGTGTTCTGCAGGGGTCTGTATTGGGACTGCCTCTTTTGAAGTTGCACATCAACGATTTGGATGATGGAATTGATGGCTTTTAGGCCAAGTTTTCAGATAATACTAAAAAAAAGTGGAGGAGCAGGTAGTGTTGAGGAAGCAGGGAGTCTCCAGAAGGACTTGAATAGATTAGGACAATGGGCAAAGAATTGGCAGATGGAATATAAGCAGAGATGTGTATGGTCATGCACTTTGGTCGAAAGAGTAAGGGCATAGGTATTTTTCTAAACTGGGAGAAAATTCAGAACTAAGACGTGCAAAGGGACTTGGGAATCATCATGCAGGACTCCCCAATGGTTAAGTCGCAGGTTGAGTTGGTGTTAAGGACAAGAAATGTAATATTAGCACTAGTTTTGAGAGGTTTAGAATATAAAAACAAGGATGTGATGCTGAGGCTTTATAAGGCATTGGTCAGACTGCACTTAGAGTATTGTGAGCAGTTTTGGGCCCATTGTCTAAGGAAAGATGTGCCAGCATTATAGAGAGTTCAGAGGAGGCTCAGGAGAATGATTCTGGGAATGAAAAGATTTATGTATGAGGAGTGCTTCATGGTTTGAGGCCTGTACTCACTTGAGTTTAGAAGAATAAGGGAGATCGCACTGAAACCTATTGAATATTGAAATGTCAAGACACAGTGGATGTGGAGAGAATATTTCCTGTAGGGGATCCAAGGGCACAGCCTCAGAATAAAGGGATGTCCATTTAGAACAGATATAAGAAAGAATGTCTTCAGCCAGAGGGTGTGAGTCTGTTGAATTCATTGCCATGGACAGCTATGGAGGCCAGGTCATGTGTATATTTAAAGCAGAAATGATAGGTTCTTGATTAGCCACGGTGTCAAAGGCTGATGAAAGCCTAATTTTCCACAGGGAACTGATGAAGTGGATGGCCATAACTAGGTCCAATTTTGTTGTCAGCAAATGTGATTTTATTCACATGTGAACAAAAAAGTGATGTTTAAAAAAAAAAAAAAACCTCCAATGGCAATAAGTAAGAGAGTGAAGGGCCAAAGACTTTTAAAGGCCTGGGTATAAAGGTAACTAAAAGATGAAGAACATACACCAAATATAATAAAGTGATATATTAATTTTTTTCTAGAGGATTAGAATTCAAGTTATCCTTCAACTAACCCTGGTTTGACAATGTTACAGATGAAAAAGACTGGGGCCACACCTAAGAAAAGCTATTGGGAATCAACGTGATAATGCAACCAACAGGAGTTTTACACTGCAATTCTTTATTTTAATGTTAATAGCATTATTATTACATACAGCAAAGAAAAGTAAATGAATGACTAAACTCAGTCACCTGGAGCCAAACCTCCAAAGAAGATTTTCAACGAGAAATATTCTGATGGCAATGAGGTGTACAATAATGAGACAGATCAGTTGTATAAGTGGTGTTGCAAAAACAACCTTGAACTTAACACCAGCAAGACCAAGGAATTGTTGGTGGATGTCTGCAAGGGAAAATTGGAAGAACATATACCTGACCCCCTCCCTCTTCCGTCCTGATGAAGGGTTCCGGCCAGAAACGTTGACTGATCGTTTTCACGGATGCTGCCCAACTCGCTGAGTTCCTCCAGCGAGTTGTGAGGGTTACCTGACCCCCTTGGAGGGTGGAAAGGGTGAGTAGTTTGAAGATCCCTTGTGACAACATTTCAAAGGATCCAACAAATTAATAAAATCACAACGAAGGAGAGTTGGTTTGTCACCAATGACTATGGCACATTTCAATAGAAGTTCCATGGAGAGCATTGTAACTGGTTGCATCACTGCCTGGCATGGAAGCTCTTCTGCACAAGTTTTCAAAAGCTGGTGGCGGGGGAGGTGGTTTTAGGGTCAACAATTCCCATCACGGACACAATCCACCCAACCACTGAATCCCATCACGCTCACAACCTTCCCGTCCACTGAGTCCCGTCACGGACACGACCCTCCCCACCATTGAGGCTATCTTCAACAGGTGATCCTCAAGAAGGTGGTATCCAGTACTAAGGGCCCTGCGACATGCTGTCTTATTGTTGCTATCATCAGAGAGGTGCTATTGGAGTCTGAAGACACCCAGTCAGTGATTCAGGAACAGCTTTTTCCCTTTCATAATCAGATTTGTGAATGGTCCATAAATCCCTGCACACTATCTATTAATATTCCTTTCTTGCACTATTTATGCTGTAATTATAGTAATTTGATGGCTTTACATTGTTAAATAAGAGAATAATAAATCTAATTCTGATTCTGATGATGTTGCTAATCAGCTGTCAAATGTGCATCAAACTAACCTAACAAATGCATTTTCACAATAATTTTATATAGTATTTGAAAAAAAATTACGATTTGAACCATTTTTCATAAAAGCAATCACGTGTAGTTCTGGGCTACACTACCAGTGAAGCTGAACTTGCTTAATTCTAAATGTCAGAATTGTAGTGCAGCCTATTCACTGTGCTCCACATTCACAACTGGCATTCCATCAGATTCAACAGAAATTTTTGTGAGCTGGGGCCTGAGGAAGTTCAGACTTTCTAGCCTTCTTGAATAGAATGAAATATATTTGGAACATAGCTCACCAATATCAAATTTATATTTCTGAAAAAAATGCCAATTGCATGAGAATTCTGGATACTTAATTACTGAATAAATGAGAGTTTACTGTCTATCTTCCTTCAATCTAAATCTTTCCTCCCTTTCTGTCAACTAAACAGCCAATTTTTATATATATATATATTTATTCATTTACAGGATGTGGGCATTGCCAGCTAAGCCAGCATTTATTGCTCATCCCTAGTTGCCCTTGAGAAGGTGGTGATGAACTGCCGCCTTGAATCCACTGCAGTCCCTGAGGTGTAGGTACACCCACAGTGCTGTTAGGGAGGGAATTCCTTGATTTTTGACCCAGCGACAATGAAGGAATGGCGATATGTTTCCAAGTCAGGAAGCTGAGTGACTTAGAGAGGGATTTCCAAGTAGTGGTGTTCACAGATATCTGTTGTTCTCGTCCTTTTGGATGGTAGTGGTCGTGGGGCTGTCTTAGGAACTTTAATTCTACACTTAAGCCTAAATCATTAGAAAAGACAGAACTTCCTCAGTTTACTCAAAGGAATATATTTTTAGAAAATTATTTATAAAGTGAAACTGTGTAAGCAGATAAAGTTGTGTTAAATGTTTGGTATGTATCTCAGTTCAATGCATCATGGCGGATGACAAGAGGTGCACTTTTTTAAAGTGAAAAGTAACTTTTAAAATTGAAGATATTCCTCAAAATGGCAATGACATTATAGCAAAAATTTGTATTTCATTCATAAATTAAGGTATTTCTGTATTATGATAATCATGAGACTGAGCTCTGCAGTCCTACTTATCACTGTCTTCTAATCATCTATCAGCCATTACCTAATATTTCCTGCCTTTGGGTCGATTTTGGATCCAATTTGACACTGTCCCTTGCATCCCAGGAGCATTTCCTTTTTAGAACAGTGAGCCATGTGACACAGTGTCAGAATCCATGTAAATCACATCTGATGCACCGGCCTCATCAGCCCACTTATTCATCTCAAAGAATTCATCAGGTTAGTCAAACAGGGCCTTTTTAACAAATCTGTGATGAACCTGCCATTAATTTGTGACTTTCTAAATGCAGTTTATGATGTTTCTTTGAATGGATTTCAATAATTTGCCCATAATTAAACTAATATTTGAAGGCAGGTGAAATTTATAAAGATTTTGGAATATTACGAAGTGACTTGATCCTAATCTTCAAAATATTAAGCTGATTGATGGGGAGAAACTATTTTATCACTTTGGAGAACACTGTGTCTAATCCATTTTGCTCAAAGTTTGTTGGGATATTTTGACATCCACCCTGATTAATTACTATGGATTCACAAGTTTATCTGGACCAGTGAAACTTAGTACAACATCTGCAACTCTCTTCATATAAATAGATTTTAAAGTATTAGATAATTTACATTTTATTAATTAATATGGTCAACATAACTAATTCCATTCTTTTTAAGTGCTCATAATTTCACTTGATTTTAATGATTATTTAATAGTTTTTTAGTTGAGGTGTGTTGTAAGACAATTTTTTCATTTTATTTTTTATGTATGGAGTTTTTTGTGACCAGCAAATATTAGTATTATGCATTGCCTCCATAGTGAGGACACTTCCCAGCAAGTTGACGCCAAGCAATTGTGAGCAATTATTTTTGTCCAGCAGTGAGAAGTGTGAGTGAACTACTGCTAGTTAGAAACTCTAAACTGTGCATGGAATCAACATTAACTTCAAGGCAATATAACCTTGAGGAGATCAGGTGAAGTAGTGATTAAACACAGTTGCAAATAGAGAAGTTTCTGTGATTTGTTAATGAATTGAACTTCTCACTTGGTTCTCTCTCAAAGTCGGGTACTTTATTTAAATGGATAATGTAAAATTTGTAGGAGGATTTTATTCATCTAACTTAATCTTTAGGAGAATATGCTTCATTTAATTGGTGCAAAACATTCTCATGAAAGAAAAGATGTAGTTGCCTATCAGATAATATTTACACAGAATTAATTGGCATGTATTATATAATAGGATTACTGTTTATAATTATTTTTGTCTTACTGACCATAAGTACTGTCATATCCTTATTTGTGAATGGAAAATGTCTCTATCTTACTTATATTCAATCCTAACATTCTAATACTTTGGAGTCTCTACACCTTTCGAGTTTAAGTTTGTAATGCAAAAGGCTAGGCGTTCCATCCCCTGGTGAGTACCTCAATTTAAATTCGCCCAGCATACAGAATGTCAGATGGCAGTGGATATCTGAAATATAATGATTCATATTGGTCAATACAAACCATCTGGCAGTGCATGACATTTTATCAAATGCCATTCACTGCTTGTTAAATAGTGGTTAGATTGTACTTGGCCACTGCTCCAAAGTACTTTATCAGCAATTCTGCAGAAAGCTACGATCTTTTATGAATATAATATCTTGGAAAAAAGGTGATTTCACATATAATTACTCTTGCTAGTTTTATATCTCTTTATTTCTATGTATATGTAATTTTAATCTAAAATATTACCATAATACGGCTATAAAACAAATGTAATATAAAAAGAAACGTTTCCTTACTCTTCACATACGCTTCTTGTATGATGCACTTTCTCAGACAAAAGGTAGGTTTGCGAACATCACTGGGAAAATGGAAGGACATTTAGTGGTTTTGACCATTTCATTTTCCCTCCCTTGTATGTAACAAAGATAATTTTATATATGAATGAACATTTTCATGACAGAAGCAAAAACAATAGTAAGCATGCTGATTGTAGGTAGATCAGTATTTGACTGTGTTCTATGAGGTGGAAGTAACAAAGAAGGAAACAGTTCTCTTGTGAATAGCATTTTGTGAATAATGGCAGCAATTCATTATTTTTTCATGCATGGAAAAGGGCTGAAGTTCTATTACTTGACTGCAGGTTTTGGGAGGGTGAAGCATAGATTCTCCAAAAATGTATTGGAATTTACATGTATGTTGTTAGGATTGACTACACAAAGTACCGTTGTTTCCTTGAGCTCAGAAAATTGAGAGTGCTAAAATAGAGCATAGAACAGTACAGCACAGGCCAGGGCATTTGGCCCAGGATGTTTTACCAATCTTGATCTCTATCTAAATGTCTTCCTCTTGTGTATCATCATTATCTCTGCATTGTCAGGAAACACAGAGGAGGCTTGACCCAAAAGCAGAGCAGGGCAGACGATTTAGCAGTAAACGATAACTTTAATAACAGACCACAAAATAACAAGCCATGGGGCCACAAAACAAGGGAGAACAGAATCTAAACAACAAGGGAAACTTTAGATTCAAGATTCAAGATTCAAAGATTCAAAAAACTTTATTGTCATTCTAACCATACATCAGCTCTGCAGGGCAGAATGAGACAGTTTCTCAGGAGCAGTGCAATCAGAACAGAACAAACACAACACTAAATAATAAACATAACAATAAATAGTAAAACACAACAAGCACATGTCAGTTAAAATCAAGTTATAAGTGTCCAGTGCAAGTTAAAAGTGTCCAAAGCAGAGTCAGGTAGAGCAGCTATTTAGCAGTCTGACTGCCTGTGGGAGGAAGCTGTTTAGTAACCTTGTTGTTTTAGTTTTGATGCTCCTGTAACGCTTGCCTGATGGCAGAAGAACAAACAGTTCATGGAGAGGGTGTGAGGGGTCTTTAATGATGTACCGTGTCTCCCCTAACCACCCTCTGCAAGGCTTTTTTGTCCACAGCACTGCAGCTGGAGTACCAGGTTGTGATGCAAAAGGTCAGCACACTCTCAACCACACCTCTGTAGAATGTAGTTAAGATGTTAGTGGGGAGTGATGCTTGTTTAAGCTTCCTCAGAAAGTGCAATCTCTGCTGGGCCTGATTCACAATCCCAGTGGTGTTCCTGGACCAGGTGAGATTGTCCGAGATCTGCACCCCAAGGAACTTGATGTTTTCCACTCTCTCCACTGTGGAGCCGCTGATGCTGAGGGGTGTGTGCTCAGGCTGAGACAGTCTGAAATCGACGATCATCTCCTTGGTTTTGGTGACATTAAGCATCAAGTGTTATCCCTGCACCAGCTCTCTAGGTGTTTGACCTCGTCCCTGTACATTGTTTCATCATTTTTTCTGATGAGCCCCACCACTGTGGCATCATCTGCAAAATTAATGATCAGGTTCTCCTTGAATCTGGCTGTATAGTCATGTGTTAGCACTGTAAACAGCAATGGGCTAAGCACACAGCCTTGTGGGCATCCAGTGCTCAGTGTGATGGAGTCAGACGGGGAGAGTGAAAGCTAAGACTAACTGATAGGCCCGACGGGGCCACTCCCACCCCAACCCCCACCTGGCTGGCCCCAGATGGCTCAGGACAATTCGGATGTGTCCTGTGGAACTTATGTTCTGGAGGTGTAGGCTTAGTTGAGCTGACTGGTCCATAGACAACCAGCTTGAGACAGGACACATGGAAGGTAGGTGTGTTCCTGAGGGATGGTGACAGCTGGAGACAGTAAGTTACCAGATTGATGCAATGTGTGATCAAGAAGGGGCCGATGAACCGAGGCAAATGCTTGCAGGAGTCGATGCACAGGGACAGTTCTTGGGTGGACAGCCAGACACGGTCCCCAGGCTCGAGTATTCTGACTGGTCACCAATGGCAGTTGGCCTGAAGGCAGTAGATGTGGTTTGGGTCTAGGATGGCCTTCCATGCCCTCCTCTAAGCATTCCGGCAGTGGTACACACCAGAGGATGGAATACATAGCCTTTTGCAGTACAAACTTAAACTTGAAAGGTATAGCGACTCCAAGGTATTCTAATATTAGGATTGAAACTAAGTAAGATGGAGAAGTTTTCCATTCACACAAGGGCAATATTGGTACTTATGGGGGTTCTTGGAGATGATGAGGGTGTTGTCAAGGTAGACTAATACATACCTGTGTAGCATGTCTCAGAGAATCTTGTTAACAAATGCCTGAAAAATGGCTTGGCTGTTTGAAAGTCTGAAAGACATCACCAAGTATTCATGGTGGCCAGCGGGTGTCATGAATGCTGACTTCCACTTATCCCCCAGGGAATGCAGATCAGGTTGTACGCACTCCATAGATCCAGCTTATAGAAGATATGGGCCTCGTGGAATGTTTCTAATGCGCTATCCATCAAGGGTAGAGGGTAGTGGTTCTGGATGATGTTTTTGAGTCCACAGTAGTCAATACAGGGATGAAGACACCCACCTATCTTTTTGACAAAGAAGAACCCTGCACCAGCTGGAGGCTGGGATGGGTGGATGAAACTGTAGTTCTTTGGCAATGTAGTCATTCATGGCTTGGATCTCAGGAGGAGAGAGAGAGAATAGATGGACTTCGGGGGTGCCGGTGCCCATGAGGGGGTTAACCACGTAGTCGTGCGGTCTGTGAGGCAATAGGATGCTGGCATCCCTTTTCCTGAAAGTGATCACTAAGTTGTCATATTCCTGTAAGAGTTTGAGGTTGAGGGTTTCCACTGTGTCCATGGATTGATGGAGTGAATGCAACGGAGGTTGCCGGAAAGTGATCTGACAGATGGGTCCCCAACTCAGCAATGCACTAGATGATAAGGCGAAATGAGGTCTGTGAGTGAAGAGACGGGAGTAACCCAGGTTGAGAGGAATGTTGAGTGAGTCAGATAGGAGGAATTGGATGGACTACCAGAGAGGGTGGTGAGTCTGTGGAATTCTTTGCCACAGATGGCTGTGGAGGTTCTTGATTAGTCAGGTCATCAAAAGATATGGGGAGAAGGCAGGAGAATGGATTTGAGAGTGATAATTAATCAGCCATTATTGAATAGCAGACATGATGGGCTAAATGGCCTAATTCTGCTTCTATCTTATGGTCTCCACCGCACATCTATAGAAGTTTGTTAAAGCTTTAATGATATGCTGAATCTCCGCAAACTCACAATTCACACTCCTGTTCAGCTTTATTCCATATGGAAATTTGGGAATATTACATTTAATTCCCCCACCTAAATCATTAATATGCAGTATATTATAAATAACTGGAACCCAAGCACTAAATTCTGTGGTACATTGTCAGTTATTGCCTGCCCCTCACAAAAGGATCTGTTTATACCTGTTTGACTTGGTCATTACTAAATTTAGGCTTAGTCCTGTCAAAGCTTTTCAAGAGCTGTACTATTATATCTTTAATCACAGTCCTTAGCATTTTTGACACTTAGAATATCAGGCTAAGTGGATAATCATTCCCTCTCTCCTTTAATAAATTAATGAGGTTCTGTTCCCCATCATCTTTTCTAACATCATTTCACTACTAGTATTCATTTTGTATTATTCCTCCATCTCATTAGACCCGGATTCCCTACAATGTCAATAATGACCTAATTTGTGAAAACAGAACTTGTTCAGTTGATCTGCCATTTCTGTTTGCTCAGTATAAATATCCCTGTTTCTTATAGTTACAGACCTACATTTGTCTTCATCAATCCTTTTCTCTTTCCTAATTTATACTAGTTCTTATGGTCCATTTTTGTTTTCAGTAAACTTGCTCTATTTTTGTCACTTCTGTTTCTTTCTTGTCATTGGTTCCTCCTCTTCCTTTTACCTTCAGAAGTTCTATATCCATGCCAATCCTCCCTAGGAGCACTGACAATCAATCAGCCTTGGACTTTGGTCAAGATCCTGTGTTGGAACAGCTCATCCTGCTTGTACTGGTCTTTCCTCTCACAGAAGTGTTTCCAATGTCCCAGGAAGTTAAATTTGTTCTAATTGTCTGTTCATATATCAGTATGCAAGCACGTATATTGGAGCATTAGGCCACTTGGTGTTCCAAATCTGTTCCATCATGTAATAAGCCATGGCTGGCCTAATGGTAACTTCAACTCCACATTTCTATTTTTCCTTAGTAACCTTTCACTCCATTGCTTATCAAATATCTATCCACTTTAACATTAAAAACATTTGAAGAGTCTCTGCCTTTAGAAAAGAAAAGAGGTTCAAAGATTCAAGACCTTCTGAGAAGGAAATCAAGACATTTCATCTTTGTCCTAGATGGGTAGTCCCTTCTTTATAAACAATGATAGCTAGTTCTTGAATCTCCACAAGATGAAGCCTCATCTCAACTCTGTCACTATCAAGACCTCTCAGGATTTTGTATATCTCACTCTTTGAAACTCCAGTAGATACAAACCTAGCCTGCTAATTCTAATGTTTTCATTATTCTTGTCCTTATTCCCCCACTATCTCTACCTTGCAGCGGGTGTGTACACACAGAGTGAGGTATGTCTTTTGCAGTGTCAGACTTCAGTATCTAGGTGCTATGTGAGTCATACGTAGCTTTACTTTTACTTTATTTGTGCAGTGGCAAGCTTCCATCCTGGAATTTTATGAAGCTGTTGCCAAGCAGTTGTAGCTTACAGATTGTGACTTGGACCAGTTATAAACCTTCATTGCATGGTACCAACCTTGTAGGGTTTCCTTATATCTCTCTGCTGCATACTCATCCCCCTTGTGCTGTGTGTGACTGTTGGTACTGTGTTTCACACCTTGGTCCTGGAGAAACATTTTGTTTGACTGTATTCATGGGTATTCATGTATCGTAGAATGGTAATTAATTTTGAACTTGAAGTAAATCTCTCTGCTGTGCTACAAAATCAAGATTTCACTATTCCCAACGATGACTTTACTATTCCTAACTATATCCATACATTAGTACAATATTTTATGGTGATTAATATCCTGTTTTAATGATAATGGTTCCGTAGCAACTGTCAGAGTGTTGCTACAGCATCTTTTCTAATTCTTAAATGGGTAGTCAGGCTAAAGTTGTAATGAAGTAAGTCAGACCTCCCTTATTTTAGATGTTCAAGTATAACAAAGTAACTTAAGCCTAATTTATTATCATAAAAGAGAAAGCTCAAATAAACCACACAATACTGGATAGCAAGTCAGAAAGATTTCAGGGCTCATGATTCATAATCACCGCTTGATTGTTGCTGTTGTCAGGGGAACTCTGAATTCTGACTCACTCGTGAAACCACCTTAGGCAATGGCAATGTTTCCAGTCTCGGTTGAAGTCCAATGAAACAAGGGTAACGCATCCCAATAAATACAAGCTTCACAAGCGTAGAGCAACCACAAAACAGACAAACCCTTTGACCTTCTGTTCTCATACTATTAATTCAGTCTGGTTTCTTTCATTCAAACAACACAGCTGTCCATCAACACCATGTTCAGCATGCCCTCATAAATCAATTAGACACTTTAATGGTCACTCTTCATCGATTAGTCCACCAATGTTTTAGACACAACGTTCTTTGGCCTTACAAAAGAACATTAATATTACATATAAGCAATAAGCCCAAATCCAAAAAAAGAATCCGTCAATGCAAACATGAGGAAAGCTGCAGATGCTGGAAATTCAAGTAACACACACAAAAAGTGCTGGTGAACGCAGCAGGCCAGGCAGCATCCATAGGAAGAGGTACAGTGGACGTTTCGGGCTGAGACCCTTCGTCAGGACTAACTGAAGGAAGAGTTAGTAAGAGATTTGAAAGTGGAGGGGGGGGGGGAGATCCAAAATGATAGGAGAAGACAGGAGGGGGAGGGATGGAGATAAGAGCTGGACAGGTGATTGGCAAAAGGGATATGAGGCTGGAGAAGGGAGAGGATCATGGGACAGGAGGCCTAGGGAGAAAGAAAGGGGGAGGGGAGCCCAGAGGATGGGCAAGGAGTTATAGTGAAAGGGACAGAGGGAAGAAAAAAAGAGAGAAATAAATAAGGGATGGGGTAAGAACGGGAGGAGGGGCATTAACGGAAGTTAGAGAAGTCAATGTTCATGCCATCAGGTTGGAGACTACCCAGACGAAATATAAGGTGTTGTTCCTCCAACTTGAGTGTGGCTTCATCTTGACAATAGAGGAGGCCGTGGATAGACATATGGGAATGGGACGTGGAATTAAAATGTGTGGCCACTGGGAGATCCTGCTTTCTCTGGCGTACAGAGCGCAGGTGTTCAGCGAAACAGTCTCCCAGCTTGCGTCGGGTCTCGCCAATATATAGAAGGCCGCATCAGGAGCACCGGACGCAGTATATCACCCCAGCCTATTCACAGGTGAAGTGTCGCCTCACCTGGAAGGACTGAGGCCCTGAATGGTGGTGAGGAAGGTAGTGTAAGGGCATGTGTAGCACTTGTTCTGCTTACAAGGATAAGTGCTGGAAGGGAGATCGGTGGGAAGGTATGCGGGGGGGACGAATGGAGCCAACTTGACAGGCACTAAGAAAAAACCTGAAAACCTGCCTCTCAAAGTGGCCACAGACTCGTAGTTATTATCAGATTTCCTCATGTTAGTGGTGCTTGAGAATAAGAAAGAATCTAGCTACAGATATTAACAGATCTGAAGTGTTTCTCTTCACACTGCTCTATATTGGCTATTGTTCCTCTTCCCTCTCAATCCAGAGCACTAACTTACACATTTTGCCTCCATGGATGCTGTTTGACCAGTATTCTACTACTTGTTTCAAATTTCAGCATCTGCAGTTTTTTTTTAAATCTTCAGTTTAATCGGAAGCAGGGTCAGAATCAGCATTGGCATTATTAATTGTCAGTATATGAAACATACCGGTATTGATTCGGTGCAGAGCATAAAACACGGGGCTATACCGTAACAGACAACACAATAGTAACCAACAATTTACAAGACAATAGTTCAAACAGCCACAAACAATCAACCATTAACAGAACGGTCATGTATGCAAACATCAATAATCAAACTTAAATAAATTTCAACCTATGAAGAGATTCATCAACTATCAACAGAACAAGGGGAGCAGAAAAGATCATTCAACAGGTATTGTGGAGAGGCAGTTAGGGTGAGATTTGCTGAGATGCTGGATAGCTACAGGAAAGAAGCTTCAGAGATGACATGTAGTCCTGGTGGTTATGGACCTGTAGCAACTCCCGGCATGCAATTTCATAAAGAGGTGACTGCTAGGACGAGTCGAGTCGGTAGTAATTTTTCCACCTGTGTTTTTTGCTCTAGCAATGACCAAGCCTTTTAATGTTGGTAGCTGACAGCCAATGGTTTTCTCTGCTGTGTGGACAACTAGCTGCAACCTGGACTTGAAGGAGGTGGCAGAGGGACACCAAATGGTGATAGCGGTGGTCACAACATTCTCAATGATGGCTGAGTAAAATTTTACCAGGATGTGCTCTGAGATGGAAATTTCCAAAGTTGGAGTAGGAAGAGCAATCTCTGCTGGGCTTTCCTAATGATGAGCGTAACCTGCTCGTTCCACTTCAATGTATTAGTAATGGTAATTCCCAGGAATTTCAAAGACTCGACCATAGATGAGTCTGGTCGTTAATGTGCTGTTTATCAGTATATTGAAGTAGGCATGTATTTTTTTCCTGAAATGTGACTGCAGTTTTTCATTCCTGTTATCAAACTATTACATTTGTTAACTTAACCTGATCAATTCTAGGTTAAAGTCCAAACCCTGGAATCTGTACCAAAGATTGTGTCACTCGCTGTGATTATTAAAAAACTCAATTGAATCAAATTAACTGGACACCTCCAAGCCAACAGGATTTTTGACATTGTCTACTATTTTAATAGGACTTTTTAAATGTAGACTGAAGTAAGCACAATAAAATAAAAGCTTCTTTCCTGCTCTTGCTCCCAAAAGTAAGACAATTAAACAATTACTCACCAAAATAACAGTATATTCATAAACATATCTCTGATTCTTGAACCTTGTATATAGCTTTGAAAGTCCTGCTGTTAACTGCAAGCTGGGTAAGTAATATGCAATTTCCCAAGAATCCTTAACACTGGAGAAGGTCATGTGATTCTCTTACACAGTAGTTGATCATTCCAATTACTTCACTTCATAACTGATGTGTAAATTGTTGGTAATTATTCACTCAGTTGTATCAATTTGTTTTGCATGGTGTGCGGCCTTGTACCTACCTTGAATGCCAAAACAGGACAAAACTAAAAGATGCCATGGGGTGGGCGCAATCACTCGAAAGGAAGCAAAGTTAAAACATTTTTTAAAATACTCCTCTTAAAAAAAATTGAGATCAAATTCCATTTTCATTTAGTTGTTTACCCCAAATTCTAGCCAAGGCAGAGGTACTTGGTGCAAACAGTTAAATGGAAGTAGGTTGACTCTGATAGGTTGGCTATATCAAGTTTTATGTCCTATCAAATAACTTAGTGCTCATACAGTTGGATATCAATGGGAAATCATGTGTTTCCCTTGGTATTTTATCATTATTGTTAAGTTTTATGTTTTAAATGTTAGTTGCTGACAATCTTGCTAAAATAAGAGTAAGTTCCACAGACAGGAATAATAGATTTTGTTGCTGCTCAATTGTATACTGTGAGAGAATTTCTAGTCAGCTAAGCCAAACTGAAGTAACATCTCCATTCTTGGCTCAAACCTGTAAGGATTAAACCAAGCACAAGTTAATCCTACATTACCTCATTATTTATTTTGTCATATTTTCAGCAACAGTGTAATAGATCTTCCTGTAGTTTCCAAGGCTTTACTCAGAAGTAGGATAATTTTTTTCTCAACAAATCAATTATCAATGCAGTGGTGAATTCCAAGAGTACAGAATGACAATATGAATCTTTGCCATGATTTACGAAAAGTGGGCTACAGCATTCTGCCATGGGGCAATGTAAGCTTTAAAGACTTTAAGGACGTCATTTATATAAGTATGGTCAGGTTCTTTAAACAATTTGTAATGATCAACTAGCTTCATAGCTGCTTTTATCAGAAGGTTGTCTAACCATGAATGAGATGCAGTTATAAGCTTAAAGCAACAGGAGGGGGGGCCATGCTATTTATCTAGCATTAAAATGAATGGGCAGTGTCGTCTCTAATGCTTGATGCTTGTGGGTTGAAATATTTAGAACACTATATAATTTGTGCACACACACAGACTGCAGATGCTGGAATCTAGAGTATCAAGTTGATGGAGGAACACAATAGGACAAACAGGATCTTGAGCAGAAAACTCAATGATTCATTTTCATTCACAGATGCTACTTGACTTGCAAATTGTAAGCAATCACATAGATTGCTTACATCCACCTCAAATGTTAGTTATCAATAAAGAGAGAGTATGGATTATCAAGAAGATCACTCTGGGTAGATTAGAGGAAATCAGAACATTAGATATTCAGTGGTTTCAGCTGATTTCCTTTTGGCATTGGAGAATATGTTTGCAGAATATTTGTCTAAGGATGTAAAGATCCACAAAAGGGTAGAAGTGGAAATAAGGAGTGATTATTTTTTCTTTAATGTACCTGAAGTAAATTGTATCTGGTACAAAGGCTATGAATTTTTCCACAGTTGCACTTGAGCTAAGAAAAGAGTGAGCAGTTTCAAGTTCCTGGGTATCAACATCTCTGAGGATCTATCCTGAGATGAATGTACTGATGCATCACTGACAGACTGCATCACGGGGTGGCGGGGGGAGGTGGCTACCGCACAGGATTGGAAAAGCTGCAGAGGGTTGTAAATTTAGTCAGCTCCATCTTAGGTACTAGCCTACAAAGTACCCAGGACATCTTCAAGGAGCGGTGTCTCAGAAAGGCAACGTCTATTATCAAGGACCTCCGGTACCCAGGGCATGCCCTTTTCTCATGGTTACCATCAGGTAGGAGGTACAGAAGCCTGAAGGCACACACTCAGTGATTCAGAAACAGATTCATCCAATTCCTGAATGAACATTGAACTCTTGAACACTACCTCACTCTTTAAATATATATTATTTCTGTTATTGCACGATTTTGAACCTATGCAATATATGTATACTGTAATTGATTTATTTATTTTTCTTCTATATTATGTATTGCATTGAACTGCTGCTGCTAAGTTAACAAATTTCATGACACACGCCAGTGATAATAAACCTGATTCTGATTCACTGACAAAGAAGGCATGATGGCGGCTAGATTTCATTAGGAGTTTGAGGTGAATTGGTATGTCACCGAAGACACTTCCAAATTTCTACAGATGTACCGTGGAATCTAACTAGATGTACTGTGGAATCTAACATTGCCATCTGGCATGTAGGGGGTGTGGTAAAGGATTGGAAATAGCTGCAGAAAGTTGTAAACTCAGCCATCATAGGCACTAATTTCCCCAGCATCCAGTATACCTTCAAAAGGCGATGCCTCAAAAAGGTTACATCCATCACTAAGGATCCCCATCACCCAGACTTGATCTCATCTTATTGCTGCCATTAAGGAGGAGATGCAGGAGCCTGGAGACATACACTCAAAATTTCAGGAACAGCTTTCCCCCCCCGCCACCAAATTTCTGACTGGTCAATAAAGCCATGAACACTTCCTCAATCATTTTTGCCCTCTCTTTTTGCACTACTTTTTATATATACTACTTATTGTAAGTTACAATTTTTATTACTATGCATTGCAATATACTGCTGCCACAAAACAACAGATTTCAAAAGTTCATAGGTTCACTTATTATCAATGTATACAACTCTGAAATTTTTCTTCATGATATTAAACCTGATTCTGATTCTTATTGACTTAATTCTAAGGCTACCCACTTGCTTTGAATTTTCTGTGGAATGCGTACAGGAATATTTGTTAAGTTATTTATACCATTTCAGCACATTGACAACCAGAACCAGGTACAATACTTGCTGGGGTCACAAGTATGCAAAGTAAACAGGTAATTATGTTCATAACAGATTTGGGGTCAACAGTTGATGCAGCTTCAACTCTTATTCTCAATCTACCTAGCAACAGGAAGAACTATTTCAAACTCACTTGCACCATTTAAAGGAATTGTCTAGTCCTGTAAATTTGTTTCAAATCACTTCATTGGGTTGTTCTGAAAATTTCTGCTATATATTTGCAAACTTTATCTGTTTCTACAGGGAATTACAAAGTGATCTTTGCAATCTATTGGAAGACAAATTACTGAAGTGCCTTACTACAAGGCTCAATGGCATTCACGGCCATTGTGTAGTATGAACTTGCATCGCTGAAAGGCATTGCTTTCAGGATGCAATCTGTGCTTGCACGGCAGGGACTTTTACTTTCACTGTTGCACCCAGAGGTGAGTGGATTCTGCTCATGTTGCATTGGAGCTAACTGGCATTTTGACTACCACTGCTTCCTGTTCAATGCCACATTGGATATAATGTTTAAGCATGGTTTAAATGTTAAAAGTATATTCCGGGTGAGTTTGCCAGTAAAGACCACTCAAGGGAGACATGCACTTTGCTCCAAATTGGCTATTGCTGAACATGAGCATTATTTCAACTTCACTCTGTCTAAGAAGCCCTGTGACCTATCATTTGATGAAACTGTCTGACATTTTTGATAGGTCACAGGGGTTCTTAGGCAGAATGAAGTTGAAATAGCAGTCATCTCTCTTCATTGTTCGCTACCAATCCCTACCCACAATGCTAATGACTTTATTACATATACCAGTGTCGTCAGTCAAGAAGGTGGAAAGTTCAGGAGGGGTAACCTGATTGAATCATTGTTCAAATGCCTGATTTTATTTGCAGACTTCAGGTCCCAAGAAATGAAGACATTTGTAACTGGCTCCTGGGCAGACTACAGCAAGAGCCGGACATGTCTTCACAAGCTGTCAGTCAAGATTGTCAGCGTTTGATCAACCTGAAACATGATTCCAATTGGGTAGAACTGGACTATGTCAATGCAGTTTCCAATGGTCACAATGAAGGCTTTTGTGATCCTTCACTGTTTTCTAAGCAGTGAAACACAAGAACAAGGAATTTTTGAATCCATAAAAATCTGCAAGGAATTTGATGGTCATGTTCAAAGTAGACTTTGCCCCCAGGAGAAGGTATATCAATGTATTTATCAATGGTTGGTCAAGCTACAACTCAATATTATGTCAGACATCACCATTATCTCCAAACACACATGGCAAGTATTTGGGTCCCCTGAGGTAAAACAGCATATCATCCCACTGACAGTGCATTAGGTGGAACACTCCAGCTGATTGGTGAACTGCACCGCTTGGTAAAACTGAACAGTAACCAAGTCAATGGTGTGTGTCACCGCACAGACCAGCCAGATTTGATTGTCCTTGGCACTGACTGGATGGACCGGTTTGATCTCTGGAGCCTCTGAGGTCTGCTCAAAGACATTGGCTATTCAAATCAGTTAATGCCATACCACCATCAATAAGTGACACTGGACAACAAGGCTATGCAGCAGTGATTTAGAAAGGTTCATGTTGCTGCGCCGGTGCTACGTGGATATGGTCCAAAGAATGCCAAGAGGCTTTTGACCAGGTGAAGACTATGCTGTCATCCAACCTTCTTTTGATGCATTTCAACCCAGAGTTACTAATCGTCACCATGACAAATGTGTTCAACTACAGGATGGGAGCTGTCATATCCCATATATCCTGATTGTTCCAAAATATCTGCTATGCATACAGCCAGATCACAGACCACAGCAGAAAGGAACTATGGACAAATTGAGAAGGTAGCCTTAGGAATCATCTTTGCTGTGAAGAAATTCTGCACACCCTCCTTACTGATCATAAGCCATTGTTATCATCTTCGGGCATAAGAAAGGCATCCCAGTGTATTCAGCTAACCTTCTATAAAGATGGACAACAATGTTATTAGTCTACGAATTGGAAATCAAATACATGTTGACCCAGGAACTTGGTCAAGCAGATGTCCTCTTAAAAACTTATGAACCAGCAGGTTGCTGCAAATGAAGGAGTAGTCATGGCTGCAATTTTAATAGATTCCGAAGTTCACCAGGTTGTACGGAATACTGCTGAAGGTCATGGTCAATAAGATCAGAGCAGAAATAGCTGCAGACCTCTTCACTGTAATTTCCAGATACCTTATTGATGGATGCCAGTCAATGTTGAGGAAGATGTCGTGCCCTTTTACCAACGTCATACATCACTCTCTACTGTGGACTCCTGCTTAATGTTTGGAGATAGAATAGTGATTCCACAGACATCTTGGGCATCATGGTAGGTTAGTGGTTAGCACAATGCTTTACAGTACAGGTGCCCTGGGTTCAGTTCCTGCTGCTACCTGCAAGGATTTTGTATGTTCTCCCTGTGACTATGTGTGGTTCTTCCAGGTGCTTACGTTTCCTCCCACAGTCCAAAGACTTCCTGATTAGTAGGTTATGTGATCATTGTAAATTGCCCTATGATTAGCCTAGGATTAAACCAGGGGACTGCAGGATGGCACAGCTCATAGGGCTGGAAAGGCCTATTCTGTGCAGTATCTCAATGTATAAATACATTTCACCCTTGTTTGCTTTTGGCTTCTATTGACTTAGTCTGTTAATGCATGGGAAAACATAGACTTGCAGAATGCAGAGAGGGACATATGTGATCTGGCAGATTTTTTTTTATCTTTTCATAATTTAATATTTCACACATTAATCATTCAATTATATGCATTTTATATATTGGAACACCATCATCCCTGAATGATACATTTAAGATTGAAATATTGGTCTTCCCCAATGGCTCAGCAAGTTAAGCTGGCAAGGGAATGATCCTTGCAGTCCAAGAAAATTCAAAGTTTGATTGCTAATCTGTTTTAAATGATCTGATCTCAGATAGGGCAGGATTTGAAGCTATTAATTATCTTAGCTCCCTGGGATTAGACTGGGGAAGATCAGTAAAGATATCTGTCCCTGCTTTTTGCTCACCAAACCTGATAGAAAGAGTACACAGGTTGATTGAGATTAGTCATGTATCCTCAAATTCCAACATCAAATAGTCTCCAGCCAGTCAATGAAAAAGCTCACATATGGAGATATGCAACTTGGGTGAAGTACTTACTATCGGGTGAGCAGTTTCTTTTACCCATAGCTGCAATTAAGGGTAAATCCTCACAGGAAAAAAAAAGGGAAAGCTGAATGGAAAAGGAGAAAGAGAAATGAAAAATGTATTAAAAATTTGTACCCAAAAAAATAGATGGACTAAAGTCAGAGTTAATAGGTCTAGCACTTGTATATCATGTTTCTTAAAGTGAATGTAGCAGCTGAGTGTGTATTTTTTTAACCAAACTACTGAATAATAAAAATATTTGAAGTTTTGAATTCTTTTTGAATTTGGTCTTGTCAATATTGATCAGCCAATTTCAATTATGGGAAATGCCCTTGAGGGTTCTGTTTCAATGGCCTTGGTTTCTGATTATGCACACATTGGCATATTTAAATTACTTTATTAGGCAGTATTGAGTGAAAGCATAACCAACAAATCAAATTAATAAATGGCACTATTATGACATTAGTCACAGTTGCACTATTTTGGAAATTCCAGATCAAGTCAGGATTGAATTCTGTTTGATGAAAATGATAGTATCATTTTTAAATTAGAACACAAAAATTACAAGAGTACATAATTCCAGAATTCCTGCGAAGCTTTGGTCTAGCTTCATGGACGAGTTCTAAAGATGAGAGGGTTCTTTCCTGTTGAAGTTGAGTCTATAATCTGATAAAGATCAAAATGATGGCAGTATCATTTTCAGTTCCAACACAAAGAAAAAATGTGACGGTTGTAACTCAAAATTGCTTCACAGAATTTTGTAGGTTAGCGTGCTGGATGATAACCTTTATTTTTGAAGTTACGCTTGGGTGAATAAAGTAATCAATACAACATTTAAAATATCAATGTGATTTGACTGGAAAACACAGATGTAGACAATAATGCTGGTATTTTGTTGTTGCTGTACATTTGTCAATGAGAATGGTCAGGGATTCCACGGCAAACGGAATCCATGGATTCTATGACAGTATGAGAAGGGCAGGGGCATTAAACAACCTCACTGCTTTTATTTTATCTTCTTTTAGAGTAAAATCTTGCAGACTATTGCATGTTATTCAAATAAAAATGATCCATGATTGCCAATTGGGAATCATTCAAGAAGTCAAACTGAACTAATACCAATGCTATCAAATTGTTATTATTGCAATGTTGAGGAATACAGTAAGTGTTTGGATTTGAGAGGATTACAAATACAGTGCTTTGCATGATACAGAGCTTTCAATAAATGTGCAAAATAGGAATGTGACACTCCAAGAAGGGTGCACACAATCCTCGAGTAACATGTTTAATTAAAAATCAAATTGGATTATCCCCTATTGAAACTGACCTGTGATGTCAAGTGTTCACCTTTTAAAGGAGAACTGACCACCAGAATAAAGTTACAGAGCAGATTGAGCAGCACATAGCCATGGAAACATCGGCACAGAACTGGCAACTGGCAACTCTCTTCCATTTGTGGTGTCCTCAATGCCTAAATGGAGATCACATGCACAAAGAGTTCCTTTCCATTAAGAGATAGGAATCCACTGTGCAGAAATAGTGTTAGTAAAAAGATGAGGCCACAGGGAAATGCAGCCTGATAAAATGCTCAGATGCCCTGAACCTCGTGATGCAAGAATTTGAATGCCTCGCGCATTAGATTCAACTCCGATGCAGACCGTCCCAAGCCCAGCTGTGAAAGGACGGTTGGGCGTAGGGCAACCTCATCCCGTAAATCCCAGTGCAATAGAAATTACAACAGAAGCTCCAAAGATCTCATCCCTGAGAAGGGAAGAAGAAGATGATGGGTTACACCTGGTATAACATGACAGAGTGGCTCAGAACAGAGGATTCTGGTGAGCTGTTGTTGGCAGCCTATGCCTCAGTAGGAGTGAGTGGTTTAAGCAAGTAAGTACACATTAGATTCAGGCCAATCAAAATAGCAAGGAATCCCATCTGTCAATAGCTACACCACTACATATGCATCATTATCAGTAGCTCAACTATCTACCTAAACCTTGTACCTTACACGGACTTAGCAACTATTCACTTATAGCAACCATATTATTTGTACACATTGTAACACTTTCAACAGTTCCCCCCTCTCCCCCCTCTCCCCCATCACCCCTCTGCCCTTTTCTCTCCCCTCCTGCCCTTCCCTCTCTCCTCCTCCTCTCTCCCCCCCCCGCCTTACAATCAAATACGCTGACCACAAATCAAGCAGGGTGATGAAAAAAATGTGATTTGTGTAACCATTTGTTCTGAATGAAGAATGATGATGATAATCATTTGGCTGCTATGGAGCTACTAGTCAGCAGTGGATCATGGAAGTCATTGAGAATGAAAGTATGCTGGTACCTGATCCCAAAGGAATGAGAATTCATGATTCCTGCATAGAGTGGTATGCTGAAAATTATGATATTTGACATAAATTGCCCTCTGCTCTCTTAAATGACCCCCAGGCGAAACGGTTAAGGATGAAAATGGCTATCACTTCTACAGTAGATAAATCCAGATACTGCTTCACTGCCAGAGCTCTCCTTATAATTTGTAGTAGATCTCAGTCACTCCTTTATGTATTGTTGGAAAAAGTAAAAAAAGGGGAAAAAGTAATTTTTTTTATATAAGTAGCTGCCGGAGAAACCTTGATGAAGTAAGCCCTCTGCCCCTCCTTAGACTCCCTCTGGAAAATACTTCCCCTGGGTCCCCTTCCTCTTCCCTTTCTCCTATTGGCCACTATTCTGTCCTATCAGATTCTTCCTTCTCCAGCCCTTGACCTTCCTCACTCACTTGGCTTCACCTATCACCTTTCAGCTAACCTCTTTCCCCTCCCTCCGCCTTCTAATTTAGGCATCTCGTCCCTTCCCACTCAGTCCTGAAGAAAGATTTCAGTCTGAAACATGGACTGTTTCCTCTTTTTCATAGATGCTGCCTGACCTGCTAAGTTTCCTCCAGCATTTTGTGGGTGTTGCTTTGGATTTCCAGTATATGCAAATTTTCTCATGTTTATGATTGCCATTGGCTATTCTCCTCCTGAATTTGACTGCTGGACCATTGCTCAATAATCAGCTATAAAATTCTAATTGTGGTGTCATTCTTCATCCAGGTTTACAGCAAGGCTTAGTAACATTCTAGTTGTATATTGTTTCCTAGGATGTTTAGGATGAGTAGTTTATAATACTTTTTCGCCATTTCCTTTTTGAACTTTCTATCACTTTGTCATATTTCTTACTGCCAGCAATGTTTAGTTATTGGCAAATGTTATTTTTATGACTTTTAATTTGTTCATTTTGATTGAATATGAAACTTTACACCTAGTCGAAAAACAGTTAGATAAAATCAAAGAGTTTTGATTTTCCATGAAATCAAGTTTTAGAGTGTACCATTAAATATGGAAAGGGTGAGCATCATTTCCAAATTAAAAAAGGACACCGGTTTCTGAAATTAAACAATGAGTTTGAATTTTAAAACATATATAAATAGGCTAAACTACACAGATAAAATTTAATAGGCAAATATGAAACGCTCTATAATCAAAAGCAAAAGATTTGAGCAAATGGACTGTGAATTTTGTATATAACAATTTTTTTAAAAGCCCTAAATGATTCTCTATTGTAAATTTGATCACAAAATATGACTAGGAACTCATCGCTCTCATAAAAATTAAAGTGGATCTTGATCCAATGCTTCAACGTGCATGAGCACCTACAAATGAAACAAATACCTAGATGTATGCTTGTTTCATGCCTTTCCATGAGCAATGGATTTCTCTCCCTTGCCAATTTGAATTAGAGGCATACAAGTAGTACCTGGGATAAATGCCTCATGTCTTAAAGGGACTTATCCTTCATCCCCTTTTTTTAAAGTTATCCTCAATTGTTCATGCATTCAATGGGAAATGATTTGGAAGAGAGTTTATTGCAATTCAGTTGAAATGATCCATTATTGTTAGTAATTTTCATACCATAAGGAAAACAAACCTATTTGGTTAATGAATGTTTTGGGCATTTAGGCAAAAATAATTAAGCCACTGTTCTTATAGTTCTGCAATAGTTGTAAATCCCATGCCCCTTTGGCATCATTTCTTAAGATTTAGGGTGAAAGTACTAAAATCATTCACTGGCCACTAGTGTAGTGGCATCTGCACTGGACTTTGAGACAAGTGGTCCCAGGTTAGTCAGAGGCTTTTTCCCAGGACTGAGATGGCTAGCATGAGAGGGCACGGTTTTAAGGTGCTTGGGAGTAGGTACAGAGGAGATATCAGTGGTGAATTTTTTACGCAGACAGTGGTGAGTACGTGGAATAGGCTGCCGGCAACAGTGGTGGAGGCAGAACGATAGGGTCTTTTAAGAGACTCCTGGACAGGTATATGGAGCTCCAAAAAATAGAGGGCTATGCATGACCCTAGGTAATTTCTCAGGTAAGGATATGTTCAGCACAGCTTTTCTATGCTTCTATGTTTTTATGTTCAAATCTGGCTTGCTCCTTGCACACTTTCCATACGTGCTGGGTTGAGCATCAAGCTTGCAACTCATTTAAAAAAAACAGAAAAATGCTTAAGAAACAGGGAGGTTCCCACCTGATGCACCACAAGACACGGAAAGGAACAACAAACATTGAAATCTTTGTTTGTCAAACCGTGCTTTGTGACCAGCAATGATGCAGAAATTACAGTGAACTGCACATCTCCACAGGCAGGTTAGAAATTCAGGGCTGTGTTGTTCTCAATTGCCACTGGTGATCAAAAGTTATTCTGAAATTTCACCTGTCCCATCTGCAGATTTTCACAATGCCCTACTGTGAGAAACATGATGTTCTTCGTTACTGGCATGCTGCATTTCACATTCTGTCATTCGAAGCATGTAGGCTCCAAGAAAAGGGCAAGTCCCACATTGCACAATATTTCTTTCTACCCTTTATGTCTAGGGCAATATGCAAGTTACAGGTTCCTTTTATATGATTAATCTGAGCACCACTCAGTGCATCTTCAACCTCCCAAATAAATAATTACTTGATGACTATCTGAATACATAGTCTCCATTTTTTGCAAATGGAACTGTTTAATTCTGCAAATAGTGCAAATACTAAACAGGTCAAGCCACATCTATGGGAGGAGAAATGGAGTTAACGTTTCATGTTGAAGACCCTCTATCACAAATGTTCTGATGATGGATCTTCAACCTGAGGTGTTAACACCATTTCTATTCTCTTAGATGTAGCTTGACCTGCTGAAGATTTCCAATAATTTCTATTTATATTTCAGAAAATGCACTAGCTGCTCTTTACTTAATTGAAAAGGAGGTAAGGGATCTGAAGATACCCAAGCTTCCAGGAAGTTTGCAATTCAGGTGCTCAGTTTCATGGACATATGATATACATATGAGAGGAGATCCATGGGAGCATCTCAGATCATTGCATAATTTTATAGCAAGACATCTTGCTATTTAATGTCAATGATTTTATATCAGCATCTGTGAATGTAAACACTTCCCTCTGCATTTATGCTTCAAGATTCTCTGTGGCTTTGCTACAAGGAAGGAAAGGTGTGTTCCTTTCACTAGCCTTACCTTGTTATTCTGCCATGTTCCCCCTTTCTTTCCAGTCCTGGTGAAGGGTTTCAGCCCAAAATGCTGATTGTTTATTCACTTCCATGGACGCTGCCTGACCTGCTGAGTTCCTCTAGCATTTTATATGTGTGTTGCTTTGAATTTCCAGCATTTGCAAAATTTCTTGTGTTTATGATATTTAACATTTCTTTTGAACAGCAGCACATCTGATAATGTAATACTCCTTCAGCCTTTGCAGACAAACTTTAATGTCGATTTAAACCTATAACCTTCCAACTTAAAGCAAAGGCACTACCAAATGTGTCAAGCTGATGGTGTACACTTTTCATGGCCCTTTTGGGCCATCGGTAGTGCAGTGCTTGAGAGAAAAATGAGTAAAATTGTGCCTTGACTGTAATTGAGGAGAATCTTTTTGAGAACTGACCTTTACAAAAAGCTGGTGCATCTCTTTAATTGTAGCAGGTAATTTGATGTATTCTTCTGTACCAGTGTGACATTTCAGTTTCCTACACTATCCTCTTTATAAGCTCTCTGAATGAGATTGTCTAATTAGTACCAAATCATAGGTAGTTTTGTGCTGTGGATTTATGTCCATTGGGAGCCAGACTGCTGTGCCTGAAACTCATTTCAATTAGCACATTTAAAAGTATTCAGAAAGACATCCTTCCTATTTTTCCAGATCCTAGAAGTCAAACAATAGTATTCTAACCTAATGCACTATTCCCCTTAGTGTTACATAAAAGGCAGTACACCATATCATAATAATGTTTAATCAATTTCACGAAAAATTAATTCTTTGGTATTGGTATTTGTTATGATTTGTAACTTCAAAAACTAATTGAAAGAAAAACATGGGAGATGGGGATAACATGTCTATTTCGTTTGCCCTTAGTGAGGTGCTCACATATGATGTGACGGCGTAATGACATATGCCATTCACGTCCTTCTTATCTACATGTATAATCGATAATGAATTCTGTAAGCAAACAAAATATCCTCCATCAAACAATATACGTACAATATTACTTAAATATTGCTGAACTACTAAATGCACTACACTGCTCCCTGCTTAGCTATAAACTCCAATTCAATATAGAATGCATCTTAACTCAAATATATAATGTGTTGCTCTCCAGTCATCTTATAGTCTCTAGTCATCATTAAATTGTCCTGTTCAGGCCTAAAAATTTAATTCCTGTGGAGGATTTCTTCCTGACGGGGGTGGGGAGGTCACTCTGCGTGGCAGTGATACTTGGGGCTGTAAAGCAATCTCAGGTTCTGGGGCCTCCTTCATGGTGGTTGTACATGTTGACTCTGGGACCGCAGGAAGTGGTTCTGACAGCTCGGGACATCTTTTTTTCTCTAACAGTTGACTATATTCTCCTCAACAGATTGATGTGTTGTCTCCAGATGACATCAAGACGCAATCTCCACTGTGTAGGAGAGTAGTCCAGTTCTGTCCTTAATCTTTCCAAGTACCCGCTTTTTACAGGAGCCCTCAGTTTGACTCAGCTGTTGGTCCTGCGTACTCCTCCTGAGATCGATATGCAAAGAGGAATTTGCTGAACTGCCGTGTCAGTGTCGTGTGTTCTGCTGACAATGCTGACAGTACATTCTTTAGATTCTGAACAAGCCTTTCTGCCAAGCCATTTGTAGCTGGGTGATACAGTGTAGTTATAATATGGGCAGATGTAATATATCTTATTCCATTAATTTTAAGCAGTAAGTGAAATTGTCCCACAGCAAACTCTGGTCTATTGTCACTGAGGGTTTTGGGACACTAGTCCTTGACAAGAGGCTTCTCAACACATCGGCAGTTTGCAAGGCTGTAGTGGAGGCTACTGAGAACACTTCTGGCCACCTTGTAGCTGTATCCACTACTACCAAGAAATTTGTGCCCATGAGTGTCCTGGCAAAATCCACATGAATCCTCTGCCAGGGCAATGCAGGCCAATACTAGGGATGGAGAGGAGCTGCTCTCAGCATCTTCTGGATGGGATGGCATCCCAAACAGTGCATGACAAGCTGCTTGATCTGCTGATATATTCCTGGCCACCTGATGAAGCCTCAAGCCAATGCTTCCATTTTGACCTCACCTAGATGACTAGCATGTACGTCCTCAGCTGACGGACACTTTAAATCTCAATCCTAACATAAGGCAACCCCTGTCAAGGGCAAGTTCATCCCAGTGCTGATAAAAATAGGGGAACTAGAATTTCTGTTGCACATTTCAATATTCTGGGTTGCCATGTAAACCTGAGACAGTGTGGGGTCTTTTCTGATTTCTCTTTGGATAATTTCTGCCGTAATAAGGACACTTTTGATTTGAATGAAGAAGAATACGTCAAGCGGAGAGTCATCTCAGGTATTTCCTTTTCCAAGGGTAAATGATACAATCTATCAGCATTTCCTCCTGAATTCAATCTTGTAATTGTGTCCTCCAAGAAAAACGGCCCATCTTTGCATTCATCCTGCTGCTATTAGTGGACACTCTTCTGTGGATTGAAAACGGACACTAGTTGTTGATGATCAGTAATGAGGGTAAACTTTCTCCCATACTGGTTGATATGTTTTATACTCCAAACTAGACCCAAACCAGACAGATTGTCTTGTATGTCAATCTGTGTTTAAATTTTTTTCTGCAGCAGTAAGGGAACATGATGCAAAGGCTATGGGCATTCACCTCCATCATTCAAAACATGTAGCATAACTGCAGCTGTACCATAAGGCGAGGCATTACATGCAAGCTTCACTGCATGATGTGGATCATAATGAGTGAGTACAGTGTCTGATGTCACCATTTCCTTTGCCTTTTGGAAAGTCACCTCACACTGCTTTGTCCATTGACATGTTTCCTGATCAAGAGTAATGAGTTCAAGGGATGGAGCACTTTTGCCAGACTTGGCAGCAACTTGTTACAGTAAATGACAAACCCTAAAAGGAACCGCAACTGTTATACATCCTCTGGTTTTGCAGCATCCACCAGTGTTTGAATTTTCTCAACACACTTGTGTAATTCTTATGTGCCAATGATGTGACCAAAGCAAGTGATGTTTTGTTTAAAGAATTCGCAGTTGGGTTGTGCTCTGAGCCCATAATCTTCTACTCTTTTTAACACTGCCTTGAGATTTTGGCAATCTCCCTTGTCATTCTTACTGATAACAATGATGTCATCCAGATAACACTGAGTGCCTCATCAGCCTTGCAGCACTTGGTTAATAGTTTTCTGTCAGAGTGTGGTTGCAGATGCTTTAAATAAGCTTGATTTAGCAATCAAGCCTTTGTGAGTGTTTATATTGAGAAAAATTTTGGACTCTTCTTTATCTCCATCTGTAGGTAGACCTCAGCTAGGTCCACTTTGCTGAAGTGTTTCTCTCCAGAAAATATGGCAAAGATAACCTCTATCCTGAGTGGAGGCTATTGATATATAACTAGTACTGGGTTGATGGTCCTGACTGACTAATCCATTTTGGCTATTGAGACATCTGGCATTGCCCATGGGCTCCACATAAACTTGAAAGAGTTCCTTCAGCCTCCATGTGATCCACCTCAATGTCTACTTTATCATAGATGGCAAAAGGGACCAGTTGGGCTTTGCAAAACTTGGGTGTGGCATTTTCATTTAACACTATTTTACTCGATATTTTTGAGTATTCCATTGCCATCCTTGAACACTGCTGTGACATCATCCAATGTCCTCCTTAATTCACTTTCAGTTGCCCTTATTGCAGGTGATGTTGCATGAAAATAGTGGACAGATCTCCAATCAAATTGTATTTGTCTCAGCCAATCATAACCCCACAATATAGTTTTTAACCACATACAAGCCCAGTGTGGCTTTTTGGTCGTTGTATTTCATTGTTACAAATGTCATTCCCACAGCAGTTATCTTGTTTCCAGTCACAAACAAGAGAAAATCTGCAGATTGCTGGAAATCCAAGCAACACACACAAAATGCTGGAGAAACTCAGCAGACTAGGCAGCATCTATGAAAAAAAGCACAATCGACGTTTCGGGCTAAAACCCTTCAGCAGGACTGGTGGAGAAAAAGGCTGAGGAGTAGACCACCTTTCAAATCTACTTTTTCTTCACCAGTCCGGCCGAAGGATTTCGACCTGAAACGTCAACTGTGCTTTTTCCATAGATGCTGCCTGGCCTGCTGAGTTCCTCCAGCATTTTGTGCATCTTGTCTCCAGTGTAGCTTCTTAATAGGATATCTGCAGACTTCAGTTCAGTATTTTTGAAATGCTATTCAAACACATTTCGTGGAATGAGTGAAACAGTCAGTGCCCAATTCCATTTTAATTAAGTTGTGTTCACTTCTGGTGTAAGCATATTGCTGGTCTCCTGTTAGTTTTCACATTGTAAGTCTGAAGGTTACTCAGTCCTGTGTCACTCTGATCATTATCAATTTTTTTCATCAACAGCATGTGGATTAGTGCTCTTTCTGAAACTGCAACTTGACTTTTTATCTTTTTCTTTTCCTTGTGCAGTCCATTTATTGTTGTCTACCTGATGTACTCTTTTGTATCACCTACTTCTTTGCATTTTCTGCAATTTTCATCTTTAAGCCTGCATTGATCTGGTGTATGTGAGCCCCTACCACAATGGTAACACAATTTCTTTGCCCAGGTGGGTTTATGATTAGACATTGAAATTTTTTTCATGCTCATTTTCATTCCTGACTCCAACTCAATTGCATCTCTGGCTGCTGTTTCCTTTGTTACAGCAAATAGACCTGCTCTTTTAAATATGATTTGTGCTCCAGTTAGGGGCCATTTTTGAATGCTTTCTTGTAAGATTACACAAACTAAACAATTTCTCAGTGCATCGTTAAGCTAGTTACTGAACTGACAATGCTCGAACAATCTCCTCAATTCAGCATGTAAAGGGAAATGAACTCCCCTTTCTTTTGATTCCACTTATGAAGCTTCTGCGATCAACAACGGTTTCAGTTCTAAACGTTCCTGCATTACATTCACAATATCATCAAAGCTCATGTTGGTTGGATTGGTTGGAGCAGTTAGCTTCCAGGCAAACTGTGTACTTTTCCACCTGTGGGACTCAGTAACACTGGCGCTCGCTTTTCATTGGCTATTTCATTTGCTTCAAGATACTGCTCAATCTGTCTAGCATACATGATCCAGTCACCTGTCATGCAGTCGAGTGACTCTATCTTTCCAATGTAGCCAGCCATTTCTGTTTATTATTTATTACTGATATTATCACCATAATACTAAATGTTTATGAACTTGTAAATTTCGTCTGCCTTTCTTTAACTCAACTGTTTCTCTGTCCTTTCGAAGAAAGATATGCTGTGCTTTTTTTTTCAACTTGAACATCTCTCTCCCCTTGTGAAGGAAAGAAAATGCTCTTGCTCCAACAGGTAGGTAATCACCTTGGGTTTGTTTGAAAACGTATTCATTGCCACTGTTATATTTTGTAACTGCATAAGCTAATGGAAAGAAAGGCATAGAAGATGGGATAAACGTGTATACTTCATTTTACTTTGTGAGGTGCTCACATATGACGTGGAGACATAATGATGCATGCTGTTTATGTACTTTAGCATATCACCAGTAATAAATTCTGTAAACAAAAAAAGAATGCCTATATTTAAATACACTACAGGAATGGTTTATTATTGTCACATGTACTGCGATACAGTGAAAAGTTTGTATTTTTCGGGGCTGTATGACAATTTTAATGATCCGATACCAATAGGACATATTATTTATTTAAGTAACTTATCACATGTTTATTTACCGTGTCTAAACTTCTAGAAGTAATAGACAACATCAGTGGCTTGTATTTGGTGTCTCTTATCTAGTAGTAACACACCATGGCATCTCAAACGAGTAACAGCAAACAAAATCCACAGAAGGATATGTTAGGGTTAATGACTTGCTCACTCAGAGAAGTACTGTAGCTATTGAACAATTCAAGAGACTTATTGAAAGATTTTCAGAGCTTGGACAAAGACACAGAATTTGGGTTTGAAATAAAAAGCTGGCATTGAATAATCTAATAACCAAACAAGCTTTGCTCATCTATTGTTTACAGGTTCCATTTAGAATTTGATGCTTTGACCATTGAAAGTATGGCTGCATTTGATTAATATTGTGTATGTTTAGAGAGCAGAACAATGCACTAATAGTAATAGAGATAGCCCAGTAGTAACAGGGATATCAAGGAGCAGATAGGGAAACAGATCCCGGAAAGGTGTAATAATAACAGAGTTGTCGTGATGGGAGATTTTAATTTCCCAAATATCAATTGGCATCTCCCTAGAGCAAGGGGTTTAGATGAGGTATAGTTTGTTAGGTATGTTCAGGAAGGTTTCTTGACACAATATGTAGATAAGTTTACAAGAGGAGAGGCTGTACTTGATTTGGTATTGGGAAATGAACCTGGCCAGGTGTCAGATCTCTCAGTGGGAGAATATCTTGGAGATAGTGATCATAGTTCTATCTCCTTTGCAATAGCATTGGAGAGAGATGGGAACAGACAAGTTAGAAAAGCATTTAATTGGAGTAAGGGGAATTATGAGGCTATCAGGCAGGAAATTGGAAGCTTAAATTGAAAACAGATGTTCTCAGGGAAAAGCACAGAAGAAATGTGGCAAATGTTCAGGGATATTTATGTGGAGTTCTGCATAGGTCTGTTCTAATGAGACAGGGAAGTTATGGTAGGGTACAGGAACTGTGGTGTACAAAGGCTGTAATAAATCTAGTCAAGAAGAAAAGAAAGGCTTACAAAAGGTTCAGAGAGCTAGGTAATGTTAGAGATCTAGAAGATTATAAGGCTAATAGGAAGGAGCTTAAGGAGGAAATTAGAAGAGCCAGAAGGGGCCATGAGAATGCCTTGGCAGGCAGGATTAAGGAAAACCCCAAGGCATTCTAAAAGTATGTGAAAAGCAAGAGGATAAGATGTGAAAGAATAGGACCTATCAAGTGTGACAGTGGGAAAGTATGTATGGAACCGGAGGGAATAGCAGAGGTACTTAATGAATACGTTACTTTAGTATTCACTACGGAAAAGGATCTTGGTGATTGTATTGATGACTTGCAGCAGACTGAAAAGCTTGAACATATAGATATTAAGAAAGAGGATGTGCTGGAGCTTTTGGAAAGCATCAATTTGGATAAGTCACCGGGACCGGATGAAATTTACCCCAGGCCACTGTGGGAGGCAAAGGTGGAGATTGCTGAGCCTCTGGCGATGATCTTTGCATCATCAATGGGGACGGGAGAGGTTCCGGAGGATTGGAGGGTGGTTCCTTTATTCAAGAAAGAGAGTAGAGATAGCCCAGGAAATGATAGACCAGTGAGTCTTACTTCAGTGGTTGGTAAGTTGATGGAGAAGATCCTGAGAGGCAGGATTTATGAACATTTGGAGAGGTATAATATGATTAGGAATAGTCAGCATGGCTTTGTCAAAGGCAGGTCGTGCCTTACGAGCTTGATTGAATTTTTTGAGGATGTGACTAAACACATTGATGAAGGAAGAGCAGTAGATGTAGTGTGTATGGATTTCAGCAAGGCATTTGATAAATTACCCCATGCAAGGCTTATTGAAAAAGTAAGGAGGCATGGGATCCAAGGGGACATTGCTTTGTTGATCCAGAACTGTCTTGCACACAGAAGGCAAAGAGTGGTTGTAGACAGGTCATATTCTGCGTGGGGGTCGGTGACCAGTGGTGTGCCTCAGGGACCAGTTCATGGACCCCTACTCTTCATGATTTTTATAAATGACCTGGATGAGGAAGTGGAGGGATGGGTTAATAAGTTTGCTGATGACAAAAAGGTTGGAGGTGTTGTGGATAGTGTGGAGGGCTGTCAGAGGTTACAACGGGACATTGATAGGATGCAAAACTGGGCTGAGAAGTGGCAGATGGAGTTCAAACCAGATGTGTGAAGTGGTTCATTTTGGAAGGTCAAATATGATGGCAGAATATAGTATTAATGGTAAAACTTGGCAGTGTGGAGGATTCAGAGGGATCTTGAGGTCTGAGTCCATAAGACGCTCAAAGCAGCTGCGCAGGTTGACTCTGTGGTTAAGACGGCATACGATGTATTGGCCTTCATCAATCATTCAATTGAATTTAGGAGCCGAGATGTAATGTTGCAACTATATAGGACCCTGGTCAGATCCCACTTGGAGAACTGTGCTCAGTTCTGGTCTACTCACTTACAGGAAGGATGTGGAAGCCAAAGAAAGGGTTCAGAAGCAATTTACAAAGTTGTTGCTTGGATTGGGGAGCATGCCTTATGAGAATAGGTTGAGTGAACTCAGTCTTTTCTCCTTCGAGCGATGGAGGTTGAGAGGTGACCTGATAGAGGTGTATAAGATGATGAGAGGTATTGATCATGTGGATAGTCAGAGGCTTTTTCCCAGGGCTGAAATGGTTGCCACAAGAGAACATAGGTTTAAGGTGCTGGGGGGTAGGTATGGAGGAGATGTCATGGGTAAGTTTTTTTACTCGGAGAGTGGTGAGTGCATAGGATGGGCTGCCGGCAACGGTGGTGGAGGCAGATACAATAGAGTCTTTTATGAGACTTTTGGATAGGTACACGAAGCTTAGAAAAATAGAGGGCTATTGGTAAGCCTAGTAATTTCTAAGGTAGGGGCATGTTTGGCACAACTTTGTAGGCTGAAGGGCCTGTATTTTGCTGTAGGTTTTCTATGTTTCACCTGAGAGGATTATAAGGCTGTAAGAAGTTACTGTGATTGGGCAGGGTGTAGCCATGGAAGGGTTCAAAAGTGAGAAAGAGAATCTTTTAACAGAGGAATTGCTTAGAAAAGCAATAGACGAACACAAAGTAGCTGATAAAACTAAGTTTATATCTAGAATTTCCCATTCCCTTAGACAGTTATGGAATGAGTTCTGGAATAAGTAGTTTAATATCGGTTGTTCTTCCATAGTTTCATCTGGCTAAATTTAGGACAGAATGTGCAGAAATTATTTGCTGAACAGTGAATTGCCCATGCAATGATGTGCTACTTTTATCACATTCTAGCTTAGAAAAATAGTCAACTTCTAAATCTGAAAAAATGCAGCTCTAAATCCCAACCAGACACAGAATTGCAATGGTTTGCAAATCAAGATCAGTCTTCAGAATTTCACAGTGTAATTATTATTAATACTTTTAACAAAAGGTGTTCAAAATGTCAAGTACGGTCATTTATTTTCTGATGCTTTTAACAAAATTGCTAAGTTAACAATTCTACTGCAATAAAGCTCAGTGACAAAATATTTCTTTAAACTGTTAAAAGCCCATTCCCCACTTTAAAGTAACATAACCAAACCAATTTCTAAACTCAGCTTTTACTGAAGCTGGAGTCTCCCTTTGACTTGCACTATGCACTTTGAAATATCCTGCTCTGAAGCACTTGTAAGATTATGAAGTGTGAGACCGATGATCAATTTAAAAAGGAGAAATGTTTTGGCCAAGTCCACAACAGAATAGCAAATTCAGCTAGGGTAGCAAGGTGAATAATGCAACAGCCATGTACCCTTGTGTTTAATCTTGCATTGTTTTTTGCACAGCAAAATTTTGCTTGCCTGTAATTCATGTCATCTTCAGTTGTCAGAATGCCCCTCACATCATCAAAATAGTATTAAATGTTATAAGCTGAGCAGCAAGAGAACTTCCAAAAGTCAGAACCCTTTTATAGAGCAGTGCTTATAGAAAATGGATTCTGTTCTCAACAGAATTTTCTTTCACTTCTTTCCACTGAGAAGTTTACTGATTTCTCCCAGTGGAATCGGCTGGAATTTATCGGTTCATGGTTGGCAGTCACAGATTAAGGTAAATGTCGATCTGTAATGACCCTCTACATGTTAGTATTGCAGTAAAGCTGGGCTTTTATGTCAAAGATATCGGAGAGGGAGCTATTACACATGACAGGGGTGATCAAGGGACTCCAGACCAAGGCAAGCATTATTAAATATTGACTACTTCTGTGATTTATGTAGAGCTTGAGGAAAAAAGTGACTTTTTAACCATTATATATTCTTCAGCATGGAAAACCATTCATTTATCTTATGGTGGAAACAAATAAAGCATTTTGTTTTCATTTAAGACATTGTAAATTGCAAATGCTTTGATGTTATCGTTAACAGTTTGCTGTCTAGAACATTACCAGATGACTGTTCTTTTTACTTATATATACCGTGTGTGTTAAAAGTACACCATGAATACATTATACAAACATTGTCATTAATTATTTCTGATTCAGTCCTTTTATTTTTGCATGAGCCTTTATGCACTCAGAGAATGGCCATTAACAAATTTGGGCTGTTTTTATATTGAGTGATTCCACACAACACTTTTCATTGCCATCATTTGAAATAATACATACACCTCCAGCAATAAAAGCCCCAGAATATATTCACATGTCAAATAACTTATTCTAGAAGGTTTACAGATTCATTTGTGCTGAAACATTGTATTTTACAGTGGAATAGCATTTGACAACATGGACTTTGCTTTGCATGATTTCTTCTGGCCTGTTCCAGCATGTCATGAAAGCAAATAAAATAGCAATAGTGTTGTTAATGCAGGGGTTAAACTATACCAATTCATTACATTGAACAAACTATTTATTGCATTCATATAAATCAGCTTTATAACACGCTTTGATTGTTCCCTGGGTCAGCTTTTCCAAGTTGAAATCAATAGGAGTGCAAGTGACCTAATCAGTCTATTTTTTTTATTACAGATTCAAGAACCAGGCCCACACAGTAGCATTCAACTATTCCTTTTCTGATTAGTTCCTCAACAATGACTCCTAAATTCCATCTGACTGCCATCAATTACCAACATAAATAGAAATTACAGGCCCAACAACAGGCCATTTGGCCCAACATTCAGTTCTAGTGCTTATCTTCTAACAAACAGTTATGATAATTTCATATTAAAATAAATATCCTGTTCTCATGTTGCTTATTAATTATTGCTTTAGTTCCCTTAGTCTATACTTATAAGTTACCAGTTTTTGTTTCATTGATTTATTTAGTCTGCCAATGCATTCAAACATCACACAACCCATTGTGTTGTTTTTTTGTCCTGCTCACTGTCTTAACTTTATTGTCATTTCTGTCTCCCTTTGCTCTAGGACCCTCAATCACTGCTAACATTAAAAGGATTAAAATCAGTTTTTAAAGTTGTATACTCAGAAACCCGTTAAGCTTTGCTCTGCGCCAGATCTAGCTGAGGGATTACCTCAAAATGGCTTCATACTCTTGGCTAAATGAGATTTCAGAAAGTTCCATTGTCCACTTAACAAGAAAACTTCAGACATGGTTTCAATTTGAGAGAAGCTTAAGTCTATGTGTGAGTGAATCAGCAGGAGGGGGCATGAGTGGACAGGTAGTTTACAAACCTTCAAACTTCCATTGATCAAGATTTCAACAAATGAGCAATTATTTTCTTCATAATCCCAGATTGTTTTATTTACTTTTTATTGATGCATAAGAACCGTTTTCAGCTTTTTGAAGGGGTACTTTTCCAAGACAAAACTAAGTGATACTTGAGCAATTTAAAATATTCTGGTTTGATCAAAATTCAGCTGAATATCTTTAACATGTTTTGGCTAGAACTCCACCTTCCACCCCTGTTAGGTTATAAGAAAACATTTGCTCCAGGATGAAGCTGCTTTAGGCTATCCTTATCTTTACCAAAGTGAAATACCATGCTCACTGTTGCAAGCACAGGACTCTGGCTCCACTCTTCATAGAAATCTGAGGCCAAGGGAGAGGCTGATACATACAGTAGTCTCGTGCACCTGCTGTATCATCGACTTGTGAAATCCTGTGCTTTCATCCAAATAAAAGGGCCCACAATGTAAATGGAACAGTTCATTGCGCAGCATGAATTATGCGTAAAGTAAAATGTAAGTTTCCAGGGAGATCCTTTCTTATGAATAGCTACTAATTTTTAAATGCACCAGGAAGAAAATTGCTCCATTGTCCCAGCAGTCTTCTCATGTTGGAAGCATCCATGACATCACAGAATCACAAAGGTTTAAAAACTGATGGAGACCATCTGGCCTAATAAGTCCATGGCAGATTAACATAAAAGTAATTCAGTTTGTCCCACTCTCCTCTGCCCACATCCACCCAACCGTGGTCTTTGATTATTTTTCTTTAAAACATTGCCTTTTAAACACAATAATTGTTTCTGTTTTCATGACTTATTTAATGGTACGTTTCAGATTCTAACCAACTAAAACTTTTGAATCGCTTTTGAATACTTTGCAAATTGTCTTAATCTTGTTTCCTTTGATTTTTGATCCTTCTACCACTGAGAAAACTTTCTCTCTACCTACCGTGTCTGGACTCCTCATAAATATTTATTTTTCATGATCAGATCAGTTTACAAACCCCTATCTCAAGGATACTTTATTTGAGAGTTTCCTCACCCCTGGAATAGCTTATGGATGTCTCTTTTCCATCCTTTCTAACACTTTCAGATCTTTCTGAAATGTGATGTCTAGGGCTAGATAGAATGCTCGACTACACAACATTAGTGAGACCACATTTGGAGTATTGTGTGTCAGTTAATTAGTCATTGTAAATTTTTCTGCAATTAGACTAGTTCTAGATCGGGGGATTGCTGGGCAGCATGGCTCAGTGGGCTGGAAGGGCCAATTCCACGCTGTATCTCTCACTAACATAAAATAAAATATTGTTCTGGCTCCCACACTATGGGAAGGATGGGATTGAGCCAGAGGGCACAGGAATATTCACACAGGTGTTGTTTGGACTAGAGGGCTTGAGTTATAAGGAGAGATTTGAAAGGATGGGTCTGTTTTCCCTAGAGAAAAGGAAGTTAATGGATGATGTTATAGAGCTTTATAAAATTATGAGCGGCATAGATAAAGTAGATAGTCACAATCTTCTTGAGGCGAATGGAATTAGCTTGTCCAAGTCATTAATATATGTCGTCCCAGAGCCATGTTTTCCTCTAATCCAAATAATAGCTGTTGTTAGTTATAATAGCCCTTCATTACTACAGGCTCAGTCCAGAACGAGACGGGCACTTCTATATCGGTCTGCGTACCATGGAGCAGAGGACATTTCACTGTCCCTGGAAGAATTTTGAGGGGTAAGTCCTAGAAATATTTTGAATCAATGATATATAAAAATAACTTGGCAGGATAAATTTAAAGAGATCAAAGGAATCTGTTGCCTCTTTCCTCTAATCAATGTGGATGAGAGAGTAATATTTTATGACATCTCAGAGCATGCAAGAATTAGGATATGGAAATGGCTGGTGCTGGTGCCTGCTCTTCCTATTCTAATGAGGCTACTTCTTAAAAACCTCCAGTGTGGTTTCAGCGTAAGAACATTATTTAAAAACTTAATTCTGGTGTTTCTGTTTTCGGATTATTAACTCAATGCCATATTGTTGCTGGACAAAGCACTTTTAAAGTATATATGCATTTCATTTTTTAAATATCTAAATTTATTGTGATAAGGTGGGAATGTGAAATATTACAAGGCCTAGCTTTAAGGTGAAGGGGGAAAGTTTAAAGGAGATTTATGAGGCAAGTGTTTTTGCACAAAGTGGATTAGACACCAGGAACATGCTGCTATGGGAAGAGGTGGAACCAGGTACAATAGCAATGTTTAAGAAGCAATTAGATAAGCACATGAACTGGCAAGATATGGAGGGATATGAAGCAGATGGGATTAGTTAGGATTGAATCATGAATGCACAAACATCATGGTCTGATAGACCTGGTCTTATGCTGTGCTTTTTCTTGTTTTATGAAAGTGTAGGGGTGTCCCAATGGCCAAATTGCTCTGTTTGTAGATCCTCAGAGAGGAAATAGCAGAAGAGGTAGATGTGCGAGATAAATTGTCAGTATCTTGAGGCTCTTCACCACACATCTATTCAGAACCATAAGTAAAGGCATCATTTGAATAAGTGTAGCAATGTCTTCCAGAACACAGATGATCCAGTTGGTGACAGTGAAGATAACAGCTTTAGCAGCTGAGATCAGTATCACCTTTTCCAATCTTCAGTGAACATCTGCATCATGTAGGGCACTGAAACATAGTTTACCAGCAGATTCATTAGTGTCTTTTAAAACACAGTCAGCAGCAAGGTAGAGCAACGTTATTCAGAGATATGGTACCATTCACTGTATTCATCTAGCCAGAGATGATCTTATATCTATGACTTCTCATAATAAATAAAGAAAAAGTCACTTACATTGTGAACGTGCAGCTGGTTTGCAAACAAAGGGTCAGAGTTATGCATGTGTTACCCTTGAACATGTGGCATGATTGCTTCTGTGAGTGGCAGTTAATGGTATCAACATTACTTGAAAGGGTACAAACACCACAGATGTGCCACTTGGGTAGCAGGGATATCCACCCCACTGAAGCTCAAGGGCAGTACTTGAGAAGAGGTAAAGCACAGAATATATTTCCTTTAGAATCTTAGTGCTGTCCAATAACACGATTCCAAAGCAGAGATTCAGATACCTTAATTGAACAAGATGTTTGTTATAAAATAGTAATCTGATGATTTTTGGTTGTTACTGGAACGTACAAAACAGTGCAGAATGGGAACAGGTTTTTGAGCCAATGATATTGTGGCAAACTGATTCAGCAAATGATACCTAATTTGGCTATTCACTTCTTCCAGTGTATGGTCCCTCAATACCCCTCCTTTCTCTGAACATTCATGCGCCTAAGAGCCACTTAAATACCTCATTCCTATCTACCCCCTCCACTACTCCAGGTAGTACATTCCAAGCACCCAACACTCTCTGTGTAAAACAAACACAAAAGAAGCCTGCCTGTACACCTTCTCCAAACTTATCCACCATAAATGCATATCCTCGGTAGTAAATATTTTAACTCCGGGAAGTGAGACCAGTTTCCTACTATTTCTATGCCTTTAATTATTTTATAACCTTTTATCAGGTTTCCGCTCTGCTTCTGTCACTCCAGAGAAAACAGGTCCAGTATGTTCAACCTCTCCTTATAACTCAATCGATCTCCAAAGTTTCCATATTCTTCTCCAAATGGGGTGAGCAGAAATGAAAGCAGTTTTCCAAATGTGACCTAACCAGAGCTGACGATCAACACTGGCGCACCTCAGAGGTGTGTGCTTAGCCCACTGCTCTACTCTCTATATACACATGACTGTGTGGCTAGGCATAGTTCAAATACCATCTACAAATTTGCTGACGATACAACCATTGTTCTTAGAATCTCAGGTGGTGACTAGAGGGTGTACAGGAGTGAGATATGCCAACTAGTGGAGTGGTGCCGCAGCAACAACCTGGCACTCAACGTCAGTAAGATGAAAGAGCTGATTGTGGATTCAGGAAGGCTTAGACGAAGGAACACATACCAATCCTCATAGAGGGATCAGAAGTGGAGAGAGTGAGCAGCTTCAAGTTCCTGGGTGTCAAGATCTCTGAGGATCTAACCTGGTCCCAACATATCGATGTAGTTATAAAGAAGGCAAGACAGCAGCTATACTTTATTAGGAGTTTGAAAGATTTGGCATGTCAATAAATACACTCAAAAACTTCTATAGTTGTACTGTGGGGAGCATTCTGACAGGCTGCATCACTGTCTGGTATGGAGGGGCTACTGCACAGGACCAAAAGAAGCTGCAGAAGGTTGTAAATCTAGTCAGCTCCATCCTGGGTACTAGCCTACAAAGTATCCAGGACATCTTTAGGCAGCGGTGTCTCAGAAAGGCAACGTCCATTATTAAGGACCTCCAGCACCCAGGGCATGCCTTTTTCTCACTATTACCATCAGGTAGGAGGTACAGAAGCCTGAAGGCACACACTCAGCAATTCAGGAACAGCTTCTTCCCCTCTGCCATTCGATTCCTAAATGGGCATTGAATCTTTGGACACTACTTCACTTTTTTTAAATATATAGTATTTCTGTCTTTGCACTTTTTAAACCTATTCAATATACTTAATTAATTAATTTGTTTATTTATTATTATTATTATTTTATTTGTTATTATTTTTTTCTCTGCTGGGTTATGTATTGCATTAAACTGCTGCTGCTGTTAACAAATTTCACATCACATGCTGGTGATAATAAACCTGATTCTGATCATAATGCTGCAACATAACCTCTTGCCTCTTGAATTCAGTACCTCAACTAATAAAGGCAATCATATCTTTGGCACCCTATCAACTTGTGTGGTCATTTTCAGGGAGCTATGGACTTGGACCCACATCCCTCTGTACACCAACACTGTTTAGGATCCTGTCATTAACTGTGTACTTTCCCTTTACATTTGATTTCCCAAATTGCACCACTTCACACCCCCCTGGATAAAATGCCATCTGCCACTTTTCTGCCCTTGTCTCCAACCGATCTATATCTTGCTGTATCCTTTGGCAACCCTCTACACTTTCCACATCACTGCTCCACTGTGATAGCATTATCCATAGAAATCCTAAGAAGACATCCCTGAAATTCCCTAACCCAGTATTCAATAGATGCCCAGTGAATAAATGAACAAGTCTGGTAATAGATTTTTTTTCAAATTTAAGTGGATTAGGGTATCTGGGAGTAAAGGTGGAAGTGTATGAATGTCTATGATCTTACTTAATGGTTGGATATGTTTGAAGCAGCATTTAACAAACTGATTATATATCTCATGTGAAGGTAGACTATTGTAGCATTTCAAGGCCAATGATCAGGGAGTAGGCACATTCTGCATAAATGATTGCATAGATTAGGTGATCCCGCAGCAGTGCACATAGCCTGGTTGTGGACACTTCCATTGATTTCTCCCTTGCTAGCTATTTAACATATTTTCAATTACTCCATGAATGCTGATGTTGATCTTTGAAAGAAATTAGTAAGCAACTGTCAAATACTAATCTCTGAGCTCAACCGCTACAGGAGCTCTCTGGTCCATTTATTCTTCCTAACTTCCTCATGCTTCACCTAATGTGCTGTCCTTGAACTCTCAAGCTCACCTCAGAGTGAATGTTTGGGTGTTATGAGTATTTATTTGAGATGATGGCTGGATATTTGGAAATTGCAAGGTATTTGAGGCAATGCACTACGCCTTGCAGCTTCTGCACTTTACTCATTTAAAAGAACAGAGAGACTTCCATACTGCTTCAAAAATATTGCAGTATATTGATGTAAAAAGCTGCAATATTCAAATGTGATCAATTATAGTATTTTTGTCTTCAGGTCCTTGAGCTTTGAGTTTTATCCTACTCAGAGACTTGTGCTCATAATTTACATAGAAACATAGAAACATAGAAAATAGGTGCAGGAGTAGGCCATTCGGCCCTTCGAGCCTGCACCGCCATTTATTATGATCATGGCTGATCATCCAACTCAGAACCCTGCACCAGCCTTCCCTCCATACCCCCTGATCCCCGTAGCCACAAGGGCCATATCTCTCTTAAATATACCCAATGAACCGGCCTCAACTGTTTCCTGTGGCAGAGAATTCCACAGATTCACCACTCTCTGTGTGAAGAAGTTTTTCTTAATGTCAGTCCTAAAAGGCTTCCCCCTTATCCTCAAACTGTGACCCCTCGTTCTGGACTTCCCCAACATCGGGAACAATCTTCCTGCATCTAGCCTGTCCAATCCCTTTAGGATTTTATACGTTTCAATCAGATCCCCCCTCAATCTTCTAAATTCCAATGAGTACAAGCCTAGTTACGTTGGAAGTCCATGCAAAATACAGTGCCTTCGAGAAGTATTCAGTCCCCAACCCTTTGTTCATATAAATGAGTATTACAACCAGGGATTTTGATCAATTAAACCGATATTTCTTACTTGTGAATCACATGCTAACTTTTTCACAGTACAGCCCCCAAAGAACAGGGAATATTGTAAAGCATGAAAAATAAAAATACAAAAACTGAAATGTCAGCTGTTCAAAAATATCCATCCCACTTTGCTCAGTACTTTGTTGAACCACCTCTCACAGCTATTACAGCCAGTAGTCTAATCACAAACAGGAGAAAATCTGCAAATGTTGTTAATCCAAACAATACACACAAAATGGTGGAGTAACTCAGCAGGCCGGGCAGCATCTAGGGAGAAGTGTATAAACGACGTTTCGAGCTGAGACCCTTAGGCAGGAGTGGAAAGGGAAGGAGGTAAAATGGCTACATCTGCAGTTCCATAGAAAATTGTTGTGTGGAGATTAGTGGTTATGGTGGAAACAAATGACTCAATGAAAGCAGAGGAAATGGTTTCTTCAGAATTCTGAATGAGAATAGGAAGATATGCCTGGTGGTAGTAGGTGTTGGAAACTGCGGGGATGATTTTTTGAACGCCAAGGCTGATATTGAAGAATGAAACTCTATCCTTGCTCTGGGTGGGAGAAGAGGGTGATTACAGATGTATGAGTAGTACTTGGGAGTCTTGTGAACTGTAATGGAAGGGAAATCACCTTTGGACTAAAGGTATGGGAAGCAGCATTGCAAGAGCTTAAGCAACAAAGATGGAGAAGCGTGGGCGAAGTCAAGATGGCGCTAAACAGCATCTCCTTTGCTTGCGTCTTCAGAAACAGCTCTATTTCTATCTTTGATATCTATTTTTTTTCTCCTTTTCAGAGTGTGGTTGGGGGGGGGGTTCGGTTTAAAGACCCTGACCTGGAGTTTCACTCTGACTTTGGTTCCTTGCTGGAATGGGGCCCTCTCTTAGGGCCTCACGACTGGCCACTTTTCGATATCCCAAGGACGCGGCCTGGAAGACGAGCACACATTCAGGGTTTCAGTATTTTGTGGCTCTGGGGACATGCTGATTCTAGTCTGGTGCTTCTGACTGAGGCGTTGCAGGAGAACATGGAACATTGGGAGCGGCGGGTGAGCAGCAGGGAGTTGTGCGTCAGGAGAACTACGTCTTTTTGGTGTCGACTCTCTAAGCACAGAGCTCAGAAAAAGAAACGCAGTAGACTTTTAACATTGTAAATCAGTGAATTGTTTGTTATGCTTCCCCTCTCGCTGTGAAACAGGGATACCCCTTTTTTCCTTATTAGAGAGAGAGCGAGCCGGTGGTATGTTGAATTACCTGGGTACTGCAAGTCTGTATCTTTATTGATGCTTTGCTGCATGCTTGAGTGGAGGACGCTGCTGCTTCTTTGCTGGTGGGGGTGAGGGGTGGAGGTGGTTTGTTGCCTTGCTGCTGCTTGTGCATTGGAGGAGGAGTTGGGGGGTGCTTTGGGATTCTAATATTTTAACTGTCCTTCATTCTTTGGGGCACTCCTCTGTTTTCATGAACACCTGCGAAGAAAAAGAATTTCAGGATGTATATTAGAAACACAGAAACATAGAAAACCTACAGCACAATACAGGCCCTTCAGCCCACAAAGCTGTGCCGAACATGTCCTTACCTTAGAAATTACCTAGGGTTACCCATAGCCCTCTATTTTTCTGAGCTCCATGTACCTGTCCAGGAACCTCTTAAAAGACCCTATTGTATCCACCTCCACCACCATTGCTGGCAGCCCATTGCACGCACTCACCACTCTCTGTGTGAAAAAACTTACCCCTGACATCTCCTCTGAACCTACTTCCAAGCACCTTAAAACTGTGCCACCTCGTGCTAGCCATTTCAGCCCTCGGAAAAAGCCTCTGACTATCCACACAATCAATGCCTCTCACCATCTTATACACCTCTATCAGGTCACCTCTTATCCTCCATCACTACAAGGAAAGAAGGCCGAGTTCACTCAACCTATTCTCATAAGGGATGCTCCCCAATCCAGGCAACATCCTGGTAAACCTCCTCTGCACCTCTTCTATGGTTTCTATTTCATATTTCTCTCACATTAAATGTACCAATTGAAATGAAAGCAAGCTGTGGGTGGGAGTGTTGTCAAGGTAGCTGTTGGCATCTGTAGATTTCTGGTAAATACTCCTGAGACAGATTCAGTAGTGAACAAAGGAAGGTTATTAAAGGATCACACAGAAGTAAAGGCAGGGTAGAAATTAGCAGCAAATGTGATGAAGTGTTATAGTTCTGTATGAGAGCAGGAATCAGCATTGACGTACCAGTAAAAGACAGAGAAGTGATGGGGGGGTGGGGGGGAGGTCAACCTAAACATGGAATGTTCTGCGTGTCCTATAAAGAGAATGGTATGTTAAGCCCATTTGAGTCTCCAGTGCTGCATCTTTGATTTAGGGGAGGAAAGCAAAGGAGTGAAAAGAGTTTTGTTCAGTCTAAGAACTCATAACACAAAGGAGGTTGGTGGTGGAAGAGAAGAGATTGAGCCTCTTTTTAGGGAAGAAGCAAAGGGACTCTTAGGCCTTCTTGGTATGAGATGGAGATATAGAAAGACAATATCCAAGATGAAATGTGGCAGATGAGTCAGGAAACTGGAAACTTAAATTTGTGGAGAACTTCAGGTGTTTTGTGGATGTACATCACAAGAAATTGTATAAGGAAAGATAGAAGAGAGAAAAGGCAAGAAGAAATGAATTTTGTGGTGCAACTGCTGGAAATGATGTTCCGCCCAGGACATTGCTGCTTGTGGACAATATAGAGTGCATGTTGGAGAGACAATGAGGTTGTAGGCAGTAGAGGGAAGATCTCCAGAGAAAATGAGATGAGAGACTGTTTGGGAAACAGTAGGCTGATGTTTCATGGTAAGGTCTCTGGAAGAATTGTGAGAAGTCAGAGCTGGAGTTCATCTTCTGCAAAGTAGAGGTTATTTTCCTAAATTGCCAATGCTCTTTTCAGGACAATTATTCACAATGTTGATGTTGGTCCTCCATAAGCAGAATGCTGCAAATTTAATGAAAAGGTACAGGTCAGTCTGAGTAATTAACAAGAATTAAGATGATCAATGACGGTCTACTGAAGGTAGTAAAAATAACCATTATTTTCTACTCCCAGTTCTATGACAAATGAACATGCAACCCCAAGGAATGTAAAACATACTACATGCCAATCAAATGAAGATGGGATTGTCCCAAAATAGTTACTTATATGGTTGTTGTTTGTGGAAGCTTGCTGTGTCTGAGGGAGAATGTCATGTAAGTTTTGCCTTAGAGATGGTGCAGGAGAGAGTGGAGTAGGATACATGCCAGCTGAGGGTTTGTCACTGAATTCTACTTCTCTTCCTACTATACTTTGTATTATTTGGCACCATGAAACTTACTTAATTCCCACTTGATTTGAAGTGCCAGCTTCAGAGCCAGTAGCATTGGTCACCCTGTCCCTTCCAACTTCAATGTCTAGTAATTTAATAAGTTCAGAAAATTACACACATACGTTTCAGCCAGTCCACTCTGATATCTAATCATGTGGCCAAAAGGATGCATTCTACTTGAGAAGTTCAGCCAACTGTTAGTCTGTCTTAGTATTTATCTGGCATGAGCTAATGGCCAAGAGATTCTCCCACTACTGGAATAACCAGCTGTTTCATTCATTACTGCAAATCAGATCGAATTGAGTGGAGATGCTGGTAGTTAGGTAAGACCAATAAAATCCAGCTCAGTAAAGGACTTCATATTATGTTCACACCAACATTACGAAAAACAACATCAGACGGTATCGACAGACAATTAAACAGAATAGGATTACATAATGTTTTCTCATTTGCTCTAATTTTATCATGTAGTGATTTTACTCTTCGCAATTTTTGGAAGCAGCTTTTTATATAATGATATGAGTAAAAGCAGAGAATTTGCAGTATAGAAAACAAGGATGTGAATTGTTTTATATGTTGCTGTTAAAGATGTGATCGATCTGTTTTTTCTGCACCGTCCTTGAGGGATATTGATAAAAATATGGGGAAAATAAAATGGATTAGTGTAGCATTAATATAAAGGGGCGGTTGGTAGTCAGCACAAACTCAGTGGACTGAAGGACCTGTTTCTGTGCTGGTCTCTCTATGACTGCACAGCTAACCACATTACAAATTACACACATCAAAGTTGTTGGTGAACGCAGCAGGCCAGGCAGCATCTCTAGGAAGAGGTGCAGTCGACGTTTCAGGCTGAGACCCTTCGTCAGGACGAAGTTAGTCCTGACGAAGGGTCTCGGCCTGAAACGTCGACTGCACCTCTTCCTAGAGATGCTGCCTGGCCTGCTGCGTTCACCAGCAACTTTGATGTGTGTTGCTTGAATTTCCAGCATCTGCAGAATTCCTGTTGTTCACATTACAAGTTAAATTAGTCCTGATTTTCTTTAGTAAAACAATATAATCATTTTTAAGAGAGAAAAGTTTCAAAGCTGCAGCAGTTATGATTTCATTCTTTATCTGTTTTAATAATTATTCCATCAGTTAGCTCACCTAAAGATCTTATAGATATCTTTATATTAGTTTTCACACCTTCATGTAAAGAGTGAAAACCAATATAATGATATCAAAAAGAGGATGACTTTCCAATTGAAGAAATACTGCATAAATGGCTCAAAATAACCAAGAGTATGTGACAAGTGACCTCACAACAATGAAGATACCTCGGGGGGGGGGGGTTAAAAATTGTAAAGAGGAAGTTTTTTTCAGCTGTTTGTAAGGTTATAGCTGTTCCCTGTGTAAATTCTGCTTGCTTCTGTAAAACAGCTTATCAGCTAGAAATGAAATATACTGCATTGAAAAATGCTGCTAAAAAATTCACTGATCATTGAAGGGTGTATATAAAAATAATACTGACATGATGCACACAACTTAATCTGTTATCACTCTAGAAGTCAAAGCTCATAATAACAAGTTTAGAATTTTGCTTCAAATATTACACCTGAAATTCACAAGGCATTCATAAATAAACTATTTTTATTCATTAAGCTTATTTTATGTCACATTAAGCAGAATTCTAGGTAAGCTGTTTGTGCATTCCTTGCTGTGAACAGATGACTTGTAACTATCTTCCTGTAGTCTGTTTCCAGATATTAGTCTGGACTCAGTTGTAACATTCTTGGCTGAGTTAGTAAGTTGTGAATTCCAGACGCACGCAGAAAACTTGATCATGTAATTTAAGCTGACATTTCAATGCAGTAGTGAGTCAGTGCAACAACATTGAAAATGCTGGCTTTTCAGGTGCAGTGTTTTACTGACGATTGGTCTGTCTTTTCAAATAGATAACAAAGAATCATTCTTATCATTGGAAAAAGGAAAAGGAAATTCTCATCTTAGCCTTGAACCTTTTAACCATCAGAATAAAATTATATTAGCTTATGTTTTATCTCTTTGTTGCTTGTAAGATTTTTGTCTGTGCCATCTACATTACAACAGTGACCACAATTCTAAAGTACTTCATAAACTTTAATAAGATAAGATTAGCTTTAATTGTCATATGTACATCAAAACATACAGTGCAATGTGCTGTTGGCGTCAATGACCAAGAACGTCTGTGGAGGTGCTAGGGGGGCAGCCTGCAGGCAGCATAGCATGCCCATAGCTTACTAACCCTAACTGATATGTTTTTGGAATATGGGAGGAAACTGGAGCACCCAGAGGAAACCCACACAGTCCTGGGAAGAGTGCAAAATTTCCTTACAGACAGCGGCAACTCCATGAGTAATTTTTATTATTATCATTACACTGGATGCAGCTCCCAAATAATTCCTCTACTTGTGCCCATACATAACTTTCCACAGAACTGATGCCCAACTCCCTGATTCCCAATCACCCTTATCTCCTTCATCACTGGGCCGGACTCCCCTTACACCCTCCCCTAAGCCATCAAGGTCTGACTCACACCCCGACTCCTAATCAGTCATCTCTTCCTACCCTACACCATAATCCACAGGCCCTGAAGCCCTGATCACACAACCCTAACCTCTTCCACTACCCTAGCCCATGATCATCATGAAACCCACATTCTGCATGTGATTGATGTGATCCTAGATTTCCAATCAGCATCTAGTTCTCATCAAACCTTCCACTATCAGCATTTCCACTTATCTTGCTGCATTTCCACTTATTAAAGTGTGACAAGTCCTAGGAACCTTGAAACTCCTAGACTGTAATAGCAAGGGTAAATTTCACTTTTGGAGTCACTCTGAAAATTTTGAGCTGTTTCGCTCTGCCCAATATTGTTACAGTGGGTCATCCTCATTTTTACAGATTAAAATGATGTTCTGCAGTACATACTGCAGCGAGAATTGATGTTCATTCATGGAATCCCCATTTGTAAGCATAAAAGATCCAAAAATGACGAATACTAAAACAATTTGCCTAAGTTAGTAAGGCCCTCAATGTGAATCATAGAGATTTTTAACTGATTTTCTTCTGTCAAAATATACAATTTTTTTTTCATTTTAATACACACTGTAATTGTGTATCTTACAGCATTGAAGTACCCTTTCTGTGACCTATTTGGTAGTTTAAGCTGCAACAACTCATTGACTAAATAGGTTTTAGTTCATGCATTCTTCCAGTTAATGAACTGAAAATATAGTAATACAGATTAACACGTAAAATTGTATGAAAAAGGCATATGCCATATGGCTGAATATGTGTGTTTAAGGGGAGTTAAATTAGCACTGGGAGATGTAACATACTCTATAAAGAAAATCACTTACCTTACCTTTTTCACAATCCATAACAAAATGATTAATAAATGAGCCGATATAAATGTGAGCAAACTGGGAGCTTTAAATAATTGCATCCCAGTCCATTTTATGTTAATGTGCATTCAACTATAATAGTATAATTTTCTGCTTTTAAAAGTATTGTCAGCATAATTCAGGTTTCAGTAGGCTAATTTAAATTGCAGAAAAGTTATTGAGCATTGCAAATGGTGTGACTTTTAAGCACACTAAGGGCTATATTTTCTTTTGAATGAAATTAAACAAATTCTTTTACCAAATTTGAGGTTTATATTGACAATTTAATGAATACATTACTTATAAAGGCATTAGTCATGTTTAACTATATAGGTGAGCAAAATAGACTCTTAACTGAAGGTAAGACTGGAATGGTCTCAGTAGTTTGGAGAAAATAATCTGTACACAGTGCACTGGAATGGTTAAAATTCTTTTTATCAGTCCATCCTTTATAAATTGCAGAATGATCAAAAAGGGATGCCACAACTCTGCATATGATTGGATTGTGGAACAGCAAGCTTAAGTCACGTTTGTATATTTATGAGCAAGAGATCTTTGGACAAATGGTCTTGATGTGTGTTGGTATAGACAGCAGTAAGGAATATTGTAACATGTTCAAATGCAGAAGAAAGGCATATATAAGCATATAAATTTTAAATATACAGAATTGGCTTAGTTCTTAAAAGTATTCTGCAGTTTTAGTGAAGTCTGGTCAAACCTGCCCTTGTTACATCAAAGAATTGTATAAAAATCGAAAAGAGAATGAAAGAACATAAAAGGGCATAGTTTAAACTGATTAGTGACAGTATTCATATCCACATGGTAGAAAGAAAATATTTCACAGCATCCCTTCTTTTCATATTAACAGGAAGCTTTCTACACTGCTGTAGTTTAAACTGTACCTTTTCAAACAATTTCTGTTCCTTGTGAGTATTGTCATTTTATGCATAAAGATGCAATATTTCAGTCAGTCCAAATTTTATTTTACTGATTTTAAAGCTGATTCACCACATATTTTATGCATGCATATTTAAAAAAATATTGAAAATGCTCTCAAGATTTCCCTTTGGTGATAGATCTTAGCCCCATGCAATGTGCAGTTTCTGTTTTTTTTCAACAATTTTCCTCTATTCCTCTTAGATTCTGCTAATCTAAAAAACATGGAGCTAGAAATATCTTCACACCACTACAAACAAAAAATGTTGTGCAGTTGAAAATCAGGCTAATCTTGTCAGTCAACACTTACAAATGCATTCTGGAAAGAAATTCATCTCCTATTTTTTCATTGAGATTTTTGTTCTCCACTGTAACATTTTTTCAGATAGTTAACAGTGATACAACACGCAGGGTTAGCCTATGGTGAGATTTTCAATTTTAAATAGAAATTCTTAAATACTCGCAGAGTAGCCAGTTTACCAACCTTGTTTACTCAGACAGAGTGCTGCTTAAAGGAATAACACTTAAATTATAGATCTCAGTGAGGACAAAGAATGTAACCTCTTATGGTGTCAAATACAACATCTCAGTGTATACCTTCACCGTATTGTGCTTGGAGGTCAGGTGCTTGAACATTGATGAAATCATGGCAAAATACCCCAGAAAGTCTCTCCATTCATTTCAAAGTCCTCTTCACCTCCTATAGTAAGTGAACAGTGAAAGATCTTTGGCAAGAAGAAATTCATCCCTGGAAATAAACCTCTGCAGCAGAATAAAATACAATGACACCCTATAGTATATGTACAGCGTGTTTAGTTCTACCAAACAAGGATGAATTTCTAGGCAGATATATCCTCAAGCTGCGCTTGAATCTTCTGCAACAACCTGTTTATTTCTTGTTGTTAAGAGAGGGCATTAGGTCAAGTACTGTTCACTGAAATGCTTTCCATGCTCATTTATGAGCTCTGGCAAGCAATTTATGTGAAATTTAGTGCCTTAACAATCCTGCAGGTAGCTGTTCCTTCCAAAGGCATTAACATCCCCAAGAAGCAGTTTTGCGCTTAAACAGAGGCTAAAAGATGCTTAAGCTAAAGATCCTATTTGGACCACCAGTGGCTTATTAGCACCTGAAGGAGCAATTGAAAATTGATACGTTCATCTCTGTTCCTTTCCCACTTCTTTCTGTTTCTTCCTTTCTTCTGTCATTCTCCTCCATATTTCTACACCTTCCTTGCCCTCTTTCCACCTTCATATTTTCCTTTTCTCTGCTTCCTATTTTCACTCTTAGTAATCAGTTCCTTGCTTAATTCCAAGTGTTTTTCCTTTTTCTCTTCATCTGCTCCTCATCTTTATCTTTTTCTCATGATATTTCTGTCTCCTTCCATTCTTCATCTTCATTGCTTCCTATTTCTGTCCCTTTTATTTAACGTCAACAATACAAAGAAGAATAGTTAAACACATTTTCTACCAAACTTTGTCTTCTTCTGATTTGTTGAACTATTGATTGAATCCAACAAGTTTTTAACAACCTCTTCAATCACAAAATCAAGAAGTGATATATCTATGTTATGAGAGATCTGATAAATGATAACTTTGCTCCCAGTTAGGTTATTACTGATAGGAAAGGCTCTTTTGCTCAAAGTTTATATGTTAATCATCAAACCGCCACAGAGCTTCCTTGAAGGCACTTGCAGATTATTTAAGGAGTGATTAGCTGCTTACTGATCCTCCAGATGTCAGTTTCTGCTCTAGATCCAAACTGTTTTATACAGTTGTTGAATTTATTGAGGACAAACCAATGATTTAGTTTAAGAGTGAAAGGCAAAACAACTGTAGATGCTCAAAATCTGAAATAAAGCCAAAATATACTCAACAAGTCAGGAAGATTCTGTGGAGAAAGGAAAACAAGGTCAACATTTCAGGTCAATAGCATTTCATCAGAATCTTTACCGGTCCTTAGGGCTGGAGAGAAAATTTAGAAAGGGAAGCGAAGAATCTAGCTGTTGTGAGCCATCAATGACATGGTTAGAACAATGCGAAACCTTCTGCAGAGGGGAATAAAGCGTGAAGATCTAAATAAGTAAGTGGAACCACAAAAATATTAAATGTAAGAGAAAACTGGCTGAACCATGTGTAAATTAGCATAAAATTAAGAGATGGAGAAACGACACAAAGTACTCGATAATTGGAGGTGATGTGGCTTAATAGGAAGTAAGTAAAAAGTCAAGCAGAGCACTGGCGGATGGAATTTAATGACAAGCTCAAGGTGATGCATTTTGAGAAGTCAAATATGAGTAGTATATGACAGGGTGCTAAGGAATGTTGATGAAGAGAGGGACCTTAGTGGATTGAGTCCATAGTCACTGAAAGTGTCAACACAGGACACTAGGGAGGTGAAGAAGGCTTATAGTATGTTTGCATTCATAGGTCGAGGCATATAATATAAAGGTTGGGAAGTTATATTGCAAATTTACAAAATAACATTTGAACCACATTTCCATATTTTATATAGCTCTGGTCATCACTCCAAAGGAAGGATGTGTTGAAGAAAGTGCTGAGATTCACCACGATGTCACCTGAATTGGAGGGCTTTAGAAACAGAGAGAGATCCAATAGGCCGAATTGTTTTTCCTGGAATGAGGGAAACTGAGGCATGACCAAATAGAGGTATTAAAATTATAAGAGAGATAGATAAAATTGTTTTCCTATCTTAGAGCTATTAAAAAAAACTTAGGTTTAAGGTGAGAGGAAAGAGTTTAAGATGGGAATTAAGGAGAAATTTTTTTTTACACAGAGAATGATTGGAATTCACTGCCAGAAAGGGTGGTGGAATCAGATCCAATCATTATACTTAAGAGACAGTTAGACAGACACTTAGAGCCTTAAGTTAAGTAGTGGTTATGGAACTATCAAGCAGGGGAAATTTTAAAGAGAAAAGCCCAGTTAAGAGCACACTGTGGCAATGTAGATAATGATAAGCAGAATGTGTCAGTATGGAACAGTGAATACAATAATAGCGGAACAACAAATAGAATCAAAATTTCAAAAAATGGAAACAAATCAAAACTAAAGGTTCTCAATCATGATAAATCAGTGACACAATGAGATGTATGGTTATGATCCAAAAGTCATTGCAGAGCCATGAATGTGAGGATGTACTTGTTTTGAATTTCCTTTAAATTTTCTCCACCCTCCCCCACACACACCCCTGTCTACCCAATACCTCCCCCTGCATGCATAGCTTCACATTTCTAAAATTCAGGCCTACTTCCTACTGGTCTTTAGAAAATTTCTGACCCCATAATTTTATTGTCTTCGATTACATCAACCATGTATTCTTGCTTATGTACCTCCAGCAATGTGGGAATTTCATAATCGTAGAGCTTAACTTAATTGGTAAAATTAAATCACTTTGTACTGTATCAGCAGTTGGAAATTATTATATTTAATATGTTGGCTATTCATATTTGACATACATTTCATAAAATGCTTGATAAACTTAGCAATTAAAGTTACTACTGAACAAATAATTAATCAAGATATTATGCTCTTTGATGGCTGGTCACCACTATTTGATCCCTTTTGATCACCATTACCACCCCCATCTCTCTCTGCATTTACTGTTGTAGTAGAGGCATCTTCTCTCACTTTCTCATTGCCCATTCAAATTATTCCTGCAAGTGTAGAATGTCATCATGTTTAGTCTTATATAACGTGTAACTGTATCCAATCTGCCTAAACGTTTGTTGCCCCATTGCTCCACTATATAATGATATCACCTAATCATTGCTGTTGTTCCCGTGTTCAGAGCCTTTTAGGCTGCAGCAGCTATGGATACAAGGGATGAATAAAGGTCTTCTGATCACCTTTGCTATTAGCACAAAGGCAATGAAATGCATTCACATAATCCAGCAATAAGGGGATAATATATCATCAGATGTTTCTTCCTTATTTACATCCACAGCAATATTGCAACGAGTAACTTCACACCAAAATAATCAACAAGTCGGGCAGCATCTGAGGAAAGAAAAGTTCATATTTCATCACAAAGATTAGATTATGAGAACACTCAGTCCTCGTTTATTGTCATTTAGAAATGCATGCATGCATTAAGACATGATACAATGTTCCTCCAGAGTGATATCACAGAAAAACAGGACAAGCCAAAGACTAGCAATGACAGAACCACATAATTACGACATATAGTTACAGCAGTGCAAAACAATACCATAATTTGATAAAGAACAGACCATGGGTACAGTAAAAAAAAAAGTCTCAAAGTCCCAAGCTGACAACTCCCGAGTCCCTGATAGCAGGCGGCAAAAGGAGAAACTCCCTGCCATAAACCTCCAGGCACCGACAACTGTCAATGCATTGGAAGCACCCGACCACAGCCGACACTGAGTCCGTCTGTATGAAAACTCCGAACCTCCGACCAGCCCCTCCGATACAGCCTCCCGAGCGCCATCCTCTGCTGAGAGCCTTCCGTCCCGCCCAGCTGCCGAAACAAGCAAAGCCGAGGATTCAGGGCCTTCTCCTCTGGAAATTCAGGACCACACAGTAACAGCGGCAGCAAAGCGGGCATTTCAGAAGTTTCTCCAGATGTTCCTCTGTACTGTCACGTCTGTCTCCATCAGATCAGAATTGTACACGGTCCCCTACTTGACAAATAACAGACATCACCACCGAAATGGCCGCGTGAGCTGCATCGCGCCGCCATCTTTTCCTCCCTCATGAGAGATGCTTGCATCTTTTTCGATCATTTCTTCTTTCTCCAAGAACCCTAGCGAATATCAACACATTATCAAAGCATTTCCTCAAAACTCCTTTTATCCAGGACTCGAGATCCCATATGTGCCAGGAACAGTGGTGCAGCTCAAATTTCAGCAATTAAATCACCCCAATGTGAGTATTACAGATTGGATCAATAACGTCAGCAATTGTTACAACAAAGTTCCATTCCATCCTAGATCCACCCCAAGGGCCTCGCTGATAAGTTGAAAGCTTTTTCTCCCTTGCTTAGAAATGGGACATAATACAAATTGTAAAGCTTAGGTTAGCTGAGGAAGCAGAGAATGCAGTATTAATGTAGAAAGGCTCCTTCTACCTGTATATGATGCAATCCCCAAGGATTACCCATATCACAATCAAGCAGATAAAGCTGCCACTATACCTGTAAAATGTTATTGTTTTTTATCTTATGTTGTTTTATGAATAAATTGGAGATTCAACCTCAGCTGTTGAAATAATTGCTCATTCTCCTCGAGGCACTGTGCGGAAATGTCAGTGAATGTAGTTGAATGAAAGGCAGTGGAAAACAGATGAGTCATAAATGCTGATAGAAAGGGCCACTTGCACATCAGTAACATATAACCACAATGACAAGCAGCCTGAACATTTGGCACTATGGACATTTTGTTTCACTATTAGCTGAATGTCCATATTCAACCAAGGGACACAGGAGATTATATTCCATTCAAGAAGCCCATCTTATTGTCAAAATACTATATTCATATTTATTATTTTAATATACCCATTTAAACCAGGGATGGTCTAGTGTTGAGTTAAATATGCTACATTTTGAGAGTGTATATTAATTACTGATAAAGCAGAAAGTTGAATCAAAACCAATTTGATTTTAACACTCACATTTAATTAGAACATATTTGTACTAGTTTTCAAAATGTTATTGGACTGAATTTTGCTGAGGTGGGAGCTGCCTGCACAGGAAACCAATTGACCCACATTTACTTTAGGTAGAGGATGGTCTCCTGAATCTAATAGTTAGCATTCATTTTGAGAGAACTAAAACATAAAAAAAAAAGGACGCAGCTTTGTAAGGCATTGGTCAGACTACATTTGGAATATTGTGACAAATCCTGTTCCCTGTTCCCCGTTCCTAAGGAAAGACATGCTAGTCCTGAAAAATGTTCAGAGGAGGTTCACCAGAAGGACTCCATGATTGAAATCTCACAAGGAGCATTTGATATCCCTGGGATGAGGGGGGAATCTCATGAAATGGTATTACATAGAACATAGAATAGTACAGCACAGTACTGTACAGGCCCTTCGGCCCACTATGTTGTGCCGACCCTTAAACCCTACCTCCCATATAACCCCTCACCTTAAATTCCTCCATTATACCTGTCCAGCAGTCTCTTAAATTTCACTAGTGTATCTGCCTCCACCACTGACTCAGGCAGTGCATTCCACACACCAACTACTCTCTGATATTCCCCTTGAACTTCTCGCCCTTTACCTTAAAGCCATGTCCTCTTGTACTGAGCAGTGGTGCCCTGGGGAAGAGGTGCTGGCTGTCCACTCTATCTATTCCTCTTAGATATTAGATCCTGAGTTGCTGAGATAGAAAGGATGTGGATAGGATATTTCCATTAGAAAGAACGTGTGGCATCCAATGGCACAACATTCAAATAAAGGGGCTTTCTTTTAAACTGAAATGAGGAGGAATTTCTTTAGCCATAGGGTAGTGAATCTGTGGAATTTGTTGCCAAGAAGGCTATGCAGGCCAAGTTTTGTTGTATTTAAGACAGAGATTGATAGGTTCTTGATAGGTATGGGGGTTAAGTGATATCAGAGAAGGTGAAAGATTGGGACTGAAAAAAAAAAGTCAGCAGTAATTGAGTAGCAGAATAGACTTGATGTGCTAAATAACCTAATTCTTCTCCTATATTGTATGGATTTATGATTGGGGTGATGCCAGGATTGGTTACATTGAAGGGTCTGAACAAACCTTACATTTATGAATCTGTTGAGAAAATAATTGTCAGACAGCAAAGCCATCATCAGGCTATGACATTTGTCAATGCTGTTGCCATCTTGCATTGCTTCTAAATCCCCACAATGCACAGAAGCTTTGAAAGACGATCAAGAATGAAATTAACAATTGAAAAAAGATAAAATGTAATCATTTAAAAAGAAAAATACCCAAAATAGTGTTGAAATAATTAAAAACAATAATAGTAAATTCAAATTAGGCAAAACATGGTCAACTTGTTGTTTACCTAGAAGACATAAAATCTTTATTCAAGTAGGTGAGTTTGGTTATTTTGCATCTAGTCTGAACTAGTGTAGCTTCTACAAGCAGTTTCAATGTTTTTGGCAATGCAAGTGAGTTTGTTTTCCACTGCCAAACTTCATGTACAGACCAGCAGCAACCTTATTGACAGACTCACCAGCAGGAATGCACTATGTAGCTTCTAGTAAAACCCTGTCATGGTCCCGACCATTAATTCCCCATTTTCTCCTAATTCCCTTTGATGGTGACATGCCTGGTTCTCATCGAGACCTGCAGCATAAAAATCCCGGCTTTGCATCCACTCATTGCCAGATCATTGTTTAGCTAGTGTGGTAATTAATGTTCCCTGCTGCTTAGGATTGTGTCTTCTAAGTTTTACTTCAGTACCAAGGTTTACCTGGGTAACTCTGTCTCTCCATGTCAAGAAAAGTATTGTCTGCCGCTTGCCTTTCTACACTCCATGTCAAGCTGTCTGCCTGCCTCCTGCTTCCCTGTTCACCCTCCTGCTTGCCGTTCAGCTCCAGCTACTACAGCCACTCTCATACCCTTGTCTGCATCCTAAAGCCCAATTTTCACTTCTGCGCCAAATGTATGCCATAGGTACCGCACACCCTATGCCATACCATACGCTGTAGGGTGACATGAAGCTCCCCAAAAATGTAACTCACGCGTCGCGATGATGCGGACGGCAACAACTGTGATTGGTCTGCTTGGTAGCATCGCATTTCCTCCTACGCATTTCCAATTGCTTTTCTCCATCATGTCTGTACACTGATGTGAAATAAATGGTTGGAGACGATGAACCAAATCATCAAATCTACCTGCCGACATCCGAAAGTATTTGAAATGCATTTTCTCGTCCATGTCTCTCACGAAGAAACTCAACACAGTGGCATAGAAACCCCACTGCCAACTAGTGTTTTGGTGGTGAATTGCAGAGTGACGCAGACACAACTACGCATACTCGCTACAGCGTAGGGCTACGCAAAAGTATAAGTCAGGCCTGCAGCGTAGCAATCTCCATGCAATTGTCCTACATTTCGGTTTGCCCTGTTCCTTGCAACAAACCCAGCAGCGCCTCAGCCATTATTTTACTCTATTGTCTGTATATCAAATGATTGAAATGATACAGTTCAAGTATGCAAAGCCTAGTTTTAATCATCATAGTTTAAACTTGTTACAGAGACTGATCTTCATCCCTGTTATTGATACACATATTGCATGACGATAGAGAGCATTTTAATGACGATAGAGAGCATTTCTTTGTCTTCAAAATGTTTTAGTTCCTGGTGAATTAGTGAGCTTCACATCTATCATATTTGGGCTTAGATATTTGATTGCTCTTTCTTTCAAAATTATGTGATTGAAAAATCTTCTTTTCTTTCCAGAAACATAATAATGACCACTCCTGAGTAACTTTGTATCTGCTGAAAATTCAGCCTGGTACTTCCCAGTGTGAATTGCATTTGTGGTGATGTGTTTGCTGAACATTGTGTGCTTTGCTATTTTCAACTAGTAGAATAGCAGCAAATAAGATCTGATCAATTGGTTTCCTCTGTTCTCTATGTGATTAAATGCCATGCTGAAGAATATTGGGCAAAAGTTGATTTTTTATAAAATAGAGGGAGTACAGAGAAGATTTACTAGAATGTTACCTGGGTTTCGGCATCTAAGTTACAGAGAAAGGTTGAACAAGTTGGGTCTTTATTCTTTGGAGTGTAGAAGGTTGATGGGGGGACTTGATAGAGGTATTTAAAATTATGAGGGGGATAGATAGAGTTGACGTGGATAGGCTTTTTCCATTGAGAGTAGGGGAGATTCAAACAAGAGGACATGAGTTGAGAGTTAAAGGGCAAAAGTTTAGTGGTAACACGAGGGGGAACTTCTTTACTCAGAGAGTGGTAGCTGTGTGGAACGAGCTTCCAGTAGAAGTGGTAGAGGCAGGTTCGATATTGCCATTTAATATAAAATCGGATAGCTATATGGACAGGAAAGGAATGGAGGGTTATGGGCTAAGTGCAGGTCAGTGGGACTAGGTGAGAGTAAGCGTTCGGCACGGACTAGAAGGGCCGAGATGGCCTGTTTCCGTGCTGTAATTGTTATATGGTTATATGGTTTTAGTTGTAGAATATAAAATGTCATTTACAGCATAGAGTCTTTTAAATTTGGAGACATTGGAATGTGGCATTTATTTTCTGAATTGTGTTCTTTTTACACGAGAAAAAGAGGCTTCCTGTGTTGTTTCATTTACCACTATCCAGCACACACCATATTTCACCTGATTCTCTCAATATCCAAAACAATTACTAATCCTGTTTAGATTATGTGCAACTATTGGCCATCTGCAATCTTCAACAGGAAATTCTAAAGATTCACCAAGCCCTCTCCCAGGTGAAGTATTTCTTCTTCTGTCTTTCCTGAATGGACAATGCTTTATTTTGAGACCATAATCCCTCATTTTTAAATTCCAGTGAGAGGAATCATGAATTCCCCATCATTTGACAAGCCAGATGAAAACTATATATAATTTATTGGGATTATTTAGTGTTCCTTCAAATGCATCTATCTGTTTAATCTCTGCATATAGGGAAGTTACCCCCACCCCTTCTGTACCCCTATTTCAATTATATCCTACTTTGGAAGGAAAGATGTGACCAGCACTCAATATACCAGATGCCATCTCATTAGCGCTCCATATAATTCCTCTTGTATTGTATTGTAATAAAGACCAATGTACTATCTGTCTTCCAAATTGAAGAAAAAGAAGATTAACTTTATTTGTCACATGTACATCAAACATTAAAACATACAGTGAAATGCATCCTTTGCGTTAACGAAAAACACAGTCTGAAGTTAATGTTGGGGGCAACCTGCAAGAGTCACCATGCTTCTGACAACAAGCATTTCCAGAACTGATTATCCTTACCCTAACCATACATCTTTGGAATATGGGAGTAAAGCAGAGAATCTGGAGGAAGCCCACAGGATAATGAGGAGAACGTATAAACTCTTTGTAGAGAACGGTGGGAATTGAATGCAATCGATGATTGCTGGCACTGTAAAAGCTTTGCACTCACCACAAGCTATGATGCTGTCCCTTTGCTTGCCATTCCTGCATGTTCATTTTCAGTGATTTATATTTCATGGTCCCCACAAGCCTTTGAACACTAACAGCCTTCAGTGTTCAGCTTTTTCAAACAAAACTTTGTCTTTCAATGCATTAGTTCAGCTCAGCCAAGAACTGTTTTACACAATTTCTTCATTTTGTATAGTGTTTAAAGTTTCAATAGGTGTTTTATTCAGCAAAAAATGAAATGAATGTTACTTAAAACTGAATATTAAAGTGACTTTCATAAAGGATAATATTAACTAACTTACTGCATAATTTATAACCTATTTTATAAACCTGAGTGTTTCATCTTTCCCTTCCACAAACATATCACCATTCTACCCATCTGCCAAGCTGTTTTTCTTTTGCTGTTGGTGGGTTCTGGAATAGTTCCTTTCTCTATGATGGTGGAAAAAGATTTTCTTGCTGGATCATCTCTGTAATGTATGGATTAATTTCTTCTAAAACAATGACTCCCCTTAGCTCTACTTAATGGACAATGTGAATTAGTTTCTGTGAATGTGCATATTCTGTCATTCTCATATTCTTCTCTCTCTCTCTCACTCACCCCCCCCCCCCTTTGTAACTAACTCCTTAAAAGCCAGCTAGGAAGATACAAAATCACTTGAGCTAGTAATAGCTGAAAGATTTAGATTTCACAAAAGGAACCAGTCAAAAAATGAACACATTTCTGAAACCATTGCAGAACTGCTCAATACTGTGACGAGAGATGGACTTTTTGATGCATTAAGGGACAGGCTTATATCTGACATGCAAAGTCAAAGCACTCGAAAGAGGCTACTATCAGAATGAGACCTAAACTTAGAACGGGCATTGACAATTGCAATATCATTAGAGACTGCAGCAAAGGATGCAGCAGAACTACAGAAAAAGAGTTTAGCATGTGAAATGCATGAAGTCCCTGAATGGTGCAAAAATCCAAAAATGTTATCAATGTGGCAATTCCTCATCTCCACATGCGTGCCTTTCAATCACAATGACTGTTGGTTCAAGGAAAATGTTTGCAGAAAGTGTCAGAGATGAGGTCACATTAAGAAAGTGTGCAAGTCAGACAAAAAGCACAAAGAAAGAAAAAAAAGAGTGAAAAGTTTTTCTTTTTTCAATATTTTTATTAATTACTTGCATAGACAAATTCAAAATACATTATGATATTATGGAAACAGAAACAAGATTGAATTTCCTCATAACTAGGAAATTAACCATAATATTGAGAAGGTATATTTTATTTGAATACAAAACCAAACAAATGCGAAAAGTGACTCAAAGTACAACTGAATCAGACAAAACAGAGTCTGACAAAGGTGAGCTGCTATACCGAGAACTGCATAGCATTACTGAAGCAGACTGCAAAATCATATGAATCACAATAGATGTGTCTCGTGTAAAACTGAAAATGGAGCTGGATACAGGGTCAGCTTTGTCGCTAATTTCAGAAGAAGAACTTTGTACTCTGTAACCCAGCAGGGATGTTCCACACAGGATTGGTGGACCATTTGCTGGTAACAAATTCTGAAATACAAAGAGAAACAAAGAATGACCAGACATAGTCAAAAGTCTATGACATCATCATGCAAGGGTGGCCAGCTCATGGTAATCCTATGTACCCAGAGTTCTCAGGGTCAAAGAACGTTGCTATGTGGATCTTGTGTTGTGGTTCCCTCCAAACCGTGCACCAGAGAGTTAGAAAATCTGCAGGAAGGACACTTGGGTACAGTCAAGATGAAGACCCTCACCCAGAGCTAAGTGTGGTGGCCAGGAATAGATAGACAAAATAAAGACTTGGCCAAAAGCTGCTTGGGATGCTAAAAATTTCAAAATGCACCCCCACAGGCACCATTATACTTATGGCCATTTTCACCATGCCAAAGAGTACATATTGACTTTGCTAGTTCATTCATGGACTCCCTGTATCTGATTGCTGTGGATGCTCATTCACAGCCAGTTGCCAAGTAAATCAGCGTGGAGCTTCAAGATTGGACAGGATGTGATTACTGCGAAGACAAGTGGACACCCGGTAGGATAGCTACAAGAAGTGGGCTACTGATGTACACAGTGGATGTTGGAGAGTTGAATTGACTTTATTTCTTACATCCTTCACATACATCAGGAGTAAAAATTTTTATGTTATGTCTCCATCTAAATGTACAATCATAGTAATATATAATAATTTATAATAAATAGAACAGTCAATGTAATATAGAGTACACTCAAATCAACCTGAGTTCATCAGTCTGAAGGCCTGGTGGAAAAAGCTGTCCTGGAGTCTGTCGGTCCTGACTTTTATGCTGTGGTACCACTTCCCGTATGGTAGCAGTCGGAACAGATTGTGGTTGGTATGGCTTGGGTCCCCAGTGATCCTAGGGGCCCTTTTCACACACCTGTCCTTGTCCTAAATGTCCTGAATCATGGGAATTTCACTCTTGTTTGTGATTTAAAAAATGATGTAGTGTGTTTTTACAACATCACACCAGCTGCAGTCTCTTCATTTTTAGGTTCTTTTCTTCTTCTACAGAACTCCTAGGAGTGATGTGGAGATTCTCATGGTAAAACAAAATCATAAGCACGGTTAAACAATATACAGTATCTCAAGAAATTTCAGTGAGAAAGGAGAATGAAATAGATGATAATTGTATACTGTGGAGGAAACTTCCAGCTCTGCCCTGCTGATTCTGGGATAATGGGCCCAGCTTCTCAAATACAGATCTGGTCACTGAGGAAGGTCCCCATTCCTGTCCCAAGTGACAGACAGCTGTAGTGTGTGACCTTGCCCTTTCAGAGTAAGTTTTTCAATCCACCTGTCCTGACACATAATTGTGCCTATGACATTGAACTTGGCTTTGACAACTTTCAAGCAACAAACTAAAAGTTGACCCAAGATGTGGTGACCTTATTTTATGAACATGGATATTGTTGCCTGCTGCAGTGGGGAGGGATGACATGCCACAGGTTGGCTCTCACTGAGTGTGGGAAGGGGAGGCAGGGATGCCACTTTCTGGTTGTTGGTGAGAGTAGGGAAGGGAAGTCTCATGCTTAAGTGCTCATGGTGTTGCACTCTTAGATTCAGTAGTTGCAGCATGCAGAGCTCTTATTTTCACATACCTTGTGAGATAGTATTTGTTCCTGTACTGCTTCATAGTGTGTGGGATATTCTTAGTGTCACAGAGCAATACAAAATGAAGCAAAGCCTTCAGTCCAACTGCTCCATGTTGACTACTGCATGGAAATTAAGGAAGGGAGATCCAGTCAATTATAGGCAGGAGCAGTGGTTATACAGTAAAAGGAAATTTTCGATCAGAAGCTGAATTTGAACCTCATGAGTTGCAAGTGCATCCTTTATGGAATCTCACAGTTCCAATTGCAGAGTATAAAGTCCTAAAATTGTCTAAAGAGTAAATACAACAGAACCAGTCTTGATATGTACCGACTCTAATTATGTTAGGAATGTGATAAAAAGAGATCAATTACAGGATGGAGAACACACAGAGGTAAACTACTTACACATTTGTTGACGTGGAAACATATCTTTGAATTATTATTGACTTGACAATTGGCACAGTTGATACACATCCAGGGACATACTGTCAGAAACTTACGCAGCTATGTTAATAAGCTGGTCATTGAACAAGTTATAGGAATTCAAGAGAAAGCAAAATAACCTTGCACGAAAGCTTGGAATTGATAAAGAAGGAACTGGGTCCAAGAAAGCAAATTCCATAAAAATAATTTTGATCATAGTTTCTGTCCAAGATGGAAAAACCCTTGTCTCATTACCCGGGTTTTCAATGATAGGACTGTGGTTAACAAGACCAGGAGGGGAACCAAGGCTGTAAGTGTAACTGTCTCCATTGTTAGCATCAAACCTCTCTCAGCAGGATTTATTCCTCCAGAGTGAGTAGAACCCTTATATTAGACGAGTACATGGGTCCCCTACACCCTGACAGGAAGGGAAGAGAGATATATTAAAATGATAAATTACGTGTTTGGATGTAAAAAGAAACAGGAAAATTCCTGTTCACTTGATGAAGATCTCCTAAGATATATTGCCCAGGGATAATACACCCACAATATGTTGTTGTTTTAAGACCAAGAAAGACTCAAACTCCAGGAAAAAATTAGTGCTCTTCCGATACTTTACTTTTAATATTTGAGCTCATAATATTATTCAGTACTGCCTTACTTACAATTTGGTATCTAGCAAAGTCACATTTAATACAGAAATTGTCTCATCTGGCTCAGGCACCCCTAAACTTAATGATTCTGAGAACATTAGATAAAGAATATGTGCAAGCAATGATGATTTTAATATAAATATCATCAAATGACCCTTACCCCTTGGTCATATGTGAACTAATACACTGGAACCCTTAATACTTGCCTCTGGCAAAGTGATTGTTCCCGTCCATTTAAACATTCTCTCTAACTGCATTGCAGATAAAATGAACATAGATACATGGGAAGGCAAAGAATCACATGCAGAAATGATTAATCACACCCTAACAAAAGTGCAAGATTCCAGATATTGGAGGTGAACTAACAGAGGAATCCCCTGACATGGATCCCTCCATATTTGAAGTAAAGTGTAGATACTGTTATGTCATTGAAAGATCCAACTCATGGAAACATGCCACTGAAACCATTAGACTAAAACATTGTGAAAAACTAGTTTTTAATGAAAACTCTTCTCCAGTATATAGATATCTTATTGCACTCTCCCTTTATGACCAACAGTATATGAACATACTTGCTACAAAGATTTAAAATGTTTCCATTTCTACAACTATGGCAACATTCCACTCCATTGTTAAATGTCAAGGTTACATGACAAATTTTCTGCATTTTAGATTATATTCTAAATGGTTCTGTGAAGCCCTTGATCTGGGTTTTTACATGGGACAATAAAATGGAAAGATGCACTGAAGCACACTGCAAGATCAAATGGAAATGTTTTCCTCCCTGATCAACCGAAACTGAGATGTCCAATAAGCTTTTTAGATGCACTATTGTATCTATCCAGATTTCCTATTTGCTCTTAATCAAGGAGTCGTGAATAGTTTGTGCTGTGGTGTAAGTAGTACCTTGCAACAGAAATTAGTTCTGACCTATGGGTGTCCTTATGAATCCTATTAAATTTCTGATAGAATTTGACTACAAGTTGAAAAACAGGGTAAACAAGCCTATGACAAATAATGCTGTTGGAGACCAATTGATAACCTTACTCCCCAAACAGAGAATTTTACAGACAGATCAGCCTTCAACTATTGCTCTGTCTCGGTCACATGGTATTATCATCAACAGGCAACATAAAAAACAAGTCAGGTACTGCAGGTCTGCCCTACTAGTGAGTCCCTGGACAGGGGGGCAGCTGGACTTATTGCACACTGTGTTGCAGACTACTTCAGCCACCCAGGGAAGAAGGCAACTGTGACAGTGCACAGAGGCAGAGTCTGGTCCAGCAGATGGTGTGGGGCAATTTTAGACAATAGACAATAGGTGCAGGAGTAGGCCATTCAGCCCTTTGAACCAGCACTACCATTCACTGTGAGCATGGTTGATCATCCACAATCAGTACTCTTTTCCTGCCTTCTCCCCATATCCCTTTACTCCGCTATCTTTAAGAGCTCTATCTAACTCTTTTTTGAAAGAATCCAGAGAATTGGCCTCCACTGCCTTCTGAGGCAGAGCACTCCACAGAACCGCAACCCTCTGTGTGAAAAAGTTTTTCCTCAACTCTGTTCTAAATTGTCTACCCCTTATTCTTAAACTGTGGCCTCTGGTTCTGGACTCCCCCAACATCGGAAACATGATTCCTGCCTCTAGTGTGTCCAATCCCTTAATAATCTTATATGATTCAATCAGATCCCCCTTCATCCTTCTAAATTCCAGTGTATACAACTCCAGTCGCTCCAATCTTTCAACATATGACAGTCCCGCCATCCCGGGAATTAACCTCGTGAACCTACGCTGCACTCCCTCAATAGCTAGAATGTCCTTCCTCAAATTTGGAGACCAAAACTGTACACAATATTCCAGGTGCGGTCTCACCAGGGCCCTGTACAACTGCAGAAGGACCTCTTTGCTCCTATACTTAATTCCCCTTGTTATGAAGGCCAGCGTGCCATTAGCTTTCTTCACTGCCTGCTGTACCTGCATGCTTACTTTCAGTGTCTGAAGAACAAGGACACTTAGATCTCGTAGTACTTCCCCTTTTCCTAACTTGACACCATTCAGATAGTAATCTGCCTTCCTGTTCTTGCCACCAAAGTGGATAACCTCACATTTATCCACATTAAACTGCATCTGCTATGAATCTGCCCACTCACCCAACCTGTCCAAGTCACCCTGCATTCTCATAACATCCTCCTCACATTTCACACTGCCACCCAGCTTTGTGTCATCGGCAATTTGCTAATGTTACTTTTAATCCCTTCATCTAAATCATTAATGTATATTGTAAATAGCTGCTGTCCCAGCACCAAGCCTTGCGGTACCCTGCTAGTCACTGCCTGCCATTCTGAAAAGGACCCATTAATCCTTACTCTTCGTTTCCTGTCTGCCAACCAATTTTCTATCCATGTCAATACCCTACCTCCAATACCATTTGCTCTAATTTTGCACACTAATCTCCTATGTGGTACCTTATCGAAGGCTTTCTGAAAGTCCAGGTACACTTCATCCACTGGCTTTCCCACGTCCATTTTCATAGTCACATTCTCAAAAGATTCCAGAAGATTAGTCAAGCATGATTTCCCCTTCATAAATCTGTACTGACTCGGACCTACCCTGCCACTGCTATCCAAATATTCTGCTATTACATCTTTTATAATTGATTCCAGCACATTCCCCACCACTAATGTCAGACTAACTGTGATTGAAAGACCCTGTTGGACGTTGGTAACATAGAATACTGTGAGTCCAGTTCACTGGGAAACTATATGGCCTCGGCTGAGGACCAGGATGGCCTTCATGCCTCGAGGTCGCCCGTTGGGCCACTGGGGAAGGAGATACCGGAGATGGCTGTGTGCCACTGGATTCCATGCCAGGATGGAGTCTGGCCCCTCCATTGATGCTATTCTCCGGTGTTCACTTCCAGGTAGACAAGCTGGATTGCCTTTGTCTGCCACTGCACTGTGTGACATGAGAAAGTGCTGCAGAAATGTGGCTCCAGAACAATATCCACACATCACCTATCTACAGGCCATGACACTTATAGACTTGGGCTCCTCAGAAAGAAGAGACATTGGTGAGGTTTTTTTTAACTGTGTATATTGTGTTTTGAGATCATGACAGGTAGTGAGTGATGTGTAACCCAGGAGTTTGAAACTGCTTGCAGTTTCCACTGCCTGCAATGTAAAGGGGGGGGGGGGGTGGGGGGGGGCTGTGAGTTCTCCTCAAGTTGACAATGATTCTCCTTGTGTTGTTGACATTAAGGAAGAGGTTATTTGCCTAGCACTCAGCCTCTGTAGGTGGAGATTGTTGGTGATGAGCCCCATGACTGCTGTGTCATCAACGAACCTGACGGTGTAATTGCCCGGATATTTGGCCATGCAATCATGTGTGGGCAGAGTGTGCGACAATAGGGTCAGCGCACAACCCTGAGGGTCACCCATATTGCGGATGATGGAGAGGAACGAGGAGCTGTGCATCCTGACTATCTGGGGTCTGTTCTTTAGAAAGTCCAACATTCAGTTACACAGTGGTGTATTTAGGCTGAGGAGTAGGAGTTTGTTCACCAAGGTCTGTGGGACAATAATGTTAAATGCTGAAATAAGATCTAGAAACAACATTATGACATAAGTGTCATTATTTTCTAGGTGTAGTAGGGCCAGGCGCATGGCAGATTCTATGGCAACTGTTACAGAACAGTTCTGTCGGTAAGCATATTGGTGAGTGTCCAATGTGGGAGGAATGAAGAATTTGCTATGTGCCATTATCAGCCGTTCAAAGCACTTGATGATGATTGGCATCAGTACCACTGCGCGGTAATCATTTAGTTCTGAAGGTGTAGGTTTATTCGATACAGGGATGATGGTGGCTAATTTGAAGCATGAGGGGACAGAGGCCTGGATGAGTGATGTCTCTGAAGATGTCAGTGAGCTGTTTTGCATACACCCTGAGTATTCGGCCCTGAGATGCAGCCTGACCTGGCTGCCTTGTGAGAGTTGACTTTCTGCAGAGTCCTTGTCACATCTGCTACAGATGTCTGGTTCACCTGCACTCTGTGCATATGTCTTTTGGTTTATCGGAATTGTACCTGTGCTTTGGAAGTACTTCGTGTTTTAGAAATTGTGCGTAATTTGGAAGTCTTTATAAGATAGAAATCCTCTGTGAGTTTTAAATGTGTTTTAACAATATTTTTTAGGAACAAACTGGAAGTTTTGTTTAGAATAAACTGAACTCATTTTCAAGAACTTTTTGTCTCATGTTCTTGATATTTATTTATTATTTATTATTTAATATTATTCTTATTTATTTTTTTCTCTTTCTTTTTGTATTTGCACAACTTGGTCTTTTTTTGCACATTGGCTGTTATCCACCTTGTTGGGTGAGATCTTTCATTGATTTGTTTGTGTTGCTTGTTTTTACTGTAAATGCCTGCAAGAAAATGAACTCAGGGTTGTACATGGTGACGTAAATGTACATTGATAATAGATTCACTTTGACCTTTGAATTTTGTTTGAATTTAAATGTGTATCACTGAAAATAAATGAGCTGTGCCTAAACTACTTTGTTAGCTGGAAATATCTCTGACATTGTAGGGAGGGAGGATCCTCCATTCAAACAGTGGGTATTGGCAGCTAAACTCACTGTGGAGGATAAACAGGGAAGCGACCTAGTCTTTGAAGATTGCTTAGCCACAGTATAACCTCCCTCTAGTGATGGTACCCATAGCTATCTATATTGGATAGGCCCCAAGATCTTCATCTGAGTTTAGAGTTTAACAACCCAATACCATCACAATCATCCCTGCTAGTCCCAATTGACCATGTCTCCTCTATGTAGCTATGAAATTCCTCCTAGATTTGGTTATTGTACCCACTTTAGGCACTTCATCTGGTCACTCATCGAGGTATCACTACCCTCTCTGTAAAGAAGTAAACAATTAGGTCTCCTTTAAATCTTTCTGTTCTTATCTTGAATCCATTCAATATATGTATACCGTAATTTTTTTTTGCTTATTTATTTATTTTTTCTCTCCTATACTAGAACCGACCCGTCCCTCGCCTCTGGTCCAACATCGTGACCTTTTCAATCTGGCTTGGAGCTTAAGTTGTTCAAACATCAGGTTGTTCCTCGCTCCCACCTCCGCTTGTTTCCACCATGCCTCACGTTTGCCTCCTCCTCCCTTACAGTCAAATGATCAAAATCTCTTTGCAATTCATTGTAACCTGCTTGACTATCAACAAGAACTCGTAATTTAATTCCATCAGCCAACTTGCTAATCATGCCATTTACATTCGTATACAAATTAATTATATAAATAGTGAATAACAGTGGTCCCAACACTGACTGCTGGGGCACCCCACTAGTCACAGACCTCTAGTCAGAGAATCAGCCTTCAACCATCACCCTCCACATCCTATTGTGGAAACAGTTCTGAATCCACTTCGCTGTTTCCCCCTGAATTCCATGTGACTTAACCTCCCAGATCAGCTTGCCATGCGGGAACTTGTCAAAGGCTTTATGAAAGTCCAGTAGGCCTTACTGATGTCTATTGGTGCTGGAGGTGATCTCTGCCGCATTTGATGGGTTTGGTTGACTGTTGCACTGAGTAGTTCTCTGCCTTAATGGTAATCTCCTCCACTAAAATTTACGGTTCTCTTTTAGTGCTTTTGTCCGCTCACACTTTTCCATTTTTCTACCTTATGATTGTAATTGTTTTGATAGCATTATTAAAAGTTCCAGTAGTATGGTGTGGACTTTGTGCCACTCCTTTTAAGGATCAGTGTTCTGCAAATCAGAGTTGTGATGCAAAAGGGGAAATTTGCCCGTAATTACAATAATACCCATTTGGCTATAATTACCATAATGCCCATTTCCCCATGGTTTTAAATATGACATGCCAGCTTTTAAGTAGGCCAGCATTAGGAAAACTATATTTCTGAACTGCTGTACAAAGAGAGCTATTCAATATTATGATGCTTTAACTACTTTTAAAATGAGTATTACTGCAATCTTAATGCACTGACTTCTGAGCAAACGAATTTCTACTTCTCTTGAGATCAACTTCTTCCAAGTATGTGTTTCTAGATCATTCCTTATTTTTGTTTATGTGAAGGGTGTTGTTTCATGGCTTTGGTTTCTCAATCTTGGTATATATTAAGCTGAACATAAAGCAGTTTTTTCTACTGAAGAAAGAAGTTATTTATTAATTAAGATTTGCTACTCATTAAGTAGCATGGTTCCTATTTGTGTTTGAAATACCTTTGGAAAGAATTAATTCTTGAGGTTTTATACTTATGTTGAGTAAATACAGCAACACATTCAGTGTTTCACTGTTTATTCACAATGTGGTTGCCACAGGTTCACATGGAGAAAGGAAATAGTGTATTGACATGATTTGCTTAGTTCAGGGAAACGAGTAGTTTCACTGAGTAGACCCAAATGTTTCTGTGAAGATATTATATTTTCTATATTGATTAAGTGGCTTTCGAAATCTCTGAAGTGCAGATCACCTTAGTTCAAGAAGAGTTAGACAAAACAAGGTCTTCACCAAGCCTGATAAGTGGTTTCCTGTATATAACAGAAAGACAATATCTAAATCTTCAAATTTCCTGTAATAATTTCTCACTGGCAAAAATATGAACCTGCAAATCCTTTGCGACAATGGAAAGCCATGTGAAAGTGTCAGTGCCAAATGATATGTCAATTACCTTTATATGGACCAGCTGCTACAAAAACCACTAACATGGAAGGTTTTTCATTGCATAGCCAAAGGTCCACTGCTACATAGAATAAGTAAGTATTTATGGAAAAGCTGTTAACTGAAGGTGGTTCACAGCACTGCTCTACTTCATCAGCCTTGGGGCTAGAATGGCAAATGTGGACTGAGTGTCAATTATTGTGGGATCAGGACACAAATGATTTGGTGGTGGCAATTGGGTGAATTGTGATTAGCAGCTGGCAGGGGTTTGTCGGATTGAGCTGCTGGTTTTGTGATTGGGGCCCAGGTGTTGTGGGGTTTGTAATCAACAGACTGGGCACCGAGAAGTACAGAAAAGAGGCTGCCTTGTTGGTAATATTTATTTTGTTGAAGATTCAAAGGTGTACTGCTTGAAATTATTTCTGAGTGTCAGGCTCCAGAAAACATCAGAAGCTTGGGTAGGTTCCCATTAAAAATCAACGAAACAGGCCTTGTCTGATATGAAGCCCAGCAAGAACTATATTTTGTAGAGCTCCTTTGGCTCTTACTATGCCTGCTGTCTATTAACTACTCCTCTCCAAGAAGACTAGAATTTGTGATAAGTAGATCCTGTAGCATTTGGACAAGGATTGTTAGGAAAGGAATCAGCTTCTTCCCCCAGGCCATAACTACTGAACTCACTGCCACCACCAGGTCTCATCATGTATGAAGCTCTAGTAGTGTACCGTATACTGTTTACTTTTTGACTTGTGTCACAAGTACACTATTATTTGTTAATTTATTTTAGGTAATGTTTCCTCCGTGTTGTGTATGAGTTACTTAATACCCCTGGGTTCTGAAAGAGGTAGATTCTGGAATGGTTCTAGGAGATTGGTAGATTCTGGAATGGTTCTGGAAAATTGCAATGTCACTCCACTCTTCAAAAAAAAAGGGAGAGAGAGGCAGAAGAAAGGAAGTTGTAGACCAATTAGTCTAACCTCTGTAGTTGGGAAAATATCGGAAACAATTGTAAAGGATGTGGTTTTGGGGTACTTGGAGGCACAGGATAAAATAGGCCAAAGTCAACACAGTTTCCTTGAGGGAAAATCTTGTCTGAGCAAATCTCTAAGAACTCTTTGAGGAAATAATAAGCTGGATAGCAAGATATATATATATAAAAATCTTACTGTAATTTACTGTTTTTGTTATGTATTACAATGTACCGCTGCCACATAACAAAAATTTCACGACAAATGTCAGTGATATTAAACCTGATTCTGTTTTATATTGTACATCAATGATTTGGATGACAGAATAGATAGCTTTGTGGTCAAATTTGCTGATGATATGAAGGGTAGGTGGCGGAAAGGTAGTGTGGAGAAAGCAAGGTGCAAGGATGTGGCAAATGGAATATAGTGTCGGGAAGCATACAAACATGCACTTTGGTAGAAGGAGTATAAGCATAGACTATTTTCTAAAATGAGAAAAAATCAGAAAGCCAAGATGCAAAGGACTTGAGAGTCCTCATGCAGGATTCTTCAAAGGTTAATTTTTAGGTTGAGTCAGAGGTAAGGAAGGCAAATACAATGTTAGCATTCATTTCAAGAGGACTAGAATATATAAGCAAGGATCTAAAGCTAGGGTTTTGTAAGGTGCTGGTGAGGCCTCACTTGGAGTATTGAAAGCAGTTTTAGGCTCCTTATTGAAGAAAGGATGTGCTGAGGGTTCAGAGAAGGTTCAGGAAAATGATTCTGGGAATGAAAGGTATGAGGAATGATTAATAGCTCTAGGCCATTACTCACTGGAATTTAAAAGAATGGGGGAGGGGTCCAATTGAAACATATCGAATGTTGAGTGGCCTAGATAGAGTGGATAGGAAGAGGATGACTCCTCTGGTAGGGGAGTCCAGAACCAGAGGACACAGCCTGAGAATAAAGGAAGTACATTTAGAATAGAGATCAGGAGGAATTTCTTTAGCCAGAGGGTGGTGAATTTGTTGTCACGTGTGATGTGGAGGTCAGGTCATTGGATGTATTTAAGATGGAGGCTGATAGTTTCTTGATTAGTTGGGGAATAAAAGTTTATGGGTGGAAGGCAACAGAATGCAGCTGAGAGGGAAATGGATCAGCCATGATGAAATAGCATAGCATTGCCAATGGCCTAATTTTGCTGCTATGTCTTATAGTCTTGTATGTTCTGTGTTGTTTACCTTGATCTGGAGGAACATTGTTTCTTTTGGCAGCATTCATGAGCATGGTTGAAATGAAAATACACTTGAACTTGTCGTTTATCTTTGAAGCCTGCTTCATCATTCATCAAGCATATACTTGATCTTTTACCTCAACACCATTTTCCAAATTGCCCTAAGTCCGGAAATACTGTATATCAATCTCTGTTTCAATTAGATCCAGTGACTGATCCTCCATAGCCATTTGTTGTAAAGAATTTTCTCACCTTATTCCTCAATGGCCTACCCTGATTCTACCATTGAGACTGCTGGCTGTGTAGCCTTCTGAGCACAAAGAATTTTGTGTTTCAATGCAATTCTGGACCGATATTCTGGGCAGATGGGACTCATTACCCATGGCTGGCAGCTCATCTAGGAGAAGGAAAACACTGCCTTGGGATTATACCCACTCATGGGGAAGGCTTCCTCAGTACCCCAAGGGAAAAATCTGGAGCTGCAGTCCCTAAGGTAGTTCAACATTGACTAGCAATTCCTGCGACACCACTGATGCCAAACTGTATCGGTCTCTACCATTCCTGTGAATTCATCATCGACATGAAGAGGGAAAGTCTGCTGCATTTCTCTCTATGTTGTACTGCCCTGGCTTGTGTACTGGCTAGCACATACAACTAGGATGCAACATCATGGTTTTCCCCAACCAATGGAGGCCCTTGGGACCGATATTAGGAATTTTGTCTTCACATAATTCATCTGCACTGGAAGTTTATTTCTGAATAGATTATAGGCTGATGCATTGGGATTAATAAAGAAGAAATGGCTGAACAAGTTTTGAGTAAGTTGTGATTTTTTTAAAAATTGAAAAACAAGTTACACCTACTACCACTGATCTGAACCTCAAAAGCAGTTTTTGACTTTGTGGAATATTGTGCATTGTTTATACTTTAGTACTTGATTCATCTTTTTTATGGCTCACAAATCTTCTGTTGATGTACTTTGCAGAATATGTAACAGTACTTGCGTTCACAGAGTTGGCATACCTCAAGTACAATGGTCAAAATTAAGCAACATCAGCTGTCTTTCTTCATTATTGTCTTGCAATAACTGTTAATATTTGATTCTGTAGGTTCTATTGTAATTATGAGGTATATAATATAACATTTGCCGTAATTCAAGTTTGTAATCCATATTCTAAGATTTTGTAGTTACTGTTCCATTTGAAGTCAATTTATTTTACCCCCGGATGAGACCAACTATCTAAACTATAGCTCAGGTGGAATGAATTGATTGTTTTGCTGATCTTTTAATTTACCAATAATTACCACTGGTAATTATTAAATACATGTCACTCCACACTTTTAGGATATTATTCAATTTCTTTAATTTTGTATGTTGCTTGCATTCATGGCTGCTAGCTCAAGTTCCTGAGAATCTTTAAATTATAATGGTTAATTTAAACCTGAAATTCATCAGAACTTTCCATTTATCTTTGCATATTTCAAACGATTATAGAGCTACTCTGACCATTCTGTAATTCTGGGGAACAGTTGAAGCACTCTTGTTAACAAACTCAGTAAAATTGTATCATCATCAATTTGAGGAATATTTTTACATATTAAAATATTTAAAAATGACTGTGGTAACTGCTAAGGGATCACAAGGTTTAGTTTGCTGTTTGTGCATTGATTTTCAGTAAATGACAGTTAATTTTTGATCAATTCATCAATTTTTCAGAAGCACACAGTTAGCGTTTCTAATTTTGTTCTCCTGCTGAAGTGTTTTGCCTAGTGGAAACTCTTATCAGAAAGGCATACATATGCCTTTTTCTTTCTCACAAACTATTTAAAGAGTTTGGAAAATGATACACAATTCTGGTCATTTTGTAACATCTGTATTCGCAGTCAAGGTTATGCAGTATGCAGTGGGCATGTGAAATCAAAAAATTAAAAAGTGTCACATATATGGAAATACTACCAAAAAGGGGGGAGAAAGCCAAATCATGGTGAAAAATTGCCATTAGCTTCTATTTTTTATATAACTATAATACATAAATCTATTGATATGGATGCAAAATTGAAGAGATTAGGTTAGGAGAGAGATGTAGGAAGCTTTGCTTTATTCATGATTGTTTTCTGATATGATGAACAGGTTAAATGAACAGGGGAGTAGTCTCTGTGGACTAGAGTTACCAATTTGTAAGCAAAAGGTTGCAGTAACATAGTGGTTAACACAACTATTACAGCTTAGGGTGTCAGAGTTCAGAATTCAAGCCCGGCATTCTCCGTAAAGAGTGTGTACATCCTCCCCATGGAATGTGTGGGATTTCCCTGGGTGCTCCGGTTTCCTCCCACAATTCAAAGATGTACAGTTTAGTTGGTTCACAAACACGAGAAGGTATGCAGAGATCTAAAGCAACACGCACAAAATGGTGGAGGAACTCAGCAGGTCAGGCAGCAACTATGGAAAAGAATAAACATTTGATGTCGCAGGCTGAGGACAACCCTAATGAAGGGTCTCAGCCCGTAATGTCGACTGTTTACTCTTTCATGGATGATGCCTGGCCTGCTGAGTTCCTCCAGCTTTTTTTGTGCCAGTTAGTAGGTTAATTGTTTATTGTAATTTGTCCCATAATTAAGCTAGGGTTAGATCAAGGGTTGCTGGGTAGCATAGCTTGGCCAGAATGGCTAATTCTGTGCTATATCTATATATACAAATTTTAAAAAATAATGAAGGTATTGGATTCAGTCATACAAGTGATAAATGAGTCAGATTGTGTTGTTTTGCTGTTGATACTGCCAGAGAGACTCAACATTTCACTGCACTGACTCCCTGCTCCTTGTCTGGACCCAGCACTGCTGCTGCATGTGGCCAGATGCACTTTACCACCAGCCCCTCAACTTTATGCTGGGTAATGTCAAGTGACTCACTTTATTTAAACTAGTTGTTGACTTTGATTGAATTAGTTAATATTAACTGTTTTAATAGATTTTTAGCATATAAAGTTGTTTTCAAGTAATTTTATCCTTTTAATTAGTAACTCCATTCAAACTGTTATAAAGAGCCTCTGATCATCAGAGACCTTTCAAAAGCAGTTAAAAAAGCCATGAGCAGCAATGAGCTGTTGAAAGTCCATCATCGTGGTCAGGGACTGAGCCTCAGAATCAGTCTCCTGAACCCCAGCTACTAGTCAGATTCGTTTCTCCATTATGGGACAACAATAGCTGTAGGGTTTCAAGCTCAGTTTGATGCACAAGACCACAAACATAAACAAATCAGCCAATTCTCATTGCTGACAGTAGAATCCCAAATGATGAAAGGTTGGATTAGAGAATTCAATATAAAAAAAACATTTATTTGGCGTTTCCAAGTGGAAATTTATTTGGGACAGCGTATTTCTACACATTGCTGAGATACAGCTTCCTTGAACCTTCCCAACTGAGCCTGGTAAATGTGGTACATGCTATTTATTCAATTCTGCCCCTCAACCTATAGCAATAAGATCAGTTGGAACAGAAAATGCTTGAGTGTATTGTAATTTCCTTGAAATGTGCTTTATCCCCTGTATCTTTCCCTATAGACCCCCAGTTGTTCCCTTTTTTTTACACCTCCTTTGGTTGCATAATACTAGCAACACGTGGATTGGCATAATGTTCTATTCTGGGAAACCTCATGCCACTTAACTCTTTTGTCTGCTTCCATAAAACTTGTTAAAATGTATCATTTCAAACAAAGTTTGAAAGGCATCTCCTTCTCCTTATAATCCAACATCTATTCTGTTTTTTTCTTTTATGTGTAATTTTGGTATTGTTGCTATTTATTACTTTGCTGTCATTGCGTGTTATTTCAATCTGCAGTGACTGCTCAATTACTGCCTTAACTAAATCTCATCTACACACTTCTCTGATCTCTCTGTCAGCCGTGTCTTTCTTCCCTTGTTCTTTGATTTCTGTCTTAGCGTTCTCACAACTCTCTGATCATTATCCTAGCTACATTCTGCTGTGACCTAGCATACTGATCTTTGCCCTGACATTAGACCATCAATCAGAAGTGTCACTGATTGCAATCCAGCACAAGGATAGCACTATATATTGATCTGGTGGATAGCAACTTCTATCCAACATCTTGCAGTTGCATAAAAAGACCTCCCAGAGAAAAGCAGATTATTAAAATGTTCACTTTCTTGATAGAACTACAAATTTATTGTAAGGGAGAAATATGAGTGTTTTCAATATTAAAGACCCTGCACAGAGAAGAGATTTAGTTTTTTTTTCAAGTAAAACTACTGCAATTCTTAGTGTATTGTTAGGAGATAAGGATATGGAAGGGGAGTAAGAGTACTACAGAATCAGTGAGGAGTTATATAAGATTCACCTGAAACCTCAGTAAAATGTTGTCACTCTCTGAATACTTGGGCATGTCTCAGTGGTACTTTATGTCACACCAAGATTCTGGAATGTGTTAAGAGATTCAGCAACAAATTGTACACACAGGATTATAGCACTCTATGTAAGAAATGGAAAGCTCAAAGAAAGCTGGTTTATAGACAAGAGAGATAGCAGATTCTGGAATCTGGAGCAGCACACAAGATGCTAATGGAGTTTAGGTCAAGCAGCACTTAAGGCAGTCAAAGGTTTGGATCCAGACCCTTCACCTGGACTGAAAAATATATGGAGGTAGCCAGTATAAAAAGCCAGTCAATGATACTGTCAGTGTCTGGGTGAGAGTGTAGTCGAAAAGCAGGGCAGCAGTGAGAGGCATTTTCAAAACTCCAATCAAAGAGAGGACGCAAAGGAGCAGCTTAAAGGGAGGGTCTCACAGAACTACCCATAGAGGGAGACAGTGAGAGAAGATCTCGTAGAGCTCCCCACAGAGGGAGAGCAGTGAGAGAGGGTCTTGCACACATTTTGCATACTTGGGTACTACTTTCTGCTGCAAAAAAATAAATTAACCTAGAACCAAACTTTTCTCCCATGTAATCTAAATGCTGTACTTGCTTCCAATGACAGGATGCTATTTATTAACTATAGCTCAGCATTTAACACCATCATTCCTACACGTCTGATTGCAAAGCTACAGAACTTAGACCTCTGTACCTCCCTCTACAACTGGATCCTCAACTTCCTAAGCAGAAGACCACAATCTGTGCAGATTGGTAATAACATCTCCACTTCACTGACAATCAACACTGTCACACCACAGGGATGTGTGCATAGCCAGCTGCTTCACTCTCTCTACACCACGACTATGTGCCTAGGCATAGCTCAAATGCCATCTGTAAAGTTGCTGATGATACAAACATTATTGGAAGAATTTCAGATGATGATGAAAGGACATACAGAAGTGAAATATACCAGTTAGTTGAATGGTGTTGCAGCATTCAATGTCAACAAGACCAAAGAGCTGAATGTGAACTTCAGAAAGGATAAGATGAGGGAACACAAACCAATCCTTGTAAAAGGATTAGATTTGGAGAAAGTGAGCAATTTCAAGTTTCTGGGTGTCAAGATCTCAGAGGATCTAACATCCTGGGCGAAACATATAAGGAAGGTTAAGCAGTGATTATCTCATTCAGAGTTTGAGGAGATTTGGTTTGTCAATTAAAAGACTTGAAAACTTCTCCAAATGCACTGTAGAGAGAATTCTGACTAGTTGTATCACCCTTTGCTATGCTGGGGGTTGTGGAGGTGCTACTGTATAAGATTGAAGTTGCAGAAGCTTGTAAAATTAGTCAGTTCCGTCATGGGTACTAGCCTCCATAATATCTAAGATATCTCAAGGAGCGACGCCTTAAGAAGGCGGCGTCCATCATTAAGGACCCCCACTACCCAGGACGTGCTTTGTTCTCATTGTCGCACTTGGGAAGGAGGTACAGAAGCCTGAAGGCACACACTCAGTGATTCAGGAGCAGCCTCTTCCCCTCTGCCATTCAATTTCTAAATGGAAATTGAACCCATGAACATTACCTCATTACTTTTTCATTTCCTATTTTTGTACTACTCATTTTAACTTAACTATTTAATAGACATGTACATACTGTAAATCAGTTTTCTCGCTGTATTTATTTATCACGTATTTCATTGTGCTGCTGTAAGGTTAGCAAATTTCATGATATGTTAATGATACTTTATACTTTATTGTCGCCAAACAATTGATGCTAGAACGTACAATCATCACAGCGATATTTGAATCTGCGCTTCACACTCCCTGGATTATAAATATTAAATATTAAAAAATTAAAAAATAGTAAATATTAAAAATTTAAATTATAAATCATAAATAGAAAATAGAAAAATCGAAAGTAAGGTAGTGCTAAAACAACCGAGAGGCAGGTCCGGGTATTTGGAGGGTACGGCCCAGATCCGGGTCAGGATCCGTTCAGCAGTCTTATCACAGTTGGAAAGAAGCTGTTCCTAAATCTGGCCATACGAGTCTTCAAGCTCCTGAGCCTTCTCCCGGATGCTGAAGAGGGAAGGGGCAGAGGTCCTATAAAGAAGGTGGGGGTAGGGTGGGAAGGAGAAGGCTGGTAAGTTCCAGGTGAAAAACCAGTAAGGAGAAAGATACAGGGGTGGGGGAGGGGAAGCATGGAGGTGATAGGCAGGAAAGGTGAAGGGTCCTGATGAAGAGTTCCGGCCCGAAACGTTGACTGGTCATTTCCACGGATGCTGCCCGACCTGCTGAGTTCCTCCAGTATGTTATGAGTGTTGCTTTGACCCCACCATCTGCAGAGTATTTTGTGTTTACAGTTCAAGATCACCTACTATTTTTTTATTGTGCAGTATAATCTTGCTAAAATCATTTCTTTTAATGTATGTTTGCTTTTACATTTCTAAAATGTTTCACCCATTTGCCAATCCACCATCCTTTTCCGTCACTTATTAAAGTTGCTCGAATCGTACTGACCTACAGGTTCTGTAGATTCTCAGTGGACTTTAATATCATTTTTTATCGATATGGAAATCAACTTAAGTCCTAGTATCCCAATTGCTGGCTGTTCTTGCATCCCAATGGTGTGAAAACATACTTTTAGCCTTTCAGAAAATCTGTTGATCCATTTCCATTTCCACTCATACAGTGCTTACTTTTGTAACTTTGTCGTATTATTAAATATCATTTGAAAATCTGTACCTTCAACATTCCTCTCAATCTCTTTATCTACAGTCTCTGTTATTTACTTAAAATAATATTTCAATTATTCAGACCTGTTCTTTACAGACTTCTTACTGTTTTGAACAGCTTGTGCCTTTCTAAATATTCCCTAATTACCTGCTATGAGTTATTCTCACAGTCAAGGTAGATTAAATTGGCTATAATTTCCTGCATTATCCCCTCTGTTTTCCAGAACCAGGATGTAGGGCATCCTGCAGTCTTTTGTTATAAATACCATTCCACATCATTGGTGAAAAATTGTGGTGATTGGTTCAACTGCCTTTTGCCATAGAGTCACAAAGTTATATGGAATGGAAAGATATCATCCAAGGCAGCCTAGGAGTCAGCTGAACTAGTTGTATTTGCCCATGCTTCTGCTTCCTCTAAACACCTCTTATCCATGAACTTGTCCAAATGTTATTGAAGTATTGTAATTGTACCTCTTCCTCTGGCAGCATGTTCCACAGAGTTCTCCACCCCCACCCCCATGTGAGAAAATTCCCCTTAGGTCTTTAAACCTTTCCTTTTTTTGCTTTGAACCCATGCCCTTCAGTCTTAGATTAGCCCAGGTCCTGGGATAAAGATTATGACCATCCTCCTTGTCTATACACCTGTCACATGATTTTATAAGCCCCTATAAGGTCACCCCCCTCCCCCATTCTTCTTCATTCAGCAAAAATGGTCCCTGACGATTCCAGTCTCTCCTTATCACTCAAGCTGGCCATTCCTAAAGTCATTCTTGTGAATCTTTTCACATCCTTCACACCTTAATCATTTCCTTCCTATAGTATGGTGACCAAAACTGTACAGAATACTTACCAACATTTTGTATAGCTTTTACATGATGTCCCAAATTTTGCGCTCAGTGTTCTGACTGATGAGGGAAGTCTGCCTTATAGACCCTTCACCGCCCTGTCTAACTGTGTGACTGCTTTCAGAAAACTATGCATTGTAGTCCCATGTCTCCCCATTCTACAACACTCCCTGGGCCATGCCATTCTCTATATATGTCCTGTTGAACATGCATACAGAGCAGTTACCTTCCATAACTTTAAATTATTCTTTAATTTTAGTGTTAACTTAATTATTCTTAAGTAATTCTTTTGAAATATAATACAATTGTTGTACAAGGATGATAATACCAGAAGCAATGATAGTTAAACTCTTTCTGCACTGTTGCATAATAATGATTGTAACTTATGATGCTAGCATGGATAGCAGTGTTGGTTGTCAGAAGGATGCAGAGAAGCTTCAGGGTGGTATGGACAGACTAATGAACAAATAGAATATAATAAAATAGAATATAATGTTGGAAAAATGTGAAGTCATTCCCTTTTAGTAGAAGAAATATAAAGGTTGTATATTTTATTTAAATGGTGACAGATTGAAGGGAGTTAGTGTTCAGAGGCACCTGAGTATCCTTGTACATGAATCATTGAATGTTATCATGTTGTTACAGCAAGCTATTTGACAGGAAAATGCTATACTGGCCTTACAATAGAAGTTTTAAGAGTAGTATTAGATAAGTTCTTGAAGAGATCAAATCTGAAGAATTATGTACAGGTTTGGTGTCTTTTCCAAAGGGGGTAATTGAGAGCTCAGTAAGGGTTCACCCAGATCAAATCCTGAGATGACTTCCTTTTCCCCATGTGGATAGAAAAAGCAAACTGCACCTTTACTATCTTAAGTTTAGACAAATCGAAAAGTAGTTTCATTCCCACCACCTTCCTCAATTAGTTGACTTGACCCTCAAAGTTTTAATTTCTTCTCTTCCCCCAACTTAACTATTGGCTCACTGTGCCATTCTTTATGCAGCATCCATTGGCTGTTATCAACCCATCTGAAACTCCATAGCCCTCACCTGATAAATTATCATCACATGAACTGTGTACAAGACTTAAAACCTACGTGTATTGGCGACAAAAAGGAAAGGCTTTGCTCTTCATCAGCTGTGCAAGGTTGTTGTCACATAATATGATTATTATCAAACAACAATTCTCAACCCTATTGGTTCCAGTAGTTACCTTTTCAAGTAGATGTGGAGTTCTTCTAAGATCCGTCCCTCTTTTTGTCAAGTTTTTACTGCTAGATTTGTGCATAGCTTGCAATTCAATGCAACTGGGCACACTGGGGTGTAACTAAATTTAGTAATCAGAACATAATCTAATTTTGTACATTTAACAATGATATAAATAGTAAATAGATCTTCTAGTTGAAATGTAACATTTTAAAAGAAGCCTCTACCATGAAGTATGTAAGTTTGTTTCTGTGCTTTTTCACACTATGATTCTGCGTTCATTGAGTTAAAAAGTTCTATCAATTACATACATTCTATTGCCAAAGTAAACTGCAGGTACCTGTACAGAATGTTGACTGAGGCTTTTGTCTACTGCCTCCCTCCTCATTATACTACCCCTCATTATTCATCCTTTCCAGGCTTCCAATTGCACATTGATCTCCAGCTCCAAATCCTGCTCGCACACCTATCCACATTTATAACAGCATCTCCGGCTGCTTATCTACCTAAACTCTCCGAGCCCAGCGTCAGATGCACAGCTAGCTCCCATGTCAGCTGTACCTGCAGACACCAAGTTTGATGCCTGTGCTGCCTGCACACTTCCTGATCCCTGGCTCCAGTCTCAGACGCATCACATTCCTGCCACACTATTTCTGTAATTAGAAGACCTGAAGGAAAGCAGTAATGGATAGAAATGCAAATTTGTTAAGTACTATTTGAGATTTTGTGACGTTCCACTCTGCTTAAAAATCTATTTAAAAAGTCACTTATTCTTTTTACTTAATCTCACTAAGATAAGCTTGAGTCCACATTGAGAAACACTGCTGTAATCAACCTTATTATCAGAAAAATACTTAACATGCCTTCCTTGAGAGTAAAGAGTTTGTAGCCGACATGCCAATAATGGAGATTTTATGCATATTATATAACTGAATATTCTGCAGTTTTTCCTTTTGTTTATAATTTTTCTTGCAGAATATACATAGGTATTTTAAAAATGAGTTGTTCATTGTACAAACCCTCTTTCCAGAAAAGTTGGGATATTTTCCAAAATGTAATAAAAACAAAAATTTGTGATATGTTAATTCATGTGAAACTTTATTTAACTGACAAAGGTACAAGTAAAAGATGTTCAATAGTTTTACTGACCAACTTAATTGTATTTTGTAAACATACACAAATTTAGAATTTGATGGCTGCAACACACTCAACAAAAGTTGGGACAGAGGCATGTTTGCCATTGTGTTACATCACCTTTCCTTTTAATAACACTTTTTAATCATTTTGGAACTGAGGATACTAATTGTAGTAGATTTGCAATTGGAAATTTTGTCCATTCTTGCTTGATATAAGACTTCAGCTGCTCAACAGTCCGTGGTCTCTGTTGTCTGATCCTCCTCTTCATGATGCGCCATACATTTTCAATAGGAGATAGATCTGGACTGGCAGCAGGCCAGTCAAGCACATGCACTCTGTGTCTATAAAGCCATGCTGTTGTAGCCCATGCAGAATGTGGTCTGGCATTGTCCTACTGAAATAAGCATGGACGTCCCGGGAAGAGACGTCGCCTTGATGGCAACATATGTCTCTCTAAAATCCTAATATATGCCTCAGAGTCAATGGTATCTTCACATACATGCAACTCATCCATGCCGTGGGCACTGATGCACCCCCATACAATCACAGATGCTGGCTTTTGCACATTTCGCTGATAACAATCTGGATGGCCATTTTCATCTTTGGCATGGAGAACGTGATGCCCGTTTTTTCCGAAAACTAGCTGAAATATGGACTCATCTGACCATAGCACATGGTTCCACAGTCTTTCGGTCCATCTGAGATGAGCTCGAGCCCAGAGAACTCGCCGGCGTTTCTGCATAGAGTTGATGTATGGCTTCCTCCTTGCATAATACAGTTTCAAGTTGCATTTCTGGATGCAGCAATGGACTGTGTTGAGTGACAATGGTTTTCCGAAGTACTCTCGAGCCCAGGTGGCTATAATTGTCACAGTAGCATGACGGTTTCTGTGCATTTTTCAATCTTATTTTAACTCTGTCCCAACTTTTGTTGAGTGTGTTGTAGCCATCAAATTCTAAATTTGTGTATATTTACAAAATACAATTAAGTTGGTCAGTAAAACTATTGAAAATCTTTTCTTTGTACTTTTGTCAGTTAAATAAAGGTTCACGTGAATTAACATTTCACAGATTTTCGTTTTTATTGCATTTTGGAAAATATCCCAACTTTTCTAGAAATGGGGTTTGTACCTCATATGTTGCAATTTTATTTGAAGTCTGTTTTCTTGTCAAAAACTATGTTCTAACCTCCCACCTTTCTCTATCAAGCTGAGACCTTATGAAGATTCTGTGCTAATTTTCGTAGAAAAGTTGGAAGTTTTAAATTAATTTAGGAAACTAATTATATAATTTTCTGTTATACATTTATAATTTAGAGAATGCGCTACTTTCATAAGTTTTGGTGACACATGTGGTCCTAGTTTGAGTCCTCATTAAGTGAGAGTTGCCTGCTTGAATGCAAGTGAATTGCAACATGCTATGAATAATATAGACTTTCAATGTTAGAGCGTTTGTACATAATGCATTATTTCATGGACACTGAGAAATTAAACAATCATGTAATATCTGCCATAACAAGTATTTACTATGTGATATATAGTTATTCAGATAATGTAAAAAACTACAAGGGAAGTAAAATAAAATTTGCATTTTTCAGGCTAGCTGTAGCACCTGTAACAGCTAAAAGCTCAGTGCAAGAGCTAACAGTGCCTAGTTTTCACAATGTTATTAAACTAACAATAAAAACAAAGATCATCTTTGCTTCCCCATACTTGAGAGATCCTATGTAGGTCCGTTTTCAAGCAGCCAAAAACATTACAATCTGTCCATGTAAAGCATCACCTAGAGATTATGGCATATTACAGAGTAGCAAAGATTAATTCCTCTCTTTGATATGGACATGTTTACGGGTAACTTAAACTCTCACTGCCTATATTCCATATGGAAAGTAAAAACTATTTTGTTATTTGAATTCATATGGTATTGTGAATATAAATTAAGTTTAGGGCAAGGCATAACAATAGTTAATCAAAGAAAGCTTTACATGCAGAAATGCAATCTGGGAAATTGAAAAGGGTCTTTTTTTTATCAACCTTATCATTGTTTTAGAAATGATCATTGGAAATTTCCATATGACCAATTTAACAGTACACCTTTGAAGATTTTTTACGGAATTGCATTGCAGGTGATCCCTAGGATTTATTTTTGGTTTGTGGAATATTTTAAATCCATTCAGCATATGTTCTCTCCAGTTTTCTCTGCTCTAATTCTTCCATGCTTTTCGACAGCTGCAGATGGTCTGCTGCCTCCAAGGCTCTCATCTGCCACTCTGACCAGTCTTTAGGTTGCCTGGTCTGCACCAGCTCGTAACAATGCTCCAGGCTTGCCTGGCTTCCAGCTTCATATAAGGCTCCATAATTCTGCTGGTGATGTTTCAGTGTATGTGGTATACATAATGAAGATATATTAATCTGATTATTACTTTTCAATTATTGAAATTACTTTTTCATTGGTTATACTTTAAATAGATTTGTTTAGATTCTACTAATAAGAATTATTTAGTTGACATTATTTTATGGGCTATATTGCATTTTTAGCTCCAAACAATTATTAAAACACAATATTCTATTTAATAATACCACTTTAAAATTATGAATTTAGATTGATCATTGACATTTCCCCTGAACTATGTTCAATGTTAGAAGAATGCAGCAATAAGGTATAATTTCCCTGGTGTGGTTGATCACGATGTGAAATCTTTCCGCTTGTCTGTTAATTGAACAATATTTTCAATTAACTTGGTTCTTGGGCACTCTTGTAGAATTATCAATGCCATGACAGTTTTGAGCCCCATATCTCAGAAAGGATCTGTTGTCATTGGAGAGTCCAGAGGAGGTTCACAATGATGATTCCTGGAATGAAGGGGTTAACATATGAGGAGTGTTTGCCAGCTTTGGGCCTGTGCTCACTGGAATATAGAAGACTGCGGGTGGGAACTCATTGAAACCTACCGAATGTTGAAAGCGCTAGATAGGGTGGAAGTGAAAAACAAGTTTCCTATGGTGGGCATATCCAGAACTAGAGGGCATAGCCTCAAAATTGAGGGAAGGCCCTTTAAAACAGAGGTAAGAAGGAATTTTTTTTAGCCAAGGAGTGTAATTCTGTGGAATGCACTGCCACAGGCTGCGGTGGAGGCCAAGTCCATATGTATATTTAAGGTGGCAGTTGATCGTTTTCTGATCAGTCAGGGCATCAAAGGTTATGGCGAGAAGGAAGGTGTATAGGGTTGAGTGGGATCCAGGATCAGCCATGATGGAATGGTGGAGCAAACTCGATGGGATGAATGGCTCAATTCTGCTCCTATGTCTTATGGTCTTAAAGATGAAGGAGCTGAATTAAGCCATACGGCCCATCGAGTATGCTCTGTCATTTGCTCATGGCTGAGCCATTTCCCTCTCAACCTAATTCTTTGATTCGCTGATTAACCAAACACCTATCAACCTCCACTTTAAATATACCCAATGACTTGGCCTGCACAGCCATCTGTGACAATAAATTCAACAGATTCACCAACCTCTGGCTTAAGAACTTCCTCCTCTAAGTGGATGCCCCGCTATTATGAGGCTATGGGAAATATCTTCTCTTCATCCACTCTTTCAAGGCCTTTCAACGTTCAATAGGTTTCAATGAGATCACTCTCATTCTTCTAAATTCCAGTTAGTACAGATCCAGAGCCATCAAACACTCCTCATATGATAAGCCTTTCATTCCTGGAATTATTTTCATGAACCTCCTTTGAACCCTTTCCAATGTCAGCAATTCCTTTCTAAGATATAGGGCCCAAAACTGCTCACAATACTCCAGGTGAAGCCTAACCAGTGCCTTATAAAGCCTCGGCATTACATCCTTATTTTTATGTTCTTGTCCTCTCAAAATGAATGCTAATTTTGCTTTTGCCTTACAACTGACTCAACCTACGTTAATCTTTAGGGAATCCTGCATGAAGATGCCAAAGTCCCTTTGTAGCTTGGAATTTTGAATTTTCTCCCCATTTAGTCTACAATTTTATGCCTTCAACCAAAGTGCATGACCACACAGTTCCCTACTCTGTATTTCATCTGCCACTTCCTTGCCGATTCTCCTAATCTGTCTCACTCCTTCTGCAGTCTCCCTGCTTCCTCAACACTACCTGCCCCTCCACCTATCTTCATATCATCTGCAAACTTAGCCATAAAGCTATTAATTCTGTCACCTAAGTCATTGACGTATAATGTAAAAGGAAGTGGTCCCAACATAGACCCCAGTGGAACATCACTAGTCATTGGCAACCAATCAGAGAAGGCTCACTTCATTCCCAAGCTTTGTCTGCTGGCGATTCGCCTATGCTCTATCCATGCTAGTATTGTTTCTATAATGCCATGGGCTCTTATCTTGTTCAGCAGCCTCAGGGGTGGCACATTGTCAAAGGCCTTCTGAAAATCCAAGTGCACAACATCGGCCGATTTTCGTTTGTCTATTCTGTTTCTTATTTCCTCAAAGAATTTTACCAAATTTGTCAGGCAAGGTTGTCCATTAAGGAAACCATGCAAACTTTGGACTATTTTATTGTGTGTCTCCAAGTACCCCAAAACCACATTCTTAACATCCCAACATCTATCCATCCAACATCGATTCCAACATCTTCCTAACTACTGAGGTAAGGATAATTGGCCTATAATTTCCTTTCCTCTGCCTTACTCCCTCCTTGAAGAGCAGAGAGACATTTGAAATTTTACAGTTCTCCAGAACCATGCCTTAATTTATTGCTTCTTGAAAGATTATTGCTAATGCCTGCACAGTTTCTTCAGCTACCTCTTTCAGAACCCTGGGGTGTAGTCCATCTGGTCCAGGTGACTTAGCTACTTTCAGACATTTCAGCTTCACAAGCACCTTCTCTCGAGTAATAACAAATGCACTCACTTCTGCCCTCTGACATTCTGAAGCTTCTGGCATACTGCTAGTGTCTTCCACAGTGAAGTTTGATGAAAAATACTTATTCAGTTCAACTGCCATTTCCTTGTCCTGCAGTACTGTCTCTCCAGTGTCCTTTTCCAGTGGTCCGATTTCTACCCTCATCTCTCTTTTACTCTTTATATATCTGATAAAACTTTTGATATCCTCTTTGATATTATTGGCTAGCTTACTTTCATAGCTTACTTACTTTATTGCTTCTTAGTTGCCTTCTGTTGTTTTTAAAAGTTTTCCAGTCCTCTATCTTCCCAGTAATTTTTGCTGTATGTTATGACCTTCATTTTGTTTCTATGCTGGCTTTCACTTCCCTTGAGCAGTATGGTTGCTTCATTCTGCCTTTAGAATACCACTTTTTCTTTGGGATGTATCTAACCTCAGCCTTCCAAATTGCTCCCAGAAACTCCAGCCTTTGCAATCATCCCTACTTCTGTCCTCCTCCAATCAATTTTGGCCAGCTCCAATTCCCTTTTCTCCACGGTAGCTTTCTCTCCCAAATTGCAGGGTTGATTCTATCATTTTATGAACACTATCTTCTAAGGGTTCCTTTACCTTAAGTTCCCTTACTAAATCTGGTTCATTGCACAATACCCAATGCAGCATAGCTGATCCTCTAGTCGGCTCAATCACAAACTGCTCTAAAAAACCATTTTGTAGGCATTCTACAAATTCTCTCTATTGCGATCCAAAATCAGCACCAACTTGATTTTCCCAATCTACGTGTGTATTGAAATCCACCTTGACTATCATAACATTGCCCTTTTGACATGCATTTTCTATTCCTATTGTAATTTGTTCCCCACATCCTGAATACTGTTTAGAGGCCTGTATATAACATTTTCCAATCATATGTCACCTCATTCTGAGGATTTAATTTAATTTTTTTTACCAAGAGTCATTGCAACACACTGTCCACCAGCCTGTCCTTTCAATACAATTTGTATCCTTGGATGTTAAGCTCTCAACTATAACCTTCTTTCAGCCGCAACTCAGAGATGCTCACAATGTCATAACTGCCAATCTCTAACTGCATTATTAGTTCATCTACCTTTTTCTGTATACTATATGCATTGAAATTTAATATGTTTGGTACTGTATTCATCAATCTTTTCAATTTTGTCACCCTGTTACACTGCAACAAATCTACTGACTGTAACTTTGTCCTATCATCTGCCTGTCCTTCCTGACAGTATCACTACACATTGCCTCAACTGTATACCAACTGCCCCATCCACAGCGCTATTACTCAGTTTCCCATCACCCTACCAAATTAGTTTAAATGATAATCTATTACTTTGAATAATATATCCTCTTATAGGGTAACTTTTTAAAAGATGAATAAGTAAGGATTACTGTCCACATCAGCTTTGAATTTCAACTATGATTATTATTTAAACTATGCAAAATTCAGTTGGTCATAATTTCTTTTTGAGTTCTGTGCTCAAATATTGGGGGTTGTTTTGCCATATTCTGTGTGCCAAGCTGTAAAATCAGCTGAGGAGCAGACTGAAGTCCAGAAGATGCTCTGTTCCAATTCAACATGAGTATCAGTCAGTGTTCTCTATTTATAGAATAAGTAGATTTGAAGCAAGCAGTGCTTCTTCGTTGATCGTAATATTTGGCCATAGAACTGGATCAGCATCTGATCCAGCAGAATGTGCATTACCATTGAGATGGGTGTCATGATGGGGAAGTGTTTAGGGATGGAGTTGGATGACTGTGAATGACGATGAAGGTAGACAGAGAGAGGAAAGAGGAAAAAGAACAGATGGATCTACCCAAGCAACACACACACAATGCTGGAGGAACTCAGCAGGCCAGGCAGTAGCTATGGAAAAGAATAAACAATTGACATTCCAGGTTGAGCCACTTCATCAGCAGATCAGGCAGCATCTATGGAAAACAGTAAATAGTCGACATTTTGGCCCAAGACCCTTCATCAGGATCTATAAGTCTTTATTTTTTTTGTTGTTTGTTTTCTTTATCCTTTTTATTATTTTATTCATTTTTCCTGCCATAATGCATTGTAAGTCTGCAAATATCTCCTGCTTTGTAATATGAATGTCCTCCAAAACATCTCCACTTGTTTCCATTATCTCTTGAGCAACCATAATTTTCTCCTCAGCGAATGCCAAGGAGAAATACAAGTTTAAAAATTCTACCTATTTCCTGGGGCTCAAAACATGGGTTGCGTTGCTAATTTTTAAGGGAGTCTACTTTCTTCCTAGCCTGAGTTTTACTCTTAATATCAACATAGAACCTCTTGGGTCTTTCCTTAGTCTTACCTGCCAAATCCATCACATGTGTCTTTGCTCTCCTGATTGCCACAACTTTATAAACAAGAGATTTGTTGATCCCAACCTCCGAAACCCAATGTATGCTTCCTCCTTTTTATTGATCACAATATCTCTTATCAGCCAAGGTTTCTAAACTTTCCAGTTTTACCCTTCTCCTTAACAGGAACATGCTGTTAGTGGACACCACACACAAAATGCTGGTCGTGCCGAGGGGTTTTGACCCAAAGCGTCGACAATGTTCTTTTCCATAGATGTTGCCTGGCCCGTTGAGTTACTCCAGCATTTTGAGTGTGTTGCTTGGATTTCCAGCTTCTGCAGATTTTCTCTTTTCTGTTACTGGACACTTGCTTTCACATTCTTTAAAGCCTCCCAAACAAGCTCACTCAATAGGCTTCTGCCAGATCTTGTACAATTCCTCCGAAATTAGCCCTGCTCTGATTTAGGACCCAAACTGCGAACTTGTCCTATCCTTTTCCAAACTGTCTTAAATCTGATAAAGTTACGGTTACTAGAGCCAAAGGACTCCCTGACTGCTCCTTCATTTACTTGCCCTGTCTCATTCCTCAAGAGGAGTACCAGTATTACACACTCATGAGGGACCAGTATTGCGCACTCCGTTCATTAACTCAGGAACTTTTTCTGGACGTGTTTCAGAAATTCCACCCCATCCAGGCCATTAGCACTTTGGCTTGCCCAGTCAAAGCCATGGACATTAAAATTTCCCACAAATACAGTTCTATTATTCTTACAACTATGAGCAACTTTACTACACGCCAACTCCTCAACTTTGCACTTACTATTGGAGTGTCTATAATACAATCCCACTAGAGTGACCCTCCCTTATTGTTTCTAAGTTCTCAATGTATGGTCTCACAGGATGATCCCTCAGGGATCTCATCTTAAAGTACTGCTGTCATGTCCTCTCTTATGAAAAAGGCAATGCCCACTCCTTGCTTACTTGTACCTCTGTCATACCTGTAGCATCTATATCCTGAAATGGTGATCTGCCAGGCCCACTTTTCTCTTCACCATGTTTCTGTTATGGCTACAACATCCCAGTACAGTACTATGCATGCTCTGAGTTTGTATGTCTTTACCTGTTAATCCTTGAGCATTGAAATAAATTCAGTTTAACTGAGAATTCTTTTCCCTACCTTTACTGTGTTCCTGGCTATCCTGATTACTAGACGAGCTCTTAGTGGCTACTGCTTTGTCCCATGACTTGCTTCTGTTCAGAGTCCCACCCCACTATCAATCGAGTTTAACCACTGCCATCCTTCATGACCTGGATCAACACGTTGACATAATTTGCAGCCTTGCACGCTTCAACCCCTCCCGGTCCACGCTTCAATTAGAAGTGTGATTGCCATGTGAAACAACAATAGAAATGTAGAAAACCTACAGCACAATACAGGCCTTTCGGCCCACAAAGTTGTACCGAACATGTCCCTACCTTAGAAATTACTAGGCTTACCCATAGACCTTTATTTTTCTAAGCTCCATTCCAAAAGTCTCTTAAAAGACCCTATCGTATCTGCCTCCACCACCGTTGCCGGCAGCTCATTCCACCACTCACCACTTTTTCCATAAAAAAAACTTACCCCTGACATCTCCTCTGTACCTACTCCACAGCACCTTAAACCTGTGCCCTCTTATGGCAATCATTTCAGCCCTGGGAAAAAACCTCTGACTATCCACAGAATCAATGCCTCTCATCATCTTATACACAAAAACAACCTCAGCCATGCAGCATTAGCAGATTTTTTTGCAAGGATGTGGGTCTCTCTCTGATCCAGAGCAACCTATCTCTATTGTATAGATCAGCTCTACACCAGAAGTTATCCCACTGGTCCAAGACCTTGAATCTTCTGCAGGAAAAAGTGATTAATATAACTAGGTAGCTTCATCGAATGATTTGGGCTGAATGGCCTATTTCTGAACATAGTATAAAAGAACTAAATTGAATAATTATAGTTTAACAATTGAAAATTTGTAACTCCTGTCGAAGGATGCGCCAGTGACTTTTTAATTTAAAATATTTGTATTATATTTCACTGTAATAAGACTATTATAGAATTTGTATTATATTGTAGAGCTGCCTGAATAGTGTAAATAGAACATAAATTTGCTCATATTTAGGTAGATAGCAAAAATGCATCTTAAAAGATATCACGATGTCTAATTCCATTTGCAAAATAATACCAGATGGGGAAATACTTTATAGCCATTTCTGAGAAAGTAGATAAGTGCTGTAGATATGTGCAGGTTTTCTGAAATATACTTGTTGCATTTTATTGTCTATTCATTACAGCATGTTCAATTCATCCATAACCATTAGCTCCTTTTAGCAACAGGTCATCTATTTACAACCTATGAGATCAGCCTGATTGTTTCCAATGGATATAGTAACATGGTGACATCAGAATGCTTTTAAGTATGTTGTGTGCCGTAATGATATTGCAAAATCTTTGGAAAAAAATGTCATGTCTGAAGATCGTAACAGTGTGGTAGAGATTAGTTTAAACTATTCAGTAGCATGGAGACATCAGAATACTCTTAAATATGTTGTGTGACATTTTGATATTGCCATATCTTTGAAAAATTAGATGTATGAAGATTGTACAGTGTGGTAAAGATTATTTTAAAATATTCTGATTTTTTTCATATAATTTAAAAATTGATCATTGCTATGGACTAATTATCTCAGATACTCTTGGAATACCAGCTTGAAATTCATTTGGTCAAAAGGAAAATGGTGCATTATGTAAGTTTGGATTATCCCAAAGAGAAATTTTGTACACACTTATGAGTGCCTGCGTGTTTTCAAGCCTGTTGATAGTGGCACTTTTGTTGTCTCAATGAACATTTTGTACAGACTACATGTTTTCTGTGCTCACTGTTCATCTCCTATTATTCTCCTATCATTACAGTACCTGCTCATTCAATAGCAATGCTACCCAGCAATGGGAAGGTGTTGCTTGCATTACCACATGTCATTTTGACAAATTGCAATGCAGTTTCACGGAGAGGAACATGTAATGCTGTTTCACAGATCTTGTAATTTCTCAATCTTTATGCAACTTCCATAATCAGTGTTATGATGACTCTCAATGCTAATCCATTGCTTTTGGAAGATAACAATGAAGAGAAAATGTAACTGATTATCATTGCTCATTATAGGAATAAAGAGCTACAACTCAATAGATCTATGATATATTTATGTGTCTTACTCCATTTCAGTATCAGGTTATTTTTTTAATGTAATTCTATCAATCCAAGTCTTAAGGCAATGGCCAGGAATTTCTAAGCATAACTGCTGTTGTTAATCATTAGTACTCTGCGCGTGGATAGCAACTTCAGAATTTCAGTACATGTAGAGCTTATTGCTGTTAATTCTTAGTACTCTATGCAGTTGATAGCAACTTTAGAATCTCAGACCTGCAGAGTTGACTGCAAAAGTCCCAAAGTTGCTGTCAATGATTCAACACAGCTTCATAAGTCTCTCAAGCAGAATAAGAATCAGAATCAGTTTATTATCACCGGAATGTGACATGAAATTTGTTAACTTAACAACAGCAGTTCAATGCAATACATAATCTAGCAGGGAAAATAATAATAATAAATAAAATTTAAAGAATAATAAATAAACAAGTAAATCATTTACATACATTGACTGGACTTTTTTTGTGCAAAAAACAGAAATACTGTATATTTTTAAAAAAATGATGTAGTGTCCAAAGATTCAATGTCCATTTAGGAATCAGATGGCAGAGGGGAAGAAGCAGTTCTTGAATTGCTGAGTGTGTGCCGTCAGGCTTCTGTACCTCCTACCTGATGGAAACAGTGAGAAAAGGGCATGCCCTGGGTGCTGGAGGTCCTTAATAATAGGCACTGCCTTTCTGAGACACTGCTCTCTAAAGATACCCTGGGTACTTTGTAGGCTAGTACCCAAGATGGAGCTGACTAGATTTATGACCCTCTGCAGCTGTTTTTGGTCCTGTGCAGTAGCCTCACCATGCTAGACAGTGGTGCAGCCTGTCAGAATGCTCTCCACGATACAACTATAGAAGTTTTTCGAGTGTATTCGTTGACATGCTAAATCTCTTCAAACTCCTAATAAAGTATACACACTGTCTTGCCTTCTTTATAACTACATCGATATGTTGGGATCAGGTTAGATCCTCAGAGATCTTGACACCCAGGAATTTGAAACTGCTCACTCTCTCCACTTCTGATCCCTCTGAGGATTGGTATGTGTTCCTTCATTTTACCCTTCCTGAAGTCCATAGTCAGTTCTTTCGTCTTACTGACGTTGAGTGCCAGTTTGTTGCTGCGACACCACTCCACTAGTTGTCATATCTCACTCATGTACGCCCTCTCGTCACCACCTGAGATTCTACCAACAATGTTTGTATTGTCAGCAAATTTATAGATGGTATTTGAGCTATGTGTAGCCACACAATCATGTGTATATAGAGGGTAGAGCAGTAGGCTAAGCACACATCCCTGAGGTGTGCCAGTGTCAATTGTCTGTGAGGAGAATATGTTATCACTGATCTCCATAGATTGTGGTCTTCCGGTTAGGAAGCCAAGGATCCAATTACAGAGGGAGGCAAGTGAAGTGATTGCACTTGAACTAAGATTTTTTTTGTGTGAACCAGCCTCACTGCAAGCTACCCTGGAAGTCCTTTGCTTATTGAAATCTGGTCTATGAATTTACAATCATTCATGAAAGGGCAATTTCTTCTCAACAAAGTATTTGTTACAAAAATCTCATTTTAATATCTGCATATTGTGTTACCTTTATGAAAAGTTTAAGATAAATAATTTAGCATTTAATTACACAATTTATTTTTCAGTTTCTATTTTAATCATGTACTACAGTTTTTATTTTGCACTCTCTGAAATGTTTAAAGAGCTAATTAACAATGTGTCTTGGATCCTTGATTGAAAATTTAACTTGATAGCATCATAGCTTCATGAGATTAAGGATGACTTTGAAGTTTTATAGCAGGTATCACAAACATGGCAGTTCTTAATGCAAACTTTGTTATTTTGGGGAGCGAAGGGCAATATGTTTCTTTGCAAATTCCAGATCAATATCATGCAATTTCTCTTCTGACTTTACACACTACAGTTTCAAACTGTGCCTGCACTTAAGTTGAGGGTTGTTCTCTTCAGAGAGCAGAAAGCGATGTTTTAATCCATAAATTACTATCCTTACATTAGTCTGCTCTGTTACTGATCTATTATTTTTGGCACTTTGCTCATCAAGAAAGAAGTTGCTCGATCCTAGCCCCACCCTTTAACTATATTTTTTCCTGTCTTCTGCAGAAATCTATAAAGATGTAAAACTTGTCCAGTGGGAATAATATTTGAACTTGAGTTTCCTATAGACTAATTAATCATTTTTATTATGCTCCCTGTAGGTCTGCCTAATATTACAGCATGTCTTAAAAAACATATTAAAGTAACAACTTGTCTTTCAGCATTTCACTGTTATTAATTTTCAAGAGCACAGTTGAAACACAATAATAAAAAGTGTAGCTTATATTAACTGCTGCTTCCCCTGATTGATTTGTCATTAAATAATACTTCTACACTCAAAATCAATTATCTCTTTCACATATTTATTCTTCAGAGAATTTTGTAACAACCATTCAAAGTGCAGAATATTGTAACTGACTGCGTTCAGAGAAGAAAGTGAATGGGAGTTTGTATGCATTCTTATACTGAAGCACAAACAAAGAAGGTTCTACTTCTAATTGCTAGAAACCACATTTAATAGGATCAAAGCTTATTAGCTTGATGCAATGAGTTATTGAATTTTTAAGACCAGGATCTTTTGATCCCTGGTCTTGACTGAGTTATCTCAATTAGTTCGATTGCAGGGATATTATAATCGCTGTACACGTCTTTTGATTGGGGAAAATCAACCTAAATTTCTGCTCCTGATCACTATGCATATGTTTGAATGTCTAGAAAAGACTAAATGGGTTTGACGATGGTGCCTCCAGAGTCAATATTAATTGTTAAAGCTTATAGTGGAATGCCGGTCACTTGGATTTTATCACGGTGATTGAAACCCATAGAATCATGTCAAACAAGGGAGCAACAATTTCCGAAGAGGATAATCTGTGGTGATGAGACTTAAAGAAAACATAGCACCTTAGTTCTGTGTTCATTGTGCTTGTCAAATACTTTGCTCTGTTGTCCCCTGATCTTCTAATGGCTTGTCTTGTACCAAAAATGTTCCTCCTAGCTTCTGAGGCCTGTAAGTTGGGCACTCTGGATGCTGATTCTCCTTTCAAATATGACATTCCACACTCCAGAGCACAGTTGTAGTGTATAACACTAGATACTAAATTGGCAGTATTGCAATGCATTATCAGTGCTGCAATAGATTTGCACAATGGAAGTATACTTGCCATTAATTATGCTTCATTCAACATTGAATATTAACTTGACACCAATGCTGCTAAATGAGAGCTCAGCAATGCAGCCAGCTCACACAGCTGAGTATGTTTAATCAGATTTAGAAATTCCACCAGCTTTATATAAAGGGATCATCAGTTATTTTTAGGTTATATTGATCACATTGAAATAGTTTTCAATAGCAATCTATATTGTATTGTAGTTCCAGTTTTTTTTTATTCTTCCTGGAACTTACATAGAATCTAGCCTCAGTAGCTGAGAAGTTTGTTTTGTTAGGTGGTTTCAAAATCATTCTCTTAGCAATGGAGCATGACAAGGAAAGTTGCTACAGTTAGAAGTTCCCACCTGCTTCAAAAGGGCAACAAATATACCAGTGCCCAGTAAGAGCAGTATGAGCTGCCTTAATGACTAACATCCAGTAGCACTCACATCTATGGTGATGAAGTGCTTCGTGAGGTTGGTTATGGCTAGAATCAACTCCTGCCTCAGAAAGGACATGGACCAACTGCCATTTATCTATCGCCACAACAGGTCTATGGCAGATGCGATCTCACTGGCTCTTCACGCAGGCTTGGATCACCTGGGGAACACACACACCTATGTCAGGATGATGCTTGCTGACTACAGTGTTTTTAACACCATCATTCCTACAAGTCTGATTGCAAAGCTCCAGAATCTGGGCTCCGTACCTCCCTCTGCAACTGGACCCTTGACTTCCTAACTGGAAGACCACAATCAGTGCGGATTGGGAAAAAAATCTCTATCTTGCTGACAGTCAACTCTGGTGTGTGCTTAGCCCACTGCTCTGTAATCTCTCTGCACCCATGACTGTGTGGCAAGACACAGCTCAAATGCCATCTGTAAATTTGCTGATGATACAACCATTGTTGGCAGAACCTCAGAAGGTGACGAGAGGCTGTGCAGGAGCGAGATCAACCACCTCATTGAGTGGTGTCATAGCAACAACCTTGCACTTAACATCAGTAAGACCGAAGTGCTGATTGTTAACTTCAGAAAGGCTAGGACAAGGGAACATGATCCAATCTTCATAGTGGGGTCAGAAGTAGAGAGAGTCAGCAACTTCAAGTTGCTGAGTGTCAATATTACCAAGAGCCAAGCCTGGACCCAGTATATCTATGCAGCTACAAAGAAGGCAAGGCAGCAATTATATTTCATTGGGAGACTTGGTATGTTACCAAAGCACTCTCAAATTTCTACAAATGTACCATGGAGAGCATCTGAACTGGCTGCATCACCGTCTTGTATTGAGAGGCTACTGCACAGGATTGAAGTAAGCTGCAGAGAGTTCTAAAATAAGCCATAAGACCATAAGATATAGGAACCGAATTAGGCCATCTGACCCATTGAGTCTGCTCTGCCACTCAATTATGGTTGATCCTTTTTTCTTTTCCTTCTCAATTACAGTTCCTGGCCTTCTCCCATAATCTTTGATGCCGTATCCAATCAAGAACCTATCAAACTCTGCCTTAAATACAACCAATGAACTGGCCTCCACAGCTGTAAGTGGCAACAAATTCCACAAATTCACTACCCTTTGGTGAAAGACATTCCTCCACGTCTCTGTTTTGAAAGGGCGCCGCACTATCCTGAGGCTGTGCCCTCTTGCCCTAGACTCTCCCACCATGAGAAACATCCTTTCCACATCTACTCTGTCCAGAACTTTCAACATTCAAAAGGATTCAATGAGATCCCCCTCTCATCCTTCTGAATTCCAGTGAGTACAGACCCAGAGCCATCAAACATTCCTCATATGAAAACCCTTTCATTCCTGGATTCATGCTTGTGAACCTCTTCTGGATCCTCTCCAATGAAACATCTTTTCTAAGATGAGGGGCACAAAGCTGTTCACAATACTCAAGGTGAGGACTTACCAATGACTTATAAAGCCTTAGCATCACATTCCTTGCTCTTGCATTCTAGACCTCTTGAAATGAATACTTACATGGCATTTGCCTTCCTCACCACCGACTCATCCTGCAAGTTAACCTTTATGGAGTTCTGCACAAGGACTCCCAAGTCCCTTTGTATCTCAGATGTTTGGATGTTCTCATTTAGAAAATACATTTATTTCTACTACCAAAGTGCATAACTGTGTATTTTCCAACATTGTATTCCATTTGCCACTTTCTTGCCCACTCTCCTAATCTGTCTAAGTTCTTCTGCAGCCTACCTGTTTCCTCAACACTAGCTGCCCCTCCGCCAATCCTTGTGTCATTTGCAAACTTGGCAACAAAGCCATCTATTCCATCATCTAAATCATTTATATACAGCATAAAAAGATCTGGTTCCAACACTGACCCCTGCGGAACACCACCAGTCATTGGCAGCCAACCAGACAAGAATCCTTTTATTCCTACTCGCTGCATCCTACCAATTAGCCAATCCACTAACCATGTTAGTAACTTTCCTGCAATACCATGGGCTCCTAACTTGGTAAGCAGCCTCATGTGTGGTACCTTGTGAAAGGCCTTCTGAAAGTCCAAATATACAACATCCACTGCATCCTTTTTATCTATCCTACTTGTAATCTCCTCAAAGAATTCCAACAGTTTCATCAGGCAGGATTTTCCCTTAAGGAAACCATGCTGACTTTGTACTATCTGGTCCTGTGTCACCAAGTACTCCATCACCTTATCCTTAACAATTGACTCTAACATCTTCCCAACCACTGAGGTCAGACTAACTGGTCTATAATTTCCTTTCTGCTGCTTTCCTCCTTTCTTAAAGAGTGGAGTGACATTTGCAATTTTCTAGTCCTCTGGCACCATGCCAGACCCTAATGATTTCTGAAAGATGATTTCTAATGCCACCACAATCTCTACCACTACCTCTTTCAGAAATCTAAGGTGCAGTTCATCTGGTCTGGATGACTTGAGTACCTTTAGTTCTTTCAGCTTTTTGAGCATTTTCTCTCTTGTAACTGAACCCACTTCTCTTCCTTCATACACTACAGCATCAGGCATACAGTTAGTGTCTTCTACAGTGAAGACTGATGCAAAATATTTATTTAGTTCATCAGTCATCTCCTCATCACCAGCTATTATTTCACTTGCCTCATTTTCTAGTGGTCTAATATCCACACTCATTTCTCTTTTATTTTTAACATACTTCAAAAACATTTACTATCCAGGGAGGGGTAGCACCTCTGGTGGGGTAACATGTCGCGGCCTTTTCAAGGCGGTTAGTCCACCTTTGGTCCCCACCTGGCACTCAGCTCTCACCTGTGGCTCCCCATAGCTGTTTGCATGCGACAGCGGCCACACCCCGGGCAACGGCTTTGACAAGCCGGCTAAACCAGGTGAGGGTAGCCAACGGGTCTCAAACCCTCGGTGAGATAGGGAGTTGTCTATCCCAGCATGCGAAGACAGACTCCGGTGGATTGAGCAGACGAGACCAATGGAAGGTCCAACGGTCAAGAAGGCGGTCTCTGCAAGCATCGTGGAACGTGTAGAGCAGGACAAGACACAGAAGACGTCCTGGTCATCCACTGCGCCTAGTCCCATCTCCAGCCGTCTAGACTCTGTCTTGCCACTAGATCCAGATGGGAATTGGGAAGAGAGAGTGAGGCTGACGCTGCGCAACTCTCCCTCACTTAAATCCAAGTCACGCGCTAGTCTCGACACCATCATAATGGTGTCGAGGTCCTCATCGTCGTACGATGGACGAACAACAACAACTATCCACCTTGATATTATTTGCAAGCTTGCTTTCATATTTTATCTTTTCCCTTCTAATAATTTTTATTTTTAGTTGCTCTCTTTAGGTTTTTAAAAACTTCCCCATCCTGTTTTCGCACTATTTTTTTACTTTGTTGTATGCCCTTTTTTTTGCTTTTACAATAGCTTTGACTTCCCTTGTTAGCCACAGTTGTACTATTTTAACATTTGAGTATTCCTTCATTTTTGGAATACATATGTCCTGCACCTTCCTCATTTTTTTTCCCCTCAGAGATGCACACCGTTGCTGTTCTGCTGATATCCCTGCCAGCAGCTCCTTTCAATTTACTTTGGCCAATATCTTTCTCATACCACTGTAATTTCCCTTACTCCACTGAAATGTTGCTACGTCAGACTTTACGTGGGCGCTAGCCTTCATAGTACCTAGGTCACCTTTAAGCAACAGCGCCTCAGAAAGGCAGCATCCATCATTAAGGATCTCCACCACCCAGGACGTGTCCTCTTCTCATTGCTATCAGCAAGTAGGAGGTGCAGAAACCTGAAGGCACACATTCAATGAATTAGGAACAGCTTCTTCCCCCTTGCTATCCGATTTCTGAATGGGCATTGAATCCATGAACACCACCTCACTACTTTTTTTATCTGTGATTTTTTCACTACTTAATTTAATTTGACTATTTAAAATATATTTACTGTAATTCATGTTTTTCTTTTTCTCTCTATCATCATTGTACTGCTGCCACAATGTTAGCAAATTTCACGACACATACGGGTGATATTCAATCTTATTTAGAAATGAGCAAAGAGCGCATGGAACAGAGGAAAAAAAATACATTGAAGAGTGGAGAAAGTGAGAAGGGGAGAAATCTCACCCAGTGGCTAAACGCAGCCCACTTCAAAGCACTTTCTTCCTCAAACCACATCAGCAACAAGGCTTGAGATTTTTGTGCCTCAGTAGGAATGTTTTACTGAGATATGCTACATAACTAGCCATAACTCCAACTGCTAAATTGTGTAAGGATCACTTTCCCAGTGACAGGTTATAGTCATGATGATACAAACATGCATATGAATAGAATTGGATTATCTGCACTGTATTCCTGTTTGCTGCACAAAAAGGCCCGTTAAGAGAGGACAACTTCATTACAAACCTCTCCTGCCAGTGACAGCAGGCAGTGCAGTTTGGTTGAGCTCTGAGTATTGCAGAATTTACCTCAGCCCATTATACTTAAGATTACTCTTGCATTACATTTCAGAAGTGACAGGTTGACTAGGAAAGGTTCCACTGTTACAGCTTGAAACAGCTCTGTAGTTATATACAACACACATCAACTTCTCAGTATGCAATCTAGCAACAATTGTTACACCCTCATTCTGCAAAAGTCTATTTTCCCCATCTGCATTTGAGTTGCTACAAAGAATTTTGAAAAAACAGTAGCTGGTGGCAATAAGATTATTGAATTTATTGTTTAACCTTTAAGTACAACAACAATATAATAAAACTCACAATGACGCATGTGATCTATTAGTGCAGATAGTCAGTGTGTTCAAATATCAATAGTTCTATCTTAGCAAGAGAAGTCCTGCAATACTCAGCAGAGAGGGCCTTGTAACTTTGGTCCATTTATATATTATATAACATTACACTCAGGTCTTCCATACCATCATATGTTCAAATAAGGAAATGGAGATATACAAAGCTGATGGGAAGCTTGGAGGGAGACTTTCTGGCTGAGCTGTCCATGGCCAATATAGACCACAATACTACAAGCTCCATCTTTTCCCCTTCACAGAGTTCCATCTTGCTCCTCATCACAGAATTCACTTCATCACAGCAACAAAATAAAAGCCAGCACAACCTTTAAATAGAATAAAAAATTGAAACAGACAAGTGGTAGCCAAAATTAACTAAACATCCTTGTGTAATCCATTAGTGTCAATCTTCTGTGTGACTTCAACTGTGCTAGTTCTGCCAAGTATTGCCCTCCCAGTGTCTGAAGATTAACAGTAAGATATAGGAATAGAATTAAGCCATTTGGCCCATTGAGTCTACTCTGTCATTTCATCCTGGCCGATCCAATTTTCCTCTCAGTCCCAGTCTCCTGCCTTCTCCCCGTATCCCTTCATACCCTGACTAATCAAGAATCTATTCATTTCTGCCTTAATTATACATAAAGAGTTGGCCTCCATAGCCACCTGATAGAAGACTGCCAGTGTTTAGATGGGAAGACTGCATTGATATTTTAGGATGACTCTGTGCTTTAGCTTGGCTTTCACAGTACAATGCTGAGTTGCTTGGATGACATTCAACAATGTGGTTGCTGGTAGATGTGCAGTGATGGAATTACAAATGTTATCTTGAAAGAGGACACAAGATTTCTGCTTTATAATGCTACTCTCCCAGCTTGGGTTGCAATCACTGCAAGGTGACTTCTTCCACGTGGGTGCTTGCAGTGTGATGCTGGTAAAAATGGAAACAACGAGTTCCAGGGTTTGCACTTGTTATTGCAGGGAATGGTCAATGGAATACTCTTCATTATCTATCACCTCCTCATTCTCCAGTATGAGCCAAAGGCCATCCAGCTACCACTCTAGTTCCCTAACACAGTCTATAAGGAACACTTGCAGATATAGCGATCAGGGAAACTGGATGTCTCCAGCTCTCCCACATCTCGCATCAGAAGCACATCACTGACCCTGGATCATTTTCACATCTTTATTCAGGCACAAATGAAAAAAGAAAGAGAAACTTGACAGAAGCCTTATCCTAGCCTCTGCATCTCCTCACTTAAGCCTCTTGAACCAGAGCCTTGGTTCCCCACTCTAGATCTGTCCATTCACATTATGGCGACTGCACAATAGTCCAATTCATCACGTCCAGCCTGTTTTTTTTAATCTGGAGCTTGCTCCTCTCAAGTAACTGCTATGTTAAATAGGCAAGTAGATTGTAATAGTAACTGCGTGGAGCAGACAAATTTTAGAAGAGCTTCAAAGTGAACATCTGGTATCGTTAAAATGAAAGCAAAAGCAAGTACTTTGATGTACTGCTAACTTAGAAGATATATTATTCATAAGATTGCGCAGCCAAACCAGGAACAATTCCCTAAATGTTAGAAAATACAATTGATACATTTTCAATGATTACACAATGATTATCTTGATAAAAGGATTGACTACTTCTTAGTGCACACTGATAGTCATGACACAGTGGTGTAGCAGCTAGGACAACATTATTACAGCTTGGCGTGTCAAAGTTCAGAGTTCAATCCTGGCATCTTCAGAATGCAAGGGTTTTCTCCAGGTTCTCCAGTTTCATCCTACAGTTCAATGATACACTGGGTAGGTTAATTTGTCATTTTAAGCTGTCTCATGATTGGGTCAGGGTTAAATCGGGGTTCTTGGGAGTTGCGAGGTGGCGCAGCTTAAAGGGGCAGTAGGGCCTCTTTCACACTGCTTATCTCTAAATAAAAAGAAACTGATGTAAAATTTTAAGGGCCTTTTATCACAATGCTTCATGGATAAATTAAGGTTGATTTCCTCGTGTCCTGCCTTACAGATGACCTAATTTCATTTATTTCCATTGGATGATCTTATTTAGCAAAATGGGGTTCAATACAGACTTATTTCATCATGTCTTTCAGCGTCATATAGTGGGGCACAGAGATCAGCAAGAATTGTCAAAAGAAACATGGGAATACCACATAGATACTCACTTAATAATGAGAGACCAAAGAGCAAATATTTTGCTCAACAACAAAATAACACCACATATATTAGCAGACTTTTATCTTCCTGAGCTGCTCATGTGTAGTAGATTCAGAATATGATTGCGCTTAGCTCAGGCAAATCTTGAGGAAAAATAGAAAAACAGAAGCAGTTGGGACTAACAAAATTATGAATCAAACCACAGGAGGCAACATTTTTAACAACGTGAAAAAGTTTTTGTGTTAACACCAGCTGACAAATCTGATGGTTGGAAACAGGATGTTTGAGTAATGGTTGAAATGTACCATACAATGAGATATTCTGTAAAGAGAAGTACATTAATTCACTTAATTCCAGCAAGAAAATATCAAATATTCATCTAAATATTTGTGTGTTCCAGAAGTTGGTCTACTGGAGGCAATGGAACAAGTGACATCATTGTGACAAAGTGACAACTTCCTCAGGTCAAGTACTGGATAAATGGTAGCACTGCACTCACGAGGGGATTATTCAGATTCAGAAACCTCACCAACAGGTGAAATCTAAAAACCATGGGTACGTGCACCACTCTTTTTAATTTATTTATGTCAGTGAGGTCTATGATGTATGTGCATGTGGGCAGAGTGGTTAGTGAGTTGAATAATCAAGTCGCACATATTCTACCTTCTCTCCATGTCTCTGATTCTCAATAGTATAAAATATTACCTATTCTTAGAATGTAATATGTATATAGGCATATAGATTACATTTTTCTAAGCAATGTGATTAGTCTTTCTGGGCTTGCTTCAATATTTGTGTATTCACTTATGACTTTTTTGAATGATAAATGTAACCAGTGACTGAGTTATTTGATTGCTTACTTATCAGTACTATTGTGTGATTTTTGCCATCCTTGTACAGTAATATTTGAAAGGATGTTTTCTCCTATTCACTCTTTCATAACATACAAAATTGCACGTAAGGAATAAATTTGGTATTTCAAAATGACTAATGAACAATCTTTCCCCTCCAACCGTGATCCCTCCCCCTTTGGTAAAACGCTGTGGAACAGGAACACCAACGTGTTTTCAGCATTAAGAGTGCAAAAAAGGTAATCAAGATTAATTAGAAGGACCATTCCTTCTGATCTTTTCAGATGTATGTCTTTCTGCAGCAAAATCTGCAGGAATCCTGCAGTAAGATCTGAGAGACAATTTCACAGTGCCGTTTTGAGAATCTCAGCAAGATACAGATATGTTGCTGGACTCCATGTGGAGTCATGCAGCAGGTGAATAGCAAGATTAGTTTGTGTGGAAATCTGGTTTATTGTACAGAACACTGTTGATTCTGATTGGAAATGCCACCATAATTAAGCTCGGGAGTATGGTCCAGCCAAAGTTGAGGAACAAAAATTTATGTTTAATCATGAGAAATATTTATGATGTAACTCTATCTACAAAACAATAAGGAAAGCTATTTCCTACTTGGAGGATAGAATTACTAGACTGCAAAGTTCACAGGTGATTATTTAACACATACTTTTTAAATATGTGTGAGATTTTTTAAAAGATAAAAATATGTTATAGTAGTATTTTGTTATTCTTAAAACAGAACACACAGAAACTGGGTCAAATTTTGCTGATGCCCACCGGCAAATTAGAAGGCAACCAATAACATTCATTCATGCATATAAGTAATCCCACACTTTCATGGACATGCTACATGTCTGGGACTGATGGAGGGATGGATGCAATTACAACAGCAGCTAGTGTTCTGGCACGGGATTCTGCATACGTTATAACAGGGGAATCCAATGCTCATCAAATCAGGTGTATGATTGGAGACCCCATTTATCTCCATGGGGATTCCCAGCCTGCACAATTGGGCAGATAACATATGTTAAGATTATTTTCATTCACTGATTTAATGTGTTTCAATTATCTTTATTCTTTTAAGTTTTTTCAATATTATTCAGATCACTTTGAATAGCTTTTAAATTAGTTTGAATATCAGAGATATTTAGAAACAGAAGTCAAAACTCTGTTCCCAGATTTTCTCTCAAAGACTTTCAAAGACCTTCAGGTCTTGTAATGCTTAATTTTAGATAAATTTTCCTATTTAAAAAAAAACCTTCATTGTTGATTTGATAACCACTAAAGTAGTGAGTGTTTGTAATGATTTTCTTTAATACAAACAATGTAAACTGCAATTTTGTGGGTAATAATTGAGAGATTAAATGAAGTCATATTCTGTCATTCAAGACAAAAGTAAAAGATCTTATTGCACAAGTTTGCTGTCTGTTTAAGGTGAGCGGAGGAAATCTTAGGAGAGATATCAGAGGGCTTTTTATTTAAGAGATACTGGCGGGTGCCCAGAATGCACTGCTAGGGGTGATAGAGGCTGATACAATAGGTACATATATGAAACTCAGACTCATGGAGGGTTAGAGTGTGTGTAGAAAGGTAAGATTAAATTGATTGTGGAGTAGGTTTATATAGGTCTGCACAACATCATGGGCCAAAAGGCCTGTACTATTCTGTACTATTCTATTCTGTTCTGTTCTATGAAAACCAGGTGGATTATGTCCAAATTGCTGGCCAAGGTTTATCACCAGAACTTATGCATTTTTTGGGAACATGTTTCAGTGTTTTCATCATTATAACAACAATTACATTAACACTTAACTACTTTTGGATGCTTCAAAGTAATTTGTGCAAGAAATTCTTTTTTTTGGCTTGGACCATCAGTTACAGATGTAAAAATTAGATGTTTCCTATGTTGAACTCTGCAACCGTTACGGTACTTTTTTATTGAAATTAATGCTGCAAAATTACTGTCTTCAAAGACCATTAGAAGATTATAGTATTTGTTCTTATGTAGTGTAATCCAAATAAAACATGTTTAGCTATATAGCTGCTGAAAGTTAATTTCAGATATATAACTCCAAAGTTTGCAACAGGATAGCTGGAAATGCACCCATATTATTTTTAGCACAAAGAGCATCTTTTGCTGGATATCTCAGATCTGCTATCTTTAATCATGGCCTTATGGATTGGGGAGATTTGTACTCATACAATAAGTACTAGATCAGCAATTTTGGGGACAATAATGAATCAAAATTCCACTGAGAATAAGGAATTGAATGAAGTTGGTTAAGAAAACAATGCTGATGAGACTCAAAGACAATAAATCCCAAGGTACCAATGGTCTGTACCTCAAAACTTAGAAAGAGATGGCTATAGAGTAGTGGGTGCAATCATTATTGCCCTTCTAAATCATAGATCAGAAGAAGAAGAAGAACAATACGTAAATTCATATAACTATGTATTGCATGGTTAGCATAAATTTACTGGGTTGAAGAGGCTCTTTCTGTACTGTATGACAATATGACCACAGTCAATTTAGATTTATACAAGGGAGATTATGTCTATTGGAGTTCTTTGAGAATGTAACTAATAGTTTAGATATGAGAGAGCAAGTGGATGCAGAATATTTAGATGTTAAGAAGATTTTCAATAAGATCTCACAGAGTAAGTTCGTTAACAAGCATAAAGCATAAGAAATTAGGAAATATATGCTAGCATGCTTGGAGAGTTTGCTAGCAGATAGAAAGTGGTGTGGGAATAAGATCTTCCACAGTTCAACTAGATGTGACTATCAGGCCCAGCCATCTACAATCTTTATCAATAATTGGGTTAAATGGGCCAAATGTCATATTTTCAAGTTTTCAAGTATTGTCACAAAACTAGGTGTAATTGTGATTAGGGAGGAAGAGTTGAAGAAGCTTCTATTAGATATACTTGACAATCTATGTGAATGGGCAAGAGTATAGCATGTGGAATATAATAATGAAGGTATGAGGAAAGCAGAAGATATTTAAATGATGATGGATTGGGAAATATTGGTGTTTAAAGGGTGACATTGCATTCAATTCATTGTGAACTAAAAGCCAGGTGAGGTAAGCAATCAGGAAATGACCTTTATTATGCAATCATTTGACACAGTAAAATTGGAAACATGTTTTACATTAATCATATAGATCCTTGATGAGGCCACACTTGGAGCAATATCTACAGATTCAGCCTTCTTACCTCAGAAGGAATTCTTTTGGCATAGAAGGTATCTGACAGAAATTCACCAGGATAGTTCCTGGGATAATGTGTTTGCTGTGATAAAGACTAAGTATCTTAGGACTCTATACTTCATCATTATAAATAATGAGAGGTGATCTTACTAAAACTTACAAAACTCTTAAAGAGTGTGACAGAATGAATGCAGGGTGACTAGGGTGTCTTAGCCAGAGGTCACTATCTTAGGATATGAGATAGGACTTTTGGACTGAGATGAGGAAAAATTCCTTGAGACAGATGATAGTAAATCTTTGAGTTTTACTGTCCTGGAGGGCTGTGCAATTTTATTCAATGCGTTCATCCCAAATAGATTTCAAACCACTTTGGAAAGTAAGGGAATTAAGGATTACGTGGATTGTGCAGGAAATGGCACAGCAAGAGATCCGCTATAATCTTGATGGTTCAAAGAGCAGTTAGTCCCCTCTGTAATGTATTGTGTGAGTATTCCTAGCATCAGCATGCGTATGATGTCAGGACGTGGAGAAGTAAAAATGGAAGTCTGGTGAATAAACATGGTTGTTCAATCTACAGCGGTGTCCGAGTCACATCAATATTACATGGTGTCAGAAAAAATTGCGAAAAAAAAAGGAAGAGAAGACACATAAGAGATGTCACAGTTACAGCCTCCGTCAAGTTTAAGCCTACAAGGTAATCTTGCTGCGAACTGGAAAATATGGATCTAGAAGTTTGAGCTGTTTTGCACCGCTAGTGGCGTAGCTGAAAAGACGGAGAAAGTGCAATGTGCTACACTTCCGCATGTGGCGGGAGAATAAGCAATAAAGGTTTGCAAGACGTTTGTCTTCCAAGATGATGAGCAAGATAAAATTAAAGTGTTGAAGAACAAGTTTCAAGATTACTGCGAACCGAGAAATAACCTACCGTACATCCAACACCGGTTTTTCACGAGGGCTCAAGGACCAATAGAGACCATAGACGCCTATGTAACAGATTTGAAGAGCAAGGCAAAAGACTGAGTTTGGACAACTGCATGACTCTTTAATACGTGACAGGATTGTATGCAGCATACGAGATGATCAAGTGAGAGGCAGGCTATTGAGAGAGGCGGATCTTACATTAGAAAAGGCGATTGATGTTCGCCGTGCCAGCGAAATCACATCAAGTCAGATTAAAGTGCTCAATGAAGAGATTGAAGTGCACAAAATAAAAACTGTGAAAACTGACAAGAATAGGACAAAGCCAGCTGCACAGGATGATTAGAAGGAAGTTAACTGCAACAGATGTGGTTATAAACATGGATACAGAAAGTGTCCAGCCTTTGGTCAGACATCAAGTTACACCAGAAAAGAAATCACTTTGCAAAGGTGTGCAAATCGAAGGAGCAGGCAAGGAAAATGCATGCTGTGGAACAGAGTGAGGGCAACAGTGACATGTTCATTGGCACAGTTGAAGTGGAACAGGAGGTATGCATCAAGAATATTGACAATGCAGAGATGGAGGATGAAGATGATTGGACTCACGATCTGATAATAAACAGGAGGAATGTGACATTTAAGCTTGACACTGGGGCAAAGTGCAATGTAGTGTCAGCAGAAACGTTTAACCCATTGGACATCAGAAGAAGACTGAGAAAATCCACCTGCAAGCTTGTTGCATATTTCGGCCACAAGACGGCACCACTGGGCAAAAAAGCATTCTCCTGTGTGTACAATGTCAAAAATACAAGATCGAGTTTGAAATAGTACAGCAACATGTTCCAGCAATACTGGGCAAAGCAACATGCACAAAGCTAGGCCTGGTGAAGCGAATCTATGGTGTTGAAAAAGAAAATGACATTCTCAAAAACTGTGATAACTTGTTTTCTGGATTAGGAAGTTCACCAGGGAAACACCATATTCAGATTGATCCAACTATTGCACCAGTTGTGCATGCCCCGAGAAAGATTCCAGTAGCTCTCAGGGATCAAGTAGTGGAGGAGCTACACAGAATGGAACAGATGGGAGTCATAACAAGACAAATAGGATCGACCGACTGGATGAATAGTATGGTGACAGTGGTCACAGAAAAAAAGACGAGGATTTGCATGGATCCACAAGATCTCAACCAAGCCATCAAAAGAGAGCACTATCCGCTGCTCATGGTTGAAGAGGTTGTCTCCTGCATGCCTAATGCAAAATACTTTTCAGTATTAGATGCAAATCAAGGTTTCTGGCAGATCAAGCTGGATGAAGAAAGTTCCAAATTATGCACTTTCAACATGCCCATAGGGAGATACCGTTTCCTGTGTCTACCCTTTGGGATTTCTTCTGCATCAGAGGTATTCCAGAGATCCGTGGCACAAATGATTGAAGGCCTGGACGGGGTGGTCAACATCACTGATGATTTGCTGATATGGGGTGACACAATTGAGGAACATGATCAGAGACTGAGGAAACTTCTGGAGAGAGCACATGAGTACAGCCTAAAACTGAACAAAAGTAAGTATAAGATCAGAGCTACAGAGATCAAATACATAGGTCATGTACTCAGCGCTGATGGGCCAAAACCAGATGATGAAAAGGTCAGAGCTGTGGTACAGTTACCACCACCCAAAGACAAGCAAGAACTATTGAGATTCATGGGCATGATACAGTATCTTGCCAAATTCATTCCCAATTTATCAGAGGTCAGTGCTCCACTCCGAAAGCTACTAGAGAGCAACACTGAATGGCATTGGTAAGACGAACAAAAGAAAAGTTTTGACACATTGAAGCAGTTGGTTACCAACGCACCAGCACTCAAGTTCTATGATGTCAATAAACCGGTGACGATGTCTGTGGATGCCAGTTCGGAGGGAATAGGAGCTGTTATACTGCAGGATGGGAGGCCTGTGGCGTATGGATCACGAGCAGTTACGGACTGTCAATGCCGATATGCTCAAATCGAGAAGGAATTATTCGCCATAGCTTATGGGTGTGAGAAGTTCTAACAATATGTATATGGCAAAGAAATCCAGGTTGAGAGTGATCACAAACCATTTGAGAGCATCTTCCAAAAGCCACTCCACCAAGCTCCTTTGAGGCTGCAAAGGATGCTTCTCAGGCTACAGAGGTACACTCTCACAGTCACCTATAAGCCAGGAAAAGAACTGTACATTGCTGATGCTTTGAGCTGTGCTTACCTCAAAGATCAAAAGGAAGAGTTGCTAGGAAGAGAGCTGGAAGTCAACTGGGTTACACCTCAGCTTCCCATCTTTGAGGAGAAGTTGAACATGTTCAGGAAAGTGATTGCAGATGATCCTGAAATGCAAATGCTAAGAAACATTACAATGAATGGATGGCCAACAGAAAGAAAAGATGTTCCAAAGGAAATGCAGAAATACTGGACATGTAAAGAGGAAATCAGCTATGCATGAGGACTAATGTTCAAAACGGCAAAACTCATTGTACCAAACCTAATGAGACAGGAAATGCTCAACAGAATTCAGGAGTCACATCTGGGGATAGTGAAATGTAAAGAAAGATCAAGGGACCTTCTCTATTGGCCAGGCATATCAACTCAGATAGAGGACATTGTATCTCAGTATGCTGTCTGTAATGAAAACAAAAACAGCAATCCAAGAGAGCCTCTGCTTCCCCATCCACTACCAGGAAGACCATGGGAGAAGATTGGCACAGATCTCTTTCACTACAATGGTGCAGAATATCTGCTTTGTGTGGACTACTATTCAAAATATCCAGAGTTCACCAAGTTAAGTGACACGTCCAGTCGAGGTGTCATTACCACAATGAAGTCGACATTCGCAAGACATGGTATTCCTGATATTGTTGTTAGTGACAATGGTCCACAGTATGCCAGTGGTGAGTTCAGAGGGTTCTCAGAAAGCTGGGAATTTCAACATGTTACTTCCAGACCAGGGCACGCTCAGTCTAATGGACAAGCAGAGAGAACTGTACAAACTGTCAAGAACATGCTCAAGAAGGCACATAGCAGCAACAGTGACCCTTATATTGCTCGGCTGGAATACCGTCCCACCGATTGAGAGTGTGGGGTTCTCTCCTGCGCAGCTGTTGATCGGATGTCGTCTGAAGTCCAAACTGCCAACATCCACAACTCTACTGACTCCTGAAGGTAATGCTCAAGTACATGACAAGCAAAAGTACAAGCAAATAAAGCAAAAGAGCTACTATGACAGACATACAAGACAGTTGCCAGATCTGCATACAGGTGAAAATGTCAGAATACAGAGAGGAGACACTTGGCAACCAGCTGTGGTTGTGAACAGACATCAGCAACCAAGATCCTTCATAGTTCACACGCCGGCTGGAAGAGTCCACAGGAGGAACAGGAAGAATCTGCTGAAGACAGGTGAGAGGGAGTTTCCACGTACAGATGCACAGGACATTTCCACATACACAGACATGAAAACAAACGACACCAAGAGTGATGCAGACCACAAAGACACAGAGGTCACTCAAGAGACTGACACTGATGAAGGACAAGCACAGTCACAGTTATATCACACACGGGCTGGGAGACAAGTCAAATTTCCAGCTAGATACAGAGACTAGACATACATACAGTCTCACACAGTTTGAGGCAAAGTCACACATGTCATAAGTTCCAAGGTGTGAAATAAAATGTTTATTAGTCTATGTTAGTAAAAGAAAATACACTGCTGTTACTGTTGTAAGATACAATGCAGAGTACAGTACAAGAAGGTAAGATTTTTTTAGTTTATGTCGTGGTTGTTGCACTGTAAGAAGGGCATACCTAGAGGTATTGTTTTGGCAATTCACAGTGTCATAAAAAGAAAAAAAATCTTGAGAAGGAGGATGTACTGTATTGTGTGAGTATTTGTAGCATCAGAGTGCGTATGACGTCAGGACGTGGAGAAGTAAAAATGGAAGTCTGGTGAATAAACGTGGTTGTTCAATCTACAGCGGTGTCCGAGTCACATCAATATTATACCCTCATGCCGCTAATTCTGAAGCCTGCCTCTTCATCACTGCTGCAGCTACCAGACTCCTCTGTTGTTGAAATTTGCTTTGGCAGCAACTCAGAGGGAAGACTCCCGTCTGTCAAGGTGGTGGATAGTTTGGTTTCCATCATAAAAGCTGATGCAGCATAAAAAATGCACAAAAAGAAAAAAAACAATAATAAAAAGCACAATAATTATAAATACGTAAGACAGGTTGTATACATAAATGGTCATAATATGACATGAGGTACAGGAGCATCTGCAGAGCAGACTCAATGGGCCAAATGACCTGTTTCTGTTCCTATGTTTTATGGCCTTATCATTTCCTGTCAATCACTTTATAAAGTAGTGGTGGTAGGGATGAGATAGGGTGCATTAGTGGGTGGAATTGTTGATCAACCTTTCTACTTGAGGAAAGTAACTGCTTTTGATCTGGTGGTCCTGGAGCAGATGGTACGTAGCCATCAGCAGGATGGGTGGGATCCTTAATGATATGGCTGGCCTTTTTCTGGTACTGCTCTGTATATATGTCCTTGATTGCGGGTAGACTGGTGCCAGTGCAGTGCCGGTAATGCATTCGGCAGTTATCCATGGCTTTTTCTATATAAATTAATGAGTCTGTGCAACTGAGAACTTGCTTGAGTTTCGCAGCTTTTTTTCTCAAAAGTGCTGCAATGGCATAATCAAAGCAGTCAATGATTTAATTCTGGGATCTTAGAAATTAAACCAAATAGTATCACCACTCACTCAAAGCTAATGACCACATATAGACTCAGAAATGCATTCAAGGAAGAATGTGAAAAGCAATCTGCTGTATTTTTGAAAATGGCCAAAGCACTGGCTTCTCATTTCAAACAATGCCAAGGGTGATTTTTTTCTATCACATGGTAACAATGGTTCAGAATATGTGGCAGGGACTTTATAAGTAAACTACTGAACTTGCCATTTTCAACATGGAGTTGGGCCCAACTTAGCTGACAAAAGTTGCCCACACAGTCATTTTAGAAATAACACAAATAAACAGCAGTTTCAACTGGACAAAATTCAATGCTATCCCAGTCCGTTAATCATGAATAAATGGAAAGAAGACAGTTATTAATGGATATACTTTGATTTCATTATTCTAAATGTAAGACTGACTTTGCCTAGTGACATGATCTCGGGGGTGGCATCCCCTATCCGGCCAAGCTTTAGCACTCTTGTTTGGGTGAATGCTGTGTGTTGTGTCCCCTGTGTTACATCAGTACCCCGAAATAACATTCAGTCCACATTGTGTGGTTAAACTATTAAGATTTTATATTTAAATATGGGGTTAGTAGAGAAACAAAAGAAAAGGAAAACAAGTAAAAGGCGCCAATAATCTCATAAACATGTCCAATGCACAAACGTTGGAGCTCACGGATTCCCTGTCGCTGATCCTCCTTCGCTCGTCGTCAACCCCGGGCACCTTCTTTCCCAAGCCCACGCAAACTAACAGCTTTCATGCAAACGGAAAGAATAACATCTATCCTAATTGGTTAGCAAATGAATACAAGTCCTGTTATCACTAATTATAACCCAAACATGCTGCTACAGAGAACATTACCTCATCAGTTAACATTACAGAGAAGCCATTTTATTATAACACTACGAGAAGTCATTTTATTAGCCTGAGCAAGTAACATGAAAGAAGAAACCTCTTACACTCTCCCCCCCACTAAATTTAGTCATGTCCCCATGACTTTTAAATAACTCGTCAACCCTTCTTGCAGACACAAAAACCCAATCCAGGTACAAGCAGTGACATTGCTCCCCAAACAGTAGACCTTATGCCCTGTTCCCCAGGCGCTACATAGACCAACCTATCTGGGAGTCTCCTAATCCTCCAAGACCTCCGTAGCCCCTCACCTAAACACTTCAAGCTCGGACACTAATAGGGGTACCTCGGGTCTGCATGCCAAGTCCTCTCTTAATCTCTTACTCATGCCCCCACTACAACCAGGAACCTCCTGTCCTGGGTTCAGGCACCCCTGTCTCCTTCAGGGTCCTGCAGTAACCCAGGCTTCCCACAGCTAGCCCACCACCCCCCCCCCCCCGACTCAGTGGGAGAAGGGCCAGAAGTATCTTCATCCAACAAGGGGAAGTTGGCGAAAGGCAGCATGTATCACACTTCCATCTCATCATCCGTCAAATCCGAATTCTTCCCCTTTTCCTCGATTTATAGCTGCTGGTTGGTTCTCCCCACGCTGGAGCACTTGGCCTGGACTGCTTCCGCAGCCTCTTCAGCCTCCTGTATTTGAGACAACAGCTTCTTCTTGGACTCCTCCAACTCTCGCCACAGTCACAGCAGTTCTGACTCACACTTCTTGGACATCTCAATCTGGGACACAGTTATTCCACCAGCTTCTTCCACCCTGACCTGAAAAGCAGCAGTTAAAGATTGTTCAGCCTCCAGTTTAGTGTTCACTGAACTTATCTCCAGCTTTTTCCTCCTAATGTCTTCTTCCAGGTCAACTTTCAGTTTTTCCACTTCATTTAAACTCTCGATGGTCATCTTCAGGTTCCCTACAAGCTTCTGCTTCCCTCTTCCGAGATCTGTCTGCAAGTGCTTCGCCTCCTCGGAAGTGTCGTCAAACTCCCCTCTCTGGGCTCTCGGTTTTCTGTTGGCCTTTAGTCAGACAACTTTCTTTGTCTTCCCCAAATTGCAAGTCTTCCAACTGGTTCTGGATCACTTTCTCCAGATTCTATCCCTCCGTCTTCACTTCAAACTTGATCGCATAGAGACAGTCACTCATGAGCTGCAACCTTTGCCAGACCTGGCACGTGTCCAGAGAAAGCTTTTACTCTTTAGTTCTCAGCTGCTCCTGCAACAGCCTCACTTCATATTCTTCCGAGGCAGATCCAAATACTACGAGATCATCCAAATACACCAAACTCCAAACAATTCCACATCCCCCACCGTCTTCCTCATGCCCCGCTGGAAAGTTGCAAGGGCTCCAGATATGCTCTGGGGTATCTTTTCGGACTGGAAGCATCCCAGGGGACTTATAACGGCCGTCTTCTCCTTGTCGGCCTCAGGCATCAGAATCTGGCAACATCCGCTCCTCAGATCCTGCACATTAAACAGACCAGTGCGCCTTCGACCCCCGGGACTGCATACTGGTCAGGTACGGTGCGCCTGTTCAGGGTCCTATAACCACACACACGCTGCCTGTGTCCTCCACGTCTGCAAGGGCCAGATGCCGCGACCCCTTTCTCACCGAGGTTTCTTCAGCGGTCAACTCCCCCCTTCAAGGTATGTTGGAGCGTCCACTAAGAGGGTCTTCCCTCGGGCCGTACCACCATCGGCTCTTCTTTAAATTTGGTACTGACCCAATGCTGCTACACACATCCTCACAAACAGCTTGAAACACTGGGTGCACAGACAATGCCCCCAAACAGCTCTCACCCGCCTCCTCCTGGCAGGCCCCCATGCACCTCCTCACCAGCGGGGTTTTGGTCCCCCTCCAGAATCGAAACACTGCCCGTCTCAACAGTGTCTAGACACATCAGCACTAATGATTCACAAACCTCAGACACGCCTACCTTGGCCTCCAAGTACTCCAATTTCACTGACCAATAATCATCTTCTGGATAATCCCCAGCAATAATATTCCGACTTTCCAATGCGTGGAATAGTGTCAAGGGTAAATGCTTCAAATACCGCTTGTAAAATGAACTGTACAACGAATTGACCTGTGCCCCAGTGTCAAGGATGGCTTTAGCATAGCCTCCCTCCACCCGTAACGACACAATGAAGCGTGGTCCCACTAAGCGCTCAGAAATAGGGTCTTTTTCTTCTTGGAGTTCCTTGGTACATTGCTGGGAACGTGTTTCCCCAGAGACCCCAAGCCGTTCCCCCACTGGGCCTCCATTAAGTTTCCCGACACACCTCTGATCAGCAGAACAACTGAGGGAGGGGCTGATCCCCTTAACTGATACTCCTGGCACCGCAAGCAATTTATCTGCCCCCCCTAGCCAGAGAAGATGCCCTGAAAACTTTCCCCCAATCTCCTGACACAGGTGTGGAAAGCCCCCCCAGGTGCTGCATTTTACTTCCAGTCGAACCAGACACATTTTCCCCTGCTTTCAGATAACTGGCAGCTGTCGCTACGGGGTAATTGACCCTGACAGTTCTAACACCATCACCAGCCTGCCTACTCAAACTTTCAAGCAATCCCTGCCACTCTCCCTCAACCGAGCACTGCCACTCACCTAACAACTGGGAGATCTGCTCTGCCCACATCTTGTATGCCTCCTCCCCCTCCCTCCTGACAGTAGGGACAGCCCATGGCCCCGCCTCACCCAGGGTACCACTAGACACTGGCAATCCCACCTCTGTGATGTCAGCGCTAGCCTTCGCTAAAGCAAGGTCTGAGCCTACCATTTTATCAACTTTTTGCTCTACAATTTCAAACTCGCCATCTACTTTAACCATACTCAAAAATCGAATTAACAATTCATCCAAGGTACGAATATCCACCCCACCCAGCCTGTTACTAACCCCAATCCCACAGAGACACACCAGCACTGATTTAAACAGGGCGAACACGCAGCACCCTGCAAAAATCCATATCCCGGCCGAGCAACCCCATTGTAAGACTCGCTTTGCCTAGTGACATGATCTCAGGGATGGCACCCTCTACCTGGCCAAACTTTAGCACTCTTGTATGGGTGGATGCTGCGTGTTGCGTCCCCTGTGTTACATCAGTACCCTGAAATAACATCCAGTCCACAATGCGCGGTTAAACTATTAAGATTTAATATTTAAGTATGGGGTTAGTAGAGAAACAAAAGAAAAGGAAACCAAATAAAAGGCGCCAATAATCTTATAAACATGTCCAATGCACAAATGTTGGAGCTCAAGGATTCCCTGTCGCTGATCCTTCTTCGCTCATTGTCGACCCCTGGGCTCCCGCCCCGAGCCCAGGCCCAGCAGGTCTGGCAACCATCTCCTCAAGCCACGTCTTCTCTCTTCCTCCTCTTTGCGCCTTCTCTCCCAAGCCCACGCAAATTAACAGCTTTCACACAAACAGAAAGAATAACATCTATCCCAATTGGTTAGCAAATTAATACGTCCCGTTATCACTAATTATAACCCAAACATGCTGCTACAGAGAACACGACCTCATCAGTTAACATTACAGAGAAGCCATTTTATTATAACACTACAGAGAAGTCATTTTATTAGCCTGAGCAAGTAACACGAAAGAAGAAACCCCTTACGTAAAATTTATCATAAATTGTTATCAGCATACACCAATCCCATTAAGTTACTGGGATGCAGTGATATTTGCTGAACTATGATTACCTGAACTTTACCTTGTACGGGTAAGACACTAGAATTTAGTGGATTATTTAACCATAGAGACATCACAACTGAATTCTATATTTGCGCAGATACAGTCAAGAGAAGTCACAGGATCATGAAGTTAAACTAGGATCTAGAAATTCTATTTCCACCCCTGGCCCTGAGATCTAAAATCACTTTCAATATGTTCATCATGGCTATGCTTATGTAAGTACGAATAACATACCCTCCATGTCAATGCTCAGTAGAGTATCCACCTACCTGGATTTCAGGGATCACCCTGATTTACCTAAGGGATTCATGAAATTATTCCCTCCTTTTTAAAATTTTTTAATTCCTTTCTAAATTTCTTTTCATTACTGCCTGTTTGCTCCATGGAGATCAATTTATACTAAATTTTGCAAGTTCACATTTGGATCAATCACTGCACCATCTCCTCACTCTATCCAAGCATCCCCTGATTCAAACATCTTGCAACATTTTGACTTCATTATTCTTGTCCCCACCTTCAGATCACTCCACTATTTCAGAATCAGGTGTATTATCACTGATACATGTTGTGAAGTTTGCTTTTTTGCAGCACTACTACAGTGCAATACATAAAAGATTTACAGGTTACTATTGGAATATATAAAATATGGATAAATATTGTGAAAAGAGAGAAAATAGTGAGTTAGTGTTAGTGGATTCATGGACCGTTCAGAAATCTGATGGTGGAGGGGAAGAAGCATTTCCTAAAATGTCAGGGGTCTGTCTTCAGCATCCTATACCTCCTTCCTGATGAAGTAATGAGAAGAGGGTATATCCTGGATGATGAGGGTCCTTCGTGTTGGATGCACAACCTTGAACCATCACCTTTTGAGGATTTCTTTCATAGTTGGAAGGCTAGTGTCCATGGTGGAGCTGACTGGGTCTGAAACACTGGGTGTGCCTTCCTCGTAATTGCATCAATATGTTAGGCCCACAATTAATCCTCTGAGATGTTGATCTACAGGAATTTGAAACTCCTCACCTTTTCCACTGCTGACCCCTTGATGACCTATCAACTTTCCCTTCCTGAATGAGGGGAGATTTGATAGAGGTATAAAAAAATTGAGGGTATAGGTAAGGTAAATGCAAACAGGCTTTTTACACTGAGGCTGGGTGAGACTATAATGAGACCTCATGGGTTATGGGTGAAAAATGAAATGTTTAAAGTGAACCTGAGGGGGGAGCTTCTTCATACAGAGGCTAGTGAGAGTGTCGAATGAGCTGCCAGCACAAATGAGACCACAAGACATAGCAGAATTAGGTCATTCAGCCCATCGAGTCTGCTCTGCCATTCCATCATGGCTGATCCTGGATCCCGCTCAACCCCATACACCTGCCTTCTTGCCATATCCTTTGATGCCCTGACCAATCAGGAAACGATCAACTTCCACCTTAAATATACGCACAGACTTGGCCTCCACCACAGTCTGTATCAGAACATTCCACATATTCACCACTCTCTGGCTTAAAAAAAAATTCCTCCTTACCTCTGTTCTAACAGGTCAACCCTCAATTTTGAGGCTGTGCCCTCGTGTTCTGACTACCCCCACCGTAAGAAACATTGCCTCCAAATCCACCCTATCAAGTCCATTCAACATTCTGTAGGTTTCAATGACATCCCCCTGCATTCTTCTAACTTCCAGTGAGTACAGGCCCAAAGCTGCCAAATACTCCTCATATGTTAACCCCTTCATTCCCAGAATCATCCACATGAACCTCCTTTGGACTCTCTCCAATGACAACACATCGTTTCTGAGATATGGGGTCGAACGTTGTTGACAATACTCCAAGTGTGGCCTGACAGGTGTCTTATAAAGGCTCAGCATTATCTCCTAGTTTTCATATTCTATTCCCCTTGAAGAAAATGCCAACATTGCGTTTGCCTTCTTTACCACAGATTCAACCCGTAAATTAACCTTCTGGGAGTATTGCACGAGGACTCCTAAGTCCCTCTGCACCTCTGATGTTAGAATCTTCTCCTCGTTTAGATAATAGTCTGACCTGTTGCTGCTTTTACTAAAATGCTTTATCATACTTTTCCCAACACTGCATTCCATCTGCCACTATTTTGCCCATTTTTTCAATTTGTCTAAGTCCTGCTGCAATTGCATTGCTTCCTCAACAGTATCTACCCCTCCACCTATCTTTGTATCATCCACAAACTTTGCCACAAAGCCATCAATTTCATTATCTAAATCACTGATAAACAATGTGAAAAGTTACACTCCCAATACTGACTCCTGAGGAATACTACTAGTCAAGGGCAGCCAACTAGAAAAGGACCCTTCTATCCCCACTCATTGCCTCCTGTCCATCAGCCTATCCATGCCAGTATATTTCCTGTATTGTCATAGGATTTTATCTTGTTACACAACCTCATGTGGCACCTTATCAAATGGCTTCTGAAAATCCAAGTAAATGACATCCACAGCCTCTCCATTGTCCACCCTGCTTGTTACTTCCTTGAAGAACTCTAACAGATTTATCAGAACAGATTTCCCTTTACAGAAACCATGCTGACTTTGAGTTATTTTATCTTTAGTCTACAAATACCCTGAAACCTCATTCTTAATAATAGACTCCAATACTTTCCCAACCACTGAGATAACTGGCCTATAATTTCCTTTCTTTTGCCCTCCTCCCTTCTTAAAGAGTATAGTGACATTTGTAATCTTCCAGTTCTCCAAGACTTGCTAGAGTCAAGTGATTCTTGAAAGATCATGACTAATGCATCTGTTATCTCTTCAGCAACCTCTCTCACAACTCTGGGATGTAGTCCATCTGGTCCAGGTGACTTATCCACCTCAAGACCTTTGGGTTTGCCTCACATTTTTTCCTTTGTAATAGCAATGGCACTCATTTCTGCTCCCTGACACTTACCAACTTCTGGCACAGTGCTAGTGTCTTCCACAGTCAAGACAGATTCAAAGTACCCATTAAGTTCATCTGTCATTTTTTTGTCCCTCATTACTACCTTACCAGTATCATTTCCAGTGGTCCAATATCAACTCTCACCTCCCTTTTACTCTTTATATAACTGAAAAAACTTTGGTGTCCTGCTTTATATTACTAGCTGGTTTGCCCTCTCATTTCAGCTTTTCCCTTCTTATAGCTTTTTTAGTTGCTTTCTTCATCCAACTTCCCACTCATTTTTGCTACCTTATATGCTATTTGCTTGGATTTTATACAATCCTTAACATCCCTTGTCAGCTACAGTTGCCTACCCCTGCCATTTGAGAACAACTTCTATGGGACATATCTATCTTGTGCCTCGTGAACTATTCCCAGAAACCTCAGCCACCTCTGCTCTGCGGTCATCCCTGCCAGTATCCTCCTTCAGTCCACTTGGGCAAGCTCCTCTCTAATGCCTCTGTAAATCCCTTTATTCCATTGTGATACAGACACATGACTTATGCTTCTCCCTCTCAAATTGCAGTATGAATTCAATCATATTAGGATCACTGTCTCCTGAGAGTTCCTTTACTGCCTCCTGAGGGATCCCTAATAAGATCTGGGTTACTGCACAACACCCAATCCTAGACAGCCTTTCTCCGAGTAGGCTCAAGCACAAGCTGCTCTAAAAAGCCATCACGTAGCCATTCAACAAATTCCCTCTCTTGCCATCCAACACCAACCTGGTTTTCCCAATCCCTTTGCATTTTGAAGTCCCCCATTACAATTGTGTCATTACCCTTTCCAGCTTCCTTTGCAATCTCAGTCCCATATCTTGGCTACTATTATGATTCCCGTAATGGTTTTTTCGCCCTTGCAGTTTCTTAACTCTATCCACAACGATGCTATGTCACCTTTTTCTAAAGATGTAATTCCATCTCTTTATTAATCGAGCAACACCACTGCTGATGACTTCCTACCTGTCCTTTCAATACAAAGTATATCCTTTGATTTTAAATTCCCAGCTATGGCATTCTTCCAGGCATGACTCATTGATGCCCATAATGTCATACCGACCAATCTCTAATTGTGCCACGAGTTCATTCACCTTATTCTGAATGCTACACACATTTAAATACAGCAACTTCAGTCCTGCACTCTTTGCTTTTTGAATCTTGTCTCTGTGGCACAATTTAACTCTTTGCTCTGTCGCAGTTAGTACACAATCATTGGTTTGTCCTTCCTTACATTTATGTAATACCCATCATCTACTTGTAAACCTGCTGGCTCATCCTCAGCTCTATCATTCTGGTCCCGTCCCCCATCATATTAGTCATCCCCCCCTCAGATTCAAGTGCAACCCGTCACTTTAGTACAGGTACCACTTGCCCCAGAAGAGGTCCTGATATCTTGAAATCTAAATCCCTGCCCCCTGCACCAATTCTTCAGCCACGCATTTATCTGCCACCTGATTCTATTCCTACCCTTACTGTTGCATGGCACAGGCAGCAATCCTGAGATTACTACCCTTAAGGTCCTGCTTCTCATCTTCCTTCCTAACTCCCTGTATTGCTTTCAGGATCTCCTCCTTTTTCTACCTATGTTGTTGGTAACAATATGTACCACAACTTGTGGCTGCTCACCATCCCTTTTCAGGATATTGTGAATGCGTTCAGAAACAACGTGGGCCCTGGCATCAGGGAGGCAAACTCCCATCTGTGTTTCCTTTTCGTAATCACAGAATTGCCTATTTGTACCCCTAACAATAGAGTCTCCTATTACTGTTGCCATCCTCTTCAGTTCCCTGTCCCTCTGAGCCACAGGGCCAGACTCAGTGCCAGAGGCACTGTTGCTGTTGCTTCCCCCAGGTCGATCACCTCCCTAACAGTACTCAGAATGGAATACTTATTGTTGAGCGGGACTGCCATATGGGTGTTATCCATTTTCTGATATTCTCCCTTCTCCCTCCTGACAGTCGCCTATTTATCTGTCTCCTGTAGCCTTGTGGTGCCTACCTCCCTGTAGCTCCAGTCTATCACTACTTCACTTTTCTTAACAAGCCGAAGGTCATCACGCTGCAGCTCCAGTTTCCTAACATGGTCACAAAGGAGCTGTATCTCAATGCACCTGGTGCAGACGTGCCATCGGAGAAGCTGGTAGTCTCTCAGAAATCCCACATCTGACACCCAGAGAAGAACACAGGCTCTGTAGACATACCCCCTATTCTCTCAAGATTTAAATAAGAAATGAGGAATGAACTTACCTACTTAGCTTACCTCCATCTGTTCTCGCCCAAGACTTGTTAATAGTCATAGTCATAGTCATAGTCATACTTATCATCCCAGGGGAAATTGGTTTTCGTTACAGTTGCATCATAAATAATTAAATAGTAATAAAACCATAAATAGTTAAATAGTAATATGTAAATTATGCCAGGAAATAAGTCCAGGACCAGCCTATTGGCTCAGGGTGTCTGACCTTCCAAGGGAGGAGTTGTAAAGTTTGATGGTCACAGGCAGGAATAACTTCCTATGACACTCTGTGTTGCATCTCGGTGGAATGAGTCTCTGGCTGAATGTACTCCTCTGCCCAACCAGTACATTATGTAGTGGGTGGGAGACATTGTCCAAGATGGCATGCAACTTGGACAGCATCCTCTTTTCAGACACCACCGTCAGAGAGTCCAGTTCCATCCCCACAACATCACTGGCCTTACGAATGAGTTTGTTGATTCTGTTGGTGTCTGCTACCCCCAGCCTGCTGCCCCAGCACAGAACAGCAAACATGATTGCACTAGCCACCACAGACTCGTAGAACATCCTCAGCATCGTCCGGCAGATGTTAAAGGACCTTATTCTCCTCAGGAAATAGAGACGGCTCTGACCCTTCTTGTAGACAGCCTCAGTGTTCTTTGACCATTCCAGCTTATTGTCAATTCGTATCCCCAGGTATTTGTAATCCTCCACCATGTCCACACTGACCCCTGGATGGAAACAGGGGTCACCGGTACCTTAGCTCTCCTCAGGTCTACCACCAGCTCCTTAGTCTTTTTCACATTAAGCTGCAGAAAATTCTGCTCACACCATGTGACAAAGTTTCCTACCGTAGCCCTGTACTCAGCCTCATCTCCCTTGCTGATGCATCCAACTATGGCAGAGTCATCAGAAAACTTCTGAAGATGACAAGACCCTGTGCAGTAGTTGAAGTAGTAGCTGAAACCTTACTACTATGCCTCAGACTACTCTAATGACAATTGCTCCCATGATGACCACTCTGCTGGATTTTACCCCTCTTCTATAGAGACTGGATTTTTAAAGCCCTTCACCGGACCTGTGTTGGAATGCTTCTGTTGTGTCTGCGCAGTACTCCAATCAAGTGGTGGATGTGAGGTTCATTTCAAAATTTAAGAGAAATTTAGAAAGGTAATGGATGAAAGGGTTGTGAAGGGCTATGTTCTGGGTGCAGGTTGATGGGGTTGGGCAGATTAATGGTTCATCACAGACTGGATGGGCAAAAGGACCTGTTTCTGTGCTGTAGTGTTCGATGAGTCCATGTCTCTTCCTGAAATCCATAATAAATTTCTTGATCTTACTGATATTGAGTGCAAGCTTGCTGATGCAACACCACTCAACCAGCCAATCTATCACACTACTGTACACCTCCTTGCCACCATCTGAGATTCTACCAACAACCGTTATGGAATCAGCAAGTTTATAGATAGTGTTTGAGCTGCCTAACCACACAGCTGTTGGTGCAGAAAGAGTAGAGCAGTGGAATAAGTGTGCATCCTTAGGTGTACCTGTGTTAATTGTCAGTGAGGGTGAGGTGTTATTTTTGAATCTCCTGAAGCAGAGCTCATGTATCCAGTTGCAGAAGGAGGTTCAGATGCCCAGGTTTTGAAACTTAGCTTCACTACTTCGCAATAATTTTCAGTCATGTATCCTAATAACCACTTCCCCCATTTCTAGCTTTTTTACTGTGCATTCTTTCTCCAATTCATCAGTAGCGACAGAATATTTAGCTACATTCTCCAGCGCGTCAGAATTTTTTTCTCTTTATTTTTGCCTCATGATTTTTTCTTTGCATCTTCTGAACGTTTATAACTTACTCCTTCTGATAGTTCACTCAAAATAGTTCTTCTCTTTCCTGCTCAAAGTTCACCATTCATCCTGGTAGTCACTTTGGGAAACTTCATTATGTAAAAGATTATGCAGAAATGTGAATATTTTAATGAATAATAACATCTGATAATAATCATTGCAATGAACCAAGATTGTTTATTTAAAAAAAAACAGAATGAGCAACGTAACTGATATACATGTTGAACTGTGTTTATGTGACTGAAGAATTCTCATCAATTATGTTTAAATTACATATTAAAGCACAAATTTAGTGAAGATTAGTGACTAATTTTAACGATGACTCCAGGAGTTAAAGGAATGACAGCAGTCTAGGAATTAGTCTCATTTATCTGGCTGATGATGATATATTTGGGCCTCTGAATATGTGCTAAATATGTTTACTAGAGTCATCTGGACATTACATTTTACTACTAATTTTCTGGTGCAAATGAGAAGAGAACTTGTCTTTCTCCCTTTTCAATGAGCTACTGCTCCCTAAAAGTTATTACCTTTCCATGGTTATATGTCTCCATTCTACCCTATTGATGTTTGTGTCCATCCATAAAACTGAGGGATATCTTTCTCATGTTTATGACCATTGTCTCAAAAAAACATTAATTAGGACTTCGCCTTGGTTTCCAACAGTGCTGCATAATCTTCAGAACTTCTCTCTAAATTCTCTGAATCACACATACTGTGGACTCAAATGCTAATCAGTGCACATATTGACAAAAATTCAGGATAATCATTATGGTCTCATTCTTTTAAGATCCCACTTGCTTTCTTGAAAGAGCAAAGAGAGACTGGTTCACCACTTCCAAGTCCCAACGTCATCACTCTCAGTTACCTGAAACATTAACTCTGTTTCTCTTTGCACAGATGTTGACTGACTTGCTGAGATTTACAGCATTCTGTTGCTATTTCAAATTTGAGATTTGCAATTTTGATTTTCAGTTAATCATCAGCAGTGGGATTGAAGGATATTGGGGATAAAAAATTAATCTAGGTTGATTTTCGGGTGCAATCTGCAATGGCAGTGAGTGGGCACACCAAGAGGCTTGCGGATCAATAAAAATTGGTTAGTGGAGTACAGATGGCAGCCTGTCCCCACGGGTTTCATCAGACCATATGACATATCTCAAAGATAGCCTCCCTGCTGAGCCTTAGGCTACACATGCTGTTCGTCATGGCCAGACAGCTGACCCCATTGCAGAAGGCCCACTGATCGTGATTTTACTTGCTCTGAGTGCAATCCCAGACTATTCCATTCACTGGCTTCAGTTCTGTTAGATAACTGTTGTTAACCAAAGTTTATATATATATAAATTCACCACAATCTCCTTTTCAATCAATTTTAATCAGGCCCAACTTTTAATTCTTAAAATATTCATTTTCAGTTATTGTTCCCAGCTGTTTAATTTCTAATGACTGTTATTTAACAGAGCTTAACAAGCAGAAAAAGGGTATTTTTTTCCCTGACAGTTCACTAATGCTTATGAAGACGTTTTTTTCTTGAAGTGGGAAGAATCTTCAAAAGAAATGTTAACTGTGACAAATAGTCAATTAGTGTCTTTTGACAGCATGACACTTGTTTTACTTACATCCACTTTTTTCTATGAAAATTGGTGACGAAAGTCTTCAGTAATATAATGAAAGAAATGGTTCTAAATGGGCAGACGTATTAATATAATTTTAAACAACAAATAAAAAAATGACATAATTATCATGTGAGATAAAAAAAGGTTCTGCTTTATTGATAATAATTGCATGGAGGCTTGCTGCTAATGTGATCACTGTTACATGGTTCAACTAAGCATTTTGCTTGAATCTTTAGTAGCTTTTGATCTTTCCAGATGTTGAGCTAATTTCACAGTTTTTAATTATTAATGCACCTGTGTGTTAATCTTTTTGAAGCATAAATTATTTTTATTTAAAGAACAGAAATGAGAAATTTGATAATATAGGTCTGTGTATGTGCGATAGCACTTTCAGTCTTCCAGCTCCCTCTATCTTCCTCCAAAGTGCCAAATACAAGCAGAAGCAGTTGAGTTGGAGATCATGTTTGTACAGGCACTGAAATGATTACATTTGGCACATAGATCTGAAGTTAATATTAGTTCCTGCAAATTAAATGATCAAATTTAATGATTAACGGATGTCTCTTTCATATAAAATGAATGGGGCATGATCAAGAAAACTTACAGTACACTTCAAATGGATCAATAAATGAACAGAGGGATGAGTGAATATTTCAGATGTAAATATTCATCCTGAATATTTACCTATTTGTCTTTTTCATGCTCGCTGCTAATTTCCAGTTTTTACAGTCATTGATAAATGACTTGAATTTATCCAAGGAAAATGAGTAATTGTATTATTTCTAAAATTAAAGTGTAGAGATTATAAATCTCAAAGTCCTAGAAATCTATTTGCACCTTTAACTATGCTTGGAAGAATTGTGCATGAAAACGTCGTGGGCAATGTGCCAACAATGGTATTAGTCACAGTCCAAAACTGTTTATCCATTACATATTGGAAATAAAAGCAAGCACTATCTACTTCAGAAAATAAATCTGAAACCTGGAAAGAAAAAGTGTAAATACAATTGAATCTCAACGCTAGTGTGGAATACAAAACCAAATGTTCTGTCATCTTCTCTCCAGATAAAATGGGTGGGGTAGTAGCCACTGCACTTTTTAATGAATGAATATATAGCGTAGAATCAAGTGCAATTATTTTTCAATCAGATGCCCTCCAAGACAGTAGAACTGCAAGTACATCACACCCACTTTTAAAAAAAAAGTGCCAATTTAATTCTGACAGAAGTCCATAAATTACTTAAAACAGCATTTGAAAGATCACGAAGTAGTTGTGAGTAATCACAATGAGGTCTAATTACTGGGGCAATTAGCTGTGTAACTTCAGTGATTGATTGGAGCTTAAGTCGATCTTGAGGATCTTATTGAAGATGGCCAGGAAGCAACCTTTCAAAAGCTAGCAACTTGCACTGGAACAGAATGTAAGAACCAAGGTGGTGATTGAGACTTAAATTATTTTGTCTTTTTAGGGCATAATCTTTGATGCATTTTTGTGTTTTTCAATTCTGCAAGAAATGGATACTATTAAAATGATATTCAGATGTTTCAAAATTATTACTATTTTCATATGTTTTATTTGCTAAATAACTCAAGTTGTCTTAACTAATTTAATTGAATCCTTGTAGATGAGTTATACTGGTAATAGAAATTATCAACATCTGAGATAGGCTTTACTATTACAGCATTAAGCATTGCCAGAGTGTGGAATATGGCAGTTGTTCTGTATTCATGAATACTATAAAGAGTGTGCAGAGGAGATTTACAAGGACGTTGCCTGGATTTGAGGGAGTACCTTATGAGAATAAGTTGAGTGTACTTGGCCTTTTCTCCTTGGAGCAATGGAGGATGAGAGGTGACCTGATAGAGGTGTATAAGATGATGAGAGGCTATTGATCGTGTGGATAGTCAGAGGATTTTTCCCGGGGCTGAAATGACTAACATGAGGGGGCACAGTTTTAAGGTACACGAGAGGACGTCAGGGATAAGTTTTTCACACAGAGAGTAGTGGGTGCCTGGAATGCACTGCTGTCAGCGGTGGTGGAAGTGGATACAATAGGGTCTTTTAAGAGCCTCTTAGATAGGTACATAGAGCTTAGAAAAATAGAGGGCAATGCGCTAGGGAAATTCTAGGCAGTTTCTAGAGTAGGTTACATGGTTGGAACAACATTGTGGGCCAAAGGGCCTGTAATGTGCTGTAGATTTCTATGTTCTATGTTCATTTCAATGGATTAGAAACAGATGCGTTCAGCTATGAGCTTTCAGTCCCCTTCACCAGATTTTCTACTCTGTACTCTACTTCCATGAGGCTTACAACTCAGAGTCAGCTGTGAGATGGGTAAGTGCCAAAAATAAAGTTAATTTCTTATTAGAAAGTTCCAGCTTTCCAGAAAATGTTTTGATGTGAACAGCTAACAATTAATAGGTAGAAAATATTGCAAGAGAAATCTATAATATATTTGATAGTTTAGAAATTTACATTTGTAAACCAAAAAATAATTATACACTTTGTTTCAATTCACCATGCCTGAAATTCAGGAATTATGGCCAAAAATCAGTTGGAATGATGCCTCTTTCCATACAATGGATGGAAAAATAATCAGGTGTTCCAAGATATATCTGACATTGGGGACACTTAGAACTGTTAGGAGACAGAGAGAAACATTTAGATTGGATGTTTTACTAACATCCTCTCCTCTCTATGGAATTGATATTTTGATGGGCATCCACCCTCAAAACTACATACATCATCACTCTTGCTCCCCTATCCCCTTTATCACTTAAGGTCCCTGCCTACCCCAATGCACCCTAAGAATTATCTCTTACTTCCTCCCTAATTGCACCCAAAACCTGGAATATCTCTCCAACTCTCAAAAACCCCACCAACTCCTAACTGTCCCATAAATTTTCGATCTTGCATTATGAGTCTGGTCTGAGTCACTGGTTTCCTCTTAAATTGCCCCTGACTCAGACCTCAGGGAATTTACCTCATCTGTCACCAGCTACATCTGTATGTATGTAGACGATATTGAATACTCAAAAATGGTCATTTCATGGCCCAACCAGAAGCCCTGTCTAAATGCAGAGGTGCGCTTTGAACCAAAAGCCCAGGATGCTGCCTTCAGGTCTGGAGACAGAACAGCTCTCAGAGCAGCCAAGAAAAACCTCATCTTAGGCATCAAGAGGTGCAAAACCTTCCTGAACACAAACAATTCAGGAATACCTGTCCAATAACAATCCCTAGCATCTGTGGCCGGACATGAAGGGCATTACTGACAATGCAAAGAGAAACATCGTCTATTGCAGCAGTGGTGCTTCCCCCCGATGCACTAGATAACTTGTATGCATGCTTCAAGGCAGGCAACAGAACGCTAACCCCAAAAGCTGACCTCCCTCCCTAGTGAGTAGTCACCATCTGTAACAGAAGCAGAGCAGGCCAGGCAACACCCCAGGCTCAGTGTTCAGGGAGTCTGCACACTAGCTCAGTGGCATCTTCATGGACATCTTCAACACTCTACTCATCCAGACCTCTATTCCCACATGCTACAAAGCAGCCACCATCATCCCTGTACCAAAGAACTTTGCATTCACGATGGCCATAGGATTAACTTCCAAGTCACAAAACTACAGTGCTGCGCCAGTGATTTTTGGGACTGCCTGGTGAAGGGAGCCATTGAAGTAAGACTAGAGAATAAGAATCTTAACAAAGGTGATGGTCTTGTTCGCAGTAAAAACTGGAATTTGGTTGTAAACAAGGTGGGACAGCAGAAACTTAATTGGTTGAGGACTAACCAATCAGGAGGGATGGACAACAGGGATATATATACCACCAGACTAAACATGCTTAGGCATCATCCCTGATGAAGATGGCAAAATTTGTCATTGAAATGTCAGTTAAAATTGATACATGTTCCCAGCTGTAAGTCCGAGAAGAATTTATTCAAAAGAATTCTACATGTGCAGAACTAAACAACTACTGTCTGGTGGCACTGATGCCAATCATCATGAAGTGTTTTGATCAGCTGGTCATGGCACATATCAAAAACTCCATTCCAGCCACACTGGCCACTCACCAGTATGCTTGCCGACAGAACCAATTTACGACAGATGCCATAACATCTGTCATGCACCTGGCCTTGACACACCGAAAAAACGAGAATACTTATGTCAGATTACTGCTTCTGGAATTCCCTTCAGCATTCAACACTATTGTCCCACTGAACTTGGTGAGCAAGCTCCCACTCCTCAGTCTCACTACACCACTGTACAACTGGGTTTTGGATTTCCTAACCAATTGACAACAGATAGCCAGGATAAACAACTGCTTCCCCTCCCTTTCGTCCACAATACAGGTATCCCTCAGGGCTGTGTGCTGAGCCCTTTTCTGAATACTCTGCCCATACATGGCTGTCCAAGTAATCACATTGTCCAGTTTGCCAATGACGCAACAATGTAGGGACTCATCATCAACAACAATGATGAGATGATCTACCGAGAGGAGGTGAGACAGCATGAGACCTGGTGCCAGGCAAATAACCTCTTCCTTAATGTCAACAAGACAAAGGATTTGATTATTGACTTCAGGAGAACTTGCACCATTTTCACATTGGTAGCACCGCAGTGGAAAATGCAAGCAGTTTCAAATTTCTGGAGTGCACATCTGGCACAAACTCTCGTGGTCACAGAACACGTTCTACACAATCAGGAAAACTTACCAACACCTCTACTTTCTGAGGAGACTAAAGACAGCCAGACTATGCATTTCTATATTCACGTCTTTCTCTAGATGTGCGGTACAGAGCATCCTAACATGCTACATCACTGCATGGTATGGAAACAGCAATGTGGCATACAGGAAGGCTTTACAACAGGTAGTCAAAACTGGCACTGGCACCAGCCTACTTGCTATCAAGAATATATATTCAGGAAGGTGCCAGAAAAAGGCCAGTAACACCATGACAGACCTCACCCACTCTGTTCTTCACTGTTTGTTCCACTCCCATCAGTGAGGAGGCTATATAGTAGCCATGTCAGAACCACTAAACTCACTTTCCCTAAACAGTAAGGCTGATCAACACCTCCACTCACTAACCCATCCCACCACATCCCAACCACCGCTACTTTATCATTTCCTGCCACCTTATGCACAGACACTTCTGTGCCTTGTGTCACTTTATGGACATGCAATTAATCTATGTACATAAGCTCTATTTATTTAAATTTATTGAGTTTTTTAAATTATTGTGTCCTTTATATTATTGTCTTTCTTTTTGTGCTGCATCAGGTGTAGAGTAACATTAGTGCTCCTTTACACTTGCACTTACTGGAAATTACATTAAACAATCTTGAATTTTGATTTTTTAATCTGAGTTTCTAATTGGTCCTGCATTCTTCAATCTCCCATGACAAACCTGGAATTTTCCTCTGAAACCGAATGAAAGAAGCTGCAGAGAGTCATAAGCTGCAGAGGACGTAAGAGGGACCTCCAGCACCCAGGGCATGCCCTTTCTTCACTGTTACCATCAGGTGGGAGGTACAGAAGCCTGAAGGCACACACTCAGCGATTCAGGAACAGCTTCATCCCCTCTACCATCCAGTTCCTAAATGGACATTAAACCCATGAACGCTACCTCACTTTTTTAACATATTATTTCTGTTTTTGCATGATTTTTAATCAATATTTTCAATATTTTCAATATACATATACTGTAATTGATTAACTTATTTATTTTTAATTTTTTCCTTCTATGTTATGTATTGCATTGAACTGCTGCTGCTAAGTTAACATTTTTCACAACACATGCCAGCGATAATAAACCTGATTCTGATTCTGATCTGGATCACCCATTTCCTTATAATCCATAACCTCTCACTGAAGCCGATTTATGATTCTGATTACTCACTAAGGATCTAGTTCAACTCTCAACTTCTTGGATACAGCTGCTATCCTGCACTAAAATATTATGATGTAAATCATCCACTGAATCATATTGTAGAAAGTCATTAGGCACCAGTGGTCTAAAGAAGTTCAGAGTACAGGAAGGAGCAGCCCAGGTGCTGGATTGCCAAATGCAAACACAGAGTTAAGTTCCGCAGCAATGTAAAATTTCAATCAGGAGCCCAACGAGAGAAGGGTGGCAGAATGTATAATAAGATGCTTGGTGAATTGTCACGTTGTTTTGAAAGGATGTAGGAAGGACACCAACAACAAATTTTTCACAGAATCTGGAAATCATCTTTTGCAGATTGTAAATGGTGGGCAGCTCCCTTTCAAGACTTGCAAACTCAATGAACCTGTAAACTCTGTTGTCCAAAGTCTCAGTCTTCATTCCAGTGTAGACAGATACTGACAAACCTTTCATTGTATTGGTGCTCAAAGAGGGTTTTAGTGTATTTTCACACTCTGGTAATATACCTTCTTGCACCAATCAAAAGTCCATTTACTGCACAAATCAATCTCACATTCTTGGCAGCTCTCTGCTGAGAAACAATTAAATGAATTTCAAACTCCTAGAATATCTTAAACATTGTTTAAACATGGCATGTAACCTTCCTATTGAAACACTGTGTGACAAACTCCAAAATGCTGCCTTGTTGCTCCAAGTAATGGACAGTAAATGTAACAATTGGCTTGAAGCAAACACTTTCAAAATGTTCTTGACCCACCTGTACAACGGCGTGATGTAATTCTATTGTGACTTTCTTTCTAAAGCAGTGCCCCCTAATGTCCACATACTCATTCAGATACACATAGTGCAGCTCTCTGGAGATCCTCCGTATATTATTGTATTGATGACATCTTTCTCCTTCTCCTCTTCCACAGAGGTACACTGAGCAGTGCTCTCTGTTCCTTCACACTCCTATGGTACACTTAAAGGAAAACCATTGCCAACCTATTCACACTAAAGAGCAAAAGAATTTCACTGAAGCCTTAAACTGAAGAGACACCAACATGCTATTTTACTCCTTATAGAGTTCACCAACTATCTTGAGATCTGGAAATGTCAAATTATACCTTTGTCCAAGCAACACTCTATCAATAACTAATCTGTAAACAATTCATGATCCCTTTATATGCTGGTATAGGGTGGGGTTTGAGGAATCTTTCCTGCTGCTAAACTTGTGATATTAGCTGCACTGGTGGGGTCAGTTCGATTCAAGTCAGTTTTGTACACAGAATAACACTGCAATCTGCTGGGGCTGCATACTTCCAGTATGTAAGAGCATTGCACATATTAACACCCTTCCCAAAATAGAATTGGCTCAGCTGGCATTGCAAATTTGCACACTGGATGATGTATTGGAACCAAATGGGCACCCATAGGTGAATACAACTTTGTTAAATATTGTGGCTTTCATATTTGATGAAAACTTTTGCAGCAGCAGTCTCTGGAGGAAGATTTCCTGCAGGTACCCATATGCTTATGGAAGAAAATCAAATTAGAAATTGTTCGTAATGCACAACTCGACCATTCCACTGGGAAATAAAGTAAAGTACACACCAATAATTTAGAGGAAGCAGTAAATTGTGAATATAGTTTAATACATTGATAATAATATTAACAATTTACAGATTAAATTTATACATTTGATATATGGACATAGAACTCTTACTCTTATGCTGTCATTCTTGGGGCAATGCAAATACAGTGTACCATGGATTATGACAGTTGGGGTAAAGGAAATTCCTCCTTACACATTTCACAAATTACTACCAAAAATTTGCTGCCAGGCTGTACGTAAGGTGACTGACAGGAAATAATAAATTAGTGGTGGGGTTGGTGGGTGGAGCTGTTGATCAGCCCTATTGCTCGGGGAAAGTAACTGTTTTTGAGTCTGGTGGTCCTGGCAAGGATGCCACAGAGCCTCCTCCCTGATTGGAGAAGGACAAATAGTTCTTGAGCAATGTGGGTTGGATCCTTCATGATGTGTTACTGACAAGACTGTACGTTATGGCCTAAGGGCTGAGAGACAGTGACGCTGAAGCCAATCAACAGCTCAAAGACTTGTAATAGTAACTGTGCAGAAATAAAGGGAAAACGATAAATGTTAGGCCAACAGGGATGTTAACTAGAATCCTCAAAGTAAAGTTAATGGTGATACGGCAGCTCAGGCGTAGTAGCTTAATACTAAATAAATGCTGCTCATTAATAGCATCAGTCTAAACGGAAGCCTTCTTTCCCGGAGTCTGGCCAACGCTGAGCAGGGAGCATTGACATTACTCTGCTTTTTGGTCAAGTCTCAAAAAGACTAAAATGAGTGGAAGGTAGTTAAATACCACCACATTGTGACACCATTTTGTTTTAACGTACATACTCGTGAGCCTGATTGCTGAATCTGTTTGCCAGTCCTCCTGTGAGAGCACACAGATTCCGAAGCTGAGTCTATGATTGTGACAGGACACAGCTCTGGAGGCACCAGAGACCTCTGCCTGCTGGAAGTCCCGGATCAGAGACTTGTCCAGGACATCATGGATGAGAAGCCAAGAGCACTTCCACAGGATCGTGCCCCACCTAATCTACAGGTACTAAACCCTGCCCTGCACCCAGTGAGATGCCAGGAAATGCCACACGGAATAGACCAGGGACTCTTCCACCTCCTGGAGCCAGAGAAGAGGTGGAGGTGGGCTGACTGGAGCCAGGGAAGAGGTGGTAACCGGCTTGAGTTTGGAAACATGAACACTGGGTGAATCTTCATTAATGATGGTAGGTGCAATTTGTATGAGACATTGGTAGCCTTCTCCACATGAATGGTCCCACACAACTAGTAGATCTCACCTTTCAGTGGAAGCTTCCTCGATACCAACCAGACTTTTCCCCTTGCTTGAAGAGGTCTCACCTGCCAGCAGAGCCGATCAGTTTGCTGGGCATGTTGTTTCTATAGCAGAGAAATCCTGGCCCCTCTCCATTGCACTTGCACAGCTGGACCAACAGTTCAGCAGCAGAAACTCCAATGTCAATCTCTTGAAGAGCAGTGGTCAAAATTCCTTTTGGCATTCAAAGGGGGACATGCCAGTGGAGGTTGACTGGAGGTAATTGTGGGCAATCTCTGCCCAAACTATTTGGGAGCTCCAGGATGTGGGACTGGTAGACAACAAGGCTGCACAGCTTCTGATTTACTCTTTCAATCTAGCTATTAGACTGGGGTGAAAAACAGATGGGAAGTTGGTTGTGGCTCCCACAAGAGAACAGAAAGCCTTCCAAAAACTGGACATGAAATATGGTCCTCGATCAGACACTATGTTCTGAGGGAAGCGGTGCTAAATCATGAGGGAGGCAGTCTCATGAGCTAAAGGGAGCTTAGGGAGAGCAATGAAGAGGTAACCTTGGAGAATCACTCCACAACCACAGAATGGTAGTATTTCCATCATACGCAAGCAGACCAGAGATGAAACCCACCGAGAGGTGGGGCCAGGTGTGGTGAGGAAGTAGATAGTGCAGATCCACGAGACACTGACATGACTTGATCTGGCCAAGTAGGACAGGCAATGATGAAGTTGTGTATGTCTATGGGCCACCAAATGCATCACTTGATAAATTTGAGGGTCTGTTGAATTTGCTGGATATCCAACCAGATGGAAAGAGTGACCCCATTCAAACTCTGTGGAATGCACCATGGCTGAGACAAATGGCTGGTTGGGAGGTCCCCCCACCTGAGCCTGGATCTTCACCTCTGCCTCTGTTCCCCAAATCATCAGAACAGCAGAGCACAAGCAAGGAAGACAGGCTCTGGATTAGTGTTGTCCTCAGACATGTCAAACTGCCAGGAGAGAACATCGGCCTTGGTATTCTTGCTGCCAGGACAGTAGGTGAGGGTGAAATAAAACCGTGTGAAAAAGAAACTCACTGGGCTTGACAGGACTTGAGTCTTTTAGCATTCCAAATGTAGGAGAGGTTCATGTGATCTGTCCATACCAAAAACGGGTGCTCTGCCTCCTTTAGCCATTATCACCATGCTTCTAGGACTTCCTTAACAGCCAGAAGTTCTCAGCTCCCAACGTGGTAGTTACACTCAGCAGGAGTCAAGCAATGGGAAAGAAAGGCACAGGAGTGCAGCCGGTTTTCTGCAGAAGAGCTCTGGCAGAGTGTGGCTCCAATGCAGATGTCTGATCCATCCGCCTCTGATGAATGGATGGGAGGCATCTGACTGTTACAGCACTGGAGCCGTGGTGAAGCATCACTTTCGTTCCAAGGATGCTTGGTCTGCTTCACTTATCCTGAGGAATCCTGCAGAGGTCTTCTAGGTGACTCCATTTATGGAAGCCACAATGGAACTGAAGCTTCTGGATAAAGTGGCGATAAAAGTTTGGAAACCCCATGAAGAACCACACCTGTCTGATGGTAGATGGTTTGGACCAATGTGTGACTGCCTGAACATTACATGGGTTCACTAGAAAACTGGAAGGGATAAGGATATAGGAACTGGAAGGGGTGAGTTCCCTGAGGAACTCACACATCTCTAGCTTGGCATAAAGAATATTCCCAAGCAGTCATCTAAGAACCAGCTGGACATGCTGGATATGTTCCTAACTAGTGTGGGAATAAATCACAATATCATCCAAATACACAAAAGCAAACTGACTTAACATGTTCCTGAGCACATCATTGACCAGGCCAGAGAAAGAGCAAGGCATTGGCCAGATGAAAAGTCAGCATGAGGGACTCATAGTGGACAGTGAAGTGTTGAAGTCTATCTTCCACTAGTCCCTTCTAGGAAATGAACCAGCTTATAAGCATGGAGCAAATCTATCTTGGAAAATATGTTTGGTCCCTGGAGATATTGGAAAACAGTAGCAGTTCTTCACTGTGATATTGTTGAGGGGCTAATAATCAATACATGAGTGGAGCTTGCCCTCATTCTTGCTCACAAAAAAGAAGCCCACCCCTGCTGGTGATTTTGAAGGATGGATAAACCCCAAGGCTGATGCCTCCTTTATGTACTCTTCCATGGCCAATGGCCATCGTTGCAGGATGAGAAAGGGAAAAGAGTCTGCACCGGGAGGACTAATGCCAATAAGAGATCAAATGCCCAACGTGGAGGTAGAGAGGTGGCCTTTTTACTGAAGTCCTCAAGAAAGACAAACATATTCAGCAGGAATGCCAGACAGCTCCACAACAGTGGTTGACACAGGCGGGGATTTGCGGACAGTGGCTTGAGCTGGACCTGGATAGAGAGACAGTATGCTCGTCTCCATTCTTGGAGCACCCTTAAGGATTCATAAATTGTGGCTTGTGTCAAAATAACCAGGAAAGACCAAGCAGCATCTGCAGTTTAGGCAAAACAATCATATAGAAGGAGAGCTATTCTTTCGAACTCAAGTTGGAGAGGGTTCTATGGAAAGTTGGATCTTGCAGGTGCCCAGAGGATGACCACTGAGGGCCATGACATCGTTATTTTCTCTCAGTTGCTGAGTCAGAACTCTTATCTTTGAGCCAGAGAGATATGCACGGGGATCCTAGTTGTACTGGGATGAATGAATACCTGAAGCTCATGGGGCTGAGACCCCACCCCACGACAAGGAAGCTGGAGCATTATACAAGTTTGAGAAGATGTCTGCATGGAAAAGTGACCCATTGGAGCACCACTTCCTGCTGACCGGTATCCTCCTTTACTGACATCTTGGGACATGCAGCCTGGAAATGCCCTGGATCGCCACAATGAAGGCAGGAACCTGTTCTCCTGTGCCAATCACATTCTTCCTAAGATAGATGCATGCGCCCCACCTTCACGGACTGTATGCTGGGCGATACAGGAGAGGGTTCAGACAAATGGTGACCTAAGGAGTCGGGATCTTATGGCATTCTTTCTCTATGCCTCTCAGTTGCCCAGTTGTCAATTCAAATGGCCAAATTAATCAGGTTATCCACGCTGTCCTGCTCATCGTGCACTGTGATTTCGAGCTGGACCCCTGTACTCAGTCCCTGCTGGAAAACAGCGATGTTTCGCTTGTTACACCCCAACTCCACGCAAGTGTTCAGAACTTTACTGCATAGTCCCTTACCATCCACCTACCTTGGCGCAGGTCCAGGAGTCTATGGGCAACCTCCTGATTCTGTACTGAAAGATCAAAAACTCTCTTGAACTCAACAACAGATTGCTGAAATATCTGGGCTGGGGGTGATCCTTGTTCCTGTAGAGTGTTGACGAGGCTGAGTGGGGTTCTGTCTAACAGATTCACCGTGTACACCAGTTTACACAGATTGACACTGAGCCAGCCAGGCTGGGACTGTAAAATCAGCTCACACTGAGTAGTAAAATTCCTGTGGATATTAGTGTCACCAGGGTATCTTCCTGGTGAAGAAATTCTTGAGTCTGGTCCAGATGTGGTTCCTGGAGTCAAGGCATTAGTGACCCGAGTTTGCTGAGGCTGTTGAGGAGGAGAATCTGCCTGAAGACTGTTGAATTGAAACAGCTAGGGCAGTAGTGGCTGTCATCTGATTCTGGCAATTTAGTAGTAGGCTGCTGGACCATAGCCATGAGAGTCGTAATCACTACCACCTTATTCTGGCTGTCTGCAGTGAGTTGCTGAACAGTCGCTGCTAGGACTGACAGTTGTTCTTCCAGTTGGGACTGGGCTTGCCACACTGAAAGTAGCTGTCACCCTGTGTGAGAAATATCAGCTACCCCACCTTCTGTTGATTTTATTTTCTCCTCCATGAACTTCTGTCTGGACTGGGCTTGTTGTTCTGAGAGTATCTGTTGCACTGCTGCAGTCACTTTTCCCAATTCAGCTTCAACTGACTGTAACTTCTCTCCTCTCTGGCCAATGAATGTCAGGGCCAAGGTCAGCTGTTTTCTCTCTGCTGGGTCCATTTTCTCTGGTTAAGGCTTGCTGGCAAGAATGTGTATATGTGTATTATGACCCAAATGGGGGGGGGGGGGGGGAAGAGAGAGAGTGAGAGACTGAGACTGATCTACTTTTAATAGGAAGTGTGCAAAATAAAGGAAAGACAATAAACACTAGGCCAACAGGGTCAATAAATTGAACTTTCAAGCTAAATCTAATGCTGACACTGCAACTCAGCAGATGTAACTTAATACTAAATAAAAAGTCTAAATGGTAGTCTTCTCTCCTGGAACCAGGACAATGGTAAACAAGGAACATTGACATTGCTCTGCTTTTGGTCAAGTCTCAGTAAGATTGAAACAAGAGGAAGGGAGTTAAATACCACACAATTGACATGCTAATTGGCTAGACAATGCTTATACATGAGCATAATTACTATAGCCCATCTGTGAGGGCCTGCCGATTCTATGACAGAGTCCATGGTTGTGAAAGTTACTGGTGCTTTTATGGCACCTTTCTGTATATATGTCTTTGTTGCCGGGTAGGGTGATGCCGATGATTCATTGGAAAGTTTTGACCACCCATTGTAGAGCCTTTCTGTGCGCCACAATGCAGTTTCCAAACCGAGCAGTGATGCAACATGTCATGATGCTCTCTACTGCATATCTGTAGAATGATGCATCTGGATGTGCATAGTCCAGTTCTCTTCAGCCTCCTCAGATGAGCTTTCTTGACTACCTAGGATGTGTTCTGGGACAATGAGAGCTTATGTGTGATGTGCAGTCCCAGGAGTTTGAAACAGCTAGCTGTTTCCACTGCTGTACCACCTATGAAAATGAGGGTGTGAGTAGTGCAAGTTCTCCTGAGGTCAATAACCATCTCATTTGTCTTAATGATATCAAGGAAGTGGTTATTTGCCTGGTACTAGGCCTCAAGCTCTTCCACCTCTCTTTAGGCCGTCTCATCTTTGATAGTGTTGAGCAGCACAACTGTCGTGTCATCAGCAAACGATGATGTGATTACTGGGGCGTTTAGCCATTAGTCCGGTTGATCCATATCTTACGTTCAATTGTTTGCCTTAGTTCTGTAATACCCTTGCCCAACAGAAGGTAATTTCACAATTTTCAGTTATCTTGGTAGCAACAGCTCTTTGCAGGAGACAGTTCCAAATTTTTAGAAACTATCTTTGAATGGTTGAGTTCATTAGGCACTAATGTTTTGGCTCCCACACAAAGGAAAAAGATAATTTCTAAAGAGCAACATTTTTAATAATGCAGTCCTATTTAATTTGCCTGCTTGTCTTATCAATTTAATTGCACAACATTAAAATCCCTACTTATTTTTGATCATCATTGTACAAACTCAGACCAATCTGTAAGCCTGACATTTTAATCAAACACACATCCAAAACACCTAATCATCTTTACAATCAAATAAGCTTCCCTGCTGCCTTTAGTTACCTGGGAATTCAGATTTCAGTTTCTATTCTGAAATTCTCAGCGGTGGCTTCTTTGCTGTCATATATCTGATTGGAAGCTGTGCAGAGCAAACCTGTTTTGTATTCATTTAGAATCCATGTTATCAAGAAACCTAAAAGTTAGGTTTTTTTTTACATGAGCAAATATAATTAAATAGTTTTAAAAAGTATCATTAACAATTTTGATGGAAAAAAAGAAAATATAAATTCCAGCAATGCCTTTTCATTTCAATGTTGCTTAAATGTTTAGTTATTTTGAAAGCAGTCCTTGCCATATCTATTTGCTTTCAAGTACAGTTTTCTAAGCAACTCCACAATAAATATCACTTTTGAACTTTGTCAATCTGTCAAGAGCTTCCTGTGGGTAATAAGAGATGAGGGCATAAAAAAATCATCTGTTGTGGGTTGGGATTGTGTTTTCCTGCCTTAGCCACAAATACCACCAAAGCACAAGAGAATCTTGAATTCAGAGGCTGAGAGACAATAAATGAAATAAATAGTTATCTGTTGTGCCATGTTGTATGTTCAAAAGAAAAACAATAATCTGTCTACCTGAATTTAAACAGGAAATGCTGGAAATTTGGGCGCTACTTTTTGTTTTGTACCCTTGCTGAAATGTACTCATTTAGAGCCATTATATATAAAGAACTAAATATAAAACAGGCATTTAGTTAAATATCTTATAAAATTCTATAATCTAACATATTTGTACATCTAATATTTTAGGGAATGATAAATCAAATACCTTTTTGTTTTTAGTAAGTGGTCATTTAGTTTAACTGCATTTACTATGTTTTCTTTCTCATTGATTTTGCAACTAGTGGAGCATTTTTGATGTATAGTGATTTTTACATTGAACTAAATGGTTGGTTTTTGCTTTTACATTTCCATTAATACTTTATGACCATCATGTAAGGCTATTTCATACCTGAATTCTTGCTACTTGAATTGTGATAGCTTCTATTTTGAGCATGATTTTATCATATGGAAATATGCAAATGTCTTAATCTCCAAAAATATTAGTTGAGAGTAATAGATATGTTGATACATTGATTCCTAACTTTTTTTTCCTATTTCTCAATGATTTTTGAACAGTTCTTAAAAAATCACATTATGCTATTTCACTTCAAATAGGTTGGAAATAAATTAAGATTTTATAAAATTTAGCCTGAATTGTAAGGGGCATTTGAAAACCAGCTTGTTTCAAACAGACACATCACATGTCTTTTAACAGCCAAAGTTGAACAAATTATTTGAAATGAATTCATTTAATCAAATTGCTACTTCCAAACCCACCACTTTGAATTGTGAGTGTGCTGTACACCCAGACTGCTTTGGGAATAATTATGGCTGATCCAAGCTTCTTCCCTAAAGACCACCTGAAGCACGAGAAATGGACCGGAAGGATTTATAAACCGCCAGTCCTTGATACTGTGTGTATCTTTCCCTATGGAATTTTGCCTTTCCCTTACACAGGATTTGTTTGGTTTTATGCTGTCATTATCCTTAAGTTAGTGTGGGACACATTCTTTATTCCTACTTGTCAATAGATTTTGTCTTTTAACAAGCAGGTGGAAGCTGAGATTTTTAGAATTCTCTAGTTCCAGGGATTCTTCGTGAAGTAATTGTTAGCTTTGGGCAAAGAGATATTTTATTCCTCAGGGACTCAATGTGTATATATTGAGTTAAATGCTCCCGCTGCAACTAGTATGATAGTGAGCGTTTAAATTCTATCTAGTTAGAGTTTTCTGGAATTCCCCATTAGTCAGACCTGGGAAATTGTAGATTTCCCCAGTTAGAGTAATGAAAGATGAAGCTGTTGATATTCACATTGAGATTCTGGCTCTTGGCTGGAATTATATCCAGTTTTCTTTTGTGTGTGCTAAAGAGTAGTCAAGTGGCCCTCAAAATCCTAAGCTTTTTGCATTATTGATTAGTTAAAGGTTCATTTAAGTCAAATGGTCCACGACAGCTCTTTTGCAGATTATGAAAAGCATTTCAATAGCTCTATCATTTGAATGAATTCATCAATAAGTGAAAAATAAAAGAATGAATAAATAGAGCCTATTGTACAAAATATCCAAATACTTCATGAAACAAATGTTATTCCTGTGAGGTAAATGTTATCTTCATAATTATAACAAAAAAGAACATTTAAAAATAATACTTGTTTGTTTGTTCTATCCCTAACAGTAACAATCTGACATTGTTTCTAAAAACACATTTAATTCAATGATATTGAGTTGTATAATATACATATTTGTATTAGTATCATAAAAAGATGCATAAATCAACAACATAATTTTATGTTTGACTGGTGTATCCACTAAGAAGAGTTTTTTTCTGGGTGTTCATTCATTGACAAATAGGAACTGCAAACCAATTACAGAGTGTTGTGCAACAGACCATTCAGGTCAGGGTAGTATTTATTTCAAATATTCAAACAGAAGGGACTGCCATTTTTTTCCTTAACAGTGTAACTGAGATGATGCATTTCTGTATGTGCCAGACAGGGAAGACATGCATACAATGATATTTTAGCGCTCAGAACCTCATACACATTAATAGACCACATCATTGCATCTATATGGTAACATGCTTCATTTTTTACAACACCAGTCACCATAGGGAGCTCAGGTCAGTTAAAAAGATGTTTAAACCAGTAAATTGTAAAATTTTGTGTTTATTTTCTTTTTAGCAAGCCTAATGCAGATAATAATAAAATGTATCAAAATCTGCTTGTTAAAAGAGTATTCTTAAATTTGGCAAAGCTCCTCTAATACAAATGTCATAAAATGTAATAAGGAGAAAAAAGAGATCTGTAATCATTACTGAGTGGATGGATGGCAATTTATAGATTGCAACACCTACTTTATAAGCATATTGGATGTCCTGAAATTATGGAAGCTACTGATCACTGATTGAGCTGGACTTGTGTTATTGCACCATGTTCTTACTTGTACCTTGAGAGCAGTAAAGCATCAATAAAATAAAAAGTGCTGCATTTTAAATGAAATTTCAATTGAAAAACTTAACAGCCCTTCAAATTACAGAATTTAACACAGACCAGTAAAGCTTAAATAACACATTTCTCAGCAGACCAGGGTTTGCACTCAAGGTGACTTGATTGTCTCATGTGGTAAAATTATTTACAATTATGGAATTTCTCATGAGAGTTGCATCAAATTTGCTGTTCCATAACACCTATGCAGACATACGGTGGAATCTTTCAGTATTCATGAAGGCACTTGAACCTTTCTGATAATTGAATCAGTAACAGTGTTGAGTGGAGCAAGCATAAAAACCTGTTAACCTAAAGGTCAGATGTGTGCAATGTTTATTTATCAGTGAGCAAGGGGCTAAGTCGGCAGCCCCTGTCACAATCCCAGCAAAATCATCTGTAATATTAACATAGAGTAGATGAATTCCAAAACTAGGATTAGCATGATAAACACGGGTGCTAAGAAATGTTGGCATTTCTTCCTGACAGTTTGAACTTGAACAATGAGGTGTATTCTGTATTAACCCAATGGATAAGCAGAATATTGAGTGAGGAAGTGCCTCAGCTAGCCCACTATTCAACACCATAAAATCTGCAGAGAATGAATAACTGCCATGATGTATTGTTGGAGTTTTATCATAACCTCACTATGACAGAATGTACTTTGTTATTTATTTATATTTTGCACCATAGTTGCACATCTTTCCCACCCACTTTCTCCTTTATGTAATACGTCTCTCTTCAGTCAGAAAAGCGGTCGAAGCTGTCAGTTTCTCTGTGACTGTTGCCACATGTTACTGTGCATTTGGTCAATAGGAGGTATGAATTAAGGTAGACAGTTACGCCTCTCTCTCAAGTTTGAATGCCCTTCTGTCACAAGGTGAATCGCCTGCTGGCCCATCCAAAATAATCTGCATATATGTAATATTAACTGTTTTGGAAATGAATGTCATCTTGGAAGCTGTGTTTTATTTTGCTTTGGCCATTGTACTTTAGCCTTTTACTAAATCCAACAGTTTGATAAATTTAATGATGATTTCTATGATGAATATGGCAAGATGAAAATAGCTCAAATGTACTTTAAAGGTAAACTTTAAAAAAATGTAATTTGATCATCTGAATTATCATTCAGTAATTTATTGGATGCAACCATGTAGCAGACTGTTGGCATATAAATGTTGGTGTTTGTTTTCTTTCAGTATCTGCTATTTTAACTAATATAGTAAGTCATTTAAAATAATTTTCTGATTAAAAACAGATAAATGGTATAGAAAGTTGACTTAATATTAATTAATTTCATTTTTTTTTCTTCTTGACAGTATTGCATTGGTTAGCTTCCAAATGAATGTGATATATGCAGTCAGATGAAAAAGTCCAAGGTATACTGCTTCAAACAATATATTATTAAATATAAGACCATTGGGTAAAAAGATATTTAATGAATTAAACTGCTTTATAGGTTTCAGTCCCTTAAAACAGCTGAAAACATTTCAGAAACATTTCTTCCTGTCTTTCTCTGTAATTCTCTTAAGTAATATCTTGTTGTGTGAATACAAAACATGATTAAAAATTTGCATCATTATTGTGAATTTCACTTTATTTATCTGTCATATAATGTAGTTGTAAGGATGTGGCTAGAAATACTGATAATCCACTGTGGGGAGGCATATAAAGGCTTTGCCCTTTGTAGCACAAGACTACAATGGATAAAAAGGTCTCAGGTTACATTCATGGTCTTTATTGAATTAACTAATCCAAGTTGCTCACAATCTTAGGTCTTACAATTGGTCTGTGTTGTTTGACATTTATCTCTCGTAATTGCCACCTAATAACCCATTTCATGAAGGATGATCACCGTACATATCAATGGATAATTGCTATTGAAGCTCATGTCTGTAGAGAAATCAGTTTGGTGAATAACGAAGTTACTTACTTTTATGATTTTCCTACAGGAAATTGATCAGCTTCTGTTTTGAATCCTTTTCTGATGTTATGGCAGAAGGTTGTCTATTGTGTAATGTATTCCTTTTCATTTTCTTTTACTTTCATTTTTTTCTCATAATTACCTCCACTGTTATATTTTTTCTATTACTTCAATTAGCTTGTCCCAATACACATGCCAAAATAAAATGTTATAGGGAATCCTGCATACTTACTATTAGTTGTGTCATTTTTGTTTGTCTTGGTTGTTTATCTATTTTACTATCTATTGTAAAAGGAGATGTCAGGAAATATTATTTAAATTTCTGGATATCTCAGCATTTTATGCAGCTCTGTCTATTTATATATATCATTCTTCTGTACCTATTTTTCTCAAGTCACAACACTTGTAAGATTAGAGAAACAGTAAAAACCTTAACTCTGACAATCTTTTGCTGGCTACTAGTTATAAAACAGACAGTTGGAATACACTTATTCTAAATGAATGGCAGCCATATCTTGGTAACAATGGTTATTTTCTTCCTTACAAAACCCAATCCAAAACCTTGACCTATACATCTTTTAAAGGCAAGTCTATTAATGATAAGATAACATTAATTACAACATTATGGTAGTGTAGTGGTTAGCACGATGCTATTGCAGCTGGGTATGTCAGAGTTTGGAGTTCAATTCAGGCGCTATCTGTGAGAAGTTTTTATGTTCTCCTTGTGACCACCTGGGTTTCCTCCGGGTACTCTAGTTTCCTCCCACAGTCTAAAGATGTACCGGTTGTTGATAATATACTTATAGAGAGAAAGGTTTAAAGGTCCAATGAGACTTTTACCTTTGTGGCTACGTTCACACTAGACCGGATAAATCTGTAACCGAAGCTTTTTCACTTCATTTTGACCCTCCGTCTACACTGAAATGGCATTTTCCTCCCCTGAAAACAGAGCTTTTCGAAAACACTCTCCAGAGTGTTTAAATCTGAAAACGCAACTGGGCAGAGTAGTGTGGATGGGGTAAATGGCTATTTTTAAAAAGGCTGTCATGATGTGCCGGAACAGATGGCAGCAGCGCGGCATTTCATTGTTTTCTTGTACGCAACCCCCCACACAACTTAACAATTTCAGAACAGACGGCAATGAGACTGAAGCCAGAAGGGTTAGAAATGTAGTCACCAAATACTTTGACCTAAAACTTACTGAATAAATAAGTATACTCACTTTGCCCTGTTTTCTGTCCTTGCTCGTATGAAGGTGGTTTACCTATTTATGCAAGTACTTCTCTGACAACAGATGTGTAACAACCTAATGTAACATTGTATGGAAATACAAGATAACACTAATGCAGACATGCTTTATATATTTAACAAGGTGCTTTATTAATGCAACAGAGTTAGTCAGTTTTTCAATGTTCGTCGTCAGCCAGGTCATACTGTCCGTGAACTCCCTGTTGGTTGCTTCCATACGCTATAGTATTCATTTTTTTTTTAGTTTTAGGTCCTCCTGCATGAGAACTAACAGCTGTCTGTCGTTTGGCAATTTCCTTTTAAGATTTTCTAATCTGTAACTGCACAAACGCGCACTTTCACAGCGAGATTCGACACCAAACATGTGGCTTGTTTTCTTTAGATGTTTCCTGCGCATGCCCAGTAGGAGGAGGTTCGCCCAAATACCCGTTTTAATGTGGACGGAAGTATTTTCAAAAACGCTTGGTGTGGACGCCTATCGTTTTTACGCGAAACTGGCGTTTTCAAAATTATCCAGTCTAGTGTGGACATAGCCTAAGAGGTTTAGTTAACCACTCAGAATAGTTCTTGAGCCTTGAACCCATAGACTACACAATGTCCAGATGAACACTATCAATAGAGGAACAAATAGCTGTGCTCAGTCAGAAGTTATGACAAGACATTTGTGACCTTCAGGAATACAACCAACTCATATTTAAGGTCTAAGTCCAAAATGGTAAGTTATTTGATATTTTTCCAATGTAAATCATATTTTAAAATGCAGTTTGATTTTTTTATCAAACAGTTTTAATATATATGCCAAATTTTAGGAAATAGCATGTGTAAAAAAGCACCAAAGAAAGTATGTTTTTTACTGTAATTGACATTTAATGATAATGACTAATCTGAAATAGTAGACATTGAAATTATTTTGTTAAATCATAGAAATCATTTAATTAAATTATAACTTAATTTGTGATCAAAACATATCAGAACATATATTGTATATATTTGTGCACTAAGAAATGTTTTACGGACAGAGAGCAAAGAATCCAAGTCCATGGTTCCCTAAAATTTCAACATACGTAGGTCAATAGGGTGATGAACAAGCCGTATGACTTCCTTTCATAGATCAGGGCATAGAGTATAAAGCAAAAAAAAAAATAACATGGCGTATATGAGTGATGATAAACCTGATTCTGATAAAGGTCTATTGCAGACTGAGAATGGGAAGGGGGCAGAGAGAGGGGAATCATGGTTGGGGAAGTGGGAAGGGAGAGGGGAGAGAGTGGGAACCACCACAGAGGCATTCTGCACTGATCAATAAAATCAAATTACCTTGCCTGGTGTCTCAGTGTTGCATGTGTCTGCACATGTGCCACCTTCCCCTACCCCGGCACTCCTTTGCTACCTGTCCCACACCCCTCCGCCAGTGCTAAACCCTTGCCATTCCCAACATCTTTTGCTCCTGTCTGCTTTACAAACTAGCTGTCCACTCTATATTAACAAATACAGAACTGTGAAAAAGTCTTAGGCACCCTAGCTATGTATAGATATGTGCCTCAGTTCCCTGCAAAAAAGACCAACTGGAGGGCAATTAAAGAAAATCAAACCACAGAAAACACTGGAAATGCAGAATGTAAAGATCCATCAGCATCTTTAAGGAAAAAGATTAACATTTTGTGTATTGACTATCCACAGAATGGAAACAGGGGGAAGCATCTGACTAATGTTTTCAGTCTTTACTAATTACATTTCAGATTTCTAGTCAGTTGTTCCAATTTAATTCTACTTTCTTCCCACATTCTTTGTTTTTCCACTTTTGCAGACAACTATTCAATCTGTTAAAAGGCTTCCCTTGTTTTCTTTAATTTTCTGTTAATCTAAAAAGTATAACCTTATAACCTCTTATTGACTAGTGAACATAATGCATCACCATTAAACTTGTTAAAACCTTTTCAAATTCACTACTTCTGTAATTTTCACCTTTCCCTTGCTGCTTTACTGTTCATCAGATTGTATCTCTGTTTTTTTTCCCATTTGATCTAATTGTGTATTATTCCGCATAACCCTTGATCAGTTTTCCGCATTTCTTTGTACCTAACCTATCAGATACTCCAGGGAATATTGGAACGTCTATTAATAGAGCAGACATTGGAATGCATAATTGTTTGATGCTGCAGGCATGCTGCTTATGATGCATTGAGTCCTCATCATGCCAAGCCAGGTGGCAGAACTATAATATAGCAATGCTAGCTGTCTAATATATAGCAAACAACTTTATATACGTATGGGACAAGGACATCAGATACAGGAAAGATGGTCACAGGGAGAGCCAACCACCAGAATTATTTTCTTTCAATGGTAGAATCTGTCAGTCCCCTTAGAAAACTGATGCACTGCCGATGGACCTGTGCCAGGCATTCCAGTCACATTGTGAGATGACAGGTAAATGTGTCAAAGTTCAGGATCAGATGATCCAAGTATACAGAGCTACTTTGCAGCACACTACCTGTATTGAGATCCACTGGTATCCTAAGGCATTTAAAAGGCTCAGATCTCTGCCTGATAGTATGAGGAGTAAGCACTTGAATCTGTCATGTTTTATGACCAACATTATCACTATTGGGAAGTTGAAGGGTCCCTATACTTCCATCATCGTCCATAAACGTACTTAAACTAATATTGGTCGGCATCACTTCTTGGTTGTGAATTGAATTCTAGAATTCATAAGCATCAGGTTGATACATTAACGTGTCATATTATTTTGTGATCCCAACTGTACTTATTTTAAAAATCGTTATGTGGTTATGATGTTAAAAATATTCAGAAGTATAGCTCTCAAATTTCTCTGCTATGTTCACAAGCACATATTTATTTATAAAGCATATTTATTTCAAACTGGCAGTTGCTAAAATAGTGATGAAAGAAATTTCATCTAAATGCATTTATACATTCGTATATCACAATGTAATTTTGAGTCTGCCAGGTTTCTAATGACATTAGGCGAATATCATAATCTGATTTAATGAAATTGCATTCCCGGTGGGGAGTTGTCCCTATTGAAAATCATTTCAGTAAATCATGGGCATAGTACCCACATTTTTCAACCATTATGTTTAACTAAGACTCTTAAATGTGTTACTACATGATTCCCTTTGCCAGTTTTTTAACAGAGACTTATAGAATTTAACATTGTTTATTCAATAAACAAAATAATTCTGTATTAAGATATCAGGTGATTACCAATGTCCACAGAGCATAATGTCAAGCATTCTTTCACAACCAAATTAGAATAAAAACTTGCATTTATACATTATCCAGAACCATAATCAAACATACATAGGAGGGTTTTAGGGAAGCATTTCCTGTTCACAGAAGCAACTAGATCAAAGCATGTAAGCATGTTCACTAATGGTGGAACAACTGAAAGGGGAATCGATGTACAATAGGACAGACAAAGGTGGGCAGAGTGTTCACTAGATTCAGTGGTTATCAGGCTGAGGGAGTGCTCAGAAAAAGAGAAGAGCAAGGCCAATCAGAATTCTAATAAGACATTCTGAGATGAGAATCAATTCAGGTAAGCAAGGATGGGAACTATTGGTAAGTGTGGGATGCAACAAGATTAAATTCGTGTAGATTAGTTTATGATGCACTTCTGAGTGAGGAAGATAAAAAATGCTAAGATGTCCATGGAAGGATAGATTGGAGTTCCCAGCCTGGAGAAAGTGAAGGCTGGTTGAGGATTGCATTATCAGACAAATAGTAAAGTGGGGACTGAAGATTTTATGGAAGTGGATGTAGCTGGTCATTCTAATGTGATACTTTTGGAGTTAGAAGCTCAGATCAGAGCGGAGCAGATGCAAATGTTTCAATCAGTCTGGAACAGGCAATGAAGATGTCTAGGATGAAAGTCGAATTAGCAGCACTGGTATGCAATCAGTGATGAATTGAAAGGTAGTCCTTAACTAGTGGAAGTTCTAGCTCATTCCATAATAGATCACTAGACAACAAACATTTTGCTTCCTAAATACTTTTCACTGTATCTTATGGATTTTGGCCTTCTGATCATGAAAATCACCATGATATTTCCCTATTATGTACCATTTTTTTTTGAAATTGCATATATTTGTTCTTTCAATTCATAATTTAAGTCAATTAAAATATAGTAAGCTGAAAAATCTCCTGTCTTATCCAGGCATGCCTGGGGCATGTCTAGGTAGTATGGATGCTGCATGGCAGGACAGGTTTTTAGAAAGGCTATGAAAGTATCACACACACACTGTTCTATGCATTGTATTTATATGTATATCAGTTTGCAATCACGTTGATCCTCTACGCACATAGCATTTTGTGTGTACTTTTTATAACAAAATGATTGTATTTTCAGGATTATTTCTGTTAGCAATATGTCTCACCAATGTTGCAACAGCCATAATAATTTCTGTTATTTTTGTGGCTAGTATATGCTTAAATCTCAAAGATGGAACATGACTCTTCTTATTATGAAAGCCTATGAGCTCTATTTTAGGTGTAAGACAAACCATGGGTTCCTCACATTTTTTTCACAATATGCACTATCAATCTTGGAGCTTTGCTCAGAGGTAGTTGGAAGTCGATGCCATTCGCTGTCCCAATGATATGGCGAAAGCCGTAGGATCATGTGACAGACTGCTACCTCTGTCTGACCAAAGTGTCTGGTTTCTCTGCTAAAAACAAGAAATGCATTGAATATCCCAATCTCCTTTCTGCCATAAGACCCATGCTGCATGACAATTGTCTTCCAGTACTGAATCCAACAGAGACATGGAGTCTAGAGGAGGCAGACGTAGATGCCATGATGCATGCACTAGGAATGGGACACTGATACTGATAGAGGGTTTGAACCCTTCATGTCGAGTGAACCTCATCAGAAAACTCAATCTGAATTAAATGACCTGGTCAGAGACTTGGTTTTGTCTTTGGCAAAAGCAGAATAACTAGGTTCAAGACTTCAAGGATGGAATCTGCTGTCACCAAGCACAAAAATTTCTGTAAAGGATTTCGATATTTGAGACTGGTGTTGCCCAAATCACTGATGCCAAGATTAAGGAAGGCATTTATGTCAGTCCACAAATCAAACAGGTCATCAATGACAGGCAATTTGAAGAACATCTGATGGGCCTGGAGAAAATCGCATGGAAAGCATTCAACGGTGTTGTTGAAAATTTCCTTGGCAACTACAGAGCACCAAACTGTTTTGCAGCTGGTTGAAAACATGTTTCAAGCATACAAAACCATGAAGTGCAACATGTTACTAAAGATTCATTTTATGTATTCCCATTTAGACTTCTTCCCTACAAAACTTGGCATTGTTATTGACAAGCATGGTGAAAGGTTTCAACAGCACATTGCAGTCATGGAAAAATAGTATCAGGGCAACTGGAATCCATCAATGCTGGCTGATTATTGTTAGACACTTAAGCGGGAGGCCTCAGACACTGAGTACAAATGAAAATCCTCAACAAAACATATTTAGCTTTAGTTGAACTGTTGCAAATGATCAGCACTGTTATGCAACTAAATGCCTTATATTCAATAAAAGTTAATGTCTTGTTTCTCCAAATTCCTACGTGATACAATTGGTCTGATATTATATTTGCGTTCAGCTTCAAGCAGTCTATCAAAATCAGATAAAAGTTTGGAGGTGGCAACATTTTCAAAAAAAATTTGCTGTCCAAGTACAAAAACTTGTATTTAGACCATAAGACTATAATGTATAGGAGCAGAAGTAGGCCATTCAGCCCATCAAGTCTGCTCCGCCTTTCAATCATGGGCTGACCCAATTCTTCCAGTCATCCTCACTCCCCTGCCTTCACCCCATAGCCTTTGATGCCCCAGCTAATCAAGAACCTATCGATCTCTGCCTTAAATACACCCAATGACTTGGCCTCCACAGCTGCTCCTGGCAACAAATTCCACAGATTTACCACCCTCTGACTAAAGTAATTTCTCCGCATCTCAGCTCTAAATGGATGTCCTTCAATCCTGAAGTTGTGCCCTCTTGTCCTAAAATCCTGTAACATGGGAAATAACTTTGCCATATTTGACAAGCTAACAAAAAAAAAGTCAGGAGAGGAGCTGAGGGAATTTGAGTTGGGTGACATCAGTGAGTCAAAGGAAAGAAACCCCTCATCAGTAATTGATGTCATTGAGAGGCAGCATGTAAGAGAGGAAAAAGTGGAAGCTAACAATCATTTACAAATATTTAAGCTAAAGGGCTGAAATGGGACAGAAGCCTACATTGGAAATAAATCAGTTGTTAGTAAATAGATAAGAGAGGATGCATTGGGAAGAGAGAAAGTGATTGGATGGAGGCAGTGTAGTTGATTGCAGAAAGTCTCACAGAGAGACGAAGAAAGCATGAGAATGATAATTCAGTAGGTTACAGTCATTGGGTTATATACAGCTTTGGCTTTATCATTAAATAAAATGTAATGAGATTTATCTTTGCCAGCTAAAAAGGATACCAATGAATATAGCTCTTTTTATCCAGTGCGGCAAATGTCAACATCAAGCTTCTATCTGTTGTAAATTATGCCTTAAGACAGCAGTTGATCCAACAGCTACTAGCACTTAAGGATTAGGTTTTTAATAATTAGACAGGTAAACAGGCATTAGTGCCTGGTTCCTTAGTTTTTGACTGGTCCAGCAGAGACTTCCTGCTTTGTGGAATTTGGCCTTTATTTGGGCTCACAGCATCTGCTGCTGGTGATCTAAGTAGCATCAGCCTGACCCAGTGCATGTGGATGGCTGAAGAGCAACATGCACATTCCTGCTTGACTCAGATGTGCCAGGACGCTGCCTACAAGTGATCCCAGACAGAGCTGAGAGGAGAGTATACCTGAGGATGAACCCTGGTAGGAAGGCCGACCTGAGCCCATGCTGTAAACTAGAATTGGAATTTGTTTATTACTGTCACATGTACCAAGGTACAGTGAAAAGTCTGGCTTACATACCAATCACCCAGATTAAATGATTACACAGTGCATTGAGGTAGAACAAGGTAAAACAATAATAATGCAGTGTAAATTGCTACAGCTACAGAGAAAGTGCAGTGCAGATAAACAATAAGGTGCAAAATCATAACGAGGTAGATTATGAGGCAAAGAGTCCAATTTATCATACAAGGGAACTTCTTAATAGTTTTAAACAGTGTGATAAAAGCTATCCTTGAACCTTACAATACATCCTTTCAGGTTTTTATATGTTCCATCCATTAGAAGTGGGGCGAAGAGAAAATGCCCAGGGTGGATGAGCTTTTTGATAATGCTGGCCATTGTACTGCGGAACCAAGAAGTCCATGCTGCCAGACAAGGGGCCAGGCTGGAGAAGGCATGGAGAAAGAAGTCTGAAATCCATCATGCCACTCCTCCAAGCTCTATATCTTGACTGCCATCCTCAGCTGCAGACTGCAGAGGTTGCTGGTCAATGCTAAGGAACAGCTGCTGTTTGCTGAGGAACAGGTTGCTTTGGGAAAATGCACGTTTTAAAATGATTTATTTTGCACTCAAAAGTGGATGTAGACAACTATCTCCAAATTCTTAAATAATAAACAAAGCAAATATTCTTGAAACAGAAATGAATTGCATTTAATTGCTTAAAGGGAGTGCAGACTATTTATTCAGAATAATGGCTGATAGTGAGGCAGCAGTTATGGAATGTAGATTGAAGCAGCGTATTTTCTAATGGATAAACCTTGTAAGAAATGCATCTTTCCTTTAATATTTTCCCAAGTGATCAATGCCCAATTCTTCTGCAGCCTATTCTGAGCTAACACTACTGCTTGGATAAACAGTAGGTCTGGCAGTTTGGTCTCACCATCCAAGGCCATTTAGTGAAGGAATATTGACTTATTTAATTTAATTTAATTTATTTTATTTTATTTTGGGATACAATGTAGAACAAGCCATGCAATTCACCTATTTAACCTAGCCTAATCATAGGACAATATAAAATGACCAATTAACCTGCTAACTAGTGCATCTTTGGACTGTGGGGGGGAACCAAAGCACCCGGAGGAAATCCACATAGTCATGGGGAGAATGTACAAACTCCTTACAAACAGCACCAGAGATGGCTGATATGTCCTGGTATGGCTTGCCCTGCGCAGGACCTTGCCAATTAGTTTGGGCTCAGCTTCCTATTGGGAAATATAGCTCAAGATCGCATTGAAAATAAAATGTGTTCCCATAGGCAAGCTACTGGTGAGCTCAGAATGCTAATCAGAAGATCTGCCTCATTGATTCCAGTATGTTGGCAGATGTTGATTGGTATTACACAATATCAGCCTGGATGGGGCCAGAATAGAGCAAGGTATTATAAAGGAAGGTTACAATTAGAATCCACAACCAAAGAACCAGATGAGGACCTTGCTTCCTCCTTTCATTTTCCGCTCCTTCCTTCTTCCCTTATGTTCATGTTCATATTTCTAAGGTTACACTGCAGAGCTGGTGGCAAGGACTGCCACCTTTTCTAGATACACACCAAAAGAAAACAGGAACAGTAGGCTACCCTGACACTCCAGCATGATCTGACATTCAAAATGAGGCTGATCTAGTGATCTAACCTCCACCACCTTAGAGAGCAGAGAATTCCAGATATTCACTACCCTCTGGTAGAAGAAATTTCTATGCACCATTGTTACTAATTACCTATTTTGTCATTATGTCTCTTTGTTCATGATTCTTCCACTATTGAAAACATATCTACCCTGTCAAACAATATTGGGACCTAATTTGAGTGAATAAAGTTACCCTTCCTTTTTCTCAACACTAAGGAACACAGGAATACAGCCCTAAACTTTATGCTCTCTTGGCAGGACAGCCCACTCATCCAAAACAAAAGCCTGGTGAAGCTTCTTGAACTGTCCCAATGTTACTACAGTATTGCGTAAAAGTCTTAGACATATGTATCTCATGGGTGCACAGTACAGTATTGTCAACGCAGATAGGAGAGCAAGCTTGTAGATCTGACAGGAGCAAAGGATGTTTGGGAATGGTGAGGGTGGGATGCCATGAGAAGGGATCAGGTGGCAGAGAAGGTGTGTCAGGGGAGGGGGAATGGCACGTGTGCAGACACACCCAACTCAGAGACACCAGGCAAAGTTATTTGATTCTTAACAATTGGTTTATTGAGCATTACAGAATGTCTCTCTGGTGCTTCCTGCTCTCTCTCCTCTCCCCTTCCCTGTTCCCAATCATGATTCCTCGCTCCTGCCCCTTGCCACTCTCAGTTCATAATAAAACCCATATCAGAATCAGGTTTATCATTACTTACACATGTCACAGAATTTGTTTCTTTGCAGCAGCAGTACACTGTAATACATAAAATTACTATAGTACTGTGCAAAATTCTTAGGTACCCTAGCTATATTCCCCTGTACCTATTGTCATATTTTTGGAAAACTTGGAAACGTTACATTTTGTTTCATCCTCCTGGTCTTTAATTATAAATGATAAGGAATTGAACGGCAAGAGCCGACCCCTGTGGTACTTTGTAAGTTACGTCTTTCAACCTGAAAGGGCACTTTTATTTCATCCCTTTGTTTTCCAAGAGATGGCCAAATTTCAATTCATGCTAACAGACTTCTTCCATTTTCCTGGGATCATTTTATATATATATATATCTCCACCTCAAATGCAGCACCTTCTCCAATGATTTTTGGAAATCCAAATGCCTTACATCTATAAGTTCCCCTTTATCGACTCTCCCAGTCCTATCTAAAAATTCAAGCACATTTGTCAAACAGCACAATTGTCAAACTTGATTTACCTTTCATAAAACTGTTGACTAGATTTTATTATATTCAGCTTTCCTAAATGATTAGTTATTTCCTCTTTAATAATTGACTCTAGTATGTTGCCAACAACAGATGTTAAAATAATTGCCCTATAGATCTCCACCTTCTGTCTTCTTCCCTTTTTGAACAAAGGAATCACTTTGGCTGTTTTCCAATCTTCTGATACTCTCTAGAATTTAGCAAGTTTTTCAATCAGTGGGTCCACTATATGATTGGTAAAGTTGTGCAGTAGATCAGATTCCATTTATGTCCCCAAACAGGACATAACTGAGATAAAACATACTTAAACATAACAAATTAATATGAAGACTTTAACATTTTCATAATATTTTATTATATCTATTTGCATAGAACAATTTCCTAAAAGTGATTGACTTGTGTGTAAACTTGAATCAAAGAAATGTACATATTCAAGCAGTTTAGATTTAGGTTTTCAAGTACACAGATGCTGCTTTATAATTTGACTTGTACAAGTGCCAGATTTGGGAGTATTTGACTCTCCTGAGGATTTCATTGAATATATTTGCATACTAAAATAATGAACTTGAAGCTGACAAAACTAATTATTTTAAAAATGTGTTGTACCTGTATCCATTACTTGTAAATTATTGAAATTATTATGAAGATTCACTGTCATCTCATTTTTTTTGTGGAGGGAGAGGGAAATCTTTAAAAGGTTACTTGAAATTTTAACAAGAAAAACTCAATTTCTCCACTTAATGTTAATTGAATTTAGATGTTATAATGATCCAAACTATACTAACTTGACAGTCAGAGAGTAAATTATTGTATAAAATAATTTGAGTTTCTACAATAATTGCACCTAAGTGAAAGAATCTCAAGAAAATTGTTAGTTTTATCTTTGTTCATTTCATTGGTTAATGTGCTCACATAAATTTGCACTTGTATTAGCTTACAAGTTCTTACTATTTAAAATAATAGGACCGATTACTATATCCACACAAAGGTTTTGAACATTATCTTCAGAATAGTATCCAGTGCAAATTAAATCAATGTATTTTATCATAATTGATACAAATTGCTTTTTACTTTGGATAAAACTGCTAACTATTTTAAAGTGCCTTTTCAAACAAAGTTTGAAAAAGAACAGAAAATTGCATGCTTCGTCTTGAAAACGCCGTCATCTGTTTCCTCACTCTTGTACTGACAATTTTAAATTGATGATCCCTTCTCACTGAATCCCCCAAGCAGACAAATTGGCTGAGAATTTCCTCAGAGCTACTTCCATGCCAGTGCAGAAGTAAGATGCAAGCCTTGGTTACATGTGCAAATAGGTTTATCTATCTTACTCCAGCCATCGCCTGCCTCCAGAATAAACTCCATTGAAATTCTCAGTCCTGCATGTCAATTTTAAAGTTCATGAATTATAGGAACGTGGAATGTAAATTGGTCAGTATTATAAATACAGAATATTTTTATTCCAAGTCTTCTGCTGTCAGCTATTATCTCAAGACGGGCAGAAAATGCCAGCTGGCTTGGGGGGTGGGGAGAGGATGTTTGAGCAGCTGGAGAGCACCTGTTGGCACAAAGGGAAGGCAGTCCAGTCACAAAGGGTGTGTCTGGGTCTGGTCTTGAGGGAGGAAAGGGAAGTGGCATTTTTAGTCACAGACGACTGTGACTTCCTTCGTGGGACGATGAGCAGCATTCCTGCTCCCAGAAAAGAAAGTTTTGCACATTCAACATATCTGTCATGCCTATGTTTCAGTCTAGGTGGTTAGCCATCTTAAAGCCTCAGTTATAACGCACTGATGGCCCGCCCGCTGTAAACTTACATCTTCTAGAGGTCCCTGCTTCTTAAATTGGTTGTCACATCCAATTATCCTGCTGCCTGGAAAGCTCTAATTAACCTGTTCAATTATTGGCACGTCTGTACAACTTTACACACCTCAGGCAACATTAATAACAACTCTGCTGACATTCACTTCTCAATCAATTAAAAGCAGTTAAAATTCTCAAATCTTATCAGATTACTGCAGTGGAAACATTCCTAGCGCTTCAAATCACTTCACAAAATAATAGTTTTCCACCCTGGTGAATGGGCTTGTATATTTTATATTCAAAATAGAAGCAGATGTGGGCCTTTGGCTGTTGTACCTGCTCCACCATTCAATAAATTGATGGCTGATCTGGTTGTGGACCCAACTCTATCAACCTGTCTTTTCCTCATAACCCTGCTAAGTAAAAGTTTAACTAACCATCTCTTAAATATATTTAATGGGGTAGCCTCCTCTGCTTCTCTGGGCTGAAAGAATTCCACAGATTCACTTCTCTCTAGGAAAAGCAGCTTCTGATCTCCATCCTAAATCTATTCTCTCAAAACATGAATTTATGTCCCCTAGTTCCAGTCTCACTTACCAATGGAAACAGCTACCTAAACTATTCTTCTCATAATTTTATATGTTTCTGTTGGAGATCGCTTCTCATTCTACTGAGTGAGTATAGTCCCAGGTGCATCAATCCTGAGTTAGTAATCCTTCCATAAACTATGGAGGAGAAAATGGACAGTTTTGACTTGGTGTCCCTGTTCACGAGAGTTCCCATTAAGGACAGCTTGGTCCTCCTGCGGTCAAGGTTTGATAAGAGTACCACTGACCTTTTTGAACACACCCTTGTATCAACGTACTTCCTCTATAAGAGGAACTACTATGAACAAATGGATAAAGTGGCCATGGGATCACTCTTGTCACTGTCTATTGCCAATTTCTAAACAGAGGACTTTGAGGAGAGAACTTTGAGTTCATCACCCTTATGCCCCAAATGCTTTTTCAGATACGTCAGTGACATCTTCGTAGTGTGGCCTCACAGACTCCAGCCACTTCAAAAGTTCCATGACCATCTGAACAGTATACATCCAAAGATTCAGTTTATAGTGGAGATAAAGAAGAATGCTTGCCTCCCATTCCTGGATATTCTAATATAACAGAAACCAGATGGTAGCCTCAGACACGGCGTCTATTGGAAACCCACTCAACAGACTTGTACCTCAACAATAACAGCCACCATTATGCCCCTCAACATAGGGCAGTTCTTCCTACTTCTATTAACCATGCAAAAACCATTTCTGACCCTGGAGTGTCTCCTCAAAGAAAGAAGATGATTATGCATGACGTTCCTATAGAATGACTACAAGGTTAAGGAAATCAGTCAGACCCTTTAAAAAACCCATGGAAAAAACAGCAGATCGACCAATGAGGATGAGTCCATTGCTATGGCCCGTCTGCCCAATATTTCTGTGGCTTCTGGAAGGATCACCAGGATTTTGAAGAAATACCGGATTAATACCCTCCACAAACCCAAAGGGAAGCTCAAATCGCAGATTATGCAGGTCAAAGATGACCTGGGACTCAGGTCAGCTTGCGTTTACAGGATTATCTGTGAAGGCAGAGCAGTGTATATTGGCAAGACGGGACACATGGTGGAAACCCACATCAAGGAACACAGGAGGTGTATCTGTTTGGCCATAGGATTGACTTCAATGGCACAGAACTACTGTTTTGCCCCAATGGCTTTTGAGACCATCTGGTGAAGGAAGCCATTGGAATAAATCTAGAGGGAAAAGATTTTAACAAAGACGAAGGTCTCGCTCTAAGTCAGAACTGGAATTTGATTGTAAACAAGTGGGAGAGGGGAAACCTGATTGGATGAGGACTAACCAATCAGAAGGGACGGACTACGGACTAGACACTGGACTAGACTTACTCATACATCATCCGTGATGAAGATGGCAGAGTTTGTCATCGAAACGTCAGTTATAATCGATACCTGTACCCAGCTGGAAGACTTATGTTAGTTCTCTTGTTTGGAATTACTCTGATGTTACCATAGGTAGAGCCATAGGCACGGCTCACATTCTTAATGATGCTTAGACATTTTTTTAATGATTTTGTTCATTCATTTAACTTATCCTGATAACTCTGTGTGACGTGGAGAATGAAAAGACTATTCAGTGCTCATCAGTTAACATAATTCCTGACAAACGCTCCCATTGAAATGTGCTTCTTGGTCTGAGACAATGTGACATGGCTATCCTGATCTAAGAATATAGTCCTTGATCAGAATTTTTACTGTGTGTGTGGGAGCGGCTTTTCTTCCTCGAATAGATTCTACCCATCTTGAAAACATGTGCACTGTTACCAATATGTCTGCATATCCATGACTCTTTGGCAAAGTAAAGTAGTTCACTTGTAGATGTGAAAATGGGGCAGGTGAGGTAGGAATACTTAATTGTAGTAGCTTTTCTACTGCTAGGGATTTGTTTTCTGGCAAATCATGCATCTTTCAAGCGCTTGTTAAGCTTGTGCCTTGAACTTTGGATTCCACCACCATTGGGAGCATCTGTTGATCATCTTTTCCACTTTAATATGTCCTAACGAGTGCATCTGTTGTGCTAGATAAGGGAGCAACATAGTTCGAGCAACTAGTCTCTGATAAGTATGATATCTCCATACACCATCAACCTCCATTTAACCTCCCACTATTCTCTGTCCAGAATCACTTTCCTTGGTGGGAGTACCGAACTTTCATTTCTGAAGTATCTTGTATGTTTATCTGTGGTACAGAGTTCCACTGCATTTCCATGATTTCAGTTGTTGAATTCACTGAATACGTTCTCAGTACTACCAGTAATTCTTTGACCTTTTTAAATTCTTTTACCCCTTCCTGTGCTGCCTCCTTTACAATTTCATCTGCATACGTATTTCCATGGCTTTCCCTTGTAGTCAGTTTGGAGTGTCATTTACGTTTAAATCCAGCCACTTCAGATGGCAATGTTATAAGATCCATGTGTTCTTGTATTCATTGGCCATTCTTGATTGGTATTGCTACAGACAAACGAATTATCATGATGAGAGCAAGAAAAAGAATGAAACTGGAGATCGCATCAAGAGTCTCTGACGGTGGTGTCTGAAAAGAGGATGCTGTCCAAGTTGCATGCCATCTTGGACAATGTCTCCCATCCACTACATAATGTACTGGTTAGGCACAGGAGTACATTCAGCCAGAGACTCATTCCACCGAGATGCAACACAAAGCGTCATAGGAGGTCATTCCTGCTTGTGGCCATCAAACTTTACAACTCCTCCCTTGGAGGGTCAGACACCCTGAGCCAATAGGCTGGTCCTGGACTTATTTCATAATTTACTAGCATAACTTACATATTACTATTTAACTATTTATGGTTTTATTACTATTTAATTATTTATGGTGCAACTGTAATGAAAACCAATTTCCCCCGGGATCAATAAAGTATGACAATGACTATGACTAGTGCAGCTTCATCGAAGGTAATGGCATGCAAAATATAATGTTCATCCTTGATTCGTGAACATGCCATGGAGGTCCAGAAAGACCTATACCTATGATTCAATGATGACACCATAGCTTTTAGATAAAATGAGACATGAAGGGCTTATAAAAATCTTTTGATGGGAAAGATACCAGAATCATCAGAAATTTGTATTGGGAACAAAGAGCAGGAATGAGAGTTGAAAATGAGACAGTTGATTTTGTCCAGATTAAAAGGGGAGTTAGACAGAGTTATGTTCCCTCTCAGAATCTATTCAACCATTATAGCGAGAAGATTCTAAGAAAATTAGCAGTATTCCAAGCATGATAATTGGTAGGTACAATTTGAACACAAACGACACAGTGCTGATATCTACTTCTAAAGAGAAGCTCCAAGAAATACTAGATATTGTTGAAGAAAGTGTAAAGAGAGGGTTGACCATCAACTGCAAGAAGACAGAAAGTATGGTTGTCACAAAGAAGCAAGAAAAAACAGAAATACAAACTGAAAGTGGGCAACAAAACAATTAAACAGTCTGTGAAAAGAAAAAGATTGGTTAAGACAAATGTAGGTCCCCTACAGACAGAAGCAGGTGAATTGATTATGGGGAACAAGGACATGGCAGACCAATTGAATAACTACTTTGGTTTTGTCTTCATTAAGGAGGACATAAATATTCTTCTGGAAATAGTAGGGGACAGAGGGTCCAGTGAGATGGAGGAACTGAGGGAAATACATGTTAGTAGGGAAGTGGTGTTAGGTAAATTGAAGGGAAGGGATTAAAGGCAGATAAATCCCCAGGGCTTAAGGAAGTAGCCCAAGAAATAGTGGATGCATTAGTGATAATTTTTCAAAACTCTTTAGATTCTGGACTAGTTCCTAAGGATTGGAGGGTGGTTTTTAAAAGAAGAGTGAGAGAGAAACCGAGGAATTATAGACCGGTTAGCCTAACGTCGGTGGTGGGGAAAATGCTAGAGTCAGTTATTAAAGATGTGATAACAGCACATTTGGAAAGCATTGAAATCATCGTACAAAGTCAGCATGGGTTTGTGAAAGGAAAATCATGTCTGACGAATCTCATAGAATTTTTTGAGGATGTAACTAGTAGAGTGGATAGGGGAGAACCAGTGGATGTGGTATATTTGGATTTTCAAAAGGCTTTTGACAAGGTCCCACATAGGAGATTAGTGTGCAAACTTAAAGCACACGGTATTGGGGGTAAGGTATTGATGTGGATAGAGAATTGGTTGGCAGACAGGAAACAAAGAGTGGGAATAAACGGGACCTTTTCAGAATGGCAGGCAGTGACTAGTGGGGTACCGCAAGGCTCAGTGCTGGGACCCCAGTTGTTGACAATATATATTAATGACTTAGATGAGGGAATTAAATGCAGCATCTTCAAGTTTGCGGATGACACGAAGCTGGGCGGCAGTGTTAGCTGTGAGGAGGATGCTAAGAGGATGCAGGGTGACTTGGATAGGTTAGGTGAGTGGGCAAATTCATGGCAGATGCAATTTAATGTGGATAAATGTGAGGTTATCCATTTTGGTGGCAAAAACAGGAAAACAGATTATTATCTGAATGGTGGCCGATTAGGAAAAGGGGAGGTGCAACGAGACCTGGGTGTCATTATACACCAGTCATTGAAAGTGGGCATGCAGGTACAGCAGGCGGTGAAAAAGGCAAATGGTATGCTGGCATTCATAGCAAGAGGATTCGAATACAGGAGCAGGGAGGTACTACTGCAGTTGTACAAGGCCTTGGTGAGACCACACCTGGAGTGTTGTGTGCAGTTTTGGTCCCCTAATCTGAGGAAAGACATCCTTGCCATAGAAGGAGTACAAAGAAGGTTCACCAGATTGATTCCTGGGATGGCAGGACTTTCATATGATGAAAGACTGGATCAACTAGGCTTATATTCGTTGGAATTTAGAAGATTGAGGGGGGATCTTATTGAAACGTATAAAATCCTAAAGGGATTGGACAGGCTAGATGCAGGAAGATTGTTCCCATTGTTGGGGAAGTCCAGAACGAGGGGTCACAGTTTGAGGATAAAGGCCTTTTAGGACCGAGATTAGGAAAAACTTCTTCACACAGAGAGTGGTGAATCTGTGGAATTCTCTGCCACAGGAAACAGTTGAGGTCAGTTCATTGGCTATATTTAAGAGGGAGTTAGATATGGCCCTTGTGGCTAAAGGGATCAGGGGGTATGGAGGGAAGCAGGTACAGGGTTCTGAGGGATGATCAGCCATGATCATACTGAATGGCAGTGCAGGCTTGAAGGGCCGAATGGCCTACTCCTGCACCTATTTTCTATGTTTCTGTTTCATTTGCCAACATGGAGGTTCAGTTTGCTTAGGGAGCTCAATAACATTTGACAGTAGGGCTGATGTTGAACTTAGAAGGATTGGGATTGCTTAATGCATGTTCGAGCATTTGAGCAAGATACTCAAGAATAACATAATTTCTATGGGTATGAAACTCAGAATGTTGTGAAGCTATGTTCATTCCATACTAATCAAAGCAGAATGAGGGCAGACTCAAAGCTGCAGAAATGTGGATTTTGAGAATAATGATGAAAATGTCATGGAACGACAGAGTTACAAATGAGGATGTGTTGTGAAAAGCTGAAATAAGATGTTTCTGATACATGTACTGAGGAAAGCGAGGCTCTAACAACTTGCAGTGATGAGAAAAATTGATGGAAGAAAGCAATGTAGTCGACAGTGCATGACATTCATGAGTTATATCAAGGGATGGACAGGCAAATGCTTTGAAGAGCATATTAGAACTCTCAGTTTAAAGACAGTTGGTGACCGTGATCACCCATGTCATATGACATCACACATAATGATTATGATGATGACAACCATAAGAAACTCAGTTTGTTTCCATAGGTTTCCAAAATCATATTGACAATCAATGTAGATATTAGCTGATCTTCCTTCTGCCATCTTACAGGCTTCAGCCAGAGCTTTCAGTACTGCCTGTTGTTCAGAGCTACCAGAAGCCATGCTTCCAAAGGCCAGCAGTTCAATTCAAACAACGGCTCATCTAGCCATTCAAATTTCTACTTCAATCATCCAGGAGACACCGGTGTGCAGAACCAGATCTGGGTTCAATACAGACATTCCTTGTAGTAATTTGCATCTTCATGGCACGTTATTATCCTTGTACAGGCATGGTCATCATAGCTTAACAAGAATTCAGCACGTTCATTCCCAATGAGTAAGTTAACATTTAAGCCTTCTGATTTTTGCTCTATAAAGAGGTGCAGGGAAGGGCTTATTCATTTTTGAATTCAAAATATTTCCATTATATCTGAAGTTGTTTGTTTGAAAGCATTTTATTAGCTCAGAAGCTCCCGACATTTGTGAGACAAAAGTACTAACTTGTTCTTGAAACACACATCAAAGTTGCTGGTGAACGCAGCAGGCCAGGCAGCATCTGTAGGAAGAGGTGCAGTCGACGTTTCAGGCTGAGACCCTTCGTCAGGACTAACTGAAGGAAGAGTGAGTAAGGGATTTGAAAGTTGGAGGGGGAGGGGGAGATCGAAAATGATAGGAGAAGACAGGAGGGGGAGGGATAGAGCCAAGAGCTGGATAGGTGATAGGCAAAAGGGGATACGAGAGGATCATGGGACGGGAGGTCCGGGAAGAAAGACAGGGGGGGAGACCCAGAGGATGGGCAAGAGGTATATTCAGAGGGAGAAAAAGGAGAGTGAGAGAAAGAATGTGTGCATAAAAATAAGTAACAGATGGGGTACGAGGGGGAGGTGGGGCCTTATCGGAAGTTAGAGAAGTCGATGTTCATGCCATCAGGTTGGAGGCTACCCAGACGGAATATAAGGTGTTGTTCCTCCAACCTGAGTGTGGCTTCATCTTTACAGTAGAGGAGGCCGTGGATAGACATATCAGAATGGGAATGGGATGTGGAATTAAAATGTGTGGCCACTGGGAGATCCTGCTTTCTCTGGCAGACAGAGCGTAGGTGTTCAGCAAAGCGGTCTCCCAGTCTGCGTCGGGTCTCGCCAATATATAAAAGGCCACATCGGGAGCACCGGACGCAGTATATCACCCCAGTCGACTCACGGGTGAAGTGTTGCCTCACCTGGAAGGACTGTTTGGGGCCCTGAATGGTGGTAAGGGAAGAAGTGTAAAGGCATGTGTAGCACTTGTTCCGCTTACACGGATAAGTGCCAGGAGGGAGATCAGTGGGGAGGGATGGGGGGGGACGAATGGACAAGGGAGTTGCGTAGGGAGCGATCCGGAGGCTGGTAGGGTGGTAGGTGAGGACCAGGGGAACCCTATTCCTAGTGGGGTGGTGGGAGGATGGAGTGAGAGCAGATGTACGTGAAATGGGGGAGATGCGTTTAAGAGCAGAGTTGATAGTGGAGGAAGGGAAGCCCCTTTCTTTAAAAAAGGAAGACATCTCCCTCGTCCTAGAATGAAAAGCCTCATCCTGAGAGCAGATGCAGCGGAGACGGAGGAATTGCGAGAAGGGGATGGCATTTTTGCAAGAGACAGGGTGAGAAGAGGAATAGTCCAGATAGCTGTGAGAGTCAGTAGGCTTATAGTAGACGCTGTGAGAGTCAGCCTCTGGGTCCAACATATTATTCTCCGTAACTTCCGCCACCTCCAACGGGATCCCACCACTAAGCAGATCTTTCCCTCCCCCCCCCTCTGCATTCCACAGGGATCGCTCCCTATGCAACTCCCTTGTCCATTCGTCCCCCCCATCCCTCCCCACTGATCTCCCTCCTGGCACTTATCCGTGTAAGCGGAACAAGTGCTACACATGCCCTTACACTTCCTCCCTTACCACCATTCAGGGCCCCAAACAGTCCTTCCAGGTGAGGCAACACTTCACCTGTGAGTCGACTGGGGTGATATACTGCGTCCGGTGCTCCTGATGTGGCCTTTTATATATTTGCAAGACCCGACGCAGACTGGGAGACCGCTTTGCTGAACATCTACGCTCTGTCCGCCAGAGAAAGCAGGATCTCCCAGTGGCCACACATTTTAATTCCACATCCCATTCCCATTCTGACATGTCTATCCATGGCCTCCTCTACTGTAAAGATGAAACCACACTCAGGTTGGAGGAACAACACCTTATATTCCGTCTGGGTAGCCTCCAACCTGATGGCATGAACATCGATTTCTCTAACTTCTGCTAAGGCCCCACCTCCCCCTCGTACCCCATCTGTTACTTATTTTTATGCACACATTCTTTCTCTCACTCTCCTTTTTCTTCCTCTGTCCCTCTGAATATACCTCTTGCCCATCCTCTGGGTCCCCCCCGCCCCCTGTCTTTCTTCCCGGACCTCCTGTCCCATGATCCTCTCGTATCCCCTTTTGCCTATCACCTATCCAGCTCTTGGCTCTATCCCTCCCCCTCCTGTCTTCTCCTATCATTTTCGATCTCCCCCTCCCCCTCCAACTTTCAAATCCCTTACTCACTCTTCCTTCAGTTAGTCCTGACGAAGGGTCTCAGCCTGAAACGTCGACTGCACCTCTTCCTACAGATGCTGCCTGGCCTGCTGCGTTCACCAGCAACTTTGATGTGTGTTGCTTGAATTTCCAGCATCTGCAGAATTCCTGTTGTTTTTTTCCAAGAGAGCACACGTTTGTTGAGCTCATAGATTTAACTTTAAAACCCAGCGTGCTCATTCTTTCTTAACCGTGATATAATGCTAACTTCCAGTCTGTCATTCTGTCCCTAAAGTCATTCTCCAGATCTTATCACATACCTTCACATTATCATTTAAGAGCCACATTTCACTTGACTCAACACCAATGGCATATTTCAACTGGGTTTTTTCATTAATCTCATCAAATTGATATGTTCTATTCTGGTAAGAGCTCAGACCTTCAGTCATCTGTTCACATGTAACTGGTTAAGCAGCTCCTACTTTTTCTGTAGTAGGTTTCATAACTTTGGCCATTTTGTCTTAATTCAATCTCACGTAATACTTCATTTGTACATATTTTTTATCACAGGGGCTGTGATCAAAAAACTGTTGTATTACGTGGAACTATTATTGGATAACAATTGAAATATCATAGGATTACAATCGGAATTATCTCACGATTGCAATTTGCGGATTGTTTTCATTGCATTGCAATCTAAATTTTTTTTAAGCAATAAATTACTATCGGAAGGTTTCTTAGGTATTCCACTGGTAAGTATGAATTTAATTTGAGCACGATATTAATTTCACTACTGAACTGACTTTTCCAGCATTGCAATGTATAACAGAGGTTTCTTTCACTCTTAAACTTCAATCAGATGGTGTATTGAAGCAAGAACTAGTGACCATTTAGGTGATTAGAAAATAAGCAGGAAGCTCTTACCTCCTCTTCAAATTTGCGTAAAGTTATTGGATAGTGATGTTTTTGATCTGAGGCTCTTCAGAAGTCAAGAATAAGGCATAAAACTGTTTGCTTTAAATCATTTATTAAACATTACAAGAATGAAACACAGAGAAAGAAAAACAAGTGGAGAAAGATAGAGACAAAGAGCAAAAAATAAAGACAAAGGAGACCAAGACAACGTGGTGTGATATTCTTATACCAGATTGTTAATTCCACTGATTTTCCATGGATAACAATTAACCAATTAGATAACCCCCATTCAGGTAATGTGATTCCCAAGAAGCTTCCAGTAAAATACAGGAGAACTATAACCGCCGGGAAACACACTGAATAATTTGTATATACATATACTACTGTATAGAAAATACAAACAAACATAAGAAAGTTAAACTACAAGGAAAGTATAAATTATAGTCTAATCCAACACCTGCAAGGAAGACATTACTATGGATCTACTGGCCAGCAGCAAACAAGTACATTTTGGCATGCTCTCAAATGGTGGCTGCACATTAGTTGTAAATTTATCCATATTATTTTGCAATTATTTCTAAATTGATAAGGCTCAAAATAGTTTTGAACTTATTAAAAGATATATATATTCATTCTACACTCACACCTTCAATGAGGAATGTATCTGCAATGTCATGATTATCATACACTTCATCACTTTTAAATTAAAAATATACTCGGATTGCATTCCTGGGTTTTCATCCAAGAAAATAGTAATTGACATGTGCCCACATTAAATTGCATCTGACATATGCCTATCCATTTTATTAACTAGTCAATAGTGTTTTGATAGAATTTGGTTGTGTAGTCTAAACTTATGCCTCCTCCAAAAATAATTTACAATCTCTGCAATTACGTCAATACACCATTCTTAAACCTACATCAGGATTATTATTATTATTTACTTTCTCAGTTCAAGTTGGTAAAATCTGAGGTACGGGCATAGCCAAGCACACTCATTTGTCCATGGCTAGGGACTTTTGGAATATTCTCATGGTGTGTAGTATTGTGGCTTTCTGAAGATTTACATAGATATTGCTGTGTAGCCTTAATTATTTAATGCTATTGTGCAGTGACTTTGGAATGATACTAGTTGTAGATATTACTTTTGGGCAATGTATACCTTGTTCATGTTCTGAAGTCATTCAATTTCCTCTTTTAATTCAGCATATTTCTGATTTTTTTTTACTTACTGATTTCTGTAAGTTATGTGTGCTTGGAATGCTATACCTGCTAAGTAAGTTACTCTTGCTTGTTTATCCTGTATTATTACATCTGGGTGGTTATTATGGATTGTCCTATCTGTAATAACTGATCAGTCATAATATAATTTGTGGTATTCTGACTCTAAAACTGGATCAGGCTTTTATGTATACTAAGGTGTGATTTAATTTATGAGTTTGTATTTTAAAGCAAGATTTTGGTGAATGATGTTTGCCACTCAATTGTGGCTGTGTAAGTAATCGGATTGAGTTAAACTGCTATAGGATCCCGTAATGTGTTGGATTGTTTCTGATTTTTCTTGGGCATTTTTTGGACAACAGAACAAACAAATCCAATTACCTCAAACCTTTCTTTTCAGTCCATCTATTGATGTCTTATCCATCTTGCTCCATTTCCTCATGCACCATTTAAGTCACTTTCTTTCTTTTATGCATCTGATGTGACATTGCAATCTCAAAGCTTCCACAGTTGGTACATTGCTTTCAACAAACCAGTCAGGAAATGCTTCCAATTTCTTAACAGAGGAAAACTTTTACATTACCTAGAGGCAAAATCTGTATGAGGATAACAAAAAGTTAAGTGCATGTGTCAGATTGCAAATCCCCATTGCTTCTTGACTTAAAATGTAGATAGGATTGCTTGCAACTGAATGCAAATATTGAGCAATGGAAGCAAATTGCCCACAACAATATTGTTTAGAAGAAAAAGGCAGAATCAATAGCCCTCAGTTGAGACTTGTTTATACAGTGCTGTGGAGACTGAGTTTCTAACATCGGCTTCCACTATGGATAGCACGAGGTCAGATTTATTCCCCTTGAGATGTTATTACTGTATTTGTAATAGGTACAGTGATGCATATTTACATTTTTGCCTGTGTTGCCTTTCTGGAATTATTGCCATCAAAATCAGTAAAATCTGTCAGGAATCTAACCTACATGACCCACTCAGTAAGCTTTTCTTCTGTCAGTCCTATTATTCTATTCACTATAGGACTTTTACTTTGTGATTTTTTCCAAAATCCATTAAGTGTTCCAATCAGAAGTTACAAGAATAAAGAAAAATATAGTTGTGGTGGATATGCTTTATAGTATACTAACTATTTTATACAGGATGGATATATTTCTTAATTTACCGCTAAGCAAATGTAATTTGTGATGGTGTGAGCACTTAGCAGAATCATGTTTCTAATTTTATCTGCTATGTTCTTTCTTTGGAAACATCTTTGCTGAGAAAGATAATGGGTGTGGTTTTGCATGTACTCAACCATTTTAACAAATCAAATTTATAGAAGCTGCATCCCATGTTGGATTACCAATATAAAGCAGGCATTGTCATTTTCAAGCTTACTAGCCTGCTTTGAAGATTCATTTTAAGCTTTAGAGTTGCAGTTTGCATTCAAGTAATTTCATAATGATTTATCTTACTAATTTGTAATGCCTCTATTGGCTTTTGTTCACGCATCCTAAAATCTCCTTATTTGTCTTGGTGTCTGCTTTCGTCTGATTATTTCCCTGTGAGACACCTCAAAGCATTTAATTAAATATGCAAGTACAAGGTGTTTTCACCACTGAATACTATGCTTGCTTGTGAAGGCACCATTTTGCCTGAAAAGCAAAAGTCTTCAAATTACATTTGAGTTCTGAAAATTGTAGCAAGGTATAATAGGAGAATGTGGATACCATTGGCTTATGTCTATGGTGACCCATCTATTCTCACAGATCTATACTTGTGTATAGATGTGTATTGGAGAGTATATGACCGGCTGCACATAGCCTGGGATGGAAACACCAATGCCCTTGAATGGAAAATCCTACAGAAAGTAATGGTTACAGCTTAGTCCATTGCCAGTAAAGCCCTTCGCACCATTGCGTATATCAACACAAAGCGTTTTTTCAAGAAAGCAACATGCATCATCAGAACCCCTATCAACCAAGTAATGCTCTCTTCTCGCTGCTGCCATCAGGAAGAAGGTGTAGCAGCCTCAGGACTCACATCACCAGGTTCAAGAACAACTATTGCTCCTCAACCATTAGGCTCTTGAACTCAACCTCACTCAACTTCACATGTCCCATCACTGTAAAGTTTCCACAACCTAAGAACTCACTTTCAAGGACTCTTCAGCTCAGGTTCTCGATATTTATTGCTTATTTATTTATTTGTTTGTTTATTTACTTATTTATTTTCATTTCTTTCTTTTTGTATTTGCACAATTTGTTGTCTTTTGCACACTGGTTGAACGCCAAAGCTGGTGCAGTCTTTCACCGATTCTATTATGGTTATTATTCCATTATGAATTTATTGATTATGCAAGAAAATTAATTTCAGGATTATATATGGAGACATATATATACTTTGATAATAAGTTTTCTTTAAACTCTGAGCAGATCCATTTCAGAAATCAGTGCTTTGCTGATAGATTTCAACATACAATCAAAAACCTGATGCTGGTATCTTCCAAAAGGGATTTTTTTTCCAGTTGATAAGAGTAAAGTGAAAGTTCAGAAGCTGAATTCAATACTAGCTGCCATGTGCTACATGCAATAGTATCAATCCAAAGTCAGATTGAAGTTATTTTCATTACTATTAATCCTCAGGAAACAAATGTTTATATCACACTGGTTATATAAAACTTGAAATGGAGGAACAACATCTCATGTTCCATCTAGGTATAATGCAGACTTAGGGCTCAATATTGAGTTCCCCAACTTTACGGAGCTCACTGTTTTTATTTCTACCTATATCACAAGACCACAAAAAAGGGGAAAGAGTGAGCCACCAGTGCCCCCAAATGTGCCCTGCCATTCAATCAGATTTCCTTTTGTCCCAATTTCTCATAACACTCAGAATTTGCCTTTTATGCTTGTCATAACTTTGGTTAGGGCTTCCTCTTTCCTTTAGTATAGTCTGGCATGTCCTATTGTCTTGCTATTAGTAGCACACCTGTCAGCCGAATAATGGGCTATTAGCTTCCAGTTGCCACTTTAAGTTCCTCTCATCTCACACTATCAGAGGTATTCTCACACCAGGGGTGCGTGAAAGAGTTACTTTTTAATCAGGGCGGTGATCAAGATTTAAAAGGCAGAGCTTTCTGGTAGTTTCTCTGAGTTGAGGAGTGATCAATTCATTAGAAAGGGCCAATTACAGCAGCACAGGTGCAAGCCATTCTCAGAGCATGACAGTCTTCAGAGTGGCTTTGGCTCATCAGGCCGAGGTAAGATCAGGTTTGGGTGAAGCAGTTTGTCTTGTAGGCTATTCTCTCTGTGTTCTTATTTGTGCATTCCTCATCTAATAGAGCATAGTTTAGTAAGAATGGCTCCAGGGGCAGTGTTTTGTATTGTGTGTGAGATGTGGGAAGTTTGGGAGACCTCCAGTCTCCCAGATAAACACATCCACATCGGTATACTGATCAACAAGTCATGCGAGAATGTATTAAGGAACTGGAGCTGCAGCTTGATGACCTTGACTCATATGGGAGAATGAGGAGCTGATGGCCAGTAGCTACAGGGAGGTAGACACCCTGAGGTTACAGGAGACAGGTAACTGGGTGACTGTCAGGAGAAGGAGGGGTAATGCACAGCCAGTGCAGAGTACACCTGTGGCTATTCCCCTCAATAATAAATATATTACTTCAGATACTATTGAGGGGGACAACCTACTGGGGGGGGGGGGGGGGAGGGTGCAGAGTGACCCGGGTCTCTGGCACTGTGTCTGATGTTGTGCCTCAGAAGAGCAGAGAGGTGAAGGAGACTGCAGTGTTGGTCAGAGATTCTTTCGTCAGTGAATGAGGTTTTGTGAGTGCAATAGAGACCCGGATGGTATGTTGCCTCCCTTGTGCCAGAATCTGGGACGTCTCGGATTGTGTCCATGGTATTCTGAAGGGCAAGGGGAGCAGCCAGAAGTCTTGGTACGTATTGACACCAGTGACATAGGTAGACAAGGTGAGGAGATCCTAAGGGGAGATTTTAGGGAGCTAGGGACAAAGCTGAATAACAGGACCTCCAGGGTAGTAATCTTTGGATTGCTGCCTGTGCCAAATGCCACTGAGGGTAAGATAGGATGCTTTGACAGGTGAATGTGTGGCAGAGGAAATAGGGTAGGGGTTCAGATTTATGGAGCTTTGGGACTGTTCTGGGGAAGGTATGACCTATACAAAAGAGATGGGATACACCTGAACCTGAAGAGGACCAATATCCTATGGGCAGGTTGGCTAGAGTAGTTTGGGTGGGTTTAAACTAATTCGGCAGCGGGATGGGAAGCGGAGTGATAGATCTGAAGATGAGGTGGTTGGGCAGTGTGTAATGAGACCCCTAACAAGGAGAGGCTGATGAAAGGGCAAAATTGCAGTCAACAGGATGAGTTGCAATGTAAAAGGAGGACAAAATTGAAAAAGGTGAATACGGGCTGAAGGAGTTATATTTGGATGCGTATAGTATCTGAATCAGGTTTATTATCACTGGCATGTGTCGTAAAATTTGTTAGCAGCAACAGTTCAGTGCAATACATAAAACAAGAAGAAAAAAATAAAAAAAATAATAAATCAATTTACAGTATATGTATATTGAATAGATTAAAAATCGTGCAAAAAACAAATAATATATATTAAAAAGGTAAGGTAATGTTCAAGGGTTCAATGTCCATTTAGGAATCAGATGACAGAGGGGAAGAAGCTGTTCCTGAATCGCTGAGTGTGTGCCTTCAGGCTTCTGCACTTCCTACCTGACGGTAACAGTGAGAAAAGGGCATGACCTGGGTGCTGGAGGTCCTTAATAATGGACGCTGCCTTTCTGAGACACTGCTTCCTAAAGATGTCCTGGGTACTTTTAGGTTAGTACCAAGATGGAGCTGACTAAATTTACAATCCTCTGCAGCTTCTTTTGGTTCTGTGCATTAGTCCCTTCATACCAGACAGTGATGCAGCCTGTCAGAATGCTCTCCATGGTGCATCTATAGAAGTCTGTGAGTGTATTTGTTGACATACCAAATCTCTGAACTCCTAGTGAAGTATAGTTGCTGTCTTGCCGCCTTTATAACTGCATCAATGTGTTGAGACCAGGCTAGGTCCTCAGAGATCTTGACCCCCAGGAACTTGAAACTGCTTACTCTCTCTGCTTCTGATCCCTCTTTAAGCATTGGTATGTGTTTCTTCATCGTACCCTTCCTGAAGTCCACAATCAGCTCTTTCGTCTTAGAGATGTTTAGTGCCAGGTTGTTGCTGTGACACCACTCCACTCTTTGGCATATCTCGCTCCTGTACGGTCTCTCATCACCATCGGAGATTCTACCAACAATAGTTGTATCATCAGCAAATTTATAGATGGTATTTGAACTATGCCTAGCTCCACAGTCATGGGTATAGGAACAATAGAGCAGTGGGCTAACACACACCCCTGAGGTGCACCAGTGGTGATTGTCAGTGAGGAGGAGATGTTATCATCAATCCACACAGGTTATGGTCTTCTGGTTAGGGAGTTGAGGATCCAGTTGCAGAGGGAGGTACAGAAGCCCAGGTTCTGTAACTTCTCAATCGAGATTGTAGGAATGATGGTATTAAATGCTGAGCTATAGTCGATGAACAGCATCCTGACATAGGTGTTCATGTTGTCCAGGTACCTGAAGCCATGTGATACAACTGACTTTAGCCATTAAGCTATTGTGATTGCATCTGCTGTTGACCTATTGTAGCAATAGGCATACTACAATGGGTCCAGGTCCTTGCTGAGGCAGGAGTTCAGTCTGGTCATGACCAACCTCTCAAAGCATTTCATCACTATAGATGTGAGTGTTACTGGGCAATAGTCATTAAGGCAGCTCACATTATTCTTCTTAGGCACTAGTATAATTTTTGCCTTTTTGAAGCAAGTTGGAACTTCTGCCCATAGCAGCGAGAGGTTGAAGATGTATAAGGAATAATGTCAATGATCTAGTAGCATAGTCACATATTGGCAAATGAATCATGGCTGAAAGATTGTAATAATGTCCAAGGATACATACTGTATCAGAAAGACAGATGGAATAGAGTGTTTTGAAGTGTATGAAAATGCATTTTGGTAAAAGGAACAATAGTGTGGACCATTATCTAAAGTGGGGAGAAGATTCAAAATCAAAGGTGCAGAGGGACTTGGGAGTCCTCATGCAAGACTTCCAGAAGATTAATTTACATATTGAGTCTGTGGTAAAGTAGGCAAATGCAATGTTGGAATTTATTTCAAGGGGAATAGAATATAAAAGCACAGAGATAAAGCTGAGCCTTTATAAGACACTAGTCAGGCCACACTTGGAGTATTGTCAACAGTGTTGGGCCCACATCTCAGAAAGGATGTGTTGTTATTGGAGAGAGCCCAGAGGAGATTCACAGGGTTGATTCTGGGAATTAAGGGGTTAACATATGAGGAGTGTTTGGAAGCTTTGGGCCTGTACTCACTGGAATTTAGAAGAATGCATATGGATCTCATTGAAACCTATCGAATGTTGAAAGGATTAGATAGGGTGGATGTGGAGAGGATGGTTCACATGGAGGAAGTATCCAGAACTGGACAGCACAACCTCAGAATTGAGGGGTGACCCTTTAGAGCAGAGGCAAGGCGGAAGTTTTTACAGTGAGTAGTAAATCTCTAGAATACTGTGTCACCAGTTCCGGTGGAGGCCAAGTCCATGGGTATGTTTAAGGTGGAGGTTGATAGTTTCTTGATTGGTTAGGGCATCAAAGGATATGGCAAGAAGGCAGGTGCATGGGATTGAGTGGGATCTGGGATCAGCCATGATAGAATGGCAGAGCAGACTCGATGGGCTGAATGGCCTAATTCTGCTCCTATGTCTTATTGTCTTGTGATTTTTTGGACAGGCAGGAAGGTGGCTCTGTTGGTAAAAAAATGAAATTAAATCATTAGAAAAGTTGACATAGGGCCAGAAGGTGTTGAATTGTTGTGGATACAGCTAAGAAACTGCAAGGCTAAATAGACCCTGATGGCCATTATATACAGACCCCTAAACAGCAGCAAGGATGTGGTCTACAAGTTACAATGAGAAAAAGAAAGTGCATGTCAAGAAGGCAATGTTACAACTGTCATGGGGGTTATATCAATATGCAGGTAGATTAGGAAAATCAGGTTTGTGCTGGATCCCAAGGGGGTATTTCTCGAATGCCTATGAGATAGCTTTTTAGAGCAGCTCATGGTTGAGCCCACTAGGGGATCAGCTGTTCTGGATTGGGTGTTGTGCAATAAACTGGAATTAATTAGAGAGTTTAGGGTAAAACAACCCTCGGGGGAAGTGATTATAATATGATCAAATTCACCCTGAAGTTTGAGAAGGAGAAGCTAAAGACAGATGTATCAGTATTACAGTGGAGTAAAGAGAATTACAGAGGCATGAGAGAGAAGTTGGTGAGAATTAATTGGAAAAGAACACTGGCACAGATGATGGCAGAGCAGCAATGGCTGGAATTTCTGGAAGCAATTCGGGAGGTACAGGACATATACATCCCAAAGAGGTGTAAAGTCAAAACCAACATAAAAGCCAAAGAGAGGGCATATAATAGAGCAAAATAGTGGGAAGTTAGAGAACTTGAAGCTTTTAAAAATCAACAGGCAAGTAACAACATCATAAAGAAGGAAAAGATGGAATTCCAAGGTAAGCTAGCCAATAATATTAAAGACGATATCATAAGTTTCTTCAGATACATAAACTGTAAAAGAGAGGTGAGAGTGGATATTGGACTGCTGGAAAATGATGCTGGAGAGGTAGTAATGGGGAACAAGGAAATGGCAGAGGAACTGAATAAATATTTTGCATCAGTCTTCACTGTGAAAGACACTAGCAGTATGGTGAAAGTTCCAGGTATCAGGGGTCATGAAGTGTGTGAAGTTACCATTACTAGGGAGAAAGTTCATGGGAAACTGAAAGCCAGATAAGTCACCTGGACCAAATAGTGTATACCGCAGCATTCTGTAAGAGGTGGCTGAAGAGATCATAGAGGCGTTGGTAATGATCTTTCAGGAATCACTAGATTTTGGAATGGTTCCAGAAGACTAGAAAATTGTAATTGTCACTCCACTCTTCAAGAAGGGAAAGCGGCAGAGAAAAGGAAATTATGGGCCAATTAATCTGACCTCAGTGGTTGGGAAGATGTTGGAGTAGATTGTTTAGGATTTTGTTTCAGGGTCCTTAGAGGCACCTGATGAAATAGGCTGTAGTGAGCATGGTTTCCTCAAAGGCAAATCTTGCCTGACAAATATGTTGGAGCTTTTTGAAGAATTAACAAGCAAGATGGACAAAGGTTGATGTTGCGTACTTGGATTTTTAGAAGGCCTTTGATAAGATGCAACACATGAGGTTTCTTAACAAGCTATGAGCCCGTGATATTACAGGAAATTTTCTAGCATGGATAAAGCAGTGGCTGATTGGCAGGAAGCAAAGAGTGGGAATTAAGGGAGCCTTTTCTGGTTAGCTGTGGGTGATTAATGGTGTTTCACAGAGGTCTGTGTTGGGACTGATTCATTTTACATTATATGTCAATGATTTGGACAATGGAATTGATTGTTTTTTTGCAATGTTTGCAGATGATATGAAGATAGGTGAAGGGCAGGTAGTTTTGAGGAAGAAGAGAGGCTACAGATGGACATAGACAGATTAATAGATTGGTCAAAGAAGTAGCAGATGGAATACTGTGTCGCGAAGTGTACGGTCATGCACTTTGGTGGAACGAATAAAAACGTAGACTATTTTCTAAATGGACAGAAAATATTTTTTTAAAAACTGTTTTACCAAAGGATTTGGGAGTCTTTGTGCAGGATTCCCTATAGGTTAAGTTACAGGTTGAGACTGTGGTGAGGAAGGTAAATGCAATCTTAGCATTCATTTCAAGAGGACTACAACATGAAAGCAAGGATGCAATGTTGAGGCTTTCTAAAGCGCCGATGAGGACTCACTTGGAGTATTGTGAGCAGTTTTGATCCTTCATCTTAGAAAGCATGTGCTGAAACTGGAGAGGGTTCAAAGGATGTTCATGAAAATGATTTCAGTGTTGTCATATGAAGAGCATTTTATGGCTTTTGGCCTGTATTCACTGGAATTCAAAAGAATGAAGTGTAACCTAATTGAAACCTATTGAATGGTGAAAGGCCTTGATAGAGTGGATGTGGAGAAGATGTTCCCTATGGACGGAGTGTCCATGATCAGGGGATACAACTTCAGAATAAAGTGGTGTCCTTTCAGAATGGAGATGAGGAGAAATATCTTTAGCCAGAGAGCAGTGAATCTATGGAATTTTTGCCACAGGCAGCTGTGGCAAAGGCTGATAAATTCTTGATTGGTAGGGCATGAAGAAATATGGGGTGAAAGCAGAAGAATGTGGCTGAGAGGAAAACTGGATCAGCCATGATGAAATGTCAAAGCAGACTTGATGGGCCAAATACCCTATTTCTGTTCATATATCTGATGGTCTTATGTACTTCCCTACACTATATTCCACCTGCCACATCTTTGCCCATTCTTCTAATCTGTCTAAGTCCATCTGCAGTCTCCCTGCTTCCTCAACATTACCTGAACCTCTGTCTATTGTATTGTCTTTGGATTGTCCGCAAACTTAGCCACAGTGTCATCAATTCCATCATCTATATCATTAACATATAACATGAAAAAAAAAATCCCTAACCACTGCAGGACACCAGTAGTTACGGGCAGTCAACCAGTAAAGGTTCCCTTTATTCACATGCTTTGCCTCTTGTCAGTCAACCAATTATCCATTGACATTAGTATATTTCCTGTAATGCATTGACTCCTATCATGTGGAACCTTCTGGAAGGCCTTCTGATAAACCAAGTATACAACATTCAGTGATTCTCCTTTTCTATCCTACCTGTTAATTTCTCAAGTAATTCCCAAATTTTGTTAAGCAACATTTCCCTTTAAAGAAACCATGGGCTCTTTGGCCTATTTTATCATGTGCATCCAGGTCCTCTTCAACCTCATCCTTAATAATGGACACCGACATCTTCCCAACCACTAAAGTCAGCTGAATTGCCTACAATTTCCATTTTTTCCTGCCTCCTTCCTTAAACATTGAAGTTATATTTGCACTGTTCCGGTCCTCTGAAAACATTCCAGAATCTACTGATTCTTCAAAGATCACTACTGATGTCTCCACAATCTCTTCAGCTGCTTCTTTTAGAATGGTGAGGTGTCATCCATCTGGTCCAGGTGACTTATCTACCTTCAGAACTTTCAGCTTCCCAAGTACAGTCTCCTTAGTAATAGCCACTACACTCACTTCTGTCTCCTGACACTCTCAAATTTCTCGCCCACTGCTAGTGTTTTCCACAGTGAAGACTGACACAAAATACTGGTTGTGTTTTCTACCATTTCTTTGTCCTCATTATTACCTCTCCCGTATCATTTTCCAGCGGTGCAATATTCACTTTCACCTCTCTTTTAATCTTTATACATCTGAAAAGTCTTTTTGTATCCTCTTTTATATTATTGGCTGGCTTACCTTCATATTTCATCTTTTCTCTCCTTATGACTTTTTCAGTTGCCTTCTGCTGGTTTTAAAAGCTTTCCAATCCACACTCAGTTTGCTAAATTCTATGCCCCCTCTTTTGGTTTTATGCTGTCTTGGACCTCCCTTGTTTGCCAAGGTTGCTTCATCTTCCCTTTACAATGCTGCTGCTACTTTCTGATGAATCTATCCTGCACTTACTGAATTGCTCCCACAAAATCCAGACTTTACTGTTCTGCCATTATCCCTACTAGTATCCCTGCCCAATTAACTTTGTCCAGCTCCTCTCTCATGCCTCTGTAATTTCCTTTACTTCTCTGGAATACTGGTACATCTGGCTTTAACTTCTTCCTCTCAAACTGCAAGGTGAATTCTTTCATGTTATGATCACTGCCTCGAATATTTCTTTTACCTTAAGCTCTTTAATCAAATCTAGTTCACTACACCACCCTGTGTTCCATTAAGATGTTGTAAGCACAGTCACAGTGACCTCTGGTTCTTCTTTTGTGCATTTCTCGGGATTGCAGGACACTGTCGATATTTAGAACAGAGAACATAGAACATAGAATAGTACAGCACATTACAGGCCCTTCGGCCTACAATGTTGTGCGGACCCTCAAATCCTGCCTGCCATATAACCCCCCACCTTAAATTCCTCCATATACCTGTCTAGTGGTCTCTTAAACTTCACTTGTGTATCTGCCTCCACCACTGACCCAGGCAGTGCATTCCATGCACCATCCACTCTCTGAGTAAAAAAACCTTCCTCTAATATCCCCCTTGAACTTCCCACCCCTTACCTTAAAGCCAAGTCCTCTTGTATTGAGCAGTGGTCCCTGGGGAAGAGGTGCTGGTTATCTACTCTATCTATTCCTCTTAATATCTTGTACACCTCTATCATGTCTCCTCTCATCCTCCTTCTCTCCAAAGAGTAAAGCCCTAGCTCCTTTAATCTCTGATCATAATCCATACTCTCTAAACCAGGCAGCATCCTGGTAAATCTCCTCTGTACCCTTTCCAATGCTTCCACATCCGTCCTATAGTGAGGCGAACAGAACTGGACATAGTACTCCAAGTGTGGCCTAACCAGAGTTTTATAGAGCTGCATCATTACATCGCGACTCTTAAACTCTATCCCTTGATTTATGAAAGCTAACACCCCATAAGCTTTCTTAACTACCCTATCAACCTGTGAGGCAACTTTCAGCGATCTGTGGACATGTACCCCGAGATCCCTCTGCTCCTCCACACCACCAAGTATCCTGCCATTTACTTTGTACTCTACCTTGGAGTTTATCCTTCCAAAGTGTACCATCTCACACTTCTCCGGGTTGAACTCCATCTGCCACTTCTCTGGCATCCTATCAATGTCTCTCTGCAATCTTCGACAATCCTCTACACTATCCACAACACCACCAACCTTTGTGTCGTCTGCAAACTTGCCAACCCACCCTTTACCCTACTCGCCAAGGCCTTCTCATGCCCCCTTCTTGCTCTTCTCAGCCCCTTCTTAAGCTTCTTTCTTGCTACCTTATATTCCTCAATAGTCCCATCTGATCCTTGCTTCCTAAACCTCACGTATGCTGCCTTCTTCCACCTGACTAGATTTTCCACCTCACTTGTTACCCATGGCTCCTTCACCCTACCATTCTTTATCTTCCTCACTGGGACAAATTTATCCCTAACATCCTGCAATAGATCCCTAAACATCGACCACATGTCCATGGTACATTTCCCTGCAAAAACATCATCCCGATTCACACCCGCAAGTTCTAGCCTTACAGCCTCATAATTTGCCCTTCCCCAAATAAAAATTTTCCTGTCCTCTCTGATTCTGTCCTTTTCCATGGTAATGCTAAAGGCCAGGGAGCAGTGGTCACTGTCCCCCAGATGCTCACCCACTGAGAGATCTTTGACCTGACCCGGTTTGTTACCTAATACTCGATATAGTATGGCATTCCCCCTAGTCAGCCCGTCAACATACTGTGACAGGAATCCGTCCTGGACACACTTAACAAACTCTGCCCCATCTAAACCCTTGGAACATCCGGAACTGCCTATTACAGACACCCAACGAGAAAGGCATCAGAGGTGTTATGTGGAGTGAGTGTGCTATCCAACGAACAGTGCAAGTAGTTGTATTGGATGCTTTTTTTTAATGATAGTAAGACTTTGTTGGACATAGGCCACTTCACTAGTTCATTAGCAAGACCAATGGTGAGGAATCTGTATTGCACGGACCAGGTAGTTATTTCATGGAGTTGCCTTTTGCAGCCATCCAGAGGCAGTGTGGAGCAGTTGGTTTGGGGGCTGCCCCTGTCATTGGTGCTGCTCTTGAATGTTTGCTTGGTGGAAGGCAAGATGGATTGCATTTGTCTGTGACTGCACTAGCGCATGATGAAGAACTGTTGCATGCTTGTTCTTGCAGAAATGTGGTTCCAAGGACAACATTCCCTGCATCATCAATCTACATGTCATGACACTCAAAACTTGAGCTATATATATTTTTTGTGACTGTACATTTTACTGCTGTTGTAATCATATGTGCCGTATGTAAATTGTCTTGTGTGACTGGTACTGTATTTTTCACCTTAGCCTTGGAGGAACACTGTTCCATTCGGCTATATTCATGTGTTTGGTTAAATGACAATTAAACTTGAACTTGTACTCAATCTAGAATTCCCTTTTCCCTCGTTGGCACAACAACAATCTGCCCTAAAAAGCCATTCTACAGATTCTCTGTCTTAGGATCCAGCACCAACCTAATTTTCCTAATCTACCTGCATATTAAACTCGCCTATGAGTATCATAACACTGTCCTTCTTACATGCCTTTTCTATCTCCCAATGTAATTTGAACTCCACATCCTGTCTACTGTTCTGAAGCCTGTATATAATTTCCATCAAGATCTTCTTACCCTTGCAGTTTCTTAACTCTACCCACAGATATTCTAAATCTTCCAATCCTGTTACCTCTTTCCAAAGATTTGATTTCATTTTTACCAACAAAGCCACCCCACTCTCTCTACCTACCTGCCCGTCCTTTCAATACATTGTGTATATTTGGATGTTAACATCCCCAACTATGATCTTCTTGACTCATCATCATACCTACCAATCTCTAACTATGTTACAAGATCTCCTACTACATTCCGTATACTGTGTGCATTCAAATATAACACCTTCAGTTTTGTTTTCATCACACTTCCTAATTTTGCCTCCTGTTACAATTCAATTCATCATACTGATTGCAGTTTTGCCCTATCATCTTCCTGTCCTTTCTCACAGTCTCACTACATTTACTTGAATAACAACTGTCCCAACCATAGCCTTATCATTCCAGTTCCTATACCCCTGCTAAATTAGTAAAAGTCCTCCCCAACAGTTCGAGCAAACCTGCCACAAGAATATTGGTGCCCTTTGAGTTCAGGTGTAACCTGTCATTTTTGTACAGATCAGATGTTCCCCAGAAGAGGTCCCAAATATCCAGAGATTTAAAACCCTGCCATTCTACACCAATTCCTCAGCCATGCATTCATCTGCCATATCATCCTAATCTTACCTTCAATAGTACATGGCACAGGCAGCAAACCGAAGATTACTACCCTGGAGGTCATGCTTTCCAGCTTTCTACCTAACTCCCTCTATTTTCCCTTCAGGGCCTCATCTCTTTATCTATCTAACAATGGCACTGGTACCAATATGTACCATGACTCTGGTTGCTCCCTTCCTCATTTAGTAGGCTGTGGACCCGATTTGAGATGTCCCCAACCCTGGCACCCAGGAGGCAACATACCATCCAAGTGTCTCTCTCAGATCCACAGTACCTTCTCTCAGATCCTCTAACTATGGAATCGACATATCACAAATGGATTCCTCTTCCTCCCACTTCTCTTCTGAGCGACTGAACCATATTCATTGCCAGATGTGCAATTACTGTTGCTTCCCCCTGGTAGATTGTCCCCACTAATAGTATCCAAAGTGGTATACTTATTATTGAGGGAAATAGCCACAGGGTACTCTGCACTGGTTGCCTATTCTCCTTCCTTCTCATTACAGTTACCCAGCTACTTAGGTGGGACTACCTGCTTGTAGCTCCTATCTATTATATTCTCATTCTCCCGTCTGAACCAAAGGTCATCCAGCTGCAGTTTCAGGTCCTTAACACAGTATCTAGGGAGTTACAGCTCAATGGACTTCATGGAGATGTAGTTATCAGAGAGAGTGGTGGTCTTCCAGAGTTCCCACATCTCACACTAAGAATAGGCCACTAAGCCTGGATTAGTTCTCAACACACTAGCTATGTCTTAATAGACAAAGAAAAAGAAAAAAAAAAACTTTACTTCGAGCCTTGGCCTACTGAGCTGAAACTGATTGAACCAAAGACTCCCACTCTAACCCTGGCCCACTCATACAACAGCCATTCCACTTGCATCTCACTTCTTTTTAATCCGGTCCTTGCTCAATTACTAATAACTCAAACAATCTCCCGCTCTGCAGATAGGATCTGACAAGTCCAGTCTGTTTTTTTTAAAACTGTATGTAAACTCCACAAGGAACTGTCTCCAACTCTCACGTGATCTCTGCCCCACAGGCATCGGCCTTAAAGATTACTCACATCAGTTGGATACTCTGCACAGTGTATAACATAGGCAGTGTGAGCTTCTGTTTTGCCAGGAATATATTTTCAGTTTGTCAGCTTAAGTTTACAGAACTGTATTCCCATAAATGAACCTGCAATATACATCAAAATCCATATGCAATTAAATCTGCTTTTAACAATGCTAATAGTTTCACAAAATAATTTATAGCCCAAGAAACATTAATCCCTTTAAAACAATACAGTTCTTATATCATCTTTTGCAACTTATGTGGCAAGCTCCACTGGTGGTAAACACTGAAATCCTTCATTACAAAATTAGAATGCAAGATCTTTACATGATGATTTCCAATTGTTCTGCTATGGAGAAGAGTGTAGTAAACGTGATTCCTTTCACAAACTATTCAGTGACTGCAATTGCTTGCCAACCAACAATTTACCCATGATATTGGTCCCACTACTCTAAACCCCAATAATGAAACATTTATTATTGCTTTCTGGCAGTCTCTCACCAGACCAAATTGACCAATGCAAGATGGAATATTTTCATTATTAATGCAGAAACACATGGTTGAGCAGCATACAGTTGGTAGTTGCCCTGGCAAGTAGGCAGTTCAAATCATTACCTTTTATTTGTAGAAACATGGGAACAATCATATGAGATGATCAAGAGATGAAGTAGTGCAGCAGATTTTAATCTGAGATGGAACGAGTGACTGGCAGGCAGAGTTTGCACATCAACATCTCTCTCAGGCTGGAGTTGTTTCAGGCCCTGCCCTCATTCTCTGTGAGTGCTACCCCTGCTGGAAGATTGGAGATTTTGTGGACTGTGTTCTTGCTGATGGGTGCAGGTTTCTCTATCCACATAGTATAATCCATAATGTGCGGCAATGTCAGAATGAGAGAGATAAAAATGAATATTTACCCATTAAATTCAGAGTTGGTTTTAATGCAAATCCAAATTACTGTTTTCAGTAAGATAGCAATTAAGATTTATGACTGGGGTTTGTGTTGGAACATTGCAAAGAAATATTTGTCATATTACATCACGTGCCTACTGTTGGGTATTTCCCAAGGCAAATCTTCCTAGTTCAGAACTAGACTGGTATGTCTGTACGAAGTCAACAACACATTGATTCCCCCTCCATCTCCCAATTACATCAATATATCTGTATGGCTCTCCCACCAGAGCAGAATTTTCCAAATCCTTAGCCCAACTCTAGCTCTTGCTTCCCTATCTCTGCATTTGCCTGAGTCTCAAGCTCCACTGTAATCTGATACCTAGCTATCACTGGCATCACCACCATTTATACTTCACTGGTATATTGATCTCTAACTATCACTGCTTAAAATTTGCCCCTGTACCAATTCCCTACCACCAGCATTGTTCAGGCTTTATTTGTGCTTGATTGGCAAGACATTCTGAATCTGGTTTTTAAAATGAGTACCTGGTGGTGCGTTTGATAACATGCAAAGCCCAGTCAGTTGGACTGAACTCTTGGACATGATGCCAGTGCAGAGCGAGCCATTAGCATGCATGGGTATACACACATTGCAGGGCATTAGAATTTTTTTTTTAGGTAATTTTTCTATATCTATTCCAGCAAATGTTTTTAAAGTGACTACATGAATATAACAACCTATCAACTTTAGTTTGCTAATGACAAGATATCTAATATTTAAGAAAAATTTAATGTTTGTGTTATTTTGTAGGCAGATAGTATTAGCTTCACAAAAACAATATAATTGGATTCATTATTAAATTTGCATTTTTACTGTACCATTGATGTTAACACATGGCCACAACTATGTCGACATTAGCTTTGTTTTGTGTGAGACACAAAAGCTTGCTTTAGATTTGCAAAGAGGAAAGCTTTGTTGCAAGTAAAACCAGTTTCAAAAACAACTTTGCACTGGAGTTAAGATCTGAACTTCAGATTCATCTTCAGTACAAACAGTGTTGAAGACAGATTTCTGGTTCTTGTCTACTACTATCAATGGGCTCACTCTATTATCTAGGTTGTTAAGTGCTGGTGCAAGTTCATTAAACAAACATGACTGAAAATTGAATCAAAGCTCTGTGGAATTCAAACCTTTGACTACAACTATAGAAGGCAAGTCTTTAACCTTGGGTCTTTAAACTGCACAATACAAATCTCCATTACCATTTTATATAGCACATGCTTTGTAAAAAAAAAGTCTTTCCATGAAATGGCAATGCCATAAATAATATCAACAGGATGCAGTAATCATTTTTCATCTATGGAATCTTAATTGTAGAACCCAAAAAATGGATTTGGAAATGACCATGTGTGATTAAAATGCACTAATTAATTGCAATGCTAGTACATGCTGCCTGCTCATTATAATGCTCTCTGCATGCAGCCAGTGTTCACTGCATTGTCGATTCACTGGATGTTTCAGCAGGGATCCCAAAATTGTAACTTGTTATCAACAGTTGAATTTAGATTGTATCATTTAAAACTTGTCTGCAGCTCTCTAAAGTGAAGTGAATTATGGTCAGAGCAGATCTCAGAGCCATGATTACAAATATAGCTGATCTGGAAAGCCAGTAAAGAATGGGAAATAATAGACTTCAAGCATAAAATACCATGATGGGAGAGGTGGAAAACAGAAAATGGAAATCAGGTCCTCTAAACACATGCACTAGAGACAGCAGAACAAAATATATTAGAGTCATTGAGTTGTACTGGACAGAAACAGGTCCTTCAGCTTCATTGGTCGATGTTGACTGAGATGCCAAATTAATCTCATCCCACTTACATACGTTTGTCCCATAACCTTCCAACTCTTTCCTTCTCATATACCTATCCAACTGTCTTTTATGAGTTTTTATTATAGAGTTATGTAGAGATCTGCAGTAAGCTTTGAAGAACTTGACATGATAGTCAATAAATGTATAATTAAATGTCATTTTCTGCTGACTATACAACTAGCCTCAGTGTTACTCAATTGAACCATGTGTCATCACTTGCCCATAGCCTATAGCAATAAGAGCACACATCTAATTTTCACCTGCTGCAGCTTTTCCTCACTTGGTATCCATATCTCAAAGACTGCACATACAGCTTTTCAAACATGATGGCTAAATCACAGAAAGAGATGAACATACATTGAAATGATTCCCTTTCTCCTACAGATGAAATTCATGCAAAATACCAGAGTTCATGGCTTGATGTCATGGAGTTGTGCTGGCTACAATTGCACAGCCATTGCTGAGGGTATGGTAGGGGTTGAGCTGAGTAACCAAAGATGATAGTAAGTACAAGTGTCATCCTCTTCCACCCACCCCATTTCAAAGATCAAATTTCAAAGTATATTATCAAAGTGCCATACATATATGTCACCATATACAACCCTGGGATTCATTTTCCTGTGGCCATTTGCAAATTATGTACAAGAAACACAATAGAATCAATGAAAGACTGCATCCGTCAGGACAGTCAAACAAAGCTTTGTGCAAAAGACAACAAACTGCAAATATGAAAGGAAAGAAAAAAGAAATAATAATAATATTATGATGATGAAATTTGGTCTAAGATCCGGTCAAACAGAGTGATGCATAATCAAGAAGCAACTTGAATAAGGGTGGAACAAGTATGCACTCACACAATTGAAGATGTAAACATCTGAAGTTACAATCAATATACTAAAAGCAATTATGAAAAAAACCTACAACTGGAAATGTACAGGCAGTGAAAATATTCATAATTATTGGTATATAAAATTACTTGCCTTCATATATACCCACAGTATTAATACAGATCAACAATTTTCTTTAAAATCATTAAAAAAGACTTGTATTTTTGACAGAAGGTAAAACATATCTCTTACCTAAAGGAGAAATCACAAATGTCCTATCAAAATATTATCCTAGTACTTCAGGAGACAAGACAAGACAAAGGAGCAGAAGTAGGCCATTCAGCCCATTGAGTCTGCTCCGCAGTTCACCCATCTAGTTCCAATTTCCGGCTTTTTCCCCATATCCCTTGATACCCTGACTAATTAGATACCTGTCAACCTCCTCCTTAAACACCCTCAATGATTGGGCCTCCACAGCTGTATGTGGCAACAAATTCCACAAATCCACGACCCTCTGGCTAAAAAAAATTTCTCCTCATCTCTGTTCTAACTGGGTACCCTCTAATTCTAAGACTTTGGCCTCTTGTCCTGGACTCACCCACCAAGGGAAACAACCTTTCCACATCTACTCTGTCCAACCCTTTCAACATTCGAAATGTTTCTATGACAGATCCCCTCTCATTCTTCTATACTCTAATGAATACAGTCCAAGAGCTGACAAGCACTCCTCATATGTTAGCCCCTGCATTCCAGGAATCATCCTCGTAAATCTTCTCTGAACTCGCTCCAACATCAGTACATCCTTTCTAAAATAGGGGGCCCAAACCGCACACAGTATTCCAAATGAGGTCTCACTAATGCCCCATAGAGCCTCATCAACACCTCCTTACTCTTATACACTATTCCTCTTGAAATGAATGCCAACATAGCATTCGCTTTCCTTACCGCCAATCCAACTTGGTGGTTAACCTTTAGGGTATCCTGCACGAGGACCCCTAAGTCCCTTTGCACTTCCAATTTTTGAATTTTCTCCCCATCTAAATAATAATCTGTCCGATTGTTTCTTCTTCCAAAATGTACAACTGTACATTTGTCAACATTGTATCTCATCTGCCATTTCTTTGCCCACTCTCCTAAACTGACTAAGTCTCTCTGCAACCTTTCCATTCCTTCAACATTTCCTGCTCCTCCACCTATCTTAGTGTCATCCGCAAACTTAGCTACAAAACCATTTTATCCATAATCCAAATCATCGATATACATCGTAAAAAGAAGCGGCCCCAACACCGACCCCTGCTGAACACCACTAGTAACCGGCAACCAATCAGAATAGGACCCCTTTATTCCCACCCTTTGCTTTCTGCCTATCACCCAATGCTCCACCCATTTCAATATCTTTCCTATAATTCCATGGGTTCTCATCTTATTAAGCAGCCTCATAAGCAGCACCTTATCGAAGGCCTTTTGAAAATCCAAATACACAACATCCACAGCCTCTCCCTTGTCAATCTTATTCGAGATTACCTCAAAAAATTCCAATAGGTTGGTGAGGTAGGATCTTCACTTCATGAAACCATGCTGGCTTCGGCCTATCTTGTCATGCACCTCGAGGTATTTCATTGCTTCGTCCTTGAGGATTGACTCCAATATCTTTCCAACTACCGATGTCAGACTAATAGGTCTGTAATTTTCTTTTTGCTGCCTCCTTCCTTTCTTAAATAGCGGAACTACATTTGCGACCTTCCAGTCCTCTGGAACCATGCTAGAGTCTATTGATTCCTGGAAGATCATTTCCAATGCTTCCACAATCTCCAAAACCACCTCCTTCAGAACCCTTGGGTGCACCTCATCAGGACTGGGAGACTTATCTATTCTTATTTCACTTAGCTTCCCAAACACTTTCTCTCTAGTAATCTTGACTGTACTTAATTCTATTCCCTGATACCTCTGGCTATCAGGTATATTGCTCATGTCTTCCACTATGAAGACATGCAAAATACTCATTCAGTTCCTCCGCCATCTCTTTGTTATCCATTATAATTTCTCCAGCATCATTTTCAATCGGTCCCGTATCTACCCTTGTCAGTCTTTTACTTTCCATATATTTAAAAAAAACTCTTAGTATCCTTTTTTATGTTAATTGCCAACTTCCTTTCAGAATTCATCTTTTCTTTCCTAATGACTTTCTTAGTTTCCTTCTGTAAGTTTTTAGAAGTCTTCCAGTCCTCATATTTCCTACTAATTTTTGCTTCCTTGTACGCTGTTTCTTTGGCTTTTATTTTTGCCTTAACCTCTCTCGTTAGCCACATTTGTGCCATTTTTCCATTCATGATTTTCTTTTTTCTTGGAATATATTTTTCCTGCATTTTCCTTATTTCTTGTAGGAATTTCATCCAATTGTGCTCTGCCATCCCTCCATTTAGCTTACTTTTCCAATCGACTTGGGCCAGTTCCTCTCTCATACCACTGTAATTTCCCCTGTTCCACTGAAATATCGGTACACCTGATACCAGCTTCTCTTTTTCAAATTTGAAACTGAACTCAATCATATTATGATCACTACTTCCAAGGGGTTCCTTTACGTCCAGCTCCCTAATTGCCTCAGGTTTGTTACACAGCACCCAATCCAAAATAGCCGGTCCCCTGGTGGGCTTCTGGACAAGCTGCTCCAAAAGGCCATCCTGTAGGCATTCTACAAACTCCCTCTCCGAGATTCATTACCTTCCTGACTTTCCCAATCCACTTTCATATTAAAATCCCCCATAATTATCTTGACATTTTCCTTCTGACACGCTTTTTCTATTTCCAGCTGCAACTTGTAGTCCACATCCCAGCTGCTGTTTGGAGGCCTGTATATAACTGCTATTAGTGTCTTTTTACCCTTGCCATTTCTTAATTCTACCCATAAGGATTCTACCTCTTCTGATCCTATGTCCCTTCTTTCTATTGATTTGATATCGTTACTTACCATCAGGGCCACGCCACCCCCTTTATCTACCTTCCTATCTTTCCTATACACTGTGTATCCTTGGATATTCAGCTCCCAATCACATCCATCATTTAGCCATGACTCGGTGATGGCCACAATGTCATATCTTTTAACCTGTAGCTGTGCAGCAAGGTCATCCACTTTATTTCTAATGCTGCGTGCATTTAAGTACAGTACATTTAGATCAGTATCTGTTGCCAATTTTACTATATTTCTATTTTGCAGCAAACTATCCTGTATATTCACCAGCCTGTCCTTCTTGCCATCTTTGCTGCACAGTATTTTTGACTTATTTCTATTTTCCTCTTCCTCGACCCTAACACCTTGGTTTCCTTCGCCTTGCCAACTTAGTTTAAACCCTCCCTAACAGCCATATTAAACAATCCCACCAGGATATTAGTACCTTTTGAGTTCAGGTGTCATCCATCTTTTTTGTATAAGTCATACCTTCCCCAAAATAGATCCCAATGATTCAAGAATTTGAAGCCCTGTCCCCTGCACCAGTTACTTAGCCACACATTCATCTGCTTAATTCTGCTATTCTTACCATCATTAGCATGCAGCTCAGGCAGCAATCCTGATATTATTACTCTGGAGGTCCGGCTTGTCAATTTTCTTCCTAGCTCCCAGTAATCTTTCTTCAGGACCTCCTCTCTTTTTCTCTCTATGTCATTGGTACCAACATGTACCAAGACTTCCAGCTGCTCGCCCTCTCTCCTCAGAATACTCTGGACTCGATCTGAGACATCCCGTACCAGGGCACCAGGGAGGCAACACACCATCCAGGTATCCTTGTCCGGCTCGCAGAATCTCTTGTCCGTCCCCCTTACGATGGAATCCCCTATAACTACTGCATTTCTTCTTGCTCTCTTGATTTTGGCACTGGGCAGAATGCCAGAGTCTCGTTCACTGTGGTCCTCCTCTGTCAGGTCTGCCTCTTCAACAGTATCCAAAACGATATATCGATTTCTGGGGGGGACTGTCACAGGGGTGCTATCCACTATATTTTCCAGGGTGACTCCCTAATTCCTCTATAGTTTTGTTTAGCTTTAAACCTGATCTCTAATTTACTGAACCAAACGAAATTAGGGGATCAAGTCAAAGACAACCAAACAAATTATGCCTTGACACACCTTGTATAAACGGATGATTTGAAATTAAGTGCCCCTTCATCAGTAAACTAAAGCTATTAATCAAAAAAATAGAGCTATTTTCAAAGGATATAAATATAAACTTTGGACTAGGTAAGTCCAGAACATTAAAAATAAAGAAAGGTGAAATAGATCTATTATAACATAAGACAGAGCTGCAGGATACAACACAACCAATGGAAGAATATGAAACATATAAGTACAGTATCTACAAAAAGTATTCACCCCCTCCCCACTTCATGTTATTTTGTTATACAAGATTAAATCACAGTGAGTTTAATTTGGCTTTTTTGTCAAAGTGAAAACATCTCTACAAAGTGATCTAAATTAATTACAAATATAATTCACACATTAATTGATTACGTAAGTATTTGCCCCCTTTAATATAATACATCAAATCATCACTGGTACAGCAAAATGGTTGTAGAGGTCATGTAATTAGTTAAATAAAGATCATCTGTGGGCAGTCAAGGTGTTTTAATTGACTGTAGTAAAAATACACCTGTATTTGGGAGGTCCAACTGCTGATGAGTCAGTATCCTGGCAAAAACTACACCATGGAGACAAAAGAATACTTCAAGCAACTCCATGAAAATATTATTGCAAAGCACAAGTCAGGAAATAGATACAAGGAATTTTCCAAGTCACTGAATATCTCTTGGAGTCAATCATCAAGAAATGGATAAAGTATGGCACAGCTGTAAATCTGTCTAGAGTAGACTGTCCTCAAAAACTGAGTGACGTGCAAGAAGGAGACTGGGGGGGGGGGCCACCAAGAGACCTGTGACAACTCTGGAGGAGTTACAAGGTTCAGTGGCTGAGATAGGAGAGACTGTACATACAATATCTGTTGCTTGGGTGCTTCAGTGGTTGCAGATTTATGGGAGAATGGCAAAGAGAAAATCACTGTTGAAAAATTTCACATGAAATCTCAGAGTTTGCCAGAAGGCATGTGGGAGACTCTGAAGTCAGCTGGAAAAAAGTTCTGATGAAACCAAAATTGAGTTTCTTCCAACGGTCCAATCAGTGGCAGGAGCAGGCCACAGTGATGAGGTTTCTCACAGGTCGGCAACGCTTGTTTAAAAGTACGGAAGGGACAAGCAGGGCGGCCATTGTCGGGAAGTAGGCCAGTGGTGAGAGTAGAAGTGTCAGGCTTTGGCTCCAAAGAGGTGTTGGCTCTGGGTAAGCTTCTGTTTCTCTTACTGCATCTAGTGTAGTAAAAGGCCATTGTGTGGTCTTCATGCTGGATGTTGGAGTCCTGGGACTCCTAGAGTCTCACAGGGAACTATTTCTGTGTGCTGTGTAACTGGAAGCAGTTCCTTGAAGACAGTGTTAGGGATCTGGAGCAGTAGCTGGATGACCTTCAGCTTATACAGGAGAGTGAGGAGATAATCTCTCAGAGTTACAGGGAAGTAGTCACCCCGAAGATGCAAGAGGCAAGTAGCTGGGTCACTGTCAGGAGAAATAGAAATGTGAATAAATAGTTAGCAGAGCATCCTTGTGGCAATTTCCCTTGAAAACAAGTATACCGCTTTGGATGCTGTTGTGGGGGATGACCCCCCCCCCCACCCAAGGGAATGCACGGGAGACCAGGTTATTGACACTGAGCATAGGTCTGTAGTGCAGAAGGGAAATAGGGAGAAGAGGGGAGTGCTAGTGATAGAGGACTCAATAGTCAGGGGAACCGACAGGAGATTCTGTGGACATGAATGGGACACCAGAATGGTATGTTGCCTCCCAGGTGCCAGGGTCAGGGAGGTCTCGGATCACATCCACTATATTTTGGAGAAGGAGGGAGAGCAGCCAGATGTCTTGGTATATATTGGTACAAATGACATAGGGAGGAAAAGCAAAGAGGTCCCGAAAAGAGAATTTAAAGATCTATGTAAAAAGCTGAGAAGCAGGAACTTCTTGGTAGTCATTTCTGGATTGCTGCCTGTGCCACGCGCTAGTGAGGGTAGAAACAGGATGATTTGGTAAGTTAATGCGTGGCTGATATGCTGGTGCTGGGGGCAGAGCTTCAGGTTCTTGGATCATTGGGATCTCTTCTGGGGGAGGCATCACCTATTCAAAAGTGACAGGTTGCACCTGAAGCCAAGGGCAACCAATATTCTCTAGTTTGTTAGAGCTGTCGGGAAGAGTTTAAACTAATTTGGCAGGGGTTGTGAACCAGAGTGAAGGGACTCGGGATAGGATGGATAGTTTTAAAAAAAAATGCAAAGATAGCAGAGGGGGTGGCATGACTCTGCTGGTAAAGAATGGCACCAAATCAATAGAAAGATCTGACATAGGATTGGTAGATGTTGAATCCTTGTGGGCTGAGTTCAGAAACTGCAGGGGTATAAGGATCTTGATGACAGTTATATACAGACATTCCAACAGTAGCTGGGATGTGGACCACAGATTGCAAAAGGAAATTGAAAATGTGTGTTGAATGGGCAATGTTATGTTAGTCATGGGAGATTTCAACATGCAGGTTGACTGGGGAAAATCAGGTTGGAAATGGATCCCAAGAAAGGGAGCATGTTGAATGCCTACGAGATGGCTTTTTAGAGAAGGTGCTGTTGAGCCTATTTGGGGATCAGCTCTACTGGATTAGGTGTTATGTAATGAACTGGAGGTGATTAGGGAGCTTAAGGTAAAAGAACCTTAAGGAGGCAATGATCACATATGATTGAGTTAAACCTGAAATTTGCGAATTTGCAAAAAAGCGAAACACATTAGCATGAATGGCAGCAATGATTCACTACCAGATGAACTCAACATCTTCTATGCCCACTTTGAAAGGGAGAATATAATTACAGCTGTGAAGATCCCTGCTGCACCTGATGACCCTGTGATCTCTGTCTCAGAGGCTGATGTTAGGCTGCCTTTAAAGAGAGTGAACCCTCACAAGACGGAAGGTCCCAATGGAGTACATAGTAAGGCTCTGAAAACCTGTGCCAACCAACTGGCAGGAGTAATCAAAGACATTTTCAACCTTTCACTGCTACGGGCAGAAGTCCTAACTTGCTTCAAAAAGGCAACAATTATACCAGTGCCTAAGAAGAAAAATGTGAGCTGCCTTTATGACTATCATCTGGTAGCACTCACATCTACAGTGATGAAATTTTTGAGAGATTGGTCATGACTAGACTGAACTCTTGCCTCAGCAAGGACCTGTACCCATTGCAATTTGCCTATCACCACAATAGGTCAATGGCAGATGCAATCTCAATAACTCTTCACAAAGCTTTAGACCAGTGGTCCCCGACCTCTGGGCCACGGACCGATACGGGGCCACAGAGCGTGCAGTGGTAGCCGGGACGCACACAGCACATCTTTAAGAAAAAAGCCAAAATAAACAAGCTAATTAATTAGGTGCCGCCCGGCATGTAAATGTCAGCTCAGATCAGAGGCAATTGCCAATTTCACTTGCTCTACGCAATCGGCAATCGCCTCTGATCTGGGCTGACATTTATGTGCCGGACGGCACCTAACTAATTAGCTTGTTTATTTCAGCCTTTTTTTGTTAAAGATGTGCTGTGTGCGTCCCGGCTACCACTGCACCCCTGCATGCTTTGCGGCCCAGTATCGGTCCGCAGCCCGGAGGTTGGGAACCACTGCTTTAGACCACCTGGACAATACAAACACCTATGTCAGGATGCTGTTAATCAACTGTAGGTCAGCATTTAATACCATCATTTCCACAATCCTGATTGAGAAGTTATAGAACCTGGGCCTCTGTACCTCCCTCTGCAATTGGATCCTCGACTTGCTAACCGGAAGACCACAATCTTTGCAGATTGGAGAAAATATCTCCTCCTCACTGACGATCAACACTGGTGAACCTCAGGTGTGTGTGCTTAGCTCACTGCTCTACTCTCTCTATACCCATGACTGTGTGGCTTGGCATAGCTCAAATACTCAAATACCATCTCTAAATTTGCTGATGATACAATCATTGTTGGTAGAATCTCAGGTGGTGACAAGTGGGCATACAGGAGTGAGATATGCCAACTACTAGAGTGGTGTCATAGCAACAACCTGGCACTCTATATCAGAAAGACGAAAGAGCTGACTGTGGACTTCAGGAAGGGTAAGACGAAGGAACACATACCAGTCCTCATAGAGGGATCAGAAGTGGAGAGAGTGAGCAGCTCAAGTTACTTGGGGTCAAGGTCTCTGAGGAGTTAACCTGGTCTCAACACATTGATGCAGTTATAAAGAAGGCAAGACAGCGACTATACTTTATTAGGAGTTTGAAGAGATTTGGCATGTCAACAAATACACTCAAAAACTTCTATTGATGCACCGTGGAGAGCATTCTGACAGGCTGCATCACTGTTTAGTATGGGAGGGGTGCTACTGCACAGGACCGAAAGAAGCTGCAGAGGGTTGTAAATTTAGTCCGCTCCATCTTGGGTACTAGCCTACAAAGTACCCAGGAAATTTTCAGGGAGTGATGTCTCAGAAAGGCAGAGTCCATTATTAAGGACCTCCAGCACCCAGGGCATGCCCTTTTCTCACTCTTACCGTCAGGTAGGAGGTACAAAAGCCTGAAGACACACACTCAGTGATTCAGGAACAGCCTCTTCCCCTCTGCCATCCAATTCCTAAATGGACATTGAACTTGTGAACACTACCTCACTTTTTTAATATATATATATATATATAATGTCTTCTGCTGGATTTTTAATTTACTCAATATATGTATACTGTAATTGATTTATTTATTATTATTACTATTTTTTTCTTCTATTTTATGTATTGCATTGAACTGCTGCTGCTAAATTAACAAATTTCACGGCACATGCCAGTGGTAATAAACCTGATTCTGATTCTGATTGATAGGGAGAAAGTAAAGTCTAATGGTACACAAGTCAGCCAGGCCTGATGAACTGCACCCTTGGGTTCTGAAAGACATAATGGTAGAGATTGTGGAGACATTAGTAATGATCTTTCAAAAATCATTGGGCTCTGGCATGGTGCCAGAGGACTGAAAAATTGCAAGTGTCACTCCACTCTGTAAGAAAGGAGGAAGGCAGCAGAAAAGAAATTATGGACTAGTTAGCCTGACCTCAGTAGTTGGGAAGATGTTGGAGTCATTTGTTAAGGATGAGGTAATGGAGTACTTGGTAATACGGGACAAGATAGACAAAGTCACCATGGTTTCCTTAAAGGAAAATCTTGCCTGATGAACCTTTTGGAATTCGTTGAGGAGATTACATGTAAGATAGATAAAGGGAATGCTGTGATTGTTGGATATTTGGACGAACAGAAGGCATTGGACAAGATGTCACGTGAGGTTGCTTACCAAGTTAAGAGTCCATGGAATAACAGGAAAGTTACTGGCTTTGTTAGAGCATTGGCTGATTAGTAGGAGGCAGTGAGTGGGAATAAAAGGATCCTTTTCTAGTTGGCTGCCAGTGAATAGTGGTGTTCCGCAGGGGTCAGTTTTGGGACCACTTCTTTTTATGCTGTATATCAATAATGTAGATGATGGAATAGATGGCTTTGTTGCCAAGTTTGCGGATGATACAAAGATTGGTGCAGGGGAAGGTAGTTTTGAGGAAACAGGCTGCAGAAGGACTTAGTCAGTTTAGGAGAATAGGCAAGAGTGGCAAATAAAAGACAATGTTGGAAAATGCATGGTAATGCACTTTGGTAGTAGATATCAATGTACAGACTATTTCCTAAATGGGGAGAAAATCCAAACATCTGAATGGTGGAGCAGACTTGATGGGCCAATTGGCCTAATTCTGCTCCTATGTCGTAGTCTTTTTGGCCATCAGGTTGAACCTTGTTTGGCATAAGCCAGTGGTCCCGAACCTCCAGGCCACGGATCGATTCATTGCCACGAAGCATGCAGTGGTACAGCAGTGGCTGGGAGGCACCCAGCACATCTTTAAGAAAAAAGCTGAAATAAACAAGTTAATTAATTAGGTGCTACCTGGCACGTAAACGTCGGCCTAGATCAGAGGCGACACAATCGGCAATCACCTCTGTTCTAGGCCAACATTTACGTGCCGGGCGGCACCTAATTAATTAACTTATTTCTGCTTTTTTCTTAAAGATGTGCTGGGTGCATCCTGGCTACTGCTGCACCCCTACAGGCTTCGCAGCAATGTATTGGTCCGCGGCCCGGAGGTTGGGGACCACTGGCATAAGCCATACACCATACATCATAAAAAACACAACATCTTTACCATGAAGCACGATGGTGGCAGCATCATGCTGTGGGGATGTTTCACTGCAGCAGACCCTGGAAGACTTGTGAAGGAAGATGGTAAAATGAATGCACCAAAACACGGGGAAATCCTGATGCAGTCTGCAAGAGAACTGCAACTTGGGAGAAGATTTGTTTTCCAACAAGACAATGACTCCAAGCATAAAGCCAAAGCTACACAGGAATGGCTTAAAAACAGCGAAGTTAATGCCCTGGAGTGGGCAGGCCTTGATCCAATTGAGAATTTATGGCTAGACTTGAAAAGGGCTGTTCACTCACAATCCCAATGCAATCTGACAGAATTTAAGTAGTTTTGTTTAGAAGAAAGAGGAAAAATTGCAGTGTTCAAGATGTGCAAAGCTGATTGAGACCTATCCACACAGACTTAAAGCTGTAATTGCAGTCAAAGGTGCATCTGTAGATGTGAACGTCCCACTATTCAGGACACTTACAGAGACGCGTGTGTAAAAAGGTCCTAAAGGATCATTGGGGTCCTAAGTCACCCCAACCACAAACTGTTCCAGCTGCTACCATTGGGGAAACAGTACTGCAGCATAAAAGCCAGGACCAACAGTCTCCAGGACAGCTTCTTCCACCCGGCCATCAGACTGATTAATTCATACTGATACAATTGTATTTCTATGCTACATTGACTGTCCTGTCCTATCGTACATACTATTTATTACAAATTACTATAAGTTGTACATTGCTCATTTAGACGGAGATGTAATGTAAAGATTTTTACTCATGTATGTGAACGATGTAAGAAATAAAGACAATTTAATCTACTAAATACTGACTTGAAGGGGGTGAGTAATTATGCAGTCAATTATTTTCTGTTTAATAATTGTAATAAATTTAGACCAATTTGTAGAAATTAGTTTTTACTATGACATTAAAGAATATTTTCTGTTCATCAGTGTTAAAAAAAAAAGCCAAATTAAATCCATTGTGACTTTATGTTTTATTGTTTTTACAACATTAAATCTTCCGGGGGTTGGGGGGGGGTGAATAGTTTTTATAGGAACTGTATTTGGGATATCACCAGGCAAAGAAAATAGATCATACTGTGATAGAAGAAATAAAAACTTTTGTCAGAATTTACTTTAAGGCTTAAGAAAATCTGTCAAACAGGGCTCAATAGTAAAAATCAAAGACAATAAACAAGTTCGCTAGAGCCATATTAACATATTTTAGGCATACCTTGATCAGAAACTGATCCAGAAAGTTTACTAAGAAAAGGTAGAACTGAAATGACAAATTTTAGAAAACACTAAGTACGCTCAAACAGACAGATGAACATTATGTAGGACAGAAGGAGGAAAAGGAATAACAGACATAAAAATTTACACAACAGTCAGATAAAACCTCTAAGGGTAGATTTTCATCAATAAAAACAGAATTCAGCACTCAACACTAAGTGTTTTCAATTCTAATAGTCAGTAGACACCACTAAACTTCAATGAAAGCACAGCCCAGAGAAATGAAGAACTTATCACTACAGAAGAAGTTGACAATAGAAGAACATAATCCTCCACAGAAGTCATCCTTGTATTCAGAGCTGACTAGATGTCCACAAGGGAGCAGTGAATGCCTGGCTCATAGTTGGAGATCTCTTCCCATAAACAGAAGGTTTCCTTGCGGCAATACAGGACCGGGATTAACACAAAAAATACCAGAAGTGTTCAATAAAAGACCAATATATTTAAGATGATAAATGCAGAAAATGTGAAGAGAAACCAGAAACAATCCAACACATTACAGGATCCCACAGCAGTTTAACTCAATCTGATTATTTACACAGGCTCAATCAAGTGGCAAAAATCATTCACCAAAATCTTCCTTTAAAATACAAATGCATAAAAGATACCATACCTTACTATAAGTACAAGAAGTCTGATCCAGTTTTAGAGTTAGTCCTACAAATAATATTAAAAACCGATCCATTATTACAGATAGAGCAATTACAATACATGTCAGGATATGATATTATAGGATAAATAAGCAAGAACAACTTACTTAATAGATATAGCCATTCCAAATACACATAACACACAGAACCTTGGCCTCTGTACCTCCCTCTGCAATTGGATCCTCAACTTCCTAACCAGAAGACTATAATCTGTGCAGATTGCTGATAACACCTCCTCCTCATTGACAATGAACACTGGTGTACCTCAGGGGTGCGTGCTTAGCCCACTACTCTACTCTCTCTATACCCATGAGTGTGTGGCTCGGCATAACTCAAATACCATCTATAAATTTGCTGATGATACAACCATTGTTGGTAGAATCTCAGGTGGTGATCAGAGGACGTACAAGAGTGAAATAGGGCAACTAGTGGAGTGGTGTCATAGCAACAACCTGGCACTCAACATCAGTAAGACAAAAGAGCTGATTGTGGGCTTCAGGAAGGGTAAGCTGGAGGAACCAATTCTCGTAGAGAGTGAGCAGTTTCAAGTTCCTGGGTGTCAAGATCTCTGAGGATCTAACCTGGTCCCAACATATCGATGCAGTTATAAGGAGGTATAGATAGTGTCTATACTTCATTAGGAGTTTGAAGAGATTTGGCATGTCAATAAATACACTCAGAGACTTCTCTAGTTGTACCGTGGAGAGCATTCTGACAGGCTGCATCACTCTGGTATGGGGGGAGGGAGGACTACTGCAGAGGACCGGAAGAAGCTGCAGAGTGTTGTAAATTTTGTCATCTCCATCTTAGGTACTAGCCTTCAAAGTACCTAGGTCATCTTCAGGGAGCAGCATCTCAGACAGGCAATATCCATTATTAAGGACCTCCAGCACCCAGGGCATGCCCTTTTCTCACTGTTACCATCAGTTAGGAATTACAGAAGCCTGAAGGCACACACTCAGCGATTCAGGAACAGCTTCTTCCCCTCTGCCATCTGATTCCTAAATGGACATTGAACCCTTGAACATTACTTCACTTTATTAATATATATTATTTCTGTTTTTGCACAATTTTTAATCTATTCAATGTACATATACTGTAATTTATTTATTTTTATTATTATTACTTTTTTTTATTCTTCTATATTGCATATTGCCTTGAACTGCTGCTGCTAAGTTAACAAATTTCATAACACATGCCAGTGATAATAACTCTGATTCTGAAATAATTAAGTGAAGAGCACCAGATATATGCTGAATTAAAAGAGTAAATTGAAAGACAATGGAATATGAACAGGGTCTACATTGTTTCGATAGTAATATCTACAACTGGTATCATCCTAAAGTCTGTCATGAGCCCTGCAGTTTGCCATAAATTGTTGAGCTTCTAAGGTTTTTGTGCACCTGTATTTAGTAATCAATACCTTAACTAGAGTTGATAAGCCATTGTGTTTTTGGTTTAATCTTGTCAAGTTAATTGTGGCTGGCACATGTTTTCCATATTCTCTGATTATTTAAAGAGGACTCTGAGTCAGTTGCAGTCATTGTGATGGAGAGAATGAATTGTCTTGCACTGTCGTTCAGTCGCTCCTCCGAGGCTCTGTCAGTGTACTGACTTCTAACATTTTTTTCCCCACCTCTCTCTGTGAATCCTGCTGTTTCTCTGCTCTTGGCTCAAGTTGTGAGCCTGCCATGCATAGCTCCTGGGTTGAGTAAGTGCCGGCAACCTCCGTGACAGAGAAAGCCTGCTGTTCCTCGACACCTGTGTCCTGTCCTTCGAGAGCGCATCATGGCAGAATGCCTGCCACCAAACCTACAGACCAAGTTGAGGTTCTGAGCTTCCGCAGTGTATGTTCAAGATCTTTTCTGAAGTTCTCTGGGTCAACAAAGTTCATAACGTCTCCCATGTTACTCTTTTTTCCTGTGTTATAAGCTATCTTTCCCAGTTACACGCAATCTTTCCCAGTTACATGCTATGCTTTCGAATTGCATGCTATGTGTCCAAATTATTTCTTCAGTGGTTTGATCAGGGCATGACTACGCAAGTGCATGGACGTCAGCCTGTGAGAACAGTGAGTAGAGTTTAAAAGGAGACAGCCTTATAGAACAGGCATCAGAGGAGCGGGAGACAGAGTAGGAAGGCTTTGGCTCAACTGGGTTACGGCATTAATGGGTTGAGGCAAGGTAGGTTGCCTGAGTAGAATACAGACAGGAAGTATGTGTGTGAGGCTGGTTTTCTGTGCTCGGTGTCAGATGTGGGAGGCCCAGGGGATTCCCAGATGGCCACACCTGTGCCAGGTGTGTCGAACTGCAGCTCCTTAGGGACCGTGTTAGGAAACTGGAGATGCAGCTCGATGACCTTTGCTTGGTCAGGGAGAGCGAGGAGGTGATAGAGAGGAGCTATAGGCAGGTAGGACACCGGGGCCTCAGATAAGTGGGTAACAGTCAGGAGAGGGAAGGGCAGGGGGCAGGAGTCAGAGGCTAGAGACCACCCCTGTGGGCTGTAACCTTTGACAATAAGTACTCCTGCTTGAGTACTGTTGCGGGGGAGAGGGGGGGACAGCCTACCTGGGGGAAGCAACAGTGGCTACACCTCTGGCACAGAGTCTGGCCCTGCAGCTCAGAAGGGTAGGGAAAGGAAGAGGATGGCAGCAGTGATGGGGTACTCTATAGTTAGGGGGTCAGACGGGTGATTCTGTGGACACAGGAAAGAAGCACAGATGGTAGTTTGCCTCCCAGGTGCCAGGGTCCAGGATGTTCCTGATCGCATCCAAGATATCCTGAAGTGGGAAGGAGAACAGCCGAGGTTGTGGTACATAATGGTACCAACGACATAGGCAGGAAAAGGGAGGAGGTCCTGAAAGCAGACTACAGGGAGTTAGGAAGGAAGTTGAGAAGCAGGACCATAATGGTAATCATCTCGGGATTACTGCCTGTTCCACATGACAGTGAGTATAGGATTAGAGTGAAGTGGAGGATAAACATGTGGCTGAGGGATTGGCGCACAACTTCAGATTTCTGTATCATTGGGACCTCTTTTGTGGCAGGAGTGACATGTACAAAAAGGACGGGTTGCACTTGAATCCCAAGGGGACCAATATCCTGATGGGGAGATTTGCTAAGGCTATTGGGGAGAGTTTAAACAAGGATTGCTGGGGGCTGGGAACTAAACTGAAGAGACAGAAGAAGAGGTGGTTGGCTCACAAACAGGGAAATCTTGGGGACAGTACGAGAGGGAGGATAGGCAGGTGATCGAGAAGGGTCGCACACAGACCGATGGTTTGAGATGTGTTTATTTTAATGCAAGGAGTATTATGAACAAAGAGGATGAGCTTACAGCATGGATCAGTACTTGGAGCTATGATATTGTGGCCATTACAGAAAATTGGATGGCTCAGGGGCAGGAATTGTAACTTCGAGTGCCAGGCTTTAGATGTTTCAGAAAGGACAGGGAAGGAGGCAAAAGAAGTGGGGGCGTGGCACTGTTGATCAGAGATAGTGTCACGGCTGCAGAAAAGGAGGAAGACAAGGAGAGATTGTCTAAGGAGACTCTGGGTACAAGTAGGAACAGGAAGGGGTCAATAACTCTACCGTGTGTTTTTATAGACCACCCAATAGTAGCAGAGACATTGAGGAGCAAATATGGAGATAGATTCTGGAAAGGTATAATAATAACGAGGTTGTCGTGGTGGGAGATTTTAATTTCCCAAATATCGATTGGCATGTCCCTAGAGTGAGGGATTTAGATGGGGTAGAGTTTATTAGGTGTGTTCAAGAAGGTTGCTTGACACAATATGTAGATAAGCCTACAAGAGGAGAGGCTGTACTTGATCTGGTATTGGGAAATGAACCTGGTCAGGTGTCAGATCTCTCAGTGGAAGAGTACTTTGGAGATAGTGATCACAATTCTATCTCTTTACCATAGCATTAGAGAGGGATGGGAACAGACAAGTTAGGAAAGTGTTTAATTGGAGTAAGGGGAGATATGAGGTTATCAGCAGGAACTTGGAAGCGTAAATTGGAACAGATGTTCTCGGGGAAATGTACGGAAGAAATGTGGCAAATGTTCCGGGGATATTTGCATAGAGCTCTGCATAGATACGTTCCAATGAGACAGGGAAAGGATGGTAGGGTACAGGAACTGTGGTGTACAAAGGCTGCTGTAAATCTAGTCAAGAAGAAAAGAAAAGCTTATGGAAGGTTCAAAAAACTAGGTAATGTTAGAGATCTAGAAGATTATAAGGCTAACAAGAAGGAGGCATAAGAAGGCCTTGGCAGACAGAATTAAGGAAAACCCCAAGGCATTCTACAAGTATGTGAAGAGCAAGAGGATAAGATGTGAGAAAATAGGACCAATCAAGTGTGACATTGGGAAAGTGTGTATGGAACCGGAGGAAATAGCAGAGGTACTTAATGAGTACTTTGTTTCAGTATTCACTATAGAAAAGGATCTTGGCAATTGTAGGGCTGACTTACAGTGGACTGAAATGCTTGAGCATGTAGATATTAAGAAAGAGAATGTGCTGGAGCTTTTGGAAAGCATCAAGTTGGATAAGTCACCGGGACCGGATGAGATGTACGCCAGGGTACTGTGGGAAGTGAGGGAGGAGATTGCTGAGCCTCTGGCGATGATCTTTGCATCATCAATGAGGACAGGATTGGTTCCGGAGGATTGGAGGTTTGCGGATGTTGTTCCCTTATTCAAGAAAGGGAGTAGAGATAGCCCAGGAAATTATAGACCGGTGAGTCTTACTTCAGTGGTTGGTAAGTTGATGGAGAAGATCCTGAGAGGCAGGATTTATGCCTCTCCAAATGTTCATAATGTGATTAGGAATAGTCAGCATGGCTTTGCCATTGACTAGCCCCTTGTCTGTGGTGTTGCTGGTGCACAGTTCTCTCATAGGTCAGGGTTACAGACCTACCCTTGCTGCTCAGGATTAGAAAGACAACAAGTCGCACAGCATAGGAGTAAGTCCTTTGGCACTGTCCATGCTGACTGTCAATCCAATCATTTATACTAATCCCAAATTAATATATATTTTATTAAGTCCCCCAGATTCTATCACTCACCCTCACATCAAGAGAAATTTATTGCGCCCAATTAATGTACCAACTAGTATGTCTCTGCAATGTTGGAGGAAACCTGAATAACCAGAGGAAATCCATATTAACAGGGAAAATGTGCATATTCCGGGCAGGCAGCAGGCTCTGAACCAGCTAGCATTTTTCCTTTTTAAATCTTTTTATTGAATTAGTACACAAAAGGTAAACCATGTAGACACTAATACACTGTTGCAATATAAATTTACAAGAGATATTAATACACAAAAAAAGTTAGTACAAACAGTGCAGTTTAGATATAAAATAACAAGGTAATATAATAGTATTACTAATTTTCCATACATATCAATAAAGAGAAGAAAAAACCCAAAAAGAAACCCCACAGTTCAACTAATCTAAAAAGAAAAGCAAAGCAAAGCGATGGGCTAACTAGGTATCAAGTAAACTTAAACAACTTAAAACAATCACGTCCTCAAACCCGACCTCCATTAAAAACAGTCAAAAAGCAAGAAGGGAATGTAAATATGAGCAAAGAGAAAAAAAAAATTACATTAAATGAAAATGTTGAATAAAAGATCTCCAGGTCTGTTCAAATTTAACAGAAGTATCATAAAGATTACTTCTGATTTTCTCCAAATTTAAATATAGTATCGTCTGGGGAAAACCAAAAGAACATAGTTGGGGCATTATTCTCCTTCCAGTGTTGTAAAATACATCTTTTTGCCATTAAAGTAAGAAATGCAGTCATTCTACAAGCTGAAGGGGGAAGATTACTGGAAATTTTAGGTAATCCAAAGATAGCAATAATAGGATGGGGAGAAATGTCTATATTCAATACCTTTGAAATAATATTAAAAATGTCTTTGCAAAAAGTTTCCAAAGTAGGACAGGACCAAAACATATAAGTTAAGGAAGCTAACTCCCCATGACATCTGTCACAAAGAGGGTTAATATGAGAATAAAAATGAGCTAATTTATCTTTAGATATATGTGCTCTATGAACAACTTTAAATTGAATTAGGGAATGTTTGGAACAGATAGAGGAAGTACTGTCTAGTTGTAAAATATGCGCCCAGTCATCCGCCGAGATAATAAAGCCCAATTCCTTTTCCCAATCTGACCTAATCTTATCAAATGGAGCTTTCCTAAGTTTCATGATAGTATTATAAATAATAGCCATTACACCTTTCTGACATGGGTTAAGGTTAATTATAGTATCTAAAATATATGTAGGAGGTAACGTCAGAAAGGAAGAGAGTATAGTACTTAGGAAATTTCTAACTTGGAGATATCTAAAAAAAATGTATTCTTGGTAAGTTATATTTGTTAGATAATTGTTCAAAAGACATAAGGGAGCCATCTAAAAATAAATCCAAAAACCGTGATATACCATTAGTCTCCCAAATTTGAAAGGCACGGTCCGTGGAAGAGGGGCAGCTAGCATTTTGATCATCTTGTCATAACCAGTTTGTTCACATTTTTTTTTACTGTGTGTTTTTAAATAAGTGTTGGTGAATACCCACACTGGTAAACTACAGAAGCATAACCTTGTTTTGTGGATCCTGAATTGGCTCGCACACAGAAGGCAGTGAGTAGTTGTAGATGGGTCATATTCTGCTTAGAGGTCAGTGACCAGTGGTGTGCCTCAGGGATCTGTTCTGGGACCCCTTCTCTTTGTGATTTTTATAAATGACCTGGATGAGCAAGTGGACGGATGGGTTAGTAAATTTGCTGATGACACAAAGGTTGGAGTTGTTGTGGATAGTGTGGAGGGCTGTCAGAGGGTACAGTGGGACACTAATAGGATGCAAAACTGGGCTGAGAAGTGGCAGATGGAATTCAACCCAAATAAATGTGAGGTGGTTCATTTTGGTAGGTCAAATATGATGACAGGATACAGTATTAATGGTAAGACTCTTGGTAGTGTGGAGGATCAGAGGGATCTTGGGGTCCGAGTCCACAGGACACACAAGGCTGCTGCGCAGGTTGACTCTGTGGTTAAGAAAGCATCAATCATGGGATTGAGTTTAGGAGCCAAGAGGTAATATTGCGGCTATATAGGACCCTGGTCAGACCCCACTTGGAGTACTGTGCTCAGTTCTGGTCACCTCACTGCAGGAAGGATGTGGAAACTATAGAAAGGGTGCAGTGGAGATTTACAAGGATGTTGCCTGGATTGGGGAGCGTGCCTTATGAGAATAGGTTGAGTGAACTCGGCCTTTTTTCTTGGAGCGGCGGAGGATGAGAGGTGATCTGATAGAGGTGTATAAGGTGATGAGAGGCATTGAACGTGTGGATAGTCAGAGGCTTTTTCCCAGGGCTGAAATGGCTCACAAGAGGGCACAGTTTTAAGGTGTTTGGAAGTAGGTACAGAGGAGATGTTAGGGGTAAGGTTTTTATGCAGAGAGTGATGAGAGTGTGGAATGGGCTGCCGGCAACGGCGGTGGAGGCAGATATGACAGGGTCTTTTAAGCAGTTCCCTTCCAGACCTCTCCGGGCGGAAATGATATCAGAGGTGCATTACAAAAGTCTCTCCCCGCGTGCGGGCTATTTTGTGAGCCGGTTCGTTTGTGTAGAAAGTGGGTCGCCACATAACCGCCCCCCGCCCCCAGAATCGGCGATACACTCCCAATGTCCACTGTCTGGATCACTCTCTGTTTGGGCGGTCTGCCTCTGCACCACGGTGCCTGGACCTCGACCGGCTGTGCCAAGTCCACATGGGCCAGTTTGAGTTGGTCCACCGTGAAAACCTCCTTTTTCCCCCCAATGTCCAGAACGTACGTGGTCCAGTTGTTACTGGTCACCTTGAACGGCCCCTCGTACGGCCACTGTAGCAGTGCCTGGTGTGCGCTCCTTCGTACGAATACAAACTTACAGTTCTGCAGGTCTTTGGGTACGCAGGTCGGGATCTGTCTGTGCTGTGAAGTCGGTACGGGGGCAAGGTTGCCGAGCCTTTTGCGTAGTCTGTCCAGGACTGCTGCGGGTTCTTCCTCTTGCCCCCTTGAGGCTGGTATGAACTCTCCTGGGACAACCAGGGGTGTGCCGTACTCCAGCTTGGCCAACAAGGTGTGCAGATTCCAAGCAGGACCCAGGGAAGCTCGTCCACCCAGTTAGGCCCTTTCAGGTGGGCCATGAGAGCCGACTTTAAGTGACGGTGGAAGCGTTCCACTAGTCCGTTCGACTGTGGGTGGTAGGCAGTTGTGTGGTGTAATTGTGTTCCCAACAGGCTGGCCACAGCCGATCACAGGCTGGAGGTGAACTGGGCGCCTCTGTCGGAGGTAATGTGGGCCGGTATCCCGAAGCGTGCTACCCAGGTTGCAATCAGTGCTCGGGCGCAGGAATCAGCGGTGGTGTCATTGAGCGGGACCACCTCTGGCCATCTCGGGAACAGGTCTACCATAGTTAGGAGGTACCACGCTCCTCGCGACACTGGCAGGGGCCCCACAATATCCACATGAATGTGGTCGAACCTCCGGCTGTGGCGGGACTTTGGTGTGCCGCTGCAGCTTGGCTATTTGGCACTGAGTGCACGTTTTGGCCCATTTGCTGACCTGTTTGTGAAGTCCGTGCCACACGAGCTTGCTGGAGACCAACCAGACAGTTGTCCTGATAGATGGGTGCACCAAGCCATGTATGGAGTCGAAAACTCGCTGCCACCAGGCTGCCGGGACGATGGGGTGAGGTTGGCCGGTAGTCACGTCACACAGGAGGGTCTTCTCACCTGGGCCTACGAGGAAGTCTTGCAGCTGCAAACCCGAGACTGTGATCCTGTAGCTGGGCATCTCGTTGTCTGCCTGCTGCGCCTCCGCCAGTGCTGCATCGTCCACCCCCTGGGACAGGGCCTGGATAGCTGGTCTGGAGAGTGCATCCGTCATGACGTTGTCCTTTCCCGAGACATGCTGGATGTCCGTCGTGTACTCGGAGATGTAGGACAGATGCCGCTGCTGGCGGGCCGACCAGGGATCGGACAACTTCTTGAACGTGAAGGTCAATGGTTTGTGGTCTGTGAACGCGGTGAATGGCCTGCCTTCTAAGAAGTACCTGAAATGCTGGATTGCCAGATATAGTGCCAACAGTTCCCAGTCGAAGGCATTGTACTTGAGTTCGGGTGGCCGTAGGTGCCTGCTGAAGAACGCCAGGAGTTGCCAGCGCCCCCCCGAAGAGTTGCTCCAGCACCCCACCGAATGCTGTGTTAGATGCGTCCACTGTGAGGGCGGTTGGAACGTCCATTCTGGGGTGCACCAGCATCGCGGCGTCTGCCAATACTTCCTTGGCTTTAACGAAACCGGCTGCGGCCTCTTCGTCCCAATTAATGTCCTTGCCTTTACCCGACATCAGGGTGAACAAAGGGCACATGATACGGGCTGCTGAGGGGAGGAAGCAGTGGTAGAAGTTCACCATACCAACGAACTCCTGCAGGCCTTTGACTGTGTTGGGCCAGGTGAAGTGGCAGATTGCGTCTACCTTGGTGGGCAGAGGTGTTGCCCCGTCTTTGATAATCCTGTGGCCCAGGAAGTCGATGGTGTCGAGTCCAAACTGACATTTGGCCGGGCTGATCGTGAGGCCGCAATCACTCAGGTGGGGGTAGAGCTGGCAGAGGTGGGACAGATGCTGCTGACAACTACTGCTGGCTATGAGGATGCCGTCCAAATAGATGAACGCAAAGTCCAGGTCGCGTCCCACCGCATCCATTAGTCGCTGGAACATCTGTGCGGCATTCTTCAGGCTGAATGGCATTCAGAGGAATTCGAACAGGCTGAACGGAGTGATGAGTGCTGTTTTGGGGATGTCTTCCAGGTGTACCGGGATTTGATGGTACCCCCGGATGAGGTCTACTTTGGAAAAGATGCTTGCCCCATGCAGGTTTGCTGCAAAGTCCTGTATGTGTGGCACGGGGTAGTGGTCTGGAGTTGTAGCCTCGTTCAGTCTGTGGTAATCGCCGCATGGTCTCCAGCCCCCGGCTGCTTTGGGCACCATGTGCAGTGGGGAGGCCCATGGGCTGTCGGACCGCCGTACGATCCCCAATTCCTCCATCCTCTTGAACTCCTTCTTCGCCAGGTGGAGCTTGTCCAGGGGAAGCCTTCATACGCAGGCATGGAGGGGTGGCCCCGGGTCGGAATGTGGTGCTGTACTCCGTGTCTGGGCATGGCTGCCGTGAACTGCGGTGCCAGAACCGATGGAAAGTCCGCCAGAATTCTGGTGAATTTGTTGTCAGACAGTGAGATGGAGTCCAGGTGTGGGGCCAGCAACTTGGCTTCACCCAGGGAGAACATCTGGAAAGTCTTGGCATGGACCAGTCTTTTCCCTTGCAAGTCGACCAGCAGGCTGTGGGCTCGCAAGAAGTCCGCCCCCAGGAGTGGTTGGGCTACGGCGGCCAGTGTGAAGTCCCACCTGAACCGGCTAGCGCCAAATTGTAGCTGCACTGTGTGGGTGCCATAGGTCCAAATCGTGCTGCCGTTTGCGGCCCTCAGGGTGGGTCCCATCGCCCTGTTGCGGGTGCCATACCCCGTTGGGGGTAAGATGATGATCTTTGCTCTGGTGTCAACCAAGAAGCGGTGCCCCAACTGTTTGTCCCAGACGTACAGGAAGCTGTCCTGGTGGCCAGCCGCCATAGCCGTTAGCAGTGGCTGGCCCTGGCGTTTCCTGGGAACTTGTAGGGTGGGCAACAATGGCAGGCTTCTGTGCCCCACCGCTGGTCATAGAAACACCACTGTTCATTGGCCTCTTCCCTCCTGCCTCTGGGTTGTGTGCGCTCCATTGCTGGGCCTGGTTTGGCCTGCTGTTGGGCGCGTGGCTTAGTAATCTGTCCGATGGACTCCCCGCTCTCCCTCTTGGCTTTCCACAGCACGTCTACCCGGGCCGCCACCTTCCGGGGGTCACTGAAATCTGCATCGGCCAGCAGCAGATGCACGTCCGCGGGCAGTTGTTCTAGGAACGCCTGCTCAAACATGAGGCAGGGCTTGTGTCCTTCAGCCAGGGCCAGCATCTCGTTCATTAATGCTGATGGTGGCCTGTCTCCCAAACCATCCAGGTGCAGCAAGCGGGCACCCCGCTCACGCCGTGAGAGGCCAAAGGTTTCTAAGAGCAGCGCTTTGCTGCATATTTGCTGCCTTTGGGGGGGGAGTGACTGTATGAAATCTCCAACGCGTGCGGCTGTCTCCTGGTCAAGGGAGCTCACCACGTAATAGTAACGTGTGGAATCCAAATATATCTGCCGAATCTGGAACTGAGCTTCTGCTTGGTCAAAGCACACGCGTGGTTGCGGCATCCAGAAATTTGGCAATTTTAGCAAAACTGCGCTAACAGACGAAGAGTCAATCATCTTTGGTCCAAATCCCGTTTGGACCGTTGGGGTCACCAATGTAGCAATGTGCTACAGACAGAGCTAGAAATTATGACACGCAGTCTGTAAGTTGCACTCGAGGCTCGTTTATTCAATCTTCGCGGCGCTGGCTTTTAAGCCGTTCCCTTCCAGCCTTCTCTGGGTGGAAATGACATCAGAGGTGCATCACAAAAGTCTCTCCCCGCGCGCAGGCTATTTTGTGAGCCGGTTCGCTTGTGTAGAAAGTGGGTCGCCACAGAGCTCAGAAAAATAGAGGGCTATGGGTAACCCTAGGTAATTTGTCAGGTAAGAACATGTTCCGTACAGCTTTGTGGGATGAAGGGCCTGTATTGTGCTGTAGGTTTTCTATGTTATATGCTGTTTTTGAATCATATGCTATGTTTCCAAGTCAAATGCAATGTTTCTGTTCATATGATCTGTTCCGGATTTTCCAGCCCTGCACCAAGAGCTCTGCCTCTGGACTATCAGAACTGTTCTGGATTTACCAGCGCTGCCTCGAGCTCCAGGTCTGCCATGTATTTTTCAGACCTGCCTCAGGAGTTTCCCTGAGCTGTCAGGTGCCAGCCCTAGAGGCCGAGGTACTGTCATGACTCCTGTGGCTTGCTAGAGTGTTGAGCTTCTCAGGTTTTTGAGCACCTGTGTTTACTAATCAATACATTAACTAGAGTCATTAAGCCCTTGTGTTCTCAGTTTAATCTTGCCAAGTTAATTGCGGCTGGCACATGTTTCCCACATTCTCTGATTATTTAAAGTAGACTCTTTTTCAGTGCCTTAGCGGGTTCATTGTGTCAGAGAAATGAATTGTCTCATGGTGTCACTTAGAAGCTCCTCCACGGCCCTGTTGGTATTCCGATGCCTAACCTCCTGGGGATCCTGTCATTCCTCTGCTCCCAGCATGAGTTGTGAGCCTGCCATTTGCAACTCCTGGGCTGAGTAGCTTGCCAGTGACCTCCGTGACAGAGAAAGCCTGCCATTCCTCCACACCTGGGTCCAATCCTTCGAGAGCGCATCATGACAAAGTCACTACAAAATAGCATTGAAAAATAGGCCTCCACAGAAATACTTACGTAAATCTCCAGGAAGTCGCAATACTAAATGCCACTAGAATAGTCTGAAAGTTCCTAACAATTGAGAAATGAGTGTGCCTGGCTATGCCTATACCTCAAGTTATACTGGCTAGAGCTGAGGAAAAGATAGAAATGATAATAAGCAATAAATATCAAGAACGTGAGATGAAGAGTCCTTGAAAGTGAATCCATAGGTTGTGGAAATAGTTCAGTGATTGGGCGAGTGAAGTTGAGTGAATTTATCGCTTTTGGTTCAAAAGCCTGATGGTTGAAGGGTAATAACTGTTCCTGAACCTCATGGTGTGAGTCCTGATGTTCCTGTGTATTCTTCCTGATAGCAGCAATGAGAAGACAGTATGGACTGGTTGGTGGGTGTCTCTGATGATGGATGCTGCTTTCACTTACAGCACTCCATCTAGATGTACTCAGTAGTGGGGAGGACCTTACCTGTGATGGACTCGGCCATAGCCACTACCTTTTGTAGGCTTTTCCATACAAAGGTATTGATGTTTCCATACCAAGCCATGATGCAACCAGTCAATATACTCTCTACTACACAGGTATAGAAGTCTGTCAAAGTTTTAGATAACATGCAGAAACTTCGAAAACTTCTAAGGAAGTAGAGGCACTGCACTTGCTTTCTTCATAATGACAGTTACATGTTGGACCCAGAACAGATCCTCTAAAATGATAATACCAAAGAATTTAAAACTGTTGACCCTCTCCACCACTGAACCCCCAACAAGGACTAGCTCATGGACCTCCGGTTTCTAATCCTTGACATTGAGTGAGGTGTTGTTCTTGTGTCACCACTCAGCCAGATTTTCAATTTCCTTCCTGTATGCTGATCATCACCACCTTTGATCCATCCAAACATAGTATGTCATTATCAGTATGATATTGGAGCTGTGCTTAGTCTCATAGTCATGAGTAGAACAAGGGACTAAGCGCAAAGCCTTATGGTGCACCCACGCTGATGGAGATTGTGGAGGTGGTGTTGTTGCCAATCTGAACTGACTGGGGTCTGCAAGGGCGGAACTTGAGGATCTACTAACACAAGGAGGCATTGAGGCCAAGGCATTGAACCTTACTGATTAGTTTGGAGGGGATGATAGTACTAAATGCTGAGCTGTTGTTGATAAAGTGCATCCTGATGTATGCATCTTTGCTGTCCAGATGTTCTTAGGCTGAGTGAAGTGCCAGTGAAATAGCATCTGCTTTTGTGACAGGCAAATTGGATCCATTTCAAGTTGCTTCTCAGGCAGGATTCGGTACGTTTCATCACCAACCTCTCAAAGCACTTCATCACAGAAGCAAGTTACCACGTTCCTCTTAGGCATAGGTAATAATTGAAGTCTGTTTAAACCAAGTAGATGCTTCAGACTGCCAAAAGAAGAGGTTAAAGTTATGATGAACACTCCAATTTGTTGATCAGCACTGGTCTTTAGTACTTGGCCAGGTACCCCGTCTGGGCCAATTTCTGTCCACGAGTTCACTCTCCTGAAGGAAGCTCTCCTGTCAGCTTCAGAGAATAAAATCACAGTGTCATCAGGGACTGGCAGAGTTCATGAAGGAGACTCCTTATTTTGATGATCAATGTAAGCATAAAAGGCTTTGAGCACACCTGAGAGCAAAGCCTTGTTGTCTCCTATGTTTCCCTCTTTCCATTGCCTTTCCTGAATAAAAGTGCAATCTCAACCATCCACAATTCTCATCACAACATTATCTTTGTGCCTTTCCCCTTTCAAGCATTCCAAAAGTATAAACTTGCATATAGAGGGAAGAGCAACAAGAGGAAAATTATTGTGATGAAGCAAAAAAACTCATTCTCACGCTTAGAACTGTCAAAGATATACTGACAGCCCAAGTAGGGGGCATGTACTGTGTGCAGTGAGGTGGGAGTGCAGCACTTGTGGGGAAAGATCTAGTTGTGTTAGCACACAAATACAGGAATTGAAGTGTTGAACATGATGACTTAATGTTCTGAGATGTGTCCATATCAGTGCAAGGAGTATTGTAGGTAAGGCAAATGAGCTTGGGGCAGGAATCTACAGGCAGAATTTTTAAATTGTAACCATTAGTGAGACTTGGTTGCAGGAGGGCAGGACTGGCAGATCAATTTTTGGGGGTCCTGTTGTTTTAGACATGATAGAGCAGGAGGATGTCATGGCAGTGCTTAGACAGTACAGACTGGCATGCTCATCTACTGAGGCTTTATGGGTAGAATAGAGGAATAGGAAAGTGATGACCAGGTTAATGGGAATACATTATCAATCACCTAATAGTCAGTGGGACATAGAAAAGAAAATCTGTTGAGAGATAGCAGACAGTTGCAGGGAACATAAGGCTGTAATAGCAAGTCATTTTAACTTTCCATATATTGACTGGGATGCCCAAACTTTAAAGGGGCTGGATTGATTAGAATTTGTCAAAAGTGTTCAGGTAAGTTTCCTTAGTCAATACACAGAGGTCCCAATTTAGACTACTACTAATACATTGACTCAGGCCGACGGGGCTGGTGTCAGGCAATTTAGAGGGAGTACAATACTAGATCTCCTATTAGGGAAGAAGATAGGGTAGGTGACAGAAGTATGCGTAGGGGAGCACATTGGATGTAGTGATCATAATTCCATTCATTTCAAGATAAATATGGAACAGGGAAGGTCTGGTCCTTGGGCTGAGATTCTAAATTGGAGAAAGGCCAGTTTTAATGGTATCAGAAATGATCTTGTAAGTGTGGATTGGGACAGAGTAAGTGGGACAGGTTGTTTTCTGACAAAGGTGTGCTTGGTAAATGGGAGGTCTCAAAAGTGAAATTTTGAGAGTACAGGGTTTGTATGTTCCTCACAGAATAAAAGTGAAGAATAACAAGTTTAGGAAATCTTGGTTTTTAAGGGATATTGAGGTCCTTCTATGAAGAAGACACTGATTGCAAATAAGTATATTAACTATTTACGTATTTACAAACAAACCATGAAACAATCAACCAAGCATCCAAGTCAAATAAGTAATTATCTAAGCCCTCTAAGTTACAAAGCTACGACAATAAACATTCAATAACACGTCTAACTCAGGGAAGTGCTTTATTAAGCTGCCTCAATTTAATCTACTACAACAATAAGTGTGCCCCCTTTCTGCAACACACATTTCCAATGGTCCTTCAGCCCCTGGTCCTGACCCCATGGCGGGAGTGGGGGAAGAAAACTTCTTCCAAGCACTATTCTTGTACCCCTGGGGTGCCAGAATTGTGGCGCAAACGTCATGGGAAAAGGTTGCCGCATCTTGTGAATGGGCCAATCAGTGACCAGCACAGTGGAAGCAGCTTTTTACCAGCTGGAAGGTTAATCATTCACCTTACAGAGTGAAAGGTGAAATTCTGAAAGAGAACCTGAGAGGAAACTTCACTCTGTGGGTGGCGAGAGTGTGGAATGAGCTGTCAGCAGACATGATGGATGTAGGTTTGATTTCAACATTTAAGAGAAATTTGGATAAGGACCTAGATGGGAGGGTTATGGAGGGCTAGGTCTTGGTTTTGCATGTTATACATGGCCCAATGGGCCGGTTTCTGTGGCGTATTACACAATAATTCAATCAGTTTGAACAAGTCATCTTAAGAAGAGTCCTCACAAATATAAAAGAATTATGGATAGATTGAGAGATCTGCTGGAAAAGTTAGCAGTACTGTTTTTCCTGTGCAGTTACAGTGATATGAGTTCAATCCTGACCTTTGCCACTGGGTGGGGTTCCTCTGGGTGTTGGTTCCCTCCTACATCCCAAAGCCATGTAGGTTAGTAGGTTTGCTGGCCAATGTAAATTGCCTCTGGTGCATAGGTAGATTCTGTGGGGTGTTTATGGTAATGTGAGGAGTAGAAAATAGAACTGGCTTGGCAACAAAGTTACCAGGGGACAGAACATGATTAAATTCTGTATGGCACCATGATAATGTAGTTAATATCAAAGTTCAAGTAAAATTTCTGTATTCATCTGACAATATAAAACTTTTATTTTCAGCAAGATTGTAATGGCGAAATCTCCATGTGTACATTCACAATCCCAATTTATGACACCTGACACTGAATTGTTCCCACAAATATGGGCTCCCTTTCGAGGACTCGTCTTCTCATGTTCTCAGTAGTCACTGTTTATTTATTATATTTTTCTTTGCTTTTGTATTTACACAGTTTGTCTTTTGTATATTGTTTGTCCATTCTGTTCAGTGCGGTCTTTCATTGATTCTATTACATAGCTTAGATTTACTGGGTATGCCTGCAAGAAAAAAATATCAGGATTGTCTAAGGTGACATAAATGTACTTTGATAATAAATTTGCTTCCAACTTTTAAACTTTGAAAAGCAATTCTCGCAACTTTCATTCCTCACAAACAACAGGCACCCAATATCAGAGCACTGCAGTGGAAATTTTGATGGTGCTATGGAAGATTTGCATTCTGCCATGCAAGCTCAAACTGTTGACAGCATGTTCAAAGAAGCTTGCAGTGTACCATGCCAATCCAACAATTTTTCTTCCAACAGTTACTTTGATTCAGTACTATCCTCCTGAGTGACTGTTGCTCTGAGCTTGATGTCTCCTCACAGAATGACAAATTGTACTCTTAATATATTTGGTGCTGTCTTTTATCAGCCAGCCAGCTGAGACTGCTGCCAATAACGCCGAGATTCTGTTGTCTGCTGCCAGGCTTTCTAGCAGTGCACAAGATCATCTCCCAAGTCTACCTGCAATTTCTCTTTTTTAAAGGTTTGCAACCTTCCACCAAACATGTCGCTTCTGCTTGGGGAGTTTTGCATAGGGGCACAAGGGGAAGCAAACAACATGGAAGACAGACACAATGGAACTAGCTTATGTTTGTATGCATTTACAAAATCTGTAAAGAAGATTTAAACATAGTATGTTTTGTCATTGGATAAAGGCCAAGTAAATTCTGTGGTCAATCATAGAGGGATGTGTAAGATTTTTGATGAATAGGGAATTGGGGCTCTTGTTTACCAGTATCCTATTCAAGTTAGTTTCTGATGGACAACATAAGCAGAAAAGGCTTCTCTGGTTTGCTTCCTCCTTTTCCACTTCTTTTGCTGTCTCCAACTTCGCTACCATCTCCTGCATCTGCATCCTGTCAAATGATTATTATATAGTTGTGGTAACTTTATCCCCTCAAAATGTCATTCATCACAACTCGTGACACGTTGTTGTGAGTACTGTAGGTTGCTTCAGCGTTGACAGATAAAGGAAACATTGTTTCAGTACCTCAATGCTGAAACTTTCCGATGAAGTCAGTGTGTGTGTGTGTGTGTGTGTGTGTGCGTGCGTGTGTGTGTGTGTGCGTGTGTGTGTGTGTGTGTGTGTGTGTGTGTGTGTGTGGATTTCCAGCATCTGCAAAATCTCTTGTTTTTATTCAGCACTTCAATCGTTTGATCTAACAGCCTTGGGTTGGTAACATGGTTCATTGCATTTATGACATAAATGCGCATTAGGGTTCCGCATCTGAATTACAAGATACATAATTTGTGAAATTCACTTGTACGCTTTCATCCTTTGGGTTGGTCTAGTGACTCATGGTGACTTGTCTTATAATAATGACTTCAAGTTGTGATTTTCCCCACATACAGGATTGCTTCTTCTGTGTCCACACCATCAAAGCTTTTACTTTTAAACCTTCTTTAAAAAGTTTAATTTGATTACTTCAGCCTTTTTTCTAGAGATAAATGACGCAGTCAATTTATGTTCAAACTCTACTTCCACCCTTGTGCCTCTGCTATAATCCTTGTGAACCTTCTATCCATCTTCTAGACTTCTTGCAATGTAGTCGCTAGAATTGTATGCAATCATTTCAGTGTGTTAATCAGTGCTAAAGGTTTAACATTAGTTTCCAGTTCTTATAAAATAAACAGAAGTGTTTGTGTTTTTATTTTGTATCCTGGCTAATGCGAGTGATGTGTGTATTCCTTTGTTCCTCCATCTCATTTTGTCTATCAACTTCAAAGTTAACAGTGACTTTGGTTCACTGTAGTTCTATGGTTAGCTGCTGAACAGTGAGGGACTAGACCAGAACATGATAGTGGAGCACTCAGAAAAGTGTATTGTGATTCAGCTGAGTCAACATGAATGAGTTCTTGATGATGTGTCTCGTAGAATAAATAAAGGGAAGATACTGGATACAGTGTAGTTTGATTTCAAAAAAGAATTAAGTGTAGTGCTACATAAACTGTATCACACAAAATGAGGGCACATACGGTTGACGGAGATTTATAATCATGGGTGAGGGACTGGTAAATGAAGAAAATGAAGGATTAAGATAAATGTGTTATTTACAGGTTGGCAGAATATTCTAATGAGTGGTCTGCCTCAGGCATAAGTACCAGATCCTCAGCTGTTTACAATCTATATTAATGACTTAAGATGAAAGGGCTAGATATAATATATCCAGATATGCTGATAATACAAAACTTCAAAAAGAACAGTTATTTATAAACCACAAAGGCCAAGAAATGATGTTCTAATGCTAATTTAATGAGTTCTAGAAAAACCACTGTATTCTAAATTGCCATTTAAAAGAAACATGGTGTTGTCAAATTCCATTGTCTGACACCACACTACTGGAGAAAAAACTCTATTAATTTTCCTCCAGCTGTTGAGAGCTAGCAAAGCATTGGAAAGTTCACTAGTTCACCCTCAGAGGCAAATCTGTGCACCCTCACTACTCAGTACTGAAAGGATCTTGAGAGGCTCGTTGACCATGTTACACAAAGGAGGGAGGTATTGTAAACACATGAGCCACTCAGATCCTCTAGCATTGCGTATGGGTCACATAGCCAGAAAAGTCTTTAGTAGGAACAGCAATTACAGAAAATCATGTCCAGTCAGTAAAAAAAAATGACTTCAACAGATCTGTCAAACTGACTCTTCACAAGATTTCTCCACTCAATCTACTGTTCTTGCTTTCACCTTCATTAGTGTTCTGGTGAAACCAGTCTGTACAACACCAATACCAAGAAGACTAAAGGTCAGGTCTTGTCGATGTTCTTTCATGGTGGTTATCTATCGAAATCAGGCACCAAACTAAAGGGGTCTATCTTGGATTAACAGCTGACTCCCTTGGATGGGAAGCTACTGGACCTCATGGGTGCGGGACTAGCAAGCCCCAGACTCCAAGAGAAATGCAGCTTGTCTGAGGTCTGCCAAATGATTTAATTACACCTCTGCATAACCTTTAAGTATGGAAGCTGGACTACAATCAAAAGTACTCATGCCCAACAACTTTCCATTAATGGGGGCCTTCAGGTATAGTGGCACATTACAGTATTATTTCAACCATGTCCTAACAATGGCTTATAGTACACTCATCACTCTGATTCATATCAATAAATAGACACCCACTACAGTGTATAGAACATAGAATAGTGCAGCACAGTACAGGCCCTTTGGCCCACAATGTTGTGTTGACCCTCAAACCCTGCCTCCCATATAGCCCCCAACCTTAAATTCCTCCATTTATATGATATAGCCATTTGTAGCATTAAAGGAAACCCAAAACTTATTTCACTTTCAAACACACCATATGAAGGTGCCTGCAAATTAATATTGTACTTAACCATGAATTGCATAATATTGTAAGGGAACAGCAGCGAAGAATATTTATTCTATGCAATACATGGGGGGCATTGTGAAAACCTCCATTACAACTGCATCACAGTTAGGTGCATGTTCATCTTGCATAGCCTGGGGTGATTTCATTCCCTTTCATCTTCTCAAAAAGGCAGGAATGCCTAAGGTGTCCTAAGGTGTGGTCTGTTGCCTCAGAGAAGCCACTGAGAGGAGAATGCTATTGCACAAGTGTTTTTGACCCATTTCTAATACTGGCATCATGACAAGAGTTTAGATTATATGACTGTGTTTCACAGAGAGCTGGTGCTAGCAAGCAGCAATTGGGCTGAGTAGATTTTGATTCATTGTTTTAGTATATTTTCTTTGCAACTAGATGTTTCGTTCCATTTGTTGATTCATTTGTATAGTTAATACTGAGTGAAGCCGCTTGATCTAACAACTCTCAGTCTCTTATTCTTAACAAAGGTAAATTTGCCAAATGCATAGAAATGTAGATGCCATTACAAAACACAAGATGAATTCACACATAAATGGATCCAACTTAAAGCCTGTCATCATGTGCTGCAAGAGAGTAAAGTCTCTCACTTCATAATTCCTCTGACGTCTTCACACATCACTCAGAAGAGAGGATAGAACATAGTAACAAGAGTAGGTCACCAGGCCCCACAAGACTGCCCTGACGTTCATTATCATCATAGTTGATCTATGCTGAACTCAACTTGCCCTCTGTGCCTTGCTCCCCATAAATTCAATTCCTTAGTCTTTCAAATAGGTTTCTATCGCCACCTTAAATGTAATTAGGATCTGCTCTCCACCTGCCCACTGATAAAAGAAATTCCTATCATCTCGGTTGACATTGATGAGATCCTTATTTTGCAGCTATTATGTCTGCTTATCCGTGACTCTTCCACTAATGAAAATGTCAACCTGTCAACCTCCATACAATCCTGATTGTTTGAAGAAGGTCCCCCATCATTCTTCTCTACTTCCAAGGAATGTAGATACTTTTTGATGGGACAACTCTCCCATCACAGGAATGATCCCTATGAATTTCTATGGTTCTATATCCTTTTTCAGGACTAAACTGTACAGCACTTTACCTATGGTCTCACCGTCTTGTACAACTGCAACAAGACATCCCTATTCTTGAACTCCCACCTCTTTGTCATAAAAGCCAAAATCTTCTTTGCTTCTTAAATAAATCTCAGCCCTGCCTGCTAACCTGTTGTGCTTCATGTCCTAGAATACCTAGATCTCTCTGAACATCATTCACTTGCATTCTTTCTCCATTTGAATAATAATCAACCTTACAATTTCTCTTCTGTAATTGCACCCACATCAAACTCCATTTATCAGATTTTAGCCCAACTACTCAATATCTATATCTAATTTTAGAATCATAATGTGATCGCAACACGGCCTTCCAATTAGAATTTTGATAGTGAATCTGAACGTGTGATGCCATGTTATATAAAGTGTGCCATGAGTTTGTCAACAGAGCCCAAACATTACCTCCAATCTCAGCCTAGGTTGCACTTGTATCAGTAACAGTGGACGTACAGACAGCTTATAATGGTGACATGCCAATGTTGATTTTTCAGAAACCGTAAAGTAATAATGGTAAGTACTGTGACAAAAACAATCCTACAGGCAGAGCTATCAGCCAACTTGAACCAACTTTGTAAATGTGGATGTTACTGAAATTAGCCACTGCACTGATGGATAGACAATATTAGAAAGTCAAGACACCCATCATATTTTTCTGTTTGAAAAATTCCTGCCATTGAAAAGTCATTATATTTGAAGAATCAGAACAGGGGAGAGAAAGATATATTCATTTACAGATGACAAATCCATTCTTCTCTAGCAGAGTCTTCATGGGAATAGATACCAAAGGCTGAAGACTCCAGTAGCTTGTCATCAATTTGACTACAATTTCAAATGAGACCTGAGGACTACTGAATGTATGGTCTCAATCAAATAAAACAATGATCTTTTGCACCCATTGCTTATGTATTCACTGAATCAAGGAAGTATTATAAGCAAAAAAAAAAATCTGTAGATGCTGAAAATCCAAGCAACACACACACACACACACACACACAAAATGCTGGAGGAACTCAGCAGACCAGACAGCACCTATGGAAAAGAGCATAGTTGACGTTTCGAGCAAAGACCCTTCATCAGGACTGGAGGAAAGAAAGTTGAGGAGTTAGAAGGTTGGGAAGGGGGGGAAGAAGAAACACAAGATAATATGTGAAACCTGGAGGGAGGGAGGAGTGAAGTAAAGTGCTGGGAAGTTGATTGGTGAAAGAGATATGGGGCTGAAGAAGGGGGAATCTGATAGGAGAGGACAGAAGGCTATGGAAGAAAGAAAATGAGGGAGGAGTACTAGAGGGAGGAGATGGGCAGGTGGGGAGATAAGGTGAGAGAGGGAAAAGGGAATGGTGAAGGAGGGGGGCATTACTGGAACTTTGAGAAACCGATGTTCGTGCCATCAAATTGGATGTGACCCAGATGGAATACAAGTTGAATAAGGTGAATATAAGGTACTATAAGGTGCCTTTCTGATCTCATTTGCAGTCTGGTATCTTGCTTTATTCTCATCCAAAACACCTGTTAGTGTACTCAATGACAAATGTTCTTAAGTAAGCCATTTGATTAGTACCTTTAAGCTATGCAAAAAAGCAGAAATATTTGGCATGAAGAAATTCAGCCTCTGAGCTTCTTTCAAGAAACAGCAGATTTTAGTCTTGATAAAGAAGGGGTGTACAATGAGGCACGGCTTTCACATTTATTTTGCAAGCCTGGATAACAAAAATAAATTGATTTATTCAATTAGGTCTTTGGTTCTGAGAAGGCCCTCATTGCAATGATTGGTGGTTTCAGACTTGAGTTTATGATAAAGTTGAGTAATTTTCTGGAAATCACTGATAAATGTAATATGGATAGGGTGTAAGATGGCAGTAACTGCATCATACTGCCAGAACATTACTTGTAAGATACTGTATTAGTTTAAATGATTTTAAAAGGATGTGAAAGAATATGGGGGAAAAGAGTGTATGAGAACTTTTCCACTATCACAAAAGATGTTATTTTCTAATGGCATTCTCTAATTTCATATTTTGATATTTAATGAGGATTCAATGGTTAGCAGAACAGACAAGAGGTTCTGTGGATGAGAACAAGATTTCTGGTTGATATGTTGCCTCCTGGTTGCCAGGGTCAGAGACATCTCAGAACAAGGCCACAGCATTCTAAAGTAGAAGGTTGAGTAGCAAAAGGTCGTGGTGCACGTTGGGACTAATGACGTGGTAGAAAGGGCAACGAGGGCCTACAAAGAGAGTACAGGGAGTTAGGTACTAAGTTAAAGGACAGGACCTCCAGAGTTGTGATCTCAGGATTGCTACCTGTGCCGTGTACTAGTGAGGCCAGAAATAGGAAGACCAGACTGTTTATCACATGGTTAAGGAGATGGTGCAGGAAGGAGGAATTCAGGATTTTTGGATCATTGGGCTCTCTTCTATGGAAACATGGAAGGTGGGACCTGTACAGGTGGAGCGGTTTGCACCTAAACTGGAGCGGGACAAATATCCTTCTGGGAAGGTTTGCTAGTGCTACATTGGGTGTTTATCATAGAGTTGCATGGGGATAGGAACCAGAGTGCCAGAGTAGAAAGTGGAGTATTGTGGGAAAAGATGTTGTTAAGCCTACATACAAAATCAGGAATTGAAAAGTTGAGCATGCTGCAACTAATGTTCTGAGTCATGTATGTTTCAATGCAAGGGGTATTGCAGGAAAGGTGTATGAGCTTAGGGTATGTGGAATTATGGCATTGTAACTATTAGTGAGACTTGGTTGGAGGATGGGCAGGACTGGCATCTGAACGCTCCATTGTTCCATTGTTTCAGACATGATAGAGCAGGAGAGATTAAAGAGGGATGTATGGCACTACTGGTCAGGGAAAATGTCGTGGCATTGCTCAGACAGGAAAGACTGGAGAGCTTATATACTGAGGCAGTATATGGGTGGAACTGAGGAATAAGAAACAGATGACCATGTTAATGGGATTGTATCATAGACCACCTAATAGTCAGTGGATTTAAAACTGTAAATTTGTAAAGATTGCTGAATATTGCAAAAAAAAACCCAAGGTTGTAATAAGAAGGATCTCAGCCCAAAACTTTGACTGTTTACTCTTTTCCATCGATGCTGACTGGCCTGCTGAGTTCCTCCAGCATTTTGTCTGTCTAGGTTGTATTAGTAGGTAATTTTAATTTTCCACACATTGATTGGGACTCCCAAACTGTTAAGGAGCTGGATGGAATAGATTTGTCAAATGGGTTCAGGGAAGTTTCACTAATCAGTACAGAGGTTCCAACTAGAAGAAGTGTGATACCAGATCTCCTATTAGGGAAAGAGACAGGCCAGGTGACAGAAATTTGTGTAAGGGAACAGATTGCATCTGCAGATCATAATGCCATTAAATTCAATGTAATTATGAAGAAGGATACCCCTGGACTTTGGGTTGAGATTCTAAATTGGAGAAAGGCCAGTTTTGATGTTATCAGAAAGGATCTGGCAAGTGTGGATTGAGACAGGTTTTTTTGCAGACAAATGTATGCTTGGTAAATTGGAGGCCTTTAAAGCAAAATGTTGAGAGTACAGAATTTGTATGTTCCTGTCAGAATAAAAAGCAAGGATAACAGGTTTAGGGAACCTTGGTTTTTGATAGATATTGAGACCTTGCTGAAGAAGAGCAAGCAAGTACATAGCAGATATAGGTAGGAAAGAACAAATAAGATAGTTGAGTAGTATAAAAAATGCAGGGGAACACTTGGGAAGGAAGTAGGGAGGTCATGAAATTGCTCTATCAGACAAGGTGAAGGAGAATCCCATGAGCATCTACAGACATATTAAGAGAAAAAGATTGCAAGAAATAAAATTGGTCCTCTTGAAGATTAGAGTGGTCACCTATGCATAAAGCTAAAAGAGATGGAAGAGTTCTTAAATTTTTTTTTGCATCTGTATTTACTCAGGAGACAGACACAGAATCGACATAAGTGAGTCAGAACAGCAATGAGGTCATGAACCATATATAAATTACAGAGGAGGAGGTGTTTGCAGTCTTGAGGCAAATTAGGGCGGATAAATCCCTAAAGCCTGACAAGGTGTTCCCTCTGACTTTGTGGAGCCCTGTGTAGAAATTACAGTGGCTCTAGCAGAGATATTTAAGTCGTAATGAACCACAGTTAAAGTGCTGAAAGATTGGAGGACAGCTAATGTTGTTCCATTATTTAAGAAATTCTCCAAAAGAATAAGACAGGAAATTATAGGCCAGTGAGCTAGATATCAGTAGCAGTTAAGTTATTCGAAGGTATTGTAAGATATCAGATTTACAAGTATTTGGATAGACAGGAAATTTAGCAGTGGATGTTGTCTACATGAACTCCAGCAAGGCCTTTGACAAGGTCCTTCATGGGAGGTTGGTCAAGAAAGTTCAGTCTCTTCACATTCAGGATAAGGTAATCAATTGGATGAGACACCGGCTTTGTGGGAGCAGCCAGAGAGAGGTAGTAGATGACTGGAGGCCTGTAGCTAATAGTGTGCTACAGGGATTGGTTATGGGTCTATTGTTGTTTGAATATATATAAAATATATAGTGGCATGCAAATGTTTGGACACCCCGGTCAAAATTTCTGTTACTGTGAATAGTTAAGTGAGTAGAAGATGAACTGATCTCCAAAAGTCATAAAGTTAAAGATGAAACGATCTTTTCAATATTTTAAGCAAGATTAGTGTATTATTTTTGTTTTGTACAATTTTAGATTGTGTAACGCTTAGCTATATTGACTTGTACTTATCTCGGGGAAACCCTGTCTGCCGCCCACCCTGTCTCCTGGTTATGTTGGTTGCTGTACAAATGCCACCTGATTCAGCTTCAAACATCAGTCATCAGCCAGCACACAATGTATGTTTTACCAATTACACTTTATAGATATTACTAAGTCTATCAGATTAATAGAAGTTCAATACAAAAAAAAGGAATGAAAAAGGTGCCAGACTTACCAAAGTTCAATTTCTTCGTGCACATGTTGGAGCTCAGGGATCTCTTCCGGACCGCTCTGACCCCGTCGACTCGCAGCTCATGACCACCCGGAGTGATTAACCTGAGCTTTCCCCTTTGTAAATCCATGCTGACTGGGACCTATCCTGTTACTGCTATTCGAATGTGTCGTAATTTCATCTTTGTAATTAACTCCAGCGTCTTTCCCACCACTGGTGTCAGGCTAACCAGTCCCTGTTTTCTCTCTCCCTCCTTTCTTGAAGAGAGGGACAACATTAGCCACTCTCTAATCCACAGGAACTGATCCTGAATCTATAGAACATTGGAAAATGATTGCCAATGCATCCACGATTTCTAAAGCCACCTCCTTAAGTACCCTGGGATGCAGACCATCAGGTCCCGGGACTTATCAGCCTTCAGACCCAACAGTCTATCCAACACCATTTCCTGCCTAATATAAATTTCCTTCAGTTCATCCATTACCCTTAGGTCCTTTGGCCACTATTATATCTTGGAGATTGTTGGTGTCTTCCCCAGTGAAGACAGATCCAAAGTACCTGTTCAACTCGTCTGCCATTTCCTTGTTCCCCATAATAAATTCACCCGTTTCTGCTTTCAAGGTCCCAATTTTGGTCTTAACTATTTTTTTCCTTTTCACATACCGAAAGAAGCTTTTACTATCCTCTTTTATATTCTTGGCTAGTTTACCTTCATACCTCATTTCTTCTCCGCATATTGCCTTTTTAGTTATCTTCTGTTGCTCTTTAAAAGTTTCCCAATCCTCTGGCTTCCCACTCGTCTTTGCTATGTTATACTTCTCTTTTATTTACTGTCCTTTACTTCCCTTGTCAGTCACGGCCTCCCCTTACTCCCCTTAGGATCTTTTTTCCTCTTTGGAATGAACTGATCCTGCATCTTCTGCATTATTCCCATAGATGGGATTATAGATGGCCATCTACCTACAGCAGCGATATCAATGAATTTGAAAGAATGCAGAGAAAATTAACAAGAATGTTGATTGGACTTGAGGACCTGAGTTACAGGAAAATGTTGACTAGGTTAGGACTTTGTACTCTAGAACATAAGAAATGAGGGGTGATTTGATAGAGGTATATTCTTGCTCTGATAGCAATTAATTCCTCTCTGATTCTTCTATCATCTAACCATACTAACAATTTAAAGTTACCAATTAGCCTGTCTTTGGAATGTGTCAGGAAACTGGGAGAAACTGAGAAGAAACCCATGCAGTCAAGACCAAGCATGCAAATTCCACACAGGCAACACCCAGGGTCAGGACTGAACATGGATTACATTTATTGTTTCAGTCTTACTTTGCTGAGAAAGGCAGAGTGTGTCCTTGTTAGTGTTCTGGATAAGTAGTAATTGCAGTACACTACGTCAGTAATAATTGATTGTATTATATTAACCAAAGACTACTCATAAACCAGGGAAGCAAAGCATGGAAACAAAAGAAGATCTGCAGATGCTGGAAATCCAAGCAACACACATAAAATGCTGGAGGAACTCAGCAGGCCAGGCAGCATCTATGGTAAAGGGTACCACTGAGTTCCTCCAGCATTTTGTGCGTGAAGCAAAGTCTGGAGTTCTTGTTTCTGAGAGACTCAGTGACTTCTCTCTTTATATTCTACCTCTTAGCTGGTTTGGGCTTTTTCTTGTCAGCTGGTCCTCTCCTTCTTTTATCTCAGTGGGCAATGGCCAAATGAAGCAAACTATGGTAATATACGAGATCCTAAATATTCAGAATTATAGAGTGCTGTCAGAAAGATCCTGACAGCAGAATCTTACTTTTAACAAGCATTTTATGTTTTTCATTAAGCTTCTGGTGTTGGTACGGCTGTCGTAGTTATAATATTAGTTGGTGTTTGGAGCCCTAAGCAGGATTGAGCAAGAATGTGTATTCCCAAAATGCATCCTTTTGGGGAAAATGACCCCTGTGTGTTAAGTAGCAGCCGTGATCAGCTAAATTTGAATGTGCCTTGCAAGCTGCCAGTTTATCTGGAATTGATAAACTTCCACCAACAATACAATCCCTCCCTGTTAATGAATGTGAATGCTTATGGATCCTGAATGGGAGCTCTAATGACTATCTGTGTCCAGCCTAAATATAGATAAACTTGCAATGGCAACAAATGGCTGCGTCTGGACTGCCTACTTGTGTAGGCTAAAGGAAAAAATAGACAATATCTGATCTTGTGGACTCTAAAGTTTCAATAATAGCTGGCATATTAGGGACACTTAAGAAACTATAAGATGGGAACATGGATGAAAGAAAAAAAAATGGAGAGTTATAAGCTGCATAGGAGGAAAGGGTTAGATTGATTGAGAAGTAGGTAAAGAAGACAGCACAACATCATGCACTGAAGGGTGTGTATTGTTTTGTGTTCCTCATGTATGGTGTGCAACAAATGACGATAAAAAACATACATCTTCATATACAGCCTGGAATGATTCTGAGGGTAGGATGCTGAGAGAGATAACAAGCTAGACTTTAAAAGTGTAAGCCATCTAGAGTTGTGTGTGAGCTTTTATGTGAGATTTTATGTGATCTCCGATCTCAGTGAGAATTACCTTGCGGAAAAGCAACCTGTGTAGACACTGTCGCCCTCAGAAGAGTACTTAAGCGTAAACACTAAATGGGTAGATTTTTCAGTACTAGGAGCATCTATGCCTCTTGCGATGTTGTGGCTTGGTAGGTCCATGTAAATCACAATTGTGAATTAGTTTTGCTTGAAAGAAAGTGATTCAAGTTGCAGGGCACCTGCCTGTTCAGTGTGAACCACGTGAAGAGCAGACTTTCAGCCTGCAGCATGCTGAGCAGTCATATATCAATACATACTGAACGTGAATGGTCCTTCTGATAATGCTGTTTTATACAATCAGCATTAGTAAAATACAATCATTTTTGAATGAACAATAGTGAAAGCTTTTCAAACCAACCTAATTGGAAAAAGTTGCTGACGGTAAGTTTTGGATGCTCCACTGTTAAGTTGCAGAATTCAATATTAGGTCCAGATGGCAGTAACGTGCCCAGATGGATGATGAGAAGCTTACACCTTGTCTCGTTAGTTGTGAACACACCCTTCTCGTTACCCAAAATACAGGAAATCCCTGCGTCACTGAAGACCCAATTTATGGAAATCTGACTTTATGAAAACTGTCGCAGATTGCTGTCAGTATCAGTACTCAAGTCTCTATTCTAGTAAAGAATGTCAGAGAAAAAGCCTATGCCTTCTCCAAAATCTCCTTCAGGTAAGATTCTTCGGGATCACAAGGCTACCTATCATGAATACACAATTTCTTTTATAGAACTGCCAATAGTTTCCTCACTGATCAGCAAATCAGCTGACCTCATTAGACAAACATTTGTCACAGTTCATTTGCTGGTAACAACTCCTATCACTTAGAACACAAATAGACATTCCTCAATCTTCTCTTTGCAAAGATAGTCCTATAGGCTGAAGAGACAAAAGTAATCCATGCTTCTATTTTGCGAGAAATTATTTGGTTCAATTTACATGAAGTTCTCACAAACTTGTCTAACCCTGGGACACTCTGTATCTTGTCTAACCCTGGGACACTCTGTATCTTCAATGTTTGTGTCATCTGCAAACTTACTAATCATCTTATTGTATTCACATCTAAATCATAAAAGTATATAACAGACAGTAAGGGTCACAATACTGATCCCTGCATTATACCATTGGTCACAGGTTTCCAACTGCAAAAACTGCCCTCAACTATCACCATCCTAGCCAATTTTGCATCTAGCTGACCAAATTGTCCAGGATCCCATGGTCTCTTTCATTTTAGAACCACCTTCCATGTGGGACTTAACAAAGGTCTTATATCCCCAAAGGCCTCATCAACTACATTTTCTTCATTTGCACACCTGGTCACCCCCACAGAATAGAATCAGTCAAATTAGTTGTATTGTACGTCCCCATAACAAAATCATGCTAACTATTCCTAGTCAATCCCTGCCTCTCCAACAGTGCCTCAAAATTTTCTTCTAATATTTTCCTTGCTACTGATGTTAGTCTGACTGCCGTACAATTACCCTGGCATATCCCAGTTTCCCTTCTTGAATAAAGAGACTGCATGTTCTTTCCTCCAGCAATTTAGCAGTTCATCGTAACACAATGGAATACTTAGTCCAGTTTAGGTAATAGTAAATTGTCGATGATCCCTTTAAATAATTTTGTAACCTCTCCCTGCTGCATAATGAGCTTTTAAACCTGTAAAATCAATAGAAGGTATAGGTTGCAATGTTGGCAACCAAAATGGCAGCTTTGATGTTATCTACCTGCTCTTCATTCTTATGACAAACATTAGCCTCTAACCTTCACTCTTGTACCATTCAGAATGAATCACAGCTCCAATAATTACGTTTGTACATTTATCATACACAATTTTAGTTACCACATAGTCCATTCTAATGTTTCATCCTTCATATTTTATTGTTACTGTACTAATATGAAAAGAAAGATATATTTTTAAAATGTGTTCACTCAAAACACAAGCTTACCAAAGAAATCGAAAGAAATATGTATTAATTTTAAAAGCAGTAACTATCATTGATATTGTAATGAACATTGGATTTGATAATCATATTGTACAACCTGTGTTTCTTTCAGATACGAGTTGCTACGGCATAAATCCAAACAACCACTTGCACCAAATCCCCCTGAAGATTTAAATCTTTGGCTGACTGTTTACTCAGGGACATAAATGTACTATGAAGATAAAGGTCTTAACAGGTTAGATTAAACTACATCAGCTTCAAACAAATTATGATTTGATTAACAAATAATGTATTATGTGCTTATTCCTGGTTTCCAGCCTTTATAGTATTTTGAATGATTACTTGTTGTTTAATATGTGTTTGGATTAAAACAAAACTGATAGACAGATGTGTTGGTTGTTCTTGGAAGCTATCCTCACCTTGTCATGATTTTGTTTTCCAGCTATATTCCATTATGCAATAATTTCTTTGTGATTAAATCACATCAGCTGTATTTCAAAACTAACAAACATCACATCTATGCAACATGTCTTTTTTGTTCCACATCATCACATTAAAATATAATTTAAATGCAACAAACTCATGTTTTATGGATTTGTTAACAAGATATGGGATGAATGCTTACATTACTAGGCAGCAGCCATTGAATGCAACTTATTTCAAATTAATTTATGTTGCAAGAAGACTGGAAAATGTATAGTCATTTTTCCCCTTCAATAGCTTTAAATCAAGCTAACATACAATATTTCTTAAACAATAGTGGCATGGGTAGTTAAAATCAGAAGATCTTCTGAAAAATAGAGATCTGACAATTCCAAAGAGCCCTTTAGAAAATGAGCATGAGGAAATACTTTTTATTGAATTATTATTGCAGTTGCCAGGGCATAACTAGGTGAATGTTGCTGACTATGTTCTGCTGAAGATGAGCTAGAATTTCATCAATCATTGTGCAATGGCAAGAATGTGAGTTATATACTTATAATAATTATTAAAATCCAGCTATGAGTTCATACTACCAAATTTCCTTTGGTAAAATTAAATTTATTCTCAGATAGAAGGTCCATCATTCACATTGAGATGTTTCATTGTAAACTACTTTTCATTATCTGCAATCTATTTTCACTTAACAATGCTGATGATTAAAATATAGAAATATAGAAGATAATAATCTAATAAATTGAACCCTGGTATGAGGATTATATTTTCAAGCAGTCATAAGCATATTACGAATTCTAAATTCTAATTAAAATGTAAAGCATGATAATGCTTTGTACATTTGTGGTGGTTTCATAAAATTTTGGATTGAGAATTTCAACTTTTGATTATAATTATATGGAATGTTTAAATGTATACTAATGCCAAATTGTCATGACCTTAATTTAGTTAAATCTCCCTTCTTGTAAATTAGCTTGAATACTTCTTTCCCTAATCTGAAAACTAATGCTATTAATAAGGTAGATTGATGGGAAGAGTTCTTGAATGTATGAGAGGTGACAATATTATAGAGATTGGATTAGATAATGAATTTCATGATGCTCATCATTGTTCTAGTTTTATTGCTATTGTTTATCCTTTGAGTTAGAAAATAACTACAATATTACAAGCTGGTTAGTTTCAGTGAGCATTTAAATAGCTGATCAGGTGATTTGCACTTTAAATTGTATGTGGTATATGATGCACATGCTGCTGTTGCAAGATGTACATGTGTTATGTACAATATATGCATTATTATCCTTCAGTACCTCTCTTCTACCCAGCGTGGATAAGGCTTCACCTGATGGAATAGCCATGAATGAGATGTTCCCAGGAATTTTAGATAAATGATTAACTGCTAACTTGGGAAGTTTTAGGAATGTTTCATCTAGCCTTCTTAAGAGTGCACCCCTTTATTGATCACTCAATGGGCAGCACAGTAGCGGTTAGCACAACACTTTAAAGTACCTACGATCCGCATTCAATTCCTGCCGCTGTCTGTAAGGAATTTGTACGTTCTCCGTGTGACCACGCGAGCTTCCTCCGGGTCCTGCAGTTTTCTCCCACAGTCCAAAGGCATACCAGTGGGTAAGTTAATTGGTCATTGTAAATTCTCCCGTAATTAGGCTCAGATTAAATTGGGGGAATTGCTGGGCAGTGTGACTCAAAGGGCCGGAAGATCCAATTCCATGCTGTACCTCAATAAATAAATAAAAATAAATTTTCGTGTCACGGTCAATCCATCTCAATCTTGGTCTTATTATCAGAGTGTGGATATTTGGAAAGTCGTCTAATGTGAGAATCTTACTATCTGGTACTTAGTTCTACTATCTTCTCCTCTCCAGTTTCCTCTGAAATCCATTTGGAGGTGGTCTGCATCTGAACATTATACCTGATGCAGACCACCCTGCTGAATATCCAGGGTTTGAATGCATGCACACATCGGAATTGACAAAATATTAGTTTTATAGACTTTTTGCTTCTTCACTGACTGATACCTATGCAGCACCATTTTTTTTGATATAATCTGTCTGGTTTCACATACGAAAATGATATTGATTTCATTATCTGTAAAAGCTGCATGTTATAGTGTATTGTCGACGTGTAACTGGTCCACCCTGAATGGAGTTGCTATTCAGTGTGTTGGTGAGCTCTGCACAAAGCTTTTGAACTATAGGCTGACAAACTATTTCTGTTTGAATTTGATAATAAGCAGAAGAGAAAGATGAAGAGTCCATACAATTTCACACTCAACATATGACATTCAAGAAACAGTCAGCGTCATCACAATATGGGCAGTGCAGAAAATATCATACTGAAGGAAACTCTAGTTAACTCACAGCCCAGCTTGAGTCAGTGGAATACTGAAAATACTGAAAATGATTCATGTGTAAATTATACAGTAATCAAGAAAAAGATGCACTATTAAATGCAAATGTTCAAAGCTTTGGCTTGAATTTCCACTGCATCTTCAGCACAACAGAAATTTCATTTCACTGCCTCATTGTTAATATGCATTAATGTGGAATTGCTCTTTCTATGCAGTAGATGCAAACTAACGCCATTGCGGATGTGTGTGAATAGTATTTCTAAGTATTGGTACCATTTTAATAAATATCTGTCAATCAACCATGCTGTCAACAATTTAATATACTGGAGCTGGCCAATACTTTAAGAATTCTTTTGGACACAGACTTTCCTTTCTTTTCCAGTTTTTCCTTCCCCTTCTTAAACTGTATGAAAACGAGGTTGATCTTTCATTGTTTTTAGTTCACCTTACTATTCAATGTGCTGGTTGGTAGTGCAGTGGCAACCACACTGGACTTCAAGGCTAGTGGTCCTGTGTTCGAATCCGGCCAGCCCTTTGCACTTTTCTCATCAGAGTTGGGTTCAACATCGAGCTAGCAACTCGGCCTTGTAAAAATAAAATCAGACAAATGCTAAAGAAACGACAAGGTTGCTGCCTGTTGCACCATAAGGCATAGAGAGGAACAGCGGCAAATACTACTCAATCCTTCTCTTACTTTCTCCTAAATTCTTAAATGTCATTGCTCTGACCTGCCATGTATTCGGGTCACAGGTACCTTGGCTGTAATACCTGTAAATGGGTGAGAAATCCAGACAGAACTGGGCACGGTGGTAGTACAGCGGTTAGCATGATGCCATTACAGCTCAGGATGTTGGTGTCTGGAGTTCCTCCCCGTGGAATGTGTGGGTTTTCTCCAGGTGTTTCAGTTTCCTCCCACAGTCCAAAGGCAAACCAGTCAGTAGGCTAATTGGTTGTTGTGAATTGCCTTGTGATTAGGTTGTTAAATCGGTGGGGTGCTGGGCGACGTGGCTTTAAGGTGGAAGGACATGCACCGCACTGTATCTTTAAATAATAGTAGTAATTCACACACGTTTTAATTTATTTTCCAGATTTCTGCCTATTGGTAAAGCTATCTATCTGTTAGTAGAGTAGGAAGTGCAATGTTACCAACCTGAATGAGAGCAGACAGAGACAGAGGGAGGGGAGTGATCAGACTGTTGTGTAACTGATTGCAGGATATAAATAGTTTGCTGCCTCGAGGTAAGTTTGCTGATCGAGGAGATCAGAGACGATAAATGTAGATGAGTGAGAAGGCAGATGAATTGAGTTGAGTGAGACTTGAAAGGTTTTTTCAGAGTCGTTTATAGGATCTCTCGGAAGTAATGCTGCTCTGGCTCGGTAACACTGCAGTAGAAATGATCCAGCACATGTCATAAGTTAAATTCGTTACACAGGGTCTCCTTAAAATGGTTTTATTAACAAACTCGCCCATGGATTGATCGCCCTGCCACAGTTTCCATTAAAATTTAAAGTGGGTTCATTTTGAAATAGTGTACTCGTATATTCAGTGCTTTTATTGAGCTGAGTGGGACAGGGACACGTGTAAACAATTGGAAAGTTCCCCTGCTACAGCAACAGCTCATTCACTCAAGAGCTAACATTTGCTATTTCAAAGTTTGCGATGATTCAGCCAATTGCTATTACCACTCCCATAAATTAAGCAGGGATTAAGCATTTCAAAAAATTTTTGAAAGATCATTGAAAACAGATAAAATGTGATTAATATTATTTATACACAAATTGTTGTTATATTTTAATTTGTGTAATATAAATGCCTTGATTAAGTTTCTTTTGATGCACCATGCAAAGCCAAGATGAGATATTTTTATTCTTAAAGCAAGTACAAGCTCCTACAATCACTGTTGTATCAACATATTAGTAGAGAATAAACACAATTCAAAACTAAACTTGGATTGTTATTTGAAAATATCACATCAGGTTGCTGTAATGCAATATGTGCATGAGTGCAATAAAACTAGTTAATTGAAGTAGTATAAATTGAATAAAATTTTAGTCAATGAAATTGTGAACTTTTTATTTATTCATGCATTCAACACATCTGTACCAGATGATATTTATTGGACTACACAGCAGGGGAAGAAGTCAGTGCTGTGGCTGGTGGCCTTAAAAGGAGGAGTAAGTTCAAAGTATCAACCTTTAACCATAACCACATGACATTCAAAGCAGGATGGACCAATGCAAGTAGGTATTGCATACATATTTTTCTTTGCTGTTTATTTATGTACTGTTGATTAGGTCTTGCATTGGAAAAGGACTTCATATCGCAGAATGTGCAATGTAAATGCAAAGGTGTGGAGTTGCTGGGGAAACAAAGCTATAGATGGGAAGGATAAAATGGAATAGAGACATGATTGTTAACTGTCATTAGTAGAAGAACTGAGCTGGAACAGGAATTGTAGTGGCTGGATCAAAGATGGTCAGTAAAGTTGGTAGAGGGATTGAGGCAGCAGTTTGATCCAGAGGTCAAGGCAAGAGTCAGCAAAGGAAGTGAGGGCTGTGGTGGGGATATTGGAATATAGACATGTGACAGAACCGTGTTTTTGTTTGTGTTTGTGTGTGTGTGTGTGTGTGTGTGTGTGTGTGTGTGTGTGTGTGTGTGCGCGCACGCGCGCACAGTGGTGTCATAATGGCAAAATTAAATAAGGTTGGGAGCAGGGATGGCTTGGGAGTTTCTACTAGGAGTGAGGTGTTGTACCAAAGGAGCGGCAAGTAACATGCCTGAGGGAGGTTTGCACAAAATGGTAACACCAAAACAGGCTCACAGTTGCTGTGCTAACTACATTCTGCATAAGCGACCAACAGAAAGCAGTATCTAGCAGCACAGAGGAAAAGTTCATGAGAAAATTTCCAAGCTTGCATGTCTTCTTTTCGATATCACTGCACAGATCTGGGACCTTTTGTGTATTTGCACATCAAATGAAAGAAAATTCTAGAAGGAAAATTGCATTACATAAGGTCCCTGATTTTGCATTATGCTTTTTCTTACATTGAAGTTGAATTATATAGAGAACAAAAATGTGATATCTGTAAATATATTTTTCTTTGTGCAATAACATTCTTAAGTATTCTTTTAAATAGTAGTTGTGGTTTTCAGCAAATTCAGCTAATTCTTGCATTGCTTTAGCTAACTTTCTTAGCTGTCTTTTTTCTCTTGTTCGGAACTAATTGAACCAATATGCCATCAAGATGAGTTTCCGTCACCAAAACCATAGGGAGAACATTTTTTCCTCCAATAATAGATGGAAGACTATTCTGAAAAAAAAACATGTAATTTGTGCTTTTAGATGGCCCAATCAGTAAAACATAATTCTGTTACACAGATGGCCATATCAACCCTTAGGAAATGTCAGTTTGGTGTGTAGATTCCTTTTGCCAAAGAAAAGGAAGGATGTCACACTTTTAAAGGAGTTCTGAGGTAGTGTGCCAAAGAACAAACAAAATTCTTCACTATTTTATTTGAGGTATTGACTGGCTCACTGAGATAGTTTGAATACTACACCATAACATAATAGCTAAGATTTTTTTGGATCAAAAGGTTATAAAACATCCCTCAGTTGGGCCTTCCCGAATTAATATTCAAGTTAGAATGTTTTGCATTTGAGTTAAAGATTAAAGAAACATATATAACAAATAAAGGTATTCCTAATTCCAATATATTTGAAATATTGGCAGCTACCTTCCTCCACCTTCTGCATTATTTATTGATGAAGCATATCTTACAAGTTGCCAGGATTTAATTGAATTTATTTTCTCACCAATTCTCCTCTTCCTGGTGTATTGGCACATTACAGAATTAAAGTTCCACAGACATCAGGCACTCACATTCAAGAGGGTATTATTTATGTGTGAACTTAGTCAGTTAGTTTTGACAAGCTACTCCACCAAGGAAGCATTCCATCATAGACACAAGTACAACTGTGCCATTGTCTCATATGCACTCGTATTTCCAGCAGCAAGTCAGAGAAGCTAACTTCCTCCCTCTAAACCTAGTTCACAGAGGCCTATAGTATTGCTCTTACTGTTAATCTGATCACCTAGGTGAGCACAAACCAAGGTTGCAGTCCTGCTATTTCTCTTTTCCACAGTTCAGTGATATCCATTATAAACTTGCTGAACTATCAAAGAACAAATAGAAATTGAAACTGAGCAATTAATCTTTAAAATATATTACAAGGTGGCAATATATCAGATGGTGTGGGTGATGATATAAAAAGAGAAAATGCTGGAAATAACCCAGATGTGAGAGGCAGAGATAGTATTTCAGGTCAATGACTTTTCATTCAATGTTATATAATGAAATCCTGATGGTTGCAGAGTTTAATAAAAAGGCACTCAGAGTCATATTCATTTATTTAACACATGTACATCAAAACATACAGTGAAATACGTCACAAGCAAAAGAAAATCTGCAGACACTGAATATCCAAGCAACATGCACAAAATGCTAAAGGAATTCAGAGGCCAGGCAGCATCCATGGAAAAGAGTACAGTCGACGTTTCAGGCCGAGACTCTTCATCAGGACTCTGATGAAATGAAGTACGTCACTTGTGTTAACAATCAACACAACCTAAAGATGTGCTGGAAGCCACACATTCCAGCATCAACATAGCATGCCCAAAACACAAGCAAGAGCAATACAAGAATGACACCAAGAAAACAGCAGCAGCAAAAACAAGCCCCTTTCCTCCGTCCCACCCATCCAACCACTCACTCACATGCATAGACAGACTGCCAACCTCAGGACTGGCCGCACCTGAGCCTCCAGCTTCCCGCAGAATCATGAACTCTCAGAAGTCAGGCCTCCAGCTTCCCTGGTAATCAGCTGTTGCTCCCAAGAAGCATTTTTTTCCAGGGTTTAAGCTCTGAGATTGTTTCATGTCATTTCAAGTGTAAAGGAGAATGAAATAATTGTAACTCTGGATCTGATGCAGCATATAAAATCACACTAAGATTAGGAACCAATAAATATATAAGATAGCTTATATACATAGATTGATTACATGCATGTAAAGTGACACTAGGTTCTGGAGTGTCTGTACATAAGGTGGCTGATAGGAGATGAGAAGGTAGGTGGTGTAAGGTGTATTGGCATGCATTAGTGCATGCAGGTGTTGATCAGACTTGCCATTTGGAGAAAGTAGCTGTTTTTGAGTCCGGTAGTTCTGGCCCGGATGCTACGTAGCCTCCTTGCTGACAGAAATGGGAGAAACTATCTATAAGCAGGTTGGGTGGGATCCTTCATGATGTTACTAGACTTTTTCTAGCATCTTTTCTGTATATATGTGCTTGACGATGCATAGACTGGTGACAGAGATGCATTAGGAAGTTTTGACTACCCTTTGTAAAGCCTTCATGTCCACCACAGTGCAGTTTCCATACCATGCAGTAATGCAGCATTATTATGATTATGATTATGAGGACACACAGTCCCCTTTTATTGTCATTTAGTAATGCATGCATTAAGAAATGATACAATGTTTTTCCAGAATTATATCACAAAAACACATGACAAACCGACTTAAAAACTAACAAAAACCACATAATTATAACATATAGCTACAACAGTGCAAAGCAATACAGTAATTTGATAAGAATAGACCATGGCATAGTAGAAGTCTCAAAGTTTCTCGAAAGTCCCATCATCTCACGCGGACGGTAAACTTCCAGCGCCGCCAACTTGCTGATGCAGCATCCTGGAGGCATCCGACCACAGTCCAACTCCGAGTCTGTCTGAAAACTCCGAGCCTCCGACCACCTCTTCAACACCAAGCACCAAGCACCATCTCTGCCGAGCGCTTCAACCCTGGCCCCGGCAACAGGCAATAGGCAAGGCTGAGGATTTGGGGCCTTCATCTCTGGAGATTCTCGATCGCACAGTGGCAGGGGCAGCGAAGCAGGCATTTCAGAAGTTACTCCAGATTATCTCTGCATTTCTCACTGCTGTCTCCTTCAAATCCGGACTGTGCACGGCCCCCTAGTTACACATAATCAATATGATAGGATGCTCCCTACTGTGCATTTGTAGAAGGTCATGAGTATTAATGTGCATAGGCCAGCTCTCTTCAGCCTCCTCAGAAAGTAAAATGTTACTGAGCATTCTTGATTATGTAGGATGTGTTCTGGAATAAGGAGAGACAGTGCAAGCTGTGTACTCCCAGGAGATAGAAACTGCTCGGTTTCCACTGCTATGTTGCCCATTGTAAAGAGGTAAGAGTGTAAGTGGTCGAGTTCTCCTAAAGTCAATAGTCGTCTTGTTGCCATTAAGGAAGAGGTTATTTCCCTCACATCAGGCCTCGAGCTCTTCTACCTCCTCTCTGTAGGTTGTTTCATCATTGTTGGTAGTAGTCCCACCACTGTAATGACAATGTGATTACTCAGGCGTCTGATGTTGCAGTCATATATGAGCAGAATGTTCATCAACCAGTCCTGGGATACATCCATGTTGAGGATAATGGAGAAGGAGGAGCCCTTGTGTATCTGAGGTCTGTTAGTTGGGAAGGCCAACACACAGTTGCACAGTGGTGTATGTAGACCAAGGAGTAGGAGTTTGTTCATCAAGATCTGTGGGACAATAATGTTAAATGCTGAACTGGAATCTAGAAAGAGTGTTCTGGCAAAAGTGACCTTGTTTTCTAAGTGTGTCAGGGTCATGTGCATGACAGACGCTATGACATCTGTCTTAGAGAGGTTCTGCCAGTAATATCCAGCGTGTCAGCAATGGAGATTTTGATGTGTGCCATTAACAGCTGTTCAGAGCACTTCATGATGATTGCATCAGTGAGTAGTCATTTAGTTTTGAAGATGTAGAGTTTTGTGGTACTGGGATAATTTTTCTAAGAGGTATTATGTAACTTTTTGTGCTGGTCAGGGAAATTCTCTTAGTCCTTTGCTGTTCTCTTTATACATACTCCCTGTAGGAGACATTATTAGAGAGCATAAACTTGATTTCCACAGTTATGCAGATAACAGACAATTGTAATGATATTGGGTTTGCTGACCACAAGGTTCTCAACCCAAACGTGGCACTATTGATCAGAGATAGTAACACGGCTTCAGAAAAGGAGGAAGTTATAGAGGGATTGTCTACGGAGTCTTTATGCATGGAAATTAGAAACAGGAAGGGATCAATAACTCTACTGGGTCCCAATAGTAAAAGGGACACCGAGGAGCAGATAGGTAGACAGATTCTGGAAAAGTGTAATAATAACAGGGTTGTCGTGCTGGGAGATTTTAATTCCCCAAATATTGATTGGATCTCCCTAGAGCAAGGGGTTTAGATGCAGTGGAGTTTGTAAGGTGTGTTCAGGAAGGTTTCTTGACACAATATATAGATAAGTCTAAAAGAGGAGAGGCTGTACTTGATCTGATATTGAAAAATGAACCAGGTCAGGTGTCAAGTCTCTCATTGGGAGAGCATTTTGTGGATAGTGATCACAATTACATCTCCTTTACCATAGCATCGGAGAGGGATAGAAACAGACAAGTTAGGAAAGCGTTTAATATGAAGCTATCAGGCAGGAACTTGAAAGCATAAATTGAGAACAGATGTTCTCAGGGAAATGTGCAGCCGAAATGTGGCAAATGTTCAGGGGGTATTCAGGCAAATGTTTGGTGACGAGTGGTGTGCCTCAGGGATCTGTTCTGGGACACTTTCTCTTCATGATTTTTATAAGTGACCTGGATGAGGAAGTGGAGGGATGGATTAGTAAATTTGCTAATGACACAAAGAGTGGGGGTGTTGTGGATAGTGTGGAGGGATGTCAGAGGTTACAGTGAGACATTGATAGAATGCAGAACTGGGCTGAGAAGTGGCAGATGGAGTTCAACCCAAATAAGTATAAGGTGGTTCATTTTAGTAGGTCAAATTGATGGCAGAATATAGTATTAATGGAAAGACAGTTAGCTGTGTGGAGGATCAGAGGGATCTTGGGGTCCGAGTCCAAAGGACACTCAAAGCTGCTACGCAGGTTGAATCTGTGGTTAAGAAGACATACATTGGCCTTCATCAACCATAGGATTGAGTTTAAGAGCCGAGAGGTAATGTTACAGCTATATAGGACCCTAGTCAGACCCCACTTGGAGAACTGTGCTCAGTTCCGGTCACCTCACTACAGGGGGAATGTGGAAACTATAGAAAGGGTGCAGAGGAGATTTACAAGGATGTTGCCAGGATTGGGGAGCATGCCTTATGAGAATAGGTTGAGTGAACTTGGCCTTTTCTCCTTGAAGTGACAGAGGATGAGAGGTGACCTGATAGAGGTGTATAAGATGATGAGAGGCATTGATCGTGCAGATAGTCAGAGGCTTTTTCCCTCAGCTGAAATGGCTATCATGAGAGGGCACAGTTTTAAGGTTCTTAGAAGTAGGTACAGAGGAGATGTCGTGGGTAAGTTTTTACGCAGAGAGTGGTAAGTGTGTGGAATGGGCTGCTGGCGACAGTGGTGGAGGCGGATACTACAGGGTCTTTTAAGAGACTCTTGGATAGGTACATGGAGCTTAGAAAAATAGAGTGCTATGGGTAACCCCAGGTAATATCTAAAGTAAGTACATGTTCGGCACAGAATTGTGGGCCGAAGGGATTGTATTGTGCTGTAGATTTTCTATGTTTCTATATTTCTAACAAGACCTTAAACCTTATCCAATATAAATAGACAAGAGTACTCTCACTAATAGGAGATAATACTATCACTAGCCAAACCTTCAAAGGCTAATTCATTTCCCCGTTTATTCTCAATGGTGAATTTAGCTGCCAATACCCACTATTCAAAAGGTGGATCACCTCCACCTACCAAAGCGAAGACACTTCTAGCTAGTAAAGAAGTTTAAAACACAGTTCATATAACTTCAGTGATACAAATTTAAATCCATACGTTCTTAAAACTCACAGTGGATTTCTCTCTTAAACATTTCCAAATGACAAACCATTTCTAAAGCACAAAGCATTTCCTAAACCTAAAGCAGTTCTTAAGCATAAAGGATAAACCATAAAGCACAAAGCACAGATACAATTCTTATAAACTAAAAAGACATTCTAACAAGTTGCAGACAAATGAATCATCAGAAACTGAAGCTGGAGGAATGAATTCTAGTTAAACATTTGTTTCACATTTTTTGATGTTCTTTACCTTGTTCCTAATTATCCTGAACTGCTCTCTACATTTATACCCTTTCTCTCCCATTTGGGTGACTTCACACATATGATATTTCTTCAGATATCCTTTAAGCACAAAAGGTATAAAAGGATCTCTCAGAGACATAGATCTCAGCTAAGGTTGTAAATGCTGTAAAGCTAATTTCTTTGAGCACTCAAAACAGCCAACTAGAAATAGATTAGTTATTGCTACGCTAAATTATACTATCCATCTTTTCTGCAAACTTCCTTGAACTAAGCAACTTCAGAGTCAGCCTCTCTACTGGAGACAACCAAAATTTAACAACCCATTGTCTTACACTGCATCTTTGGGCAATAAGACACAATGTTGTGAGCTAATATCTGCTCTTCACAGACAGAACATCTTCTAAATACAGAGCTTCTTTGCAAAGATGTTTTATAGAGAGCACTTGCTTTAACTTCAAACCGTTATTTGATAGTTTACTTACATCTGTTTTTGATCTTACAAGTGGCAGTTGTGTTTAGAAAGCAAGCTTAGCAAACATGAGAAAAAAGCAAATATCCAAGAATATCCATCAAAGTGTATTTCTCAATCAAGCCTTACAAAGGTAATGTCCTATCTTCTCTGACTTCTGGTATGGGTAGAATAAATAAATGAATGAGCAGTAATTCCTAAAACTAAATGAAGATAAAGCTGAAATGTTCTTAGTTAACCCCAAAGCCAAAAGAGATAATTTCTTGATAAACTTGGGAAAGTCTCCCCTTGAAAATCAGATGCAACAAGCCTGGGTGTTATCTTTGATTTAGGTTTGAATTTTAAATCTTACATAAATAAAGTGACCAGAGCAGCATTTCTACACCAAGGTATATTGCAAAGGTATATCTGTTTCTGTCATGTATTACTGCTGAAAAACTAATTCACACCTTTAAATCGAATAGAATAGATTGCTGCAATGCACTTTTTACTAGCCTTCCAAAACAATCTATTGATAGACTTCAATTCATTCAAAATGCAACTGCTAGACCAAAACCTGGATGAGCATACATATCACTTCCATCCTACCTACTCTGCATTGGCTTCCTGTGTCTTTTAGAATTGATTATAAAGTTCTCCTCCTTGATTCCTCTCAATGGTCTGGGACCAGAGTAATCACAGAATTGCTTTTATCTTATAATCTTGCTCAAGCTCTCAGGTTTTCTTCCGCATTTCTTTTAATTTTAAGCAATCGCCCTCAAAAGAAAATTAGAAGGTCAGCTTTTAATAACTATGCTCCTAAACTGTGGAAACCAATACCTAAAATTATAAGGGATGCAGACTCAGTTTATACTTTTAAACACCATTTCAAACCTATTTATTCAACCTTGCTTGTAACTAACATCATTTTGTCTTTTATGTTTATGTTTGAACTTTATCCCATTGGAAAGCACTTTGAACCAAATTGTTTGTCTGAAAAGTGCCTCATAATTAAACTATTGTTATTATTGTTAATATTATTATGATGGTGGCTGATATGAAGCATTTGGGACAGCAGCCTGGATAAGTGAAGTTTTGAAGACATCTGTGAAAACAACAGTGAGCTTCTGTGCACACTCCCTGAATTCTAGGCCTGGGATGTTGTCTGGCCCAGCAGCCTTACAGAGGTTGACTCTCTGCTGAGTCCTTGTCATGTTTAGTGCTGTTACAGACAGTGGCTGCTCACCTAGAAGATGGGTTGCTTTTGTGCCTGGCATTGTATTGCATGCCTTGAACCATTCATGAAGTTGTTTGGAGCATCAGGGAGTGAGGCATCGCAGGTACAGTTGACTCTGGTTTTTCTTTGCATAGTCAATAATGCCTTTGATGCGGCATACACCAGGGATCGTTGTCAGTTAGGTGTTCCTGAATTTTTTGTGCCTAGGCAGCTTTTGCCCTCTTGATACCTAAGGTGAGGCTTTTCCTGGCTGCTCTGAGGGCAGTTCTATCCCCAGACTTGAAGGCAGCATCCTGGGCTTTTATTAGGGAGGTATTTTGCATATTTTATTGTATTGATGTAACTTGTAGCTTAAAAAAGCAAGTATTGACATGTGCTTTTGGGGTTGCATATTAACTCATCTGCAGAGATGCCTTACAGTGGTTGAATTGATTAAAACCTCATTGTAATATGTCATTAACCTCTCTGACTTCATTGTGAGAAAAAAGTTAAATTGAATGCATGTGCATTCTAAGGTACAACACTTACTCAGGTGGGAAGTCCAGCCCACTAGTTCAACTTTGTTTCAGGTTACCGACCTAACCATATAGGAAGAAGTTTATTTTCTAAATGCAGCATTAATAGAATAACAATAGATTCATGTAAAAACTGTCATTTCAGGTTAATACTTGCCTAAGTGGACCTGTTGCATTTATGTACATCATCTTTTATAAAAATAATTGGCAATCCTCCTGAACAATTTTGGCATAGCAAAAAATTATTGGAATTAGCAAAATACCTTATATATTAAATAATGACCTTCTTTCCTTCCCTAAAACATGTCTTCATAGAAACATAGAAACATAGAAAATAGGTGCAGGAGTAGGCCATTCGGCCCTTCAAGCCTGCACCGCCATTCAATATAATCATGGCTGATCATCCAACTCAGTACCCTGTACCTGCCTTCTCTCCATACCCCCGATCCCCGTAGCCACAAGGGCCATATCTAACTCCCTCTTAAATATAGCCAATGAACTGGCCTCAACTGTTTCCTGTGGCACAGAATTCCACAGATTCACCACTCTCTGTGTGAAGAATTTTTTCTTTATCTCGGTCCTAAAAGGCTTCCCCTTTATCCTCAAACTGTGACCCCTCGTTTTGGACTTCCCCAACATCGGGAACAATCTTCCGGCATCTAGCCTGTCCAACCCCTTTAGAATTTTATACGTTTCAATAAGATGCCCCCTCAATCTTCCAAATTCCAGCGAGTATAAGCCTAGTCGATCCAGTCTTTCTTCATATGAAAGTCCTTCCATCCCAGGAATCAATCTGGTGAACCTTCTTTGTACTCCCTCTATGGCAAGAATGTCTTTCCTCAGATTAGGGGACCAAAACTGCACACAATACTCCAAGTGTGGTCTCACCAAGGCCTTGTACAACTGCAGTAGAACCTCCCTGCTCCTGTACTCGAATCCTCTCGCTATGAATGCCAGCATACCATCCGCCTTTTTCACCGCCTGCTGTACCTGCATGCCCACTTTCAATGACACCCAGGTCTCGTTGCACCTCCCCTTTTCCTAATCGGCCACCATTCAGATAATAATCTGTTTTCCTGTTCTTGCCACCAAGGTGGATAACCTCACATTTATCCACATTAAATTGCATCTGCCATGAACCTTCCCACTCACCTAACCTATCCAAGTCACCCTGCATCCTCTTAGCATCCTCCTCACAGCTAACACTGCCGCCCAGCTTCGTGTCATCCGCAAACTTGGAGATGCTGCATTTAATTCCCTCGTCTGATTCATTAATATATATATATATCTTGGATCGCAAGACCCTGCAGCAGTTAGTGAGGTTAGCTGAGAAGATCATCAGGGTCTCTCTTCCCGCCATCACAGACATCTATACCACACGCTGCATCCGTAAAGCAAACAGCATTATGAAGGACCCCACACACCCCTCATACAAACTCTTCTCCCTCCTGCCATCTGGAAAAAGGCACTGAAGCATTCCGGCTGTCACGACCAGACTATGTAACAATTTCTTTCCCCAAGTCATCAGACTCCTCAGTACCCAGAGCCTGGCTTGACACCAACCTACTATACCATCTACTGTGCCTACTGTCCCGTTTATTATTTATTGTAATGTCTGCACTGTTTTGTGCACTTTATGAAGTCCTGGATAGGAATGTAGTCTAGTGTAGTTTTTGTGTTTTTTCTTACGTAGTTCAGCGTAGTTTTCATGTAAAGTAAAATTCAATAAACTTTAGCTAAAACCAATGCTGCCATTAGATCTTCTCTAATCGCAGCTGATTGTGCTTGGTATTCACGCTGGTCTCATTTACAAATCTCAACCCACCTCCCCCACCCCCCACAAAGCCATGATTTAAAATAACTTCCAAAGTAACACAGCAATCATGGAGAATATTGTCAATGCACCAACTGACCACTACCCATTTTCACATGTATGTATAGCGCATGCACCTGTTCCGATCAGTCTTATTACTTTTTCTTCTTACTTTTTAACTTAGTTATTTTTTGTATTTTTTTCATGGTAAGACGTCGAAGCTGCACCCTCTCTAACAGGCCGGTAGAGAGTTTTACTTGGGTTTTTAATGCTGGAAATAGTTACATCCCGACACGCGGGACAGAAGCATGGTTGCATTGTTCATTCCAGGGACCAGCTGCTTGTGCTAATGCCGGCCGGTTTAGCGAGCAGAGCGGCGGACACCCCTGCTGAAACCTGGAGGAAAACACACAGAGGATACAGAGCGGGATCACAAAGGCGAGGAAAGAGGACCGGGTCGAGACAACAGAGACTTATGGAGGAGAAGTTCGGTGGGTAATAAAATGGACGAGTTCAGGGCGCTACCCAGGCGTCAGAGAACATTTCGGGAGTGCAGTGTTGTGTGTTTCACTGGAACAGGGCTGCACGAGGACATACCCGATCAAAACTTCTCCATGGACGGCTTCCAGACCGTTCGGGCTGACCGGAAGTGCACTGAGAGCGGTAAGCGTAAACAAGTTTGGTGCTCGGCCTGAAACGTTGACTGCACCTCTTCCTAGAGATGCTGCCTGGCCTGCTGCATTCACCAGCAACTTTTATGTGTGTTGCACGAGTCGGGTGCTTACTGTTCTGGTTAACAGCAGATGGTGCAAGCCGGGTCATATTACGATCGAGGAACGTGTCTGTAGACCGGATATTGAACTTTTTACTGTTGGACTTCGGCCACATTCCACCAAGATACAACACTGGGCAGCACGGGAGGTCCTGCCTGTGGCCATCAAACTTGCAGCTCCTCCCGTGGAGGCTCAGACACCCTGAGCCAATAGACTGGTCCTGGACTTATCTTCCATCTGGCATAGTTTGCGTTTTGTTGTTTGATTGTTTGTGGTTTTCGTATTGCCATATTTATGCTCTTTTCTTGGTTGGTGCGGCTGTAACAAAACCCAATTTCCCTCAGGATCAATAAAGTATATCTATCTATCTATCTATGATACACACTCTTAAAAGTTGAATGATGTAGAATTCAAAAAGTACTGTCTGATTGTGTTTCGAAAAATGGAATCATACTTAATTTAGATGCTCCTAATTACAGCTGTTTAAACAAAATATAATTTATTTTCCATTTTCTGAAAATGTTAATTGCTGGGAAGTGACAAACCAGCTGGAATGGTTCAACTATATTATATGTATTTTTTTTCCTTTTTAAGATGATGCTTTGAAAAAAAAAATTGCAAAATACATATTAATGCAGCTGCTTATAGAAACTCTGTGCCATTTCTAGATGTCATGAACTACACTCTGATTGATGATTTGCATTCAAACACAGAGTACTGATTTTTCACTGAAGCCTTCAATAGAGACTGTAGTACCAGGAGTGGGATGGCGCATGTGACAAAATTTGACCAGGGTTACTGAAATCACAGAGGCTCACTTCTTTAAAATCTGAGAATAAATGTAATTGATTTTTGTGGAGGTTGAAATCAGTCATCCATCCATAATAAAATTTCCTGTTATTGAAGGAAAATAGCTAAAATGCTAAAACCCTTAAGTGCAGTTGTCTTCAAGTGATAGATCAATAAGGCCCCAGTGAGACAGTTGCAGATAGCTCTAATAGAGTATATTAGCACAGTTTGTTCAGATCTTCCCTTGTGTACCAGCATATATCTAAGCTGGTGTTTGGAAAATACAGCTTGCTTTGTCAATAAATGCAAGAATATAAAAACTATAAATGTCTTTAAGTGATTTCTTCTGCAGAGCAGTGAGCTTTTAGGAAAGCAGGTGGATGCAGAGCAAATTCAAGTACCCGGAGATCTAATGTACATGTTCAACTACATTGCTAAAAATCAATGTCCCAAGAGATTTTTAACTTTCCTGGACCTACAACAAGGCAGAAATGCAGGTGAATTTTTAGCTAGGTTGTCATATTTTTAGAGCCAAAACAGGGTGAATTACTTTGTAGATATTTAGCACAACTCATTTATTAACCATATGGCCTTTGCTCTGTACTCTAGTTAAATACTGCCAGATAACCACGTGCAGGAAGCTGAAGTTACAAAGAGAGTGGCAGAATTATGCTTCCTTCTCTGTGTATTTATGCATATTGAGATCTATATTGGTCAGGAAGTTCACCCTTACAAAGTAAAAATAATCATCATGGAATAATGGTTGTTATGTCTGTAGTACAAGAGAATCTGAAGTTATGCTACAGCTTCACAAAGTCCTGTTTAGATCACACTTGAGCAGCTCTGCAAAGCCTATCTTTAGGAAGAATACTGTGACCTTGGAATGACTGTAGTAGATTAACTGAAATGCTACCTGACTCCAAGGGTTATGTACGAAGAACAATTATGGCAATTGAATTTGTATTACCTGGAATTTAAAAGGTTAAGGAATGATGTAATTGAAGTTTTTATAGTAATTGGAACTGATGGGAAAAAAACTATTCCCAACGGTTGGGAAATTTGAAGGCTTGGGGGCATAATCTAAAAGTTACATTTCAGTGTTTCAGGATTGGTTATGAAGGCATACAGACTCATTCTGGTAGCATGTAATTGACATAAGGTCTACAGTTAACTTTAAATTTGAATTGACTATTTTTATAATTATGGGATGAAAGAAAAAAGCAGGAATATGGAATTGGTTCACAAATCATGGCAAAAGCACAAGCAGCCAAGAAGTTTATTCTTGGTCCTTTGTTCCTTAACGAAGTGTCCCCACGGATCTTGCAGGACGCTAGTTCAGAAATTGCAGAACCCGGGCAGGGATGTTTAAAACATCCTTAGCCACAGGTCAGGTGCCAGAGGACTGGAGGATAGCAAATGTTCCATTTCAGAAAGACTCTAAGAATAATGTGGAAAATTACAGGTCAGTGTGCCTGATGTCAGTCATGGGTAAATTATTGGAAGCTTTTCTAAGTTACAGCATATATAAGTATTTTGATTGACAGAGCCTGATTGGGGTAGACAGCATGGCTTTAAACGTGTCTAACCAATCTTGCTGAGTTTTCGAGGAGGTTCAAAATTCAAAGTTAAAACTAAATTTATTAGTAAAGTATATATATGTCACCATTTACAACCCCAATTCATTTTCTTGTGGGCATACTCAATGAACCAATAATAGAATAATAACCATAATAGAATAACCTAATACAATCAATGAAAGATTGCACCAACTGGCCATTCAACCAGTTTGCAAAAGAGAACAAACTATGCAAGTAGAAATAGAAATAATAATAATAATAATAAATAAATAAATAAATGAATAAATAAATAAACAAACAAACAATAAATATTGAGACCATGAGATGAAGAGTCCTTGAAAGTGAGTCCATAGGTTGTGGGAACATTTCAATGATGGGACAAGTGATGTTGAGTGATGTTATCCCCTCTGGTTCATGAGCCTGATGGTTGAGGGGTAATAATTGTTCCTGAACCTGGTGGTGTGAGTCCTGAGGCTCCTGTATCTTCTTCCTGATGGCAGCAGCGAGAAGAGAACATGTCCTGGGTGGTGGGGGTCCCTGATGTTGGATGCTGGTTTCCTGCAAAAACACTTCATGTAGATGTGCTCAATGGTGAGGAGGGAATTACCTATGATGGACTGGACTATATCCATAGCTTTTTGTCTGATTTTCCATTCAAGTGCTTTGGTATTTCCATACCAAGCTATGATACAGCCAGTCAATATACTTTCCACTACACTTCTGTAGAAGTTTATCAGAAATTTAGATGCCATGCCAAATCTTCACAAACTCCCAAGGAGGTGTCGTGCTTTCTTCATAATTACATTTATGTGCTGGGCCCAGGACAGGTCCTTTGGAAGTTGCTGATCCTCCCCACCTCTGATCCTTCAATGATGACTGGCTCATGGATGTCTAGTTTTCTTCTCCTGAAATTAATAACCAGGTTTCAAGGAAGATTGATGAAGGAAAAATGGTGGATGTTGTCTCTGTGGACTTTAGCAAGGCTTTGGACAAAGTCTCACATGGGAGGCTGGCCCAGAATGTTAAGTCACTTGGCATTCAGGATGAGCTACTGTTGACTTAGCAGGAGAAGACAGAGAGTGCTAATAGATGGTCGCCTCTCTGACTGGAGGCTTGTAACTAGTGGTGTGCTACAGTGATCTGTGCTGGGTCTGTTATTATTGTTAATAATTTAGATAATAATGATAATGAATTGGATCAACAGATTTGCAAATGACACCAAGATAGTGAGGAAGGCTATCAAAGCTTGCAGCATGATATGGATCAGCTGGAAAAATGGGCTGAAACATTGTAGATAGAATTTAATGCAGCCAACTGATAGGTGTTACACATTGGCAGAACAAACCAGGGTAGGACTTGCACAGTTCCACCACAAAACCACAGTAGGGCACTGAAGTTTGTGGTAGAGCAAAGTGATCTGGGGATACAGATCCATAATTCTTTAAAATGGTGTCTCAGGGAGATGGGTTCATTAAGGATGCTGTTGGCACATCGAGCTTCATAAATCAATGTATTTGTGTTAAGTACAGGTGTTGGGATGTTATGTTGCAGTTGTAAGAGTCATTAGTGAGGCCTAATTTGGAGTGTTGTGTGCCATTCTGGTCACCTACCTATAGGAAAGATATCAGTAAGCTTGAAAGAGTGCATAGAAAATTTACAAGGATGTCGATGAGACTTGAGTTACAGAGAAGGTTGAATAAGTTAGTGCATAATTTTAAATTTAACTTGCTAACCAACCCACTTTCATCCTGCACATTCCATTCTTCCAGCTCTTTCTGCCCCACAAGAACTACAAACATGTTGAGTAGATGCCTCTTTGAACATCATGTGGTTGAGTTTGTTCTTACCTTGAACACATACTCCTTTAATTTCACTTGTTTTTGACTTAGGTATACTGTGTATAGTAAATACATTTATCTTTGTGGTCTAAATGATATATTCATATTCAGTCCTACTCAGTACCCTTCATCATCCTATGAAAATTGAAACAACTGCAGGAAGAAAGCTGAAGTAAAAAATTAAAAGAAAGCTGGATGTATTCATCAGGCCTGGCAGAAATTGTGTAATAAGAATCAAATTTAATAATTCTGGAAAAAGACCCTCATGAAGTCTCAGACGTGATACGTTAATTCTATTTCTCTGTTCTCAGATACTGCCTTCAGTTACTGAGTGTGCCCAGAATTTCCAGTTTTTGTATCCCTCTCTTATATCTTCACTTGATGCACTGCTGATTGTGACTGTATTAGCCCCACTTGGATTAAGGCTTAGGGTGTTTGTGAGTTTAAATCTGGAGTACTGTGCACACTTTTTGTCTCTCCACCATTGCCTTTGATGGTGTGTAGCAAAAAAAGACTAATTGCTAGATGAGTAATTAGGATGAGAGAGCTGAGCAAAGAAGTGAGATTTAGAAGAACAAGATTTTATTTCACTGAAATTCAGAAGGGTGAGAGTTGATTTCATTGACTCCACTCACTGGAGGTGCTTGAATGATGGGTCACAATCGTGATCTCATTGAAAAGAGCTGGCTTCAAATTTCAAATGGTCTGTTCCTGCTCCAAGCTCTTATATGCATAGTCAAAGACATGACAAGGTATTTAGGTACTTTGATTTACATATTTAGGAATAATTTTTAAATACTATTGAAATCAATATCACTTTACTACAAAATAAGTGCTCTTCAGCTTTCTTTTTTTTCTTCAGATTCCAATTTATGATAAAAGTTTATTTAAATTTTATTACTAATTTCATTTATTTTTGTGCAACAAGCCAAATAGGAAATTACACATTAACTCTTGTCCGTTAAGGTCATGGCCAGAGACATGGATGAGGGGGAGTTAGAGGTCAGTTGCAGTAGCCTGGGGTCAGAATCCAAATTGGAACACTCCATGGTCAAAGAACAGCAATCCCTGTGGTCAGTGACCTAGGTCAGTGTGTCCCATAGATAAGGGCTGGTGACACCCCAAGGTCAGTAGATCCTGGGAGTGGAGGTCCATGGAAGTCCAGAATTCAAGGCCTGGTATTTGGAGTCCTGCGACTACCGAGTCTTGGGATCGATACTGAAGTTTGAAGACCAAAGTCAGTGAGTCCAGAAGTTGAGTCCTGATGTTCAAAGACCTTGGGTCGACATATCTGGAAGTCAGAGGCTTGATATCTGTGAGTCAACTGGAAGTGCCCTGTCCTGGGGTTCCAGGCCTGTCTCTATGTATGGGTGAATGGATGAGAAGGAGGAAAAAGGCTCATTTAGCTGTTTTTGTTCTTTTTGCTGTTATTGCTTGTATTGTTCTGCTAAATATCGTGGGTATGTCATGTTGGTGCTTGAATGAGTGGCGACACTTGTAGGCTGCCCTCTGCGCATCCTTGGGCTGTATTGTTAACACAAATGGCATTTCACTGTATGTTTCGATGTACATGTGATAAGTATGAATCTGAGTTTCTTTGTAGCCAAGTGCTTGACAGAATTGATTGGCATACTAGGCTATTTTTGTAGGAAAACTTGAGAGTCAATCACCTGAGCATGGGACTGAATTGTTTATATATGAAACAGGATAAGAATGGCAATTTTTTTTATTATGAAATGAATGAGAGAGCCACTTGAGATTTGTAAAAATCTGACAATTGCACATTTACTTTTACTGGTACTGTACCAGTCTTTTTCATGTTCCATATACACATCCATCCCTTGTGGGATACAAGTTCAAATTATCTTGATAGATATATATAAGTATTTAAATTTAATACTTAATTTAATACTTAATAAAATAACTTTTACATTCCACTCCTTGCCTATTCCCTCTCCCTTTTAAAATCTGATTCAATGCTCAGGAACTTAATTTCTTCCCCCACCCACTAATCTCCTACAAGAAAATAGAAATTGCTGGAAACGCTCAGAGGGTCAGGCAGCATTCCAAGCTGGAATCATTGTCTCTTCTTCCACAGATTCTGTCTTACCAGATGAGTGTTTCCAGCATCTTTTGTTTTTATTGCAAGATTACCTGCATCTGCAGATGTGACAAGCTTGTATGGCAAATACTGCTTAATTGGAATTCTTTTAAACAAGCCAATGCAAGAGTTCTGATGAAGTTACAATTATATAAAAAAATAAGTTCCCACAAAGACAAAAATCAGACAATTTTCAAAACTGAACAAATATTTTCATAAAACACTATGGGTTAAAATATTTAAGAAGTGACTATTTAATGCAACATTAATTACACAGTTTGCAACAGCTTAATGAATTTAGAAAATCTGACATATATGACAGTTAGAATCTCATTGTATTGAATAATGAGGTTTAACTGACCCATGTAGATGAACGATTAAAAGATCAGCATTTGCAAAAATGAGAATGAGGATCATTAATCTGTTGTTTAAGTGTGCAGTTGTGCAATTTGTGAATAGACTGCAAAACTATACACTTAAATGAAAATTACGGTTATTATACACTTGGCAGAACAGAGTTCCGGGAAAAAAAACAGATGGAAAAGAAATGTTAGTTAAAACTCACTTAAATGGAGTGCACTAAGTGAACTAATCTACTTACGTTTAACTGTCTGCTCTCCATTGAAATATTCCATTATATGCGTGTTTATTTCCTCTGTTTTCTCAAACTTAAACTTCCCTCAGAGTCTGTAAGAGCAAAGGCAAAAATGATATTGACTCAGAGTGTAGGAGATGTGTGGTAACTGTGAGAACCAAATCTGATCATAATTTTCTATATTCCTTTGACATCATACCTAATTTCTGCTAACTTCACCATGTTCATATTTATATAATAAGCTTATATTCCAGGAAAATTAGGTAACTGCAACCCAACACTCCATTCATCATTCCAACATTCTCCAAGTTAATGAACCTACCGTAGCTGCATCTCATGAATTAGTACCAGTATTTAATGGAAATCATTACTAACACATTACAACCAAGTACGTTGTTCAGATAGGCTTGTGAAAGAGCAACTGCAAAAGTGCATGTAAGCATGATGGAAGAGAGCAAAACAGAATAAATAAACAGATAAAAAGAAACAAAAATATGACAACATTCTTTCAACAAGGTCCTCTCACAAAAGAATGAAATTAGTCTGACCAAACTTTGTTAAATGATGTGTTACAGACAGTACCTGGGTTATGCACGTGTTCCATTCCTGAAAGCTGTCAATGAGTCATTGTGAGTCAGAAACATCCATTGTTTATAGTAACACATATCATGCTATTCTTTTTAAAACTTGCTGCAATCCTTTCATTTAACTGAATACTCATTCTAATACCACCCATATGTAAACCAATGGAATATGTACTGTATCATGGTATTAATGCATATCTTGAAACATATCATCACTACTACCCTGAAAAATGCTTCAGAAGCTTTTTGGGAGAATTTCCATTAAGTTGGATTTCCATAATCAGGTTATTGATAAATCAGTGAGACTCTGTTGGACATTGGTAAGTAGAATACTACAAGATCCGAGTCACTGATTCACTGGCAATGCCGAAAGCAGGGAAGCTACATTGCCTCTGGGCCCTCACCATGGGGTCACCTGTTGTAGTTGCCTGGGGACGAGATGCTGAGATGGTGTGGGAGAGAGCAAGGGTCTCTGTAAACATGCTAGAATCTGTACTGGGTTGGTGGTTGGCTCCTGTCAGTGCTAGCCCCCATTAATTAATTGGTGCTACCCTCTAGTGTTAGCTCAGTACTGCTTTCAGTTGTTTGCTCAATGCTTCTCTGTGGTGTTTGCTCAGAGGAAGAACAAGCTCGACCAAGACAGCTTATTATCAGACTATAGTCCCAAAGTGGATGTGGATGCTATAGAGAGATGTGGAGAGGAGATTTACAAGGATGTTGCCTGGACTGGAGAACATGCCTTGAGGTTGAGCAAACTTGGCCTTTTCTCCTTGAATCGATGGAGGCTGAGAGGTGACCCAATGGAGGTGTAGAAGATGATGAGAGACATTCATTGTGTGGATAACCAGAAGCTTTTTCCCAGGGCTGAAATGGCTAACAAAAGGGGGCATAGTTTTAAGGTGCTTGGAAGTAGGTACAAGGGGGATGTCAGGGGTAAGTTTTTTCACACATAGAGCGGTGGGTGCATGGAACGCACTGCCAGCGAAGGCGGTAGAAGTGGATGCAATAGGGTCTTTTAAGAGACTCTTAAAAAGGTACATGGAGAAAAGATAAAGGGCTATGCAGTAAGGAAATTCTAGGCAACTTCTAGAGTAGGTTACATGGTCGGCGCAACATTGTGGGCTGAAAGCCCTATAACGTGCTGTAGATCTTCTCTGTTCGATGAACAGTCATGCTGCTCAGGATTTGGGCTATAATTTTTTTCTCTGTGTGATTGTTTTTTTTTCAGAAATCATAATCACAAGCGCATATGTATCATGCATATTTGGTGTCTGACGGTCTTTTTTAATGAGTCCTAACGGATTTCATTGTTTTGTGGATGCCTGTAAAATCTCAAGGTTGTATATAGTATACATACTTCGATAATAACTCTACCTTGAATTATGTACTTGTGCTATGTGCAATCTGCTGTGTGCTTTTGGGAATGTGTTTTGCACCTTGGCCCCAAGAGCAGCACGGAGCAAACGTCGGAATGCAGCACCAAGCGCCTTGTTTGGCTATATTCATTTATGCTTGAAAGATATTTAAATTTGAACTTGGAATTCTATAATATCGTATGACTATAAAAGTGAAACTGGTGCATTAAGATTGTGGCATGTGGACTGCCCAACACAATTCTCGTGGATTTGATTTGACACAATCATCATTGTATATTTCAATGTACTTCCTTAGTTACTGCCCATTACACTGACAGCATTTCGGGCAGCAATGAAGGTCCTCCAACTCAGGCAGTGATCTGAGCTTCCTTCATCATGTCAGTAGCTTTCTCTCAGATTTCACTACTGTCAGTCATGCAAGTCCCAGGTGGAGATTCAGAAATTCTGTCGCATTCAGATATAAAAGGAACCTTCATTGCTATTTATGTAACCAGTCAGTGTGGTTAGCCTTGAATTGAACCCCCAAACCTAGAGGACTGGAGGGCCACTCTTAGTTTGGCCTATACCTTTTGATCTGTTTGGCATGGGTGAGCCTACCAAGGGCCAAAACATAAAGCCCTGACTCCCGCCAACATAGCTCTCCAGGTCATTGAGGCATGCAAATTCCAAACCACAACAAGGTTATGGTCCTCTTGGAGGGCTTCAATGTACATGTGACAAATAAAGCAAACCTTTCTTTTCTTTCTTTCATTTTGTGAAGCAAATGTTAAAAAAGGGGGTGAGCAAGGTCAACAGTGGAATTTGTTCAAGAAAATGATTCCAGGATTAAACGACTTGTCATATGAAGAGTGTCTGAATGCTCTGGGCCTGTATTCACTGGAATTAAGAAGAATGAAGGGTGACCTAATTGAAATCTATCAAATGGTGAAAGGCCTTGATAGAGGAGAGGATGTGGAAAGGCTATTTTCTATGGTGGGAGTGTCTAAGACCAGAGGATACAATCTCAGAATAGAGCAGTGTCCTTTTAGAATGGAGATAAGGAGGAATTTCTTTAACCAGGGAGTGGTGAATCTGTGGAATTCATTGCCACAGGGAGCTGTGGAGGCCAAGTCTTTATGTATATTTAAGGCAGGGGTTGACAGATTCTTGATTGGGCAGGGTAAGAACGGATATGGTGGGGGTTGTGGGGGGGGGAAGGCAGGAGATTGGGGCTGAGAGGAAAAATGGGTCAGCCATGATGAAATGGCACAACAGACTCTAAGGGCCAAGTGGACTAATTCTGCTCGTATATCGTGGTTTTATGGTCTTCTGTGTTAGAGCATACAGAACTATAACTTCTGCTCAGCCTCATACAGATTCCATCAGACAAAAGATATGTTTGGAAAGGTATCAATGGATGCCATAGATACGTAACCTCTCACGAAGAGCATGTTTACAGAGAGATTCAAAGATTTGCCAATTTTGAAGGTTTGTGGCTGGATATCTCATACATTTGCAATGATGCTGGGTGTGCAGTCAAGAACATGCACATTATGAATCTGGCTTGAAATAGGATACCCAACATTCTAGCATTGGTTATCCTGTTCCCTACATTTCTGCAGAGAGGTGATCAGCAGCTGTCTACAAGCAGAGTCATAAAGAAAGCCGGAAGAAGGATGAGAGGGGTATGGAAGTAGGGGCTTTTTATAAAAAAAATCCACTTCCTATCATTTTGCTTCTGATCATTCAATGAGCCATGTGTTACTTCACAACTTCAGTCAGTCTTTAGGGCAGGGCCCTGCATATTAACAAATGCACGATGCCCACCAAAAGCTTCTATTACCTCAGAACAAGCACCTGAGGAGCCTCTACCTCAACAAAAGGAAACCACAAGGGTTGCACAGCAAAAGGATTTCAGAGAAAGTACTGATTGATATGTGCGCAAGTGTATGCACTAAGTATTTAACACAGTCAAAATGCTAAAATTCATCAGCCAAGAAGTTGAATTCATATGTATCTTTTTTATTAGGTGCAAACCTTGCCTAGAGCTATTTAAGCAGGATAGACAATGATAGCAATTACAGTTTTTCTGATTGCAATACAAACTTTGTAGCATTTATTGGGAAATTGGATCTGGTACTGCTGCATTTTTATGTTAGCACCAGATGCAACCGAATAATTTCCTTAACCAAGAATCACACATTTCTTCACATACATAGACTAGCGTTGAGGGTGCAACTATAACCAGCATTAAACTGTCAACTGCCATGTTTAGCAATATTAGATAGGAATATGTCATGCTTCTTCATGGAATATGTCCTCTAAAGGGATTTCTCTGCTGACATCATCCACATAATGTACTTGGTGTACATAATGCGCTACAAAGTTTGTATTTCAATCAGAGAAACTGTAGTTGCTAACATTGTCTATCCTGCTTAAATAGCTTTAGGCAAGGTTTGCACCTAATAAAAAAGATACACATGAATTCAACTTCTTGGCTGGTGAATTTTAGCATTTTGACCGTGTTAAATACTTAGTGCATACACTTGCGCACATATCAATCAGTGCTTTCTCTGAAATCCTTTTGCTGTGCAACCCTTGTGGTTTCCTTTTGTTGAGGTAGAGGCTCCTCAGGTGCTTGTTCTGAGGTAATAGAAGCTTTTGGCGGGCATCGTGCATTTGTTAATATGCAGGGCCCTGCCCTAAAGACTGACTGAAGTTGTGAACACATGGCTCATTGAATGATCAGAAGCAAAATGATAGGAAGTGGATTTTTTTTATAAAAAGCCCCTACTTCCATACCCCTCTCATCCTTCTTCTGGCTTTCTTTATGACTCTGCTTGTAGACAGCTGCTGATCACCTCTCTGCAGAAATGTAGGGAACAGGACCACATAATGTACATAATGTACTACATAATGTACTGGGTGGGCACAGGAGTACATTCAGCCAGAGACTCATTCCACCGAGATGCAGCACAGAGCGTCATAGGAAGTCATTCCTGCCTGTGGCCATCAAACTTTACAACTCCTCCCTTGGAGGGTCAGACACCCTGAGCCAATAGGCTGGTCCTGGACTTATTTCATAATTTACTGGCATAATTTACATACTACTATTTAACTATTTATGGTTCTATTACTATTTATTATTTATGGTGCAACTGTAATGAAAACCAATTTCCCCCGGGATCAATAAAGTATGACTATGACTATGACTATGACTATCAGACTGGGATGTTCCAGAATTGACTGCAGGCTGCTCAAACATTTTTTAGCTTCTACAGTGTGCGTTCAAACTGACAGGAGTACTTTTTCAAAAATTAGCTATTGAGATACTGCCAGCAGAAATCCATCACTGGGGGTATGAGTTTAACAATGTCTGGCTCGGTAAGGTGGGTTGAGCCAAGTCAAGAGTCTACTCTCTCTGATGAATGACATAATCACTGACTCCAGTCTTCTTATGCTGTCATCACTTATGCTGATCTCCAAAGTCAAGGTTTCCATGATATTCAACTTCCTCACCACAGGATTTTTCCCAGTAGATGTGCAAGGTCTCACACTCTGTTAATGAAGGCACATCAGAAAGGTCACCCAGACACTTTATTCACAAATAGATCAATTCATATACCTTGATTTCAGTGGTAATTCAGATAGCACTCAGACATTAGGATATGTTTGTACTGCTGACTTCACACCAGAGCAGGTAGCCATTAAGTGTGCATTAATAACCATGATATTTTCCTCAGTGGGAAAGGTTTTCACACTCTCTGTAATGGAACATCAAAAGAATTTCATAATTAATCATGCCATGTTTCCAGGAAGCAACCATGATGCCTTCACTCCCTAAGGAGACAGATATGCCAGACTATTACTGTATCTTGTACAGCCCAGAGCAAAGGATCCAGGGGTGTGGAGGGAGGGGGGGAGGTAAACACATTCCTACACTTCCCTGGCTCACATCAGTTTGCATTCCAGCACAGAGCAGAGCATCAGTACAAGAATTGTTTTGGAAATTACTATTTGTCCTCTGAGAAATGTAATTCGAATATCTGCATCAGTTTGGAAACATCTCATAGCATATGTCAGACAGATGCATAAGCCTCACCAATGTGTATTGTATATTGCATTGCCAAGCATTCCAAACATAGCAGTTGTTTTAGAGAATATGTAAGCTCTCTAGACCCAAAGCATGAAGAACTCAGAGAGCAGGCTGAAGAACACAGCACCATGGGGATCAGAAGAATCAGATAGTGAAGTCCCAACAGAACGTTAATAGCCTCATTCTCAGCAGGGGTGAAGATAGAGTGATTGACTACACAGTCTAGTGAGAGACTGGTGTCTCTCATAAGGGCTTGCAAAATCAATACGTAAAGATAATCCCCTTCATCCAGAATCCTTCACCAACATTGTTCACCCATTGGCCAGGAAGCCTAGATGACATATAGTAATCTAAGCATCTGTCTTTGCAGACTACCTGCATTGATCATTGCACATTACATGAATGAAGGAATTTCTGATGGAGCACCTGAAATGCTTTTCTCTAACTGTTTTCAGTAGAGTGCATTTCACCTTGACATATCTTGTGAAGGCATGAAATTTAGTTCTGGATTGCTTGAGTGAAAGAGGATTTTCACACCTGAAAGAAGTATGGGAGTCACCTTCTGTCAGGACTTTCTGTGGTGTTCCTTAGGTCCGCTCCTGCCATGCAGCTCTTTGATGAGGATCCTTATATCCCTTTGAATGTTTGTGGGTGTTCTGTCCTTTTCCCCTTCTGTTTTTCCTGAAAGCATTGGTTTGTGTTGCTTTGGTTAGGCTGTTATACAGATTACAATGTTAAGCTTTAATGCCCCTTTTGATAAAGTGTGTAACAAATTTTTGTAAAATTCTTTCATTTAGATTGGTCCTGCAGAGAATCATGCATACCCTGGTTCCCTACTTTCTGCAAGTAAATTACCTGAGTGCTGTTTTTTTTAAAAACATATTTTGGATAATTTCATGAATTTTTGCAGTTGTCTGAAAAGATGTCAGTGGTAGATCAGATCCAGCAAAGTTTTACTAAAACAAAGGATTAAATCAAGTTTCTAGGCATGTTACTTAAACTTAAGTATTTTATTATTAAAACCACTTTCTGGTCTAGAATATTTTGCCAGTGACAATAGGCCACAAAGAGGTTTGAGATGTGAATTCACGCGGAGCTATAGAGCCTGTTTGGACACACCTTACAGTCTCTCGTTCTTCTACCAATTTTCCAACTATTGGAAGATGTATATCTTTTCAAAACGTTTTCCCTTTTAGTCTCTTCCTCCATTCAAAGAATACACAATTTTTGAGCTTTTCTTCTCAAACAGCGACTGTTTGAAAATGGTACTAATTTCCTTCATTTAAGATATTTGTCCAGTCCTGTGAAATATTCCAACTATGACCAAAATCAACAAATTTTATAAATTTAGCATCATTTCTAAACTGCATAATCCACTCCATTGTGTCTGAATCTCTAATTTCAGATGCCTATTATCTGGCCTCTTCCAGCTTCAGCTCTTTCTTTTGAAACCTATATGGAAGCAACACTAGATAACCCTAAACAGAGGTGTTAAGGATCTATTTAATGGATGCTTTTATTTTATTTACTTTGAATGTATTACATTGACCAATATTAGTTTACTTTGACCAATAAAGGGGACAAATCATTTTTAATTCTTAAACAGATTTCAGCTCTCGTATTAAACTTCCTGTTCTATTTTCAATTTTTGTTTTAGAACTGGGAAAGAATATCAGATTTTAGCAAATAAAGGATGTCATATTTTTCATATTCACAGAACTTCATTCTCCAGTGATCATTTTATTATTTTCCACTGAATATAAGGGTCTTAACTACGTGATATCCAGAATAGCACTTCATGCCAGGTTAAATGGCATACGTCTGAACCTAAAACTTACATTTTGTACAAAATATTAGTTATAATACTTTTATAACATATGAATAGATTCATCACCAGATAAATCAATGAATTTATGAAAAGATTTTGTGTGCTTTGGTCAATTTTCTGCATAACTAATCTGCAACAATTTTCGTATTTCCTATCTTAAACTCTTCTGCTGCACATCATCAAACAATCCAAGTTTCCATCTCCTCTTCAGTCATTTTCTTTTACTGCACTCTGAACTGTTAGCAATGGGAATTGAGGAGGTTTCTGATTTTCCAGAAAAGATTTTGGGCTTGTTTAATGTTGTTTGCTGTTTGGTTTATGAAAATAAAGGTGTTAAAATGTTTTAACACCAAGTAATAAACTGCAAATGCATTTTAGCACACTTTTAAGATGTTAATTATAAATCCAATTGCATTGAGATTGTAAACTACATCATATTCTTTCCATTTCAACAAATTGAGCGATGGGTAGAAAAATAAAAGAGGGTCAAGTTCCCTTCATAACTTGTGATAATCTGATAACGCACAGAAGATTTGGACCCATTTTCAGTGGTTCAGAATATATGGAAATTAGTCCCTGTGATATACATGTGTTTAACCTGATCAAGACTAAAACATATTAGTTGAAAAGCTCTGAGTGTACATGCTGGTCTACTGCTCTGTTGATTGGATTAAAATCCCAGATCAGTTCCCAGCAGCTCTAGACCAAGCATATATAATATAAGCAATTTTAACGAAATGCAAGACTAGCTTCAACCAAATGTGTAAGGCTGAATTGTCCTTTACCAATCATGTTCTGTAAAACCATGATTGATACCTAAAATGATAAATAAACTGACCAAGTGATATATTTGCAACAAATTCCTTGCTACCGAAATAATGTCATTATTTTTGAACATTGAAACAATGTACACCTAAAAAAAACAGAATCTCAAAGGTGAAAACAAAAAGAAAGGCTGAAAATACCAAACTGGTTAGGAGCATCTGTACATTTCAACAAAATGCTGAATGTTTTATTCCCCAGTTTATGTTTTTGCTCTTAGTACTCCGAAGTGAGTAGCGGTATCCTGAATATTAGACATATTCATTGTTTTTAAATTGCTCTGTAGTTAGGTCTGATGAAATCAATTTAGACACGAAATAGTGTTAATTGTGACATAGACATTATTGTCAGAAGGATAAATAATTGGAAAGTATCACTATGCCTCTTCAAACCATCTTCACCATCGTACACAAATGCCACCACAATATGATCTTTGATTTGTAAGTAACTTAGCGTAGTTATTCCATATCACTATTGCAATTATTCACTCAACTTCTAATGTAAAGTGACAGTACATAGTTAATGGCAGGACCCATAACAATGTTGTTGCACAGATGGGGCTCAGGGTCCAAGTCCAAAGTGGCTGAACAGATTGATAAGATGGTAAAAATATATATAGCAGGCTTGCCTTTATTGGTCAAAGCACTGAGTTCTGGAATTGGAAAGTTATGTTGCAGTTTTATAAAACTCTGATTAGGCTGCAGGATCGGATGGTGTCAGTACCCGGGTGCTCAAAGCCTGTGCCCCTCAGCTATGTGGAGTACTTTGCCATGTATTCAACATGAGCCTGAGGCTTCAGAGGGTTCCTGTACTGAGGAAGATGTCCTGCCTCATCCCTGTGCCGAAGACGCCGCGCCCTAGCTTCCTCAATGACTACAGACCGGTGGCATTGACCTCCCACATCATGAAGACCCTGGACAGACTTGTTCTGGAGCTGTTCCGGCCTATGGTCAGGTCACAGTTAGATCCCCTCCAGTTCGCCTACCAGCCCCGACTAGGAGTTGAGGATGCCATCGTCTACCTGCTGAACCGTGTCTACGCCCACCTGGACAAGCCAGTGAGCACTGTGAGGGTCATGTTTTTTGACTTCTCCAGTGCGTTCAACACCACCCACCCTGCTCTGCTGGGGGAGAAGCTGACGGCGATGCAGGTGGATGCTTCCCTGCTGTCATGGATTCTTGATTACCTGACTGGCAGACCACAGTACGTGTGCTTGCAACACTGTGTGTCCGACAGAGTGATCAGCAGCACTGGGGCTCCACAGGGTACTGTCTTGTCTCCCTTTCTCTTCACCATTTACACCTTGGACTTCAACTACTGCACAGAGTCTTGTCATCTTCAGAAGTTTTCGGATGACTCTGCCATAGTTGGATGCATCCGCAAGGGAGATGAGGCTGAGTACAGGGCTACGGTAGGAAACTTTGTCACATGGTGTGAGCAGAATTATCTGCAGCTTAATGTGAAAAAGACTAAGGAGCTGGTGGTAGACCTGAGGAGAGCTAAGGTACCGGTGACTCCTGTTTCCATCCAGGAGGTCAGTGTGGACATGGTGGAGGATTACAAATACCTGAGGATACGAATTGACATTAAACTGGACTGGTCAAAGAACACTGAGGTTGTCTACAAGAAGGGTCAGAGCTGTCTCTATTTCCTGAGGAGACTGAGGTCCTTTAACATCTGCCGGATGATGCTGAGGATGTTTTACGAGTCTGTGGTGGCCAGTGCTATCATGTTTGCTGTTGTGTGCTGGGGTGGCCAGTGCTATCATGTTTGCTGTTGTGTGCTGGGGTGGCCAGTGCTATCATGTTTGCTGTTGTGTGCTGGGGCAGCAGGCTGAGGGTAGCAGACACCAACAAAATCAACAGACTCATTCGTAAGGCCAGTGATGTTGTGGGGAAGGAACTGGACTCTCTCACGGTGGTGTCTGAATAGAGGATGCTGTCTAAGTTGCATGTCATCTTGGTCAATGTCTCCCATCCACTACATAATGTACTGGGTGGGCACAGGAGTACATTCAGCCAGAGTCTCATTCCACTGAGATGCAGCACAGAGCGTCATAGAAAGTCATTCCTGCCTCTGGCCATCAAACTTTACAACTCCTCTCTTGGAGGGTCAGACACCCTGAGCCAATAGGCTGGTTCTGGACTTATTTCATAATTTACTGGCATAATTTACACATTACTATTTAACTACTTATGGTTCTATTACTATTTATTATTTATGGTGCAACTGTAATGAAAACCAATTTCCCCCGGGATCAATAAAGTATGACTATGACTATAACTATTTAGAGTAATGGATAAAATTCCCATTACAGGAACGATTCTGAGACTTTGGAGAAGGTGCAGAAGGAGCTTCCAGGTTGCTGCTTGGATGAGAGGGAAAGTGCTTTCAGAAGAGGTTGGACAAACTTGAGCTGTTGCCTCTGTTGCAGTGGGGGCTAAGGGGAGATCTGATACAGGACCCTGAGCCCCATCTGTGTAACAACATTGTTATGGGTCCTGCCATTAACTATGTACTGTCACTTTACATTTGAAGTTGAGTGAATAATTGCAATAGTGATATGAAATAACTAGGCTAAGTTACTTCCAAATCAAAGATCATATTGTGGTGGCATTCGTGTACGATGGTGAAGATGGTTTGAAGAGGCATATCGATACTTTCCAATTATTTATCCTTCTGACAATAATGTTTCTGTCATCTGGATGACGAAACGGCCTACAGGGACAAGGTCCAGCACCTGGCCATGTGGTGTGCCGATAACAACCTGGCCCTGAACACCCAGAAGGCCAAAGAAATTATTGTGGACTTCAGGCATGCTAGGAGCCACACTCATGTCCCCATCTACATCAACAGAGCTGTAGTGGAGCATGTAGCAAGCTTCAAATTCCTTGGCATCCACATTTCCGATGATCTCACCTGGTCCCTGAACTCCTCCATCCCGATCAAAAAGGCACAACACAGCGCCTTTATTTCTGTCAAAGCATCAAGAAAGCTCACCTCTGTCCCAGGATACTGACGGATTTTTACCACTGTACCATTGAGAGCATACTCACCAACTGCATCTCAGTGTGGTATGGCAATTGTCCCGTATTGGACCGCAAATCAATCCAGCGGGTGGTGAAAACTGCCCAGCGGATTCTCAGCACCCAATTGCCCACCAATAAGAACATCTACCATAAACGCTGCCTGAGCAAGGCGAAAAGCATTATCAAGGATGCATCTCACCCTAACCATGGACTTTTTACTCTCCTCCCATCCAGTAGGCACTACAGGAGCCTCCGCTCCTGCACTAGCAGGCACAGGAAGAGCTTCCTCCCTGAGGCTGTGACCCTGCTAAGCCTCACATCATGGTGCTAAGCAGTATTGCACCCATATTGGACTGTCTCAGTACTTTTATATTTGTATGCTGTAGCACTTACCTTTTATTCGCTGTTATTTTGTAAATAATACTATTCTTTTGCACTTCTGGTCAGATGCTAATTGGCTTTGTATCTGTACTTGGCACAATGACAATAAAGTTGAATCTAATCTAATTAAATCTAATCTAATCTAATCTAATCTCCCCTTGGATTGAAACATTGGTAAAGTAGACAGTTGTTATCTTTCTTATATGGCTGAAATGTCTAATACTAGAGAGCATGCATTTAAGGTGAGAAGAAGTAAATTTATAGGAGATGTGCAGACAACTTTTTTTTTACACAGGGAATAGTGGAGGGCTGAAATGCTCTGCCAGGGATGGTGGTAAGGCAAATACAAACAAGGAGTTCAAATTATATGCAAAGAACAGAGGGCTATAGACACTGTGCAAGCAAAAGGAATTAGTTTAGTTAGACATTTAATTATTAGTTTAAAGTAGCTTAGTGCAACATTGTAGGCTAAATAATCTGTTCATGCATTGATATGATGTCCTTTTTTTCTAATGATATTTTATGAAAATTAGCATTCAATATCTTTGATCAGAGTAGACGTTTAAATTTTGGAAATTGTGAAATATTCTCATAAGAGTTAATGAGCAGCATATCTGAACATTAAGCTTCAAATATGGCCTCTTGTTGATTAAACAGATCAGAAGTCCTAGTTGCATGGAATAATTTTTATTCTTGTCACACAATGTCTTTTGTCAATCATTTTAAGTCTACATCCTTGGGTTTGTAACCTTTCTGCCAATAAAATCTGTTTCTTACAGATGTTAATGCCAATCTAACATGGGAAAAATATATTTATTTCATGAAAAAGATCAGATTACCCAGTTTCAAAATAAAATGAATCAACTATGATAGCAATTTAAATTTAAAATATATGAGCAAAGAAAATTGGTGAGACAGCATTTTCCTTTTCATCATTATATTATTGAAAATTGACTTTACCTGAAATGCAATGCGGTGATGACTGTTTCCCAGTCATTTCATGTCACTCCAGAATTTCATCCAGGTGCTTTCTGGAATAATTTATCTGTCACTCATGCTCATGACATCATTCACCATGCAATGTGCATTTTGAAGCATTGCAAAGAAAATTCAATCAATTTGTCCTGGTTGTGACTATCATGTAACACACCCAGGTGAACTGTAAGGAATCTGTAAGTGAAGACAAGTATTTACCTATGATCCCTAGGTTCACTGCAATTTTAGGCCATTGAATTTCTCTTAACTTAGTTTTCTTTCTAAGTTTTGACTTTATTGTTGGTCCATATATTTCAGCAAAATAGTTTGATTGACACAGAACTATATTACACTTTAGTCACAAATGCACATCATTCTGTGACATCTAACAATGAGATTGTTTTGCTCCTTCCCTTTTAGAGCTATAAATGACATTTTACATTGAGCAGTCAATGTGATCAATAGTATAGCTGTTAATTTTATCCGGACTTCACCAGCATATGGAACTGATCTAATAACTACATATTCCAATTGTATGAATGCAACATAGTTAACCAATGACACAAACTTACTTACATATTTTGTATTGACCTATCTGGTTCCATTCATTATATATGGAATGCAGGTTTGGAATAGTTGAAATGTGTGTGATGAATACTTTTCCTTGTATTCATTTTGTTTTCTAGTTATTTTCAATGTGCAGCTTGATATTTTTCAGCTCTTTAACATATCACAAACCATTTATATGATAAATTCATACATTTAATTTTGGTTAAGTTTGTACTGTGTAAACAAATTATTATGCGCAGACATCAGAATCACATTCAGAAAGGCATAATTAGATCACCGTAAAAACATACTATCACACCAGTGTCAGTCTGTACCAGAAAAACACTGCTTAAACATTTGAAAGGAGATTCTGTTGATAGCCTAGAAGTACTTGAAGTATCATTCTTCTTCTATTTGTCAAAAGGTCCCCATGTGATATTGTGTGTTAAATTTCATTTTCCTGGAATATAAAGCAAAGTGGAGTCAGTAAGATAAAAATAAATTTCTCCCTTTTAATCTGGTGCCAATTTCAAACACAATTGTTTTGTTTGCCTACTTTCCCAACATATGATAAGGGGTCAATAACTATTTTATCCCTATTTTTGTTATGGTACTTTTAGATTTTCAAATGTTTTTTCTTAAAAGTATTACAAGCCAAAGTAAATAGTTTAATGCTACACAGTTTCCAAGCTGCTTCTAGTCATGGATTTGTAAACATTAATTTTAGTACAAATAAGGAATTCTGTGACAAATTTACTTTCAAATATTCAACAGAAACTTGGAAATATAATCCAACATCATTACAATTAAAGTTGCTATGAAAGGTAACTAAACAAACGCTTATGAAGTATTTTTTTCTGTTAAAACTTAAATACTAATGTCAAGAGTTAAAGAGAACAAAATAACAACTCTAAAGATACAATAACTTTAGAAAATATTTCAGCTGAAAACATTTGTGCCTGAGTGATAATTTTGTGGGTTGTCTCAAGGATCTGACCACATAATTCAGACTAGTATCTCAGTTATAAAGGAGTGCTGTCTTTTCGCCTGTCTGCCCAACTGGATGTAAAATATCTTATGGCATTATTCAAAAAGAAATGAAGAATCCCGGATTCCAAGTCTAAACCTTGAACCTTAGCCTTTCAGAATGTAATTAGCCTCATGTTTTGATATGGTGTCTGTTAATATTTAAAATATCTTTGAATATGTTGTATCTATGAGAAAAGACAAATATCTTTTTTTTTGTAAAGTTGTACCTTTCATCAACCTATCTTGAAACATGTATACCATCAACAGAGGCCACAACTTTCAGTCTGAGGTTTATGTTGATCCAGGAGGCAGTGTGAAATCCCACATTGAATAATAGCAGAGGAAACCTACAAATCACTGGTGGATATAAAGCTCTGATGATTATTATGAATGACTGCTATCTGTTACATACTATTTTATATTTTCCAGTCAATTTTCCTTGAAAAGGTAGTTTTTCATGTTTAATCATGAATCCCCCATGACTCAAAGAAAGTAGAAAGAACAAGACATTATGAATTTTCTTGGTTATATATCAAACATAAGAATGTATAATTCACACATTTTCTTCCTGCTTCTGAGAGTGAGAATAATATGCATGCCTGTTGAGTTTGATTTAATTCAAAATGCATTTAAATTTTATTTCAAACTTTTGAAAAGTAATGTATTTTTTTGCAATCCTTCATACATAATTAGGTTGAAATCTATAGAGCATATGGTTGCATATACCAAGTCCAGTGTTGAGAAGGAAAACCAATTGATACATATTCATTATATATATACACACTCAATGTATTTTATAACATGAATTTTAATTGCAGGCATCTCAAGAGAATATATATGTTGTATTATTAACAATATTTTCTGTTACTAACAAATATGGAGACATGAAGTCTCAAACAATAGTTTTTGTAAAATTAAGGAAAAGCTATCAAAAATGTGTTTTAAAATGAAAAGGTGTTAAATTTTAAGAAACATCTGTTTATTTGGGCTGTTGTTAACAGAAAAGAATTACACCATATCTTGATGAAAATACTTATAAAAAGGGGAGTAGGATCTACTGAGTGTACCAGTTTTGGCACTCTTCCTGTTGCCATTTATGGTCAGATTGAAACATTAAATGTCTTCATATAAAGGTAGTCTGCTTTATAGGTATCAATTATGCACCTCCCAGTTAGGACACTGTTGGATTTCATAAGTCTTTAGAAGAATAACTTCAACTATTTTGGTTAGAGAGCACCAATGGAGTACAATTCTAATATAATTACATAGAAAATTAACAAAAATATGTGTTCATATTGAATAATAACATGCAATTTTACCTCAGTGCAATGATTTTGATGTGAACTATTTTGAATCGTGCTTGAACTCAAAACAAATTAAATCAATTACCACTTTTTAGATCAGCCTCAGATGCTGGTATAGAAAATGAGTTTTAAAATAAATCACACAAAATGCTTAAGGTCCTAAAGAAGGATTTTGGACTGAAACATCAACTGTTTATTCCTCTCCATTGTTGCTGCCTGACCTGCTGAGTTCCTCCAGAATATTGTGTGTGGTACTCTGTACTTCGAACATCTGCAGAACCATGTGTCTTTAAAATATATCACATACCTATTGTTCCACCTTCTTCATTTGATCTGAAGTAGACATAATGACTAAAAAACTGGATTTTTCCCTGCATTTGACATGCTAAATGTAAACAATATATTGCAGTAACAGCAAACCTAAAGTCAGCAAATAGATCTTTAAATTGGTACACGCTTGCTTTAAGAAATCTTTTTTCATGCTTTACTCCCTTTGAAAAGTATTAAACCTAGTTTGTTTCACAAATACTGGAAAGCAAGAAGTGACAAAGTGCTGAAAATAGACTGTGCTGTTAAAGGATTCCATGGCTGCCATGAAAATTAGATCAAACGGAGTAAAAGGAAGGGGAATAGCTGGAGGAAGAGTATAATGGCACATAGGTCTCCAGTTGCTGGTTGCAAGCCCCATGTTGATTGACACACATATTGAGGAATCTGTGAAGTGTCCGTCAGTTCAAAGAAGCTTTGATCTACACCAAGGGCTACAAAAGTTTCGAACTATGTTCAAAATCATTTTGTGGGTCCAATCTTTAGGCATGAGAGTCAGTTGTTTCATAGGTATACATATCATTCTGCAGAAAACAGAGGGCTATCTAATTTGGCAGCTACGAATTTGGTAACTTCAGGGGCATTTAATTTGCGACTTAATCTGGTAGCCCCAGGAAACAATGACTATGGAGCAGCTAACGAAGTAAATTCTTGAGATTACGCAGTTAGGAAGGCCCATATTCATTTGTAGGAATATATTTTCTCTACTGTATGCACACAATGATAGACAGGGACGTGGGTGGCTTTGTTGAAATATTTATCAAATGATGAAAAGTGCACAAAGATACAAATGGTCATAGTGAAGGGGTTTAACCTGCTTACTCTGTGCAGTAGTGAATAGCTTACTTTCCTCAAAGCAAAAGCCAATCAGTATCAGTTTAAAGTGTTGTGATTTTGTTGTATTCTTTATTCAAAGTTTAAAGTTCCAAAGTTCAAAGTAAAATTTATTAACAGAGTACATGCATGTCACCACATACAACCCTGAGATTCTTTTTTCCTGCGGGCATACTTAGCAAATCCGTAGAAAAGTAACTGTAAACAGGATCAATGAACAACAAACTGCAAGTGCAAATATAAATAAATAGCTATAAATAACAAGAGCATGAAATAACAAAGTAAAGATTCCTTAAAGTGAGACCATCGGTTGTGGCACACTGGCAATAGAATGAGTGTAGTTTTCCCCTTTTGTTTAAGAGTCTGATGGTTGAGGGGTAGTACTGCTCTTGAACCTGGTGGTGCAAGTTCTGAGTATTTGTACCTTCTACCTGATGGCAGCAGCAAGAAAAGAGCATTGCCAGAGGGGTGAGGATCTTTGATGCTGGGTGCTGCTTTTCTACAGCAACATTTCATGTAAATGTGCTCAATAGTTGGGAGAGCGTTACCCGTGATGTACTGGGCCAAATCCATTAACTTTTGTAGGATTTTCTGTTCAAAGGCATTCGTGTGCTCATGCCAGGTCATAATGCAGCAAGTCAGCACACTTTCCACCACACTTCTATAGAAGTTTGTCAAGGTTCTTGATGATGTGCCGAATCTCCACAGACTCCAGAGGAATTTGAGGAGCTGTCATTCTTTCTTTGTAATTACACTTAAGTGATGTGTCCAGGACAGGTCCTCTGATAGTGACACCCAGGAACTTAATGTTACTGACCCTCTCCACCTCTGATCCTCTGATGATTACTGGCTCATGGACCTCTGGTTTCCCTCTCCTGAAGTCTACAATTAGTTCCTTGGTCTTGTTGACATTGAGTGAGAGGATATTGTTATTGCACCGCTCAGCCAAATTTTCAATCTCCCTCCTGTATGCTGATTCATTACCACCTTTGATATGGCCCACAACAGTGGTGTCATCAGCAAACTTGTAAAAACTCTGGTTAGGCCACACTTGGAGTGCTGTGTCCAGTTCTGGTCGCCTCACTATAGGAAGGATGTGGAAGCATTGGAAAGGGTACAGAGGAGATTTACCAGGATGCTGCCTGGTTTAGAAAGTATGCATTATGATCAGAGATTAAGGGAGCTAGGGCTTTACTCTTTGGAGAGAAGGAGGATGAGAGGAAACATGATAAAGGTGTACAAGATAATAAGAGGAATAGATAGAGTAGATGGCCAGCACTTCTTCCCCAGGGCACCACTGCTCAATACAAGAGGACATGGCTTTAAGGTAAGGGGTGGGAAGTTCAAGAGGGATATTAGAGGAAGGTTTTTTACTCAGAGAGTGGTTGGTGCGTGGAATGCACTGCCTGAGTCAGTGGTGGAGGCAGATACACTAGTGAAGTTTAAGAGACTACTGGACAGGTATATGGAGGAACTTAAGGTGGGGCTTATATGGGAGGCAGGGTTTGAGGGTCGGCACAACATTGTGGGCCGAAGGGCCTGTACTGTGCTGTACTATTCTATATTCTACGTTCTATGTATGTGGTGTTGGAGCCACAGAGTCATAGGTGTAAAGTGAGTAGAGCAGGAGGCTAACCACAGAGTCCTGTGGTGCATCTGTGCTGATGGAGATTGTAGAAGATGTTTATGCCAATCCAAATTGATTGAGGTTTACAAGTGAGGAAATCCAGCATCCAATTGCACAAGGGTGTATTGAGGCACAGGTCTTGGAGTTTAGTGATTAGTTTTGATGGATGATGCAGTTCGATTTAACTGCTGTAATTATTTTTCCAAGCAATATTTAAATTGATATATTCTTTGGTAATGATGGCCTTGAGTTGCAGTCTCCATCAGGGTCAGTGAGAAATATCATTTTAGGTATTGTAAGAGCATGGGGATAGTTTTGCGGACAAAGTGTGGAGATAAGGGGTAGGTTAGGTTTTATGGGTGGGGATGTAGGGGAAATTAGAGTCTTAGCTTCTGCTTCACGTTCGAAGGCCAACAACAAGGACATAGTCAGATGTCAGGCCAGCAGGGGCTGACAAGGACTAGTGGTCCGCGCGTCCCCCACCCCCCCCCCCAGCCCCCCAGGTCAGCGAGTCAATGGCGGGTTCCAGGACTGGATTTCAGTGTGGGCAGTAAAAATCACTGAGTCTGGAGTTTGAGAACTGGTGCTTAGATCCCATCATCAGCAAGTCCGGCATTTGACACCTCATCTAGGGTCCACATTCCTTGTCATTGGTTAGTCCTGGGTCGATACCAAGGGTCAAAGCCAAAAGGTTGATTGGATGTCCAGATTGAAGCTGATGTTCACTCAGAACTTGACATCCAATGGCTGGAGCCCCAAATCTACAAATCTCTGTGAGTCCTGTGGGGAAGTAGAAGCCCCATTGTCTGCCAATCCATGAGTCTGCTGAAGGCCGAAGATGCCCAATCCTGGCATTAGAGGAATGTGTGTGTGCATGGGTGGGTGGCTACCAAGGAGAAATGGGCTTGTTTTGCTGTAGTTGCTTTGTCACTTGGTATGTTCTGTTGTGTTGCGTTCTGCCAAAGATGGTGTTCATGCTATGTTGGCAGCAGAATGTGTGATGACACTAGAGGGCTGCCCCCAGAACATCCTTCAAGGCGTTGGTTTTTAACTTAAACAAGGCATTTTGCTGTATGTTTCGATGTACATGTGATAAATAAATATGAACCTGATTTTTCTCAATATCATGGTAAAATTTGACTAAATTTATTATTTTGTTTATTCTCACAGACAGTAAATTAAAGTAGGCAATTTAGAAAATATAGAAGTGGATGTGAGAGTGACTGCTGGGTAAATTAGCAGTTCATATGACCAGGAGATCCTATTATTTTAACTCCAGCATATAGAATTGCATTAGATATTGAGAAGTATATGTATGTTCCTGAGCATAAATTACCATTGCCAAGGGACAGGACTATGAGCATTTGGAAAACCATAACCATGGCCCAGTTAGGGACACTCAGCAATGGCTTTGTGCAGGACAATTCTTACCTTGCTAACTTAATTGAGTTTTTTGAGCCAGTGATGGCGATAGAGCCGTGGATGTTACCTACATAGATTTTTGGCATTTGACAAGGTATCTTATAGTAAGCTGTTTCAGAACATTAGCATGTATGGAATGCATGGCAACTTAACTGTCTGAGTTCAAGATTGATTTGCCTATACAAGACAGAGTGCAGTGATTAATGGGACTTATTCTTGCTAGAAGTTTGTGACCAGTGGTATTCCCCAGGGATCTGTGCTAGGACCTCTGTTGTTTGTAATATACATATAAATAACCAGCATGAAAATGTAGATGGCTGTGTTAGTAAATTTGCAGATGATACAAAGACAGTGGTGGTGTGCGGAGCACACAAGGCTGCCAAATGATACGACAGGATACAGATCAGTTGAACATATGAGCATAGAAATAGCAGAAGGAATTTAATCTAGCCAGATGTCTGGTGGTGTAGTTTAGGAGATCAAATGTAAGACCATAAGATATAGGAGCGGAACGAGACCATTTGGCCTCAAGTCTGCTCTGCCTTTCCATCAAGGCTGATTCATTATCCCTCTCAACCCCATTCTCTTGCCTTCTGACTGTAACCTTTAACATCATTACTAATAAAGAGCCCATCAAGCTGCACTTCAAGTATACCCAATGACTTGGTCTCCGCAGCTATACGTGTCAATGAATTCCATAGATTCATTACCCCCGGCTAAAGAATTTCCTGCTCATCCCTTTTCCAACTGGATGTCCCTCTATTCTGAGTCTGAGCTCTCTGGTTCTAGACTCACCCACTAGTGAAAGCATCTTCTCCACATCCACTCATACAGGCCTTTCAATTTTCGACAGGATTCATTGAGATCTCCCATCATTCTTCTAAATTCCAGTGGGTACAAGCACAAAGCCATCAAATGCTTCACTTGTGATAACCCTTTCATTCCTGGAATCATTCTCCTGAACCTCCTCTGGATCACCTTCAATGCCAGCACATCTTTTTTTTAGATAAGAGGCCCAAAACTGCTCACAATACCCCAACAGTGGCCTGACAAATGCCTTATGAAGTCTCACCATTACATCCTTGCTTTTATGTCCTCAAAGTGCGAACATCACATTGGCCTTCCTTGCCACTGACTCAACGGGCAAGTTAATCTTTAGGCAATCCTTCGCGAGGGCTCCCAAATCCCTTTACACCTCAGAATTTTTCATTTACTCCGTTTAGAAAATAGCCTATGCCATTATTTCCCTACACCATATTCCATCAGTCACTTCTTTGCTATTCTTCTGATCTGTCTAAGTGCTTCTGCAGATTCCCTGCTTCCTCAACAATAGCTGCCCCTCTACCTTCATATCGTCTGCAAACTTGGCGACAAAACCAACAACTCTGTCATCCAAATCATTGACACATAACGTGAAAAGAAGAGGTCCCAAGACCGAACCTTGCATAACACCAATAGTCACCGGCAACCAACTGAAAAGACCCCTTTTATTCTCACTCTTTGCCTCCTGCCAGTCAGCCAATCTTCTGTCCCTGCGAGTATTTTTTCTGTAATACATGGGCTCATATCTTGTTAAGCAGCGTCACGTGTGGGAACTTGTCAAGGCCTTCTGAAAATCCAAGTAAATAACATTCACTGACTTTCCTTTGTCTATCCTGCTTGTTATTTCCACTAAGGATTTCAAAAGATTTGTCAGGTAAGATGTCTCCTTAAGGAAACATGTTGACTTTGGCCTATTTTATCATGTGCCTCCAAGTACACCAAAACTGCATTCTTAGGAATGGAGTCCAACAGCTTTCCAACCACTGAAGTCAAGCTAACTTGAAAGAAATTCTTTCTTTTGCCTCCATCCCTTCTTAAAGAGTGAAATGAGATTTGCAAATTTCCAGTCATCTGGAAACATTCTAGTATCTAGTGATTCCTGAATGATCATTACAATCGTTTCAGCTACCTCTTTCAGAAACTTGGGTTGTAGTCCATCTAGTCCAGGTGACTTATCTACTTTCAGACATTTCAGTTTCCCAAGCTCCTTCTCCTTAGTAATAACAATTAGATTCACTTCTGCCCCGTGACACTCTTGAAATTCTGCCATACTGCTGGTGGTTTGCACAGTGAAGACTGATGCAAAATACTTATAAATTCATCCACTATTTCTTCATCCCCACTACTGCCACATCAGTATCACTTTCTAACAGTCTTCTGTCCTCATTTCTGATGTCTCTCATTTCTCTTTTACTCTTTATATATTCAGAAAAAAAACTTTTGGTACCCTCTTTTATATTATTGGCTAGCTTACCTTCATATTTTCTCTCCTTTTCTTAGTTGCCTTCTCTTGGTTTTTAAAAGTTTCCCAATTCTCTAACTATCCCACTATTTTTGCTCTATTATTTGCATTTTCTTTTGCTTTTATGTTATTATTGACTTCCCTTCTCAGCCACAGTTGCCTCATCCCCCCTTCAGAATATTTCTTCATCTTTGTGATGTATCTATCCAGCTCCTTCCAAATTGCCTCCTGTTACTCCTGCTATTGCTGTTGTACTGTCATCCCGAGTATCGCCTTCTAGCCTCCATTGGCCAGCACCTTTCTCATCCCTCTGGAATTCCCTTTACTCCACAATACTACTGACATTATCTTCTGCCTCTCAAAATACAGGGTGAATTCTATCATATTATGATCACTGTTTCCTAAAGGCTCCTTTACCTTAAGTCTGCTAATCAAATATGGTTCATTACAAAACATCCAATCCAGAATTGCCTTTCCCCTACAGGGGTTCAACCACAAGCTGCTCTAAAAAGCCATTTAATAGGCACTCTACAAATTCCCTCACTTGGGATCCAGCACCAACCTGATTTTCCCAATCTATCTGCATATTGAAATCCACCACAATCATCATAACATAGCCCTTTTCTATCTCTCATTGTAGTTTGTGTCCCACATTCTGGCTTCTGTCCATGGGCCTCTATGTAAATTCCATCATGGCATCGTTGCCCTTGTAGTTTCTTAATTTTACCCACAAGAATTCTACATCTTCCAATCTTATGTCACCTCTTCCTAAGGATTTGATTTCATTTTTTTTACCTACAGAGCCAGCTACCCCCTTTGCCTACCTGCCTATCCTTTAAATATGATGTGCTTCCTTGGATGTTAACCTCACAACTATGATCTTTCCGACACAACTCAGTGATTTCCTCAGTGTCATACCTGCCAATCTCAAACTGCACTACAAGATCATCTATCTTTTTTCCATATACTATTTGCATTGAAATATAACATCTTCAGTGCTGTATTAATCACCATGTCAATTTTACCCCATGTTCCACTTCAACTCATTCCACTGACTGTAATTTTGCCCTATCATCTGTCTGTCCTTCCTCTCAGTCTTACCGCATGTTGCAACTACATGCATATCAAGTGCCGCATCCCCAGCCCTATCACTCCAGCTCTCATCCCCCTGTCAAATTATTTTAAACCCTCCACAACAACTCCAGCAAAATACCCACAATGATATTGGTCCCCCTCGGGTTCTGATGTACAGGTCATACTTTCCTTAGAAATGATCCTAACGATCCAGAAATCAGAAACCCTGCCCCTGCACCAATTCCTTAGTGTCACGTACCCTGTGACGGGTTAACGAACCAGCAGAAATGGAAAACACTTTGGAGTCCAGTATTGCTATTAACTAATATTATTTATTAGTAACTACCCAATACAGTAATATAAATGCAGATTAATCAAACAGGTTAGCAATGATTATATATAAGTAAGTAAATCAGTATGTATGGAAATATATATGAAAACCAAGCTTCTTCAAGTCTAGCGGTAAATAGATAGTCTTACGACATTGAGTAAAGTTCAGTTCAGTTCATGGTGTTGAGTTGAGTAGTGAGGGAGAGATTTGAGGCTTCAGTTGAGCTGATGCCGTCGATCATCTCATTGTCCTCCGAAATCCTTTAAAAGTCACCGACTGTGACTTCAACAAAGGGGACCATTTTTCTGTGGTGGAATCATCAACCCAGGCAAGGATAGACACATGGACAACTCCCCACCGGTCACTTCTTTACTCACTGCAAGAGCCACTGATCGATCCTCCAAAAACCCACTTTTTCTGTGGGATCAACAAAGCTCATTCAGTGTCCAAAAACATGTGCCTTAGGTCTATCATCTGACCTCCTATTTATCTCACCGTACTGGGTACCAACTGTCATTCAAATAACTCCTCCCTTTTCTGTCTGTGTAAGAAATGTACATGCAGGCAATGTCCTTGGGAAGTATAAACACACTCCAGAGAAAATATAACATTAATTGTCCATCAAATAACACTGCCCTCGGTCACCATAGTGACTTACGAGTTGCTCGGAGCGCTCTCACTCCCTAACTCAGCAAAAATCCAAAAGTTACTCCTTGTTCCTCCTCGTGCCTTAAAGTGACAGTCCAAAAGTTAGTCTTCATGTCTGTCTCTGTCTCTGTCTCTGTCTCTCTCTCTCTCTCTCTTTCTGTCTCTCTTTTCAAAACAACATGTCGGTGTTAAACACTTCTATCTCTTTTCAAAAGCACAGTTCATAGGGGTAATTGAGCATAGTTCATAGGGGTAATTCAGGACTTCATCACATCAGCCATACCTTCATCTGCCAAGTATCATCCTCTTTTCATCCTCACTGGTGTGTGGCACTGGCAGCAGTCCAGAGATTACTACCCTGGAGGTCCTGCTTTTCAGATTTCTGCCTAACTTCCTATATTCTCTTATCAGGACATCATCCATGTTTCTAGCTATGTCATTGGTACGAATATGTACCATGACTTCCAGCTGCTCACCCTCCCCATTTAGAATGCTGCAGATCTGATCTGCAAAATCCTTGCCCCTGGCACCTGGGAGGCAACATACCATTCAGATGTCTCTTTCACATCCACTGAATTTTCTGTCTGTACCTTTAACTATGGAACCCGCCAGGACTACTGCAGTCCTTTTCTCACCCTTCACTTCTCAGCCGCAGAACCAGACTCAGTACTCAAAACCCCATCGCTGCAGCTTCCCCCTGTTTGGTCTCCCACCAACAGTATCCAAACCGATATATTTATTATAGAGAGGAATGGACACAGGGGTAATCTGCACTAACTGCAGATTCCTTTCCCCTCTCCTGACAGTCACCCAGGTACCTGCCTCCTCCAACTTAGGGGAGACAACCTCCTTGTAGCTACTATCTGTCACCTCATCATTCACCAGTTCAGTTCCCTAAGGAACTTCACTTCATCCAGATGTAGTTATCAGGGAGTCTGGAGGTCTCCCTGAGTTCCCACTTCTCACACAAAGAACATACCACTAACCCTGGACCTATTATCACTGCACTAGCTATGTACTAATAGATAAAGAAGTTACTAGGAACTTACTAGCAGAGCCTGCACCTGTCCTTACCAAAGCCTGTTGAGCCAAAGCCTACCAGTGGCCTACTCACACAATGGCCACTCCTTCAATGACCAGCCTGCTTACGCCTCACTTCTTTTTGGTGCCTCAAATAAAACTCAGTCCCAATAAGACTTGTCCTTTTCAAATGGCTGCTGCCCTGCAATAATACTGATGTCTCACTCACTAATTCAAAGAATGACTCCCTCCCAACGAGACTTGTCCTTTTCAAATGGCTCCTGCCCTGCAATAATGCTGGTCTCTCACTCAGTCATGAAGAGGGACAGTACACTGTAACATCAAGACCCATAAGAGTGTTGATGTGCGGAGGGTTCTTGGGTCCAAGCTCATAGTTCCCTGAAAATAGCTGCACAGGTTGGTAGAGTGGTAAAGAAAGTATATAGTATGTATTATTCAAGGCATTGTGTTTAAGAGTCGGGAAGCTATGATGCAAATTTATAAAACTCAGGTTAGGCTGTATCTGGAGTATTGCATTTAATTTTAGTCACCCCATTATAGGAACGATATAGAGGCTTTGGAGAGGGTGAGAAGGGGTGCAACAAGATGCTATCTGGTGTATAGGTGGATGGGATTACTTTGGTTAGACATTTAATTGCTAGTTTTACGCTATACTTTTCTATATTATATTGTCCAGAGTGATCCCTGTCATAAAATTCAAAAAGCATTTAAGACCATAAGATATAAGAACAGAATTAGGCCATTCGGCCTAAGGAGCCTGTTCTGCCATTTCATCATGGCTGCTCCATTTTCCCTCTCAGCCCTAATCTCCTGACTTCCCTACCCACCGTATCCTTTCATGCCCAGACCAACCAAGAATCTATCAACCTCTGCCTTTAATATATATAAAGACTTGGCCTCTACAGCTGCTGGAGACAACAAATTCCACAGATTCATCGCTTTCTGGCTAATTTGTTCTCACCACCATAAAAGGACACCGTTCTATTCTGAGGCTGTGTCCGCTAGTCTTAGACTCTCCCACTATAGGAGTTCACCCTATCAAGGACTTTCAGCATTCAATAGGTTTCAATCAGGTCACCCCTAGTGAATACAGGCCCAGAGCCATCATACGTTTTTCATATGATAAGCCCTTCAATCCTGGGATCATTTTTGTGAACCTCCTTTGAACCCTTTCCTGTTACATCTCATCCTTTCTAATTTAAGGGGCACAGAACTGCTCAGAGTACTCCAAGTGAGGCCTCACAAGTGCTTCATAAAGTCTTAGAATTACATCCCTACTTTAATATTCTAGTCCTCTTGAAATTAATGCTTACACCACATTTACCTTCTGCACCACAGACTCAACCAGCAAATTAGCCTTTAGGGAATTCTGCACAAGGACTCCTAAGCCCCTTTGCACCTCAGATTTTTGTATTTTCTCTCCAATTAGAAAATAGTCAACCCTTTCATTTCTTCTACCAAAGTGCATGATCATACACTTCCTGACACTGTCTTCCATCTGCCACTTCGTTACCCATTTTCCCAGGTCCTTCTGTGGCCACTCTACATCCTGAAAAAAAACTTGCCACTCAACTTATCTTCGTATCGTCTGCAAAATTTGCAACAAAGCCATCAACTCCATCATCCAAATCTGTGACATAAAGTTGTTTTATCCATGCTAGAATCTTTCCTGTAATACCATGGGCTCGTGGCTTCTTTAGCAGCCTCATGTGTGGCACCTTGTCAAAGGCTTTCTGAAAATCCAAGTACACAATATCAACTGATTCTCCTTTGTCTATCCTGCTTGTTATTACTTCAAAGATGTGACAATCCACAGAGAAGATTCATCGACCTTACCAAAGCCTTTAACTCGGTATCAAGGGAGCTCCTATGGGATGTCCTATCCACCTATGGATGCCCTGAAAAGTACATACGAATCCTGAGACTCCTCCACGATGGCATGCTTGCCACAGTTACGGTCAGCAACAGTAACTGTGAGCCTTTTCAAGTTAGATCAGGAGTAAAACAGGGATGCATGATTGCCCCAACTTTGTTCACCATCTTCATTGCGAGAATCATCCACATTATCAAGGATGACCTACCCCCAGGAATTGAAATTGTCTACAGAACAGATGGCAGACTTTTCAATCTTGCCCGTCTCAAGTCCAAAACGAAGACACCTACGAGTTCCCTCATCGAGTTCCAATACGCAGATGACAACAGGTTTGCAGCTCTTTCAGAAAACCACCTACAACAGATTCTGACTGCCTACAAACGTGCATACACAAAACTTGGACTTACCATCAATTCCAAGAAGACTCAGATCATCTATCAACCGCAACTAACTGAGACAAATCGGATAGAACAATCAATTCAACTTGGCGAAATAACCCTGTAAAACATGGACCACTTTCCGTATCTTGGAAGTCACCTCTCCTCCAATGTTGACCTTAATGACAAGATCCAACATTGTCTTAAATGCTCTGGAACAGCTTTTGGATGTCCCGAACAAGAGTCTTTCATGTTCGTGACATCCGAACAGACACCAAAATGTTAGTGTACAAAGCAGTGGTGATCTCAACGCTCCTGTATGAATCAGAAACCTGGACAACATACCGACGACATCTGAAGGCACTTGAAAAATTCCATCAACGCTGTCTTCGAAACATCTTAAATATCAGTTGGGAAGATAGAAGAACCAATATCAGTGTGCTAAAATGAAGCAAAACCAACAAGCATTGAAGCCTACGTCATCAAGAACCAACTAAGATGGAGCGGTCATGTTGTTCGGATGAAAGATGAACGTCTGCCAAAACAAATCTTCTACTCCCAGCTTAAAGAAGGCAAACGTAAAAGAGGCAGACAACAGAAGAGATTCAAAGACGTCTTAAAAGCCAACATGAAGAAATGTAACATCGACATCAACAATTGGGAAACCAATGCCAAGGACAGGAAACTCTGGCAACAAGGAACAGCAACTTTTGAAGCCAACAGATGTGCAGAATTAGAAGAAAAGAGAAAAAAAACCTTCCACAGTTCATCCGCTATTCGTTTTCCCCCATTACCACTTCTCCAGCATCATTTTTCCAGAGGTCTTTTGGCATCCTCTTTAATATGGTTACCATATGAGGAACGTCTGGCAGCTCTTGGGCTGTATTTCCATTCCAGGACATCTCAAATGTCCACTTTCTTTAAGGAACGTGGTTTCCCTTCTGCCGTCATCAATGATGCCCTCAACCGCATATCCTCCATTTCCCGCACTTCGGTCCTCACCCCATCCTCCCGTTACCACAACAGGGACAGAGATCCCCTTGTCCTCACCTACCACCCCACCAGCCTCCGGATCCAGCACATTATCCTCCGCAACTTCCGCCACCTTCATCAGGACCCCACTACTAAGCACACTTTTCCTCTTCCACCCCTCTCCGCTTTCCGCAGGGATCGTTCCCTACATGACTCCCTAGTCCACACGTCCCTATCCACAGATCTCCCACCCGGCGCTTATCCCTGTAAGCGCAAGTGCTACACCTGTCCCTACACCTCCTCTCTCACCACCATTCAGGGCCCCAAACAGTCCTTCCAAGTGAGGCAACACTTCACTTGTGAGTCTGTTGGGGTCATCTATTGCATCCGGTGCTCCCGGTGCGGCCTCCTCTACATCGGTGAGACCCGACGCAGATTGGGGAACCGCTTTGACAAGCACCTCCACTCCGTCCACCACAACAGACAGGATCTCCCGGTAGCCACTCACTTCAACTCTGCTTCCCATTCCCATTCAGATATGTCCATACATGGCCTCCTCTACTGCCATGATGAGGCTAAACTCAGGTTGGAGGAGCAACACCTCATATACCGTCTAGATAGTCTCCAGCCCCTTGGTATGAACATTGAATTCTCCAACTTCCAGTAATTCCCTCCCCCTCCCTTCCCCCATCCCAGTTTCACTCTGCCCCCTCCCCCAGCTATCACCTCTCTCATGGTTCTGCCTCCTTCTACTACCCATTGTGTTTTCCCCTATTCCTTCTTCACCTTTCCTGCCTATCACTTCCCTGCTTCCTCTCCCTCACCCCTTTTTCTTTCCCCTTACTGGTTTTTCAGCTGGAACCTACCAGCCTTCTCCTTCCCACCCTCCCCCCACCTTCTTTATAGGGCCCCTGCCCCCTCCCTCTTCAGTCCTGACGAAGGGTCTCAGCCTGAAGCGTTGACAGTTCGTTTCCACGAATTCTGCCTGACCTGCTGAGTTCCTCCAGCATGTTGTGCATGTTGCTTTGACCCCAGCATCTGCAGAGTATTTTGTGTTTATGATTCGCTACACCACTGCGAAGTCTCTTTGAGGTACGCCTACCCTGAAGAAGTTTAAATCTTCCCTTCGACGGGAGTTCAGTGAGACCCTCCCTCACTGCTCCCCCTCTGTGATCTCCGCCTCCCTCCGACTCTTCGACCAGATCCTGACCCAGACCAGCTACCACAGCCACGTCTCCTTCCTGGGAACGTGTCTCCGCCGCCATCTTGTACCGCAGGGATTCCAGCTCCGATTCCAGGCCTCCCAGTTCGGGCCCAGCAAGGATCCCAGGTACCTCCTTTTTATTGACCGCTGCTCCCTCTGCTGCTCCCGCCGGATTCCCTGTGCCATGCTTGCTGCCATGCAGAGATACCTACGGGCCCTGTCCCTCTCTCTGCCACCACTCCGGGCTACACTCTCCACTGTCTGCCATGGACCTCTCCTACACTTCATTCTCTGCCAGTTTCACCCCTCCAACCGTCGTTTCTTCTCCTTCCTCGCATCCAAGAAGGACCACAAGCTCGCCCGTCTGTAGTCCACGATGACGACCATCTCCAGCCCGGACTCTGACCCCTCAGACCTCAACTTCTCAGGCTTTCGGCAGGCCGAAGACCCATCTGCCTCTGACTCTGACCCCGACTGGAACTGCCCACGGTGGGCTATGGACTCACTCGCTTCTGACTCAGACCTTAATTCTGGCGCCCACAGGCCACAGGCTCCGCCACCCCCACCCCCAGCTCCAGATCCAGCTTGGTCTGAGGTCCTGACCCTCTCCAGACCAGAACCGCTCTTACTGCCGCTGGTTCGTACCACTCCTCTTATTCCTCCACTACCCTCTATTCTCCCCACGACTCCCAACCTTCCCTCTACCCCTCATCGCCCCTCTATTCCTCTAATCTCTCATCCTCCCCTAACCCCGCTGTCCCTAAACATCCCAACACCCCCCCTCCTGAGACCTTCCCATCTCTACCCTCCTCTGACCCCAGCCCCAACCCTTGCTGTGTCTTCACCATCCCCTCTGACCTTCCCCTCTCTGAGGCAGAACGTTCTGTCCTTAGCAAGGGCCTCACTTTTGTCCCTCTCCGTCCACACCTCAGTGAGTTCCGTGCCCTCCATGACGCTGAACTCTTCTTCCGTCGGCTACGTCTCCAAGCCTACTTCTTTGGCAAGGATTCACTTCCTCCTACTGATGACCCCTTCTCCCATCTTCAACCCTCCTCCTCCTCCTGGACACCCCGCCCAGGCCTTCTACCTGCGCTCAATCTTTTCATCTCCAACTGTCCACGAATTATCAACCGTCTCAACTTCACCACTCCTCTCTCCTGTTCCAACCTCACTCCATCTGAACGCACTGCCCTCCACTCTCTCCGCACTAATCCCAACCTCACCATCAAACCTGCAGACAAAGGTAGTGCCATAGTAATCCTGCAGACAGACCTGTACCTCACTGAGGCCAAATGGCAGCTCTCTGACACATCTTCTTGCTTACCCTTGGAACAGGACCCCACCAAAAAACATCAAACCATTGTCTCCCATACCATCACCACCCTTATCAACTCGGGAGACCTTCCATCCTCAGCCACAAAACTCATAATTCCCACACCCCGTACCGCTCGGTTTTACCTCCTCCCCAAGATCCACAAGCCTGACTGTTCCGGTAGACCCAGAGTTTCTGCCTGCTCCTGCCCACCGAACTTGTATCTGCCTACCTGGACTCCATTTTGTCACCCATAGTTTAGTCCCTCCCCACCTACATCCAGGATACATCCCATGCCCTCCACCTCTTCAATAACTTCCAGTTCCCTGGTCCCGACCGCTTCATTTTCACTATGGATGTCCAATCCTTATACACTTCCATTCCCCATCAAAAAGGCCTCAAAGCCCTCCGCTACTATCTGGACAATAGACCTCACCAGTTCCCCACCACCACCACCCTCCTCCGGTTGGCAGAACTGGTTCTCACATTTAATAACTTCTCTTTTGGCTCTTCCCACTTTCTTCAGACCAAAGGTGTACCTATGGACACTCGCATGGGCCCCAGCTACGCCTGCCTCTTTGTTGGTTATGAGAAACAGTCTATGCTCCAAACCTATACTGGTACTGCTCCCCAACATTTCCTTCGCTACATTGATGACTACATTGGTGCTGCTTCCTGCATCCATGCTGAGCTCATCAATTTCATCGACCTTGCTTCTAACTTCTACCCAGCCCTCAGATTCGCTTGGTCCATCTTAGACACTTCTCTCCCCTTTCTCAATCTCTCGGTCTCCATCTCTGGAGACAGACTGTCCACTAACATCTTCTATAAGCCCACTGACTCTCATAACTACCTCGACTATACCTCTTCCCACCCTGTCAGAAGCAAAAAAGCTATTCCCTATTCCCGGATCCTCCGTCTCTGCAACATCTGCTCCAAGGATGAGGCTTTCCATTCCAGGACATCTCAAATATCCTCTTTCTTTAAGGATCGTGGTTTCCCTTCTTCCGTCATCAATGATGCCCTCACCTGCATCTCTTCTATTTCCCGCACTTCGGCCCTTACCCCATCCTCCCGTCACCACAACAGGGACAGAGTTCCCCTTGTCCTCACCTACCACCCCACCAGCCTCCGGATCCAGCACATTATCCTCCACAACTTCCGCCACCTTCAACAGGAACCCACTGCTAAGCACATCCTTCCCTCTCTAGCCCTCTCCACTTTCCGCAGGGATCGTTCCCTCCACCACTCCCTGGTCCACACATCCCTCCCCACGGATCTCCCACCCAGCACTTATCCCAGCAAGCGTAAGTGCTACACCTATCCCTACACCTCCTCTCTCACCACCATTCAGGGCCCCAAACAGTCCTTCCAAGTGAAGCAACACTTCATTTGTGAGTCTGTTGGGGTCATCTATTGCATCCGGTCCTCCCGGTGCGGCCTCCTCTACACCAGTGAAACCTGACGCAGATTGGGGGACCACTTCGTCGAGCACCTCTGCTCCGTCCACCACAACAGACAGGATCTCCCAGTAGCCACCCACTTCAACTCTGCTTCACATTCCCATTCAGATATGTCCATGCATGGCCTCCTCTACTGCCATGATGAGGCCAAACTCAGATTGGAGGAGCAACACCTCATATACCATCTGAGTAGTCTCCAGCCCCTTGGTATGAACATTGAATTCTCCAACTTCTGGTATTTCCCCCCCCTCCCTTCCCCCATCCTAGTTGCACTCTGCACCTCCTCCAGCTGCCTATCACCTCCCTCATGGTTCTGCCTCCTTCTACTACCCATTGTGCTTTCCCCTATTCCTTCTTCACATTTCCTGCCTATCACCTCCCTGCTTCCCCTCCCCCACCCCTTGATCTTTCCCCTTACTGGTTTTTCACCTGGCACCTACCAGCCTTCTCCTTCCCACCCTCCCCCCCACCTTCTTTATAGGGCCCCTGCCCCCTTCCTCTTCAGTCCTGATGAAGGGTCTCGACCCGAAACGTTGACTGTTCATTTCCATGGATGCTGCCCAGCCTGCTGAGTTCCTCCAGCATGTTTTGCGTGCGGGCTGTATATCCTGAAGTTCAAAATGAGGGGGGATCTCATTGAAACATTCTGAATGTTAAAAGCCCTGAACAGATTAGACATGGCAAAGTTATTTCCCATGGTAGGGGATTCTAGGACAAGAGGGCACAACTTCAGGATTGAAGGATGTCATTTTAGAACTGAGATGCAGAGAAATTACTTTAGTCAGAGGGTGGTATTTGTTGTCATGAGTGGCTGTGGAGGCCAGGTCATTGGATGTATTTAAGGCAGAGATAGACAAGTTCTTGATTAGCCAGGGCATCAAAGGGTATGGGGTGAAGGCAGGGGAGTGGGGATGACTGGAAGAATCTGATAGCCCGTGATTGAATGGTGGAGCAGACGCAATGGTCCAAATGGCCAAATTCTGCTCCTATATCTTATGGTCTTATGGTTAGCTTACTTTCGTATTCCATCTTTACCTTCTTAATGACTTTTTTAGTTGCCTTCTGTTGGATTTTAAAAGCTTCCCAATCCGCCAGTTTTCCAATATTTTTTTCTCTATTATATGCCCTCTTTTTAGGTTTTATGTTGGCTTTGACTTCCCTTTTCACCCAAATCATCTTATTCTTATCCTCACTGGTACATGACACAGGCAGCAATCCAGAGATGACTACCCTGGAGGTCCTGTTACTCAACTTCTTACGTAGCTCCCTAAAATCTCTCTTCAGGACCACCTCATTTTGTCTACCTATGTCATTAGTTCCAATATGTAGCAAGACTTCCGGCTACTCACTTTCACCCTTGAGAATGACATGGACCCGGTCCGAGACGTTACTGATCCTGGCGCCAGGGAGGCAACATACCATCTGTGTATCTCTACTGTGCCCTCAAAACCTTGTCTCTGTTCCTCGGGCTATGGAATCTTCTTTCAACACTACACTCCTCTTCACCTCTCTGCTACTCTGAGCCACAGCACCAGACTCAGTGCCAGAGACCCACAGATATGGCAATGGCAAGAATGACACTTTATATGGGTAACTCAAAGAACAGATGAAGATTGGGAAAACCATGTATAAGGAGAGAAAAAAGTGAAGTTTTCTCATGTTTGAAACAAATTTCATTCTTTTCAAGTTAATTTTATTCTCATATTATTAAGCTTCTGATTTTTTCCAATTTGGCATTAAAGACTGATCAGTTGCCCTGAAAGTCGAGCCATGGCCTACATGTAGCCTCAGTAGTTCATTTCTTTGCCATGCTACATTTGTTAGAGTGGAATATAATCAATAGATAGTTCATTAATTCTAGTCTTTGGATACAGGAAATGCATATGAAACATATCATCAATGTAGTTTTGACTAAAATATGGCACACAATTTAGCTATTCCTCAGGGAAGTGTCCTAGGACCAACCATCTTCAGCTGCTTCTTTCTGTCATAAGGCCAGAACTGGGGATGCTTGCAGATGACCGCACAATGTTCTGCACCATCCATGACTCCTGAGATAGTGAAGCAGTTCATACCCAAATGTAGCAGGACCTGGACAATATCCAGGCTTGGACTAACAAGTGCAAGTAACATTCAAGCCGTGCAAGTGCCAGGGAATGACCATCTCCAACAAGAGAGGATCTAACCATTTTCCCTTGACATTCAATGGCATCACCATCACTGAATCCCCTTCTATCAACATTCTGGGGGTTACCATTGACAGGAAACTATATAAACACCATGACTACTAGAGCAAGTCAAAGGCTAGGAATTCTGTGGTGTGTAACTCACCTCCCAACTCCCCAAAGCCTGTCCACCATCTACAAGGCTCAGGTCAGGAGTGTAACGGAATACTCGCCACTCGCCTGGATGACTGCAGCTCCATTGACACACAAAAAGCTTGACACATCCTGTACAAGATAGCCCACTTGATTGGTACCCCTTCCACAAGCATTCAATCCCTCCACCATTGACGAACATTTGCAGCAGTGTGTACTATCTACAAAATGCGCTGCTACAACACACCAAGTTCCTAAGGCAGCATCTTCCAGATCCACAACCACTACCATCTAGAAGGACAAGAACAGCAGTTACCTGGGAACACCACCACTTGGAAATCCCCCACTAAGTCACTTACCATCCTGACTTGGAAACATATCGCTGTTCCTTCATTATCGCCGTGTCAAAATCATGGAATTCCCCACCTATCAGCACTGTGGGTGTACCTACACCTCAGGGACTGTAGCAGTTCAAGAAGACAGCTCAACACCACCTTCTCAGGGGCATCTAGCGATGGGCAATACATGCTGGTTTACTTGGCGATGCCCACATCCTGTAAGTGAATAAGTTTTTAAAAAATCAGTTAAGTCAGAGTATAGAAAATTGATATGACTTTCAAAAGAAATGTAAAGCACTGTTTTGATAATTGAATTTTTATTCCTGGTGAAAACTGATTTATTAAAAATAAACAATTTTTTTAAAGATGAAGTGATTCATCATAACTAATGCAAAACATTTTTTTCTTTTGATTGTGGTATTGTTCAGTCATAAATTACATGCCAAAATGATGAGTTTCAGAAAGATTTGGTTCTAAAACATGTGAATATTTCAATTCTCTTTCCGAAATGGTCTTGTTAAACGTAACCAACATCTTAACCGTGAGTCATTTTTTTTCCATTGTAGATTGTACTTTCAGTCAGCAATAGCTAAGTATACAGTATCTTATTTTGTGTTGAATAGTTATCACCAGCTCTATGAGTATATTAGCTACTGAACTGCCAACGGGGACAACTTCTGATATATTGTTGCACCTACAGTACCGTTGTAGAGAACTGGCAGCAACCAATAAAATATTTACTGGTTGGAGCTTTATTTCTGTAATTTGCCTCAGTAAGGAGAGCAATAAAGAGCTGCAAAACAGCTGCATATTTTGTATGCTGCTGCTTGTGGGAGTAGCAGGATAATGCTTCATTGTGAGCTAAATAGGTAATGGGGTTCTCTCATTAAAGCAGTAATGATGATAGCCAGCAAACAAGACAGATATATGAATGAGATCAAGAGATTTGAGTAGCCTCAGCCAATTTTCCTGAACATGATACAAGGGGAAATGTTCTTGACAGTGACAGTACTATCATGGGTCCATTGGAGGACACTAAAGAGAACTATATGGTCATACATAAGATAAGGAAGTTATTATTGCTTTTGTTAGCTATGAAGACATATAAGATATTAACACAGGAGATTTTGCGGATTCTGGAAATCCAGAGCAACAAACACAAAGTGCTGGATGAACTCAGCAGGTCAGGCAGCATCCATGGAAATGAATAAACAGTTGATGTTTCGGGCTGAGACCCTCCATCAGGACTGGAAAAGAGGAAAGAGGTAGCCAGAATGAGGCAGGGGAGATGAAATGAGAAGCTGGGAGGTGATAGGTGGGAAAGGTAAAGGGCAGAAGAAGGAATCTCATAGAAGAGGAGAGTGGACCATGGGAGAAAAGGAAGGAGGAAGGGCACCAAAGGGAGCTGATAGGCATGTGAAGAGAAGAGAAGGGGCAAGAGGAGAGCCAGAACGAGATTGGAAAAAAAAGAAGCGGGAGGGGAGAAATATAAGATATTGGTTGGTGAGTCTACTTGCACTGTGAACTAAAGACAAAGTCTCATACAAGTACATGCTGAAAATCTTGAAGGGAGAATTTGATGCTTGAGAATTACATGTTTGACATATGCAACCAAGCACTGGGAGAGGTGCTTGACAAATAGTTGACCAGGCAAAAGTACTGGCTAAACAGTACTGTTTCTAGAATTTGGTATCTCAAATATAATGGATTTTTTTCTGATGGAGGCTATAAGAGAATTGAAGTGAAACTGTTTGATGTATTTGAGGGAATAGGTAAAGTGGTCATTAATACAGAGATGGTACTTAAAAATGTGTAACAATTTTGCTCAAGACATGATTTTGAAGTGTAAGCCAGGGACAAACCCATAAGGAAAGATGACACCAGGAGGTGAAAAGACCTCAATTGAGCATAAGCACTGCAATGTGCCTGAGATGCTTACTTAATTCTATCTGCTAGCTGGATCACTTGCTTCTGCGAGCAGTAAGCATGTTGCATATAATATTCCCAGCTGTGCTGCATGAAAGTACTGACTAGGCCTTGGCCTACTTAAACAAATATTTACCAGAGAACAGCCAGAAAGATGATCCATTACTTGCAGGCAATGACTAAAGTATGTCATCTCAAGTTCAACTCAATCAAAATTGTCCTCATGCCAAGCTAACTGAGGTGTTTTCCACTATTTCCTTTAAATCAGTTGGAGAATTTTGAAACCACAACCAACAAAATGTGAGAACACAATACAGGACTTGAAAAACGGACTCAACTTTTAAAATATTCCTTTATGTAGTCAATCATAAACAATCTTATAGAGCTGAATGATGGGCAAGACATAATAGGTGAGAGAGATTCAGCAGATGCTGGGAATCCACCTATCTCTTCTAAACTTATCACTTCCTCTTCCCTCCCTTGCCCACCAGCCTTCCATCTCACCTGGCTTCACCTCTCACCTATCAAGGGTCTCGGCCTGAAATGTCGACTGCACCTCTTCCTAGAGATGCTGCCTGGCCTGCTGCATTCACCAGCAACTTTGATGTGTGTCACCTATCACCTTCCAGCTTGAACCCTCTTCCTCCCCTCCACCTTTCTGTTCTGGCTTCTTTCCAGTCCCAATACAGGGTCTCAGCCTGAAATGTTGGCACCTTTTTACCTCTCTTGACCTATTGCATTCCTCCAGCACTTTGTGTGTGTTGGATAGATAGATTATGTTTTCAAATTTCAAAGTTTGAAGTAGATTTTATTATCAAAGTACAGATATGTCACCATATACAACCGTGAGATTCATTTTCTTGTGGACATACTCATCAAATCTATATAGTAGTAACTACAACAGGATCAATGAAAGATCAACAAACTGTGCAAATATAGAGAGCATGAGATAGTGAGATGAAGAGTCCTTAAAGTGAGGTAATTGGTTGTATGAACATTTCACTGATGGGGCAAGTGAGTGTAGCTATTCTCTTTTATCCCCTTTATTGCTGTAAGAGAGCAGATAATAGATTTTAGCAGGACTCACTGTACTTCTAGGATGGAAAGATGCTTTACATGAAGGAATGAGGAGGTGGGCGTGGGATCAATGGCAATGATAGAATTATTAAATTTGATTACATGGAAGTGAATGACTGCAATGTGGCAGTGTTTGCATTGCATTGTAAATTGTTTGGGGTTAAGTACCATTGGACATTTTAACTTCTTGTATGCCCATCTTGTTTCCATCAGATATTGATTAAATTCAGCCCTCAGTCAAAATTTGAAACCAGCAGGAGACAATTTGTACTGTTGAATGAAGAATCAGCAATAATTAACTGACTTTTTTTTTCACTCTTTGCCTAGTTTTCTTTCTTGCCACCACCTCAGTAGTTTCTAAAGTGACATAATTAGCACAATTATTAAAAATGAAATTTCAGATAGATTTAATGAAGAATTGTAAATAATAGATATCCTTCAGAAGTTGTGATTAATCTTACAATTCTATTCTGGGATACTGGTAAAAAGTAAACCTACTGTTCTTCCACTACATTTTGGGAAAACCCTGCATACATTCAAGGCAGAAAATGCTTTCCTGCAAACCAATCTAATAATAATTGTGCAATATTGGATAATACAGTGCAAAGCAAATTATTCTTGTAATCAGATTGCCCCAGTTAACACATGAAGTCTCATCATGTGTTTGCTTTTTAATTCTTTAATATTTCCAGTTGTTTGTACTGGAGAGCCATATTCAAGTGTGTTTGTCATATCCACAAACCATTCTGCTCAATATTTTTTAAAACACATTGGGCAATTTTTATCTTAAGATCGGCAATAACCGGTTCATTGCTATACATAACATATCATTATGTTTTAAAGTTATAAACCTAGTGCATTTTCAACAGTCAATCGTTTTAACAAAACCCATTTTATAGATGCAACCATATTGGGAATCAATCCTCACTTGAGAATATAATCCCATTCTGGCACAAACAGAGTCTATGAAGTAGTGGTTTACATCTCCCAAAAGCCACGGTTGAAATTATTTGCTCATTTTGCTAAAATGTGCAGTAGAAATAGGATAAATGACTTGTCACCAATGGTTTACTAAAAAATAAGTCATGATCTGACATTGTGATTATATAGCACTCTTGTTCTTTGATCTTGGAGGTTATAGAGTCTGATACTGATGGCTACTTTCCATTATGATGTAAATATTAAGATTCTGTTAATGTTTAATTAATCTGTATTTTTATTGTTATGTCATGTCTCCTGCTAATTATTTGCATGTGCAGCCAGAATTAAGCAGTGATCTAAAATACCTTGAATCTCATCACCACATCTATCTCATTGGTGCGGTATCGTTCTTGTGTGTGATTATTCAGTTTCAGTCACTACTCAAACAAAGGGACTTCCAGGTCTAGAAGGTCATCACATATGAGTGTTATTCATTCACTGGCATCTCCTTGAGGGTCAAACTTGACACCATGTTTGTGCTGTATAGTTGATCCACTCCTGGCCCTCCTAAAGCAGAACACAAGCCAATGTCATGCTACCTGGTCATTTATGTGACGAACCATTCTTTACATTTGCTTGTTTTCCTCTGGAGGGTGTCCAGTTTCACAAAGAGCCATTTGAAACTGCCATGCACTACTTAAAGCAACCCAAAGTAGATGCTGACAGGCATTTTGCAACTCATTTTAACATGCAAACATGCGAATGGCACTGCATGAAAGAGAAAGACACCACTATTTTCTGACACAACCTGGAAAGTGTGAGTGCAAGAGATACAAAATAAGGGAATGTGCACTTTCTGTGGGATCAAGAGGCTCTTGAAACAAACACAGCTGGGACCAGTTCACTGATTCATTGATTCATTGATTTCTGGAAATACTGAGCAGCACAGGCAACATCTTGAGGAGAGAAACCATTAATATATCAGAGCCATCCTGAAATATTAAATATTTTTCTCTCCACTATGATTTTTACAGTATATTCAAATAAAAGAGAATGCTATTTAGGTTTAAAGCAACGAGTCTTCAACCAGAAGCCTTAACACTGTAGCTGTTTCCCTTCCTGCCTGAATTGCTGCATATTTCCAGTATTTTATGACTCCCATTCCTTTTAAACTTGTATTTGGAAATAATTGAAAAATCCTAACAGATCTTGAACCTGTAAACCAGATGAATGTTCAGAATAGAAATTTCCCTAAATTTTCTTAAATTTTGCTATTAGTTGCATATTTGTGTTTCCAGAAGCTGTTGAAAGTTCACATTTCAAAGCTACAGCGGTTCACTTATCAAAGTATAAAACTCTGAAATTGTTATTCTTCAGATAGCTACGAAACCAAGAAAGAAAAAACTGGCAGCATGATCACCCACCCCCAAATCCTTCCTCCCCACTCAAACTGGAAAAGGCACATCAACCCCTACCCCAATACCCCTCCCGCACACACAAAAAATTGAGAAAGATTGAATGAAAAACACAGAATATAAAAAATCTATGAAACTGAAAGAAGTCTATAGTCCAAGTCCATATCCAAAAGCCAGATACCATAACAATGAACATGAATGGCTTCACTACAGTCTGCAGGCATGTGACTTGAATATGTAGGTAGTTTTGGCCAATGCATTGGTGCAGCATTCTGGAATGGTGCTCTGTTAGAGGTTCATTCATGTAGTAAACTGTTTTGGTGCACAGACTGCACAAAAGATTTTAGTGATCACACCCCACCTTTGAAGTGTTGGGAAGGGAGTTCACAATTTTAAAAATGTGTACTGTACCAAGTTTAGGAATGCCACTGGAAAGACCTGTGCGGTTGTGAGGATGGGGATGGGAAGGAGAGGGAGCATCTGAATTTCTGGAATGTCAATGAAAGGCACTTATATACAGACAAATGCTCTGAAATGTGTCTCTATTTGATACCACTAAACACAGCATATAGCATTGCAGCAGCTGTAGATATACCTCACTTTTGTAATTCTGTTCCATTGATTTTAATGGAACCAAATTTTGAAGATTGAATGGAACATGCTGCTGCTACTGTCGACTGGGGAATAATCCCTTACAAGCTATTCTGGTTAATTTAAATCATAGCTAGTCCACTATGTTATGGCTGAGCTACAATACAATTGACTACACTAAACCTCTGTTTTGCCTTGGCACCATCATATTCATTAAAAATAGTAAAAATTGCTCTAAACATAATCCTTAAAATATCTTATCCAGTAAAGACCTGCAGTTATGTACTGTATGCTATAATTATGGTTCATATATTAGTTATGGTGGTTTACATAGGAATAGACTCTTATAATGCAAAGCATGTAGCTCAATACCATTCATTATCTTCTATTGCATATTGTTGCATAAAATACGTCATTTACCGTTCATCATCTACTACTCATGATATTTTGTATAATTAATAATATCATTTTGTATATTTTAAACTTCGTAGTAGTTGTAGATTTTTTTAATTAATTTGCAGCTAGAGACATTAGAAATGATTGAATGTGTTTTAATAAATGCACGTTATTTTAATATTCTGACTGCTGAAACCTATTGTCACTCTTCCCTACTCTTTTTGTTTCTTTTCTCAAGGTCTCTTAGAATTGTTTGGGCATTCTCATGGCATCCAAGTAAGAGCATAAAGGGATATGAGATCAATGGTGTGTTTTCATTCAATGTATAATAAATGACAAATTAATCCACTCTTGTTAGCAGCCAGAGTTAGATACAGAATCTTTATTATTTGTTATTTTGCAAAGAAAGAACAAAGTTAATTCTGCACATTGGAATTTCCATAGAAAAGTGTTTAATGGTATTATACAAATGTTTAATTTTGTTAAAAGGGGAAATACTGGAAACACTGAGCAGATAAAGCAGCATCTCCGGAGGAAGAAAGAAAGCTAATATTAGATTTCTAGCATCTGCAGCTTTTTGGGTTTGGTTATTAATCTGAAAGTTTTCTGTTCAAAAATACCTCTAAAGAAACAGATGAAATCATTGATGTGGCGTAGAAGTCACTGGCATAACAAGAATGTACTCTCTGCCTCTATTTATCGTTGAAGAGTGGTAGTGAGCCATCTTGGACCATTGCAGTATTAGTTTTGCAAGGATTCCCATTGTGTTGTTGGGTAGGCTATTTTATTTACACCAATTAGCACTGAAGAAAGGGTGATGGATTCTCAGGTTAGGGTGAAGGGAACTTGGAGATAATAATATCCCATGTACCTGCTGTACTTTCTAAATAGTTAATATTATCACATTTGGATGGCTTCATTGTAAGGTGTCTTATCTCCAAATTTGGAAGACTAACATATAATGTTTCTGCACCTACTGTATATGCTACCTGTGAAAAAGCAGCTGAATGTTAGGAGGGCTAACAAAGCCTCAATGATAGACCAGGTCATAAACATAAAGAATCACCAACTCCATTTTTTGCATCTAGTTCAGTCAATAGACAATAGGTGCAGGAGTAGGCCATTTGGCCCTTCGAGCCAGCACCGCCATTCACTGTGATCACGGCTGATCATCCACGATCAGTATCCAGTTCCTGCCTTATCCCCATAACCTTTGATTCTGCTATCTTTAAGAGCTCTATTCATCTCTTTCTTGAAAGCATCCAGAGACTTGGCCTCCACAGCCTTCTGGGGCAGAGCATTCCATATATCCACCACTCTCTGGGTGAAAAAGTTTTTCCTCAACTCTGTTCTAAATGGCCTACCCCTTATTCTTAAACTGTGGCCTTTGGTTCTGGACTCACCCATCAGCAGGAACATGCTCCCTGCCTCCAGCATGTCCAATCCTTTAATAATCTTATATGTTTCAATAAGATCCCCTCTCAGCCTTCTAAATTCCAAGTATACAAGCCAGGTCACTCCAATCTTTCAACATATGACAGTCCCGCCATCCCGAGAATTAACCTTGTGAACCTACGCTGCACTCCCTCAATAGCAAGAATGTCCTTCCTCAAATTTGGAGACCAAAACTGCACACAGTACACCAGGTGTGGTCTCACCAGGGCCCTGTACAGCTGCAGAAGGACTTCTTTGCTCTTATACTTAATTCCCCTTGTTACGAAGTCCAGCAAGCCATTAACTTTCTTCACTGCCTGCTGTACTTGCATGCTTGCTTTCAGTGACTGATGTACAAGAACACCTAGATCTCATTGTGCTTCCCCTTTTCCTAACTTGACTCCATTTAGATAATAATCTGCCTTCTCATTCTTACCACCAAAGTGGATAACCTCACATTTATCCACATTAAACTGCATCTGCCATGCATCTGCCCACTCACCCAGCCTGTCCAAGTCACCCTGCATTCTCTTAACATCCTCCTCACATTTCACACTGCCACCCAGCTTTGTGTCATTGGCAAATGTGCTAATGTTACTTTTAATTCCCTCATCTAAATCATGAATATATATTGTAAACAGCTGCGGTCCCAGCACTGAACCCTGCGGTACCCCACTAGTCACCGCCTGCCATTCCGAAAGGGACCCGTTAATCGCTACTCTTTGTTTTCTGTCAGCCAGCCAATCCTCAATCCATGTCAGTACTCTGCCCCCAATACCATATGCCCTAATTTTGCCCACTAATCTCCTATGTGGGAGTTTATCAAAGGCTTTCTGAAAGTCCAGGTACACTACATCCACTGGCTCTCCCTTGTCCATTTTCATACTTACATCCTCAAAAAATTCCAGAAGATTAGTCAAGCACGATTTCCCCTTTGTAAATCCATTCTGACTTGGACCGATCCTGTTACTGCTATCCAGGTGTGTCGTAATTTCATCTTTTATAATTGACTCCAGCATCTTTCTCACCACCGACGTCAGGCTAACCGGTCTATAATTCCCTGTTTTCTCTCTTCCTCCCTTCTTGAAGAGAGGGACAACATTAGCCACCCTCCAATCCACAGGAACTGATCCCGAATCTATAGAACATTGGAAAATGATTACCAATGCATCCACGATTTCTAAAGCCACCTCCTTAAGTACCCTGGGATGCAGACCATCAGGTCCCGGACCCAGCCTTCAGACCCAACAGCCTATCCAACATCATTTTCTGCCTAATATAAATTTCCTTCAATTCATCCATTGCCCTAGGTCCTTTGGCCACTATTACATCTGGGAGATTGTTTGTTATAGCACTAGATATGAAAGGTGATTTTTTTTGTCTTAGACAGTAGCATAAAATTGATGTTAGTGAAAAAGAAAGTTGTTTTATGTACAGTTTAATTTAAATTTTAATTGGCTTGAGCGGAAAAGAGAATTGGGTGGAGTCAAAGTGCTTCTTCCCATTGCAACCAAGACCAACTTCATACCATGACCAACAATATCTGAGATGAAGTAGTCAGAGAAGAAAAAATTATGGACTACAGATGGGAGTGAAGCTTACAGAGGAAATTGTATTTGCTTTTTTATATGAGAGAGCTGTGTAGTCAAAGGGGATCTGACTCCAAGCAAACTTTTCCAGGGGACTCTGAGGAATCTATGTCCTTCTGTTCAGGTTCTTGTTGTTGATTGCTTCTACGCACATTCCAGCCCATTGTCAATACATTCAGGGCATATTTTTCAATATCCTGATGAACAGCAGTTTTCATATTCACCCTGTCCCTGATCTGCTCCCTGATGTAACTTCCTTATGATCTTCACCCATCACAGTGTCAGAAGATGATAAAGAAAGTGTTTCCTCTCCTGCTTAGTTGTGAAATGCCCATTGTGTTGGGTATCGTATATTGAGCATTTCTACATGATAGAATATCACTGCCAAGAACTGACACAAATCTGGACACCCTGCCACCAAGGACAAATGACAAATTTTCATGTGCATTACTAATACTAGCCTTGTTTAACATAAATCTTTTAGGTGACATAAGCAAGGACATTGATTAAAAGTAGCTTTGGAGAGGAATCTATATTAATATTTCTGCCAGTCATGAAAGTTTCTTACAAAACGTTATCAAGTGCAAAGCTGTATTGTTGCATTGTTTTGGAACTAGAACCAACTAGGAAGCCTGAGATGAAACTTAAATCTGAACAGATATTGACTCCAGCTTCCTGGAACAAATGTTATGTCTGAGGGTGGTGAGAGTGACAAGAAGGGGAAGTTACCAACTTGTGTCTTATGGCGCCATAGCAAAGAATATTATCATTGGAAACAACCTAGACTATCTTGTATTTTGAACCCTGATAAAAAAGATTGTATATGCAGCCTAGAAAAGGCTGCAGCCAAATAGTTGGATCTGTGGGCAGCACTGTGGTGCACCTATTGGAGCCACTGTGTCTCAGCGCCTCAGCCTGAGTTTAGTTCTGACCTCAGTTAATGTCTTTGTGGAATCTGTATGCTCTTCCCGTGACTGTTTATGTTTCCATTGGGTACTCTTCATCCCAAAGACATGCAGGTTGGTAGGTTAACTGCCTGCTGTAAATTTCCCCTGGTGTCTAGGTGAGTGGCAGAATCTGGGATCAACAACAAGAATCTAAACAGAAGGACATTGGTTCCTCAGGGTCCCCTGAAAAAGTCTGCTTTTTGATGAAAAAGTAGGGAGATACTTAAAAAATGGGATTAATGTGGGACAAAAGCCTGTTTCAATGCTGTATCTCTTCCTTTCCTAAAATTGATACAAATATTATTCCTCAGCATTCATTATCAAAACTGACAATGAATAATGGTGAATCTAATTTCCTATTTTGCTGGTGTTAACTCACAAATTTTACTTCTTTCCATTCCTCTTTTGACTGTTGCATTCCCATTGATATCACTTCTGTTTAACAATTCTGTTATGTGGCCATTCTTCACCTCAGGGGGCCAAGGAGGAATGTTTCCAGTCCCTGCGGACAACTATCTCTTCATGTCATGTTTGTAAATCCCATTGATTACTACAATTCCTTTCCCATTATCTCCTACAGTCTTAGGGGCTGATAACTCTTAGTTACTTTATAATATTCCTTAATTTACCTCTCACCCAGTAATCACGTCTCTCAGTTTCTCTCCCAGAAGCTACTTATAAGCCTCTCTGAATAACACATGTACCTACCATCATCACCTTGCTAGTTAGTCTCTTGAAGGGTTGCAAAGTTTGCCATCCATTTAAATTAGGTCTAAGTACTACCCAGGCCTTGAGCCTATCCATTCTGGAACGAGTGTCCCCTGTGAACTGTATATCAATGCATTCCATTTTAATCCCTTTTGCCTTTTATTTGTCGTTTATAATAAGTAAGCTTTTTTTTACTGAATCAAGTTTCTTAGCTTGATAAGTGTTTTTCAGCATGTCAAATTTAAAAAGAAAATTGTACTATCGGATTCAGACTTACTGAAAATATACATGTGAACGTGTGGCTAAGGTCATTTATCATAATCAGCAATTCAAAGGTTAGTTTGTTGAGCAGATTTGAGCCATTCTAAACACTTTCTTGATTCACTGAATCCTTACTTTATAGCTGAGTACATTCATTACTGTTCAGATGTTACTATGGGGAAACTGATGATGTGTTTTGCATGAAATGTTCCATAATGTTTTTAATAGATTTGATGTGATGGAGTGTTGTACAACAGTCAGCCAGACTATGCTTGCTATGAAGATAGATACATCGGGTCAAGTTTGAATTCTTCTGCACTGTGTTGTTGTGGAATACTCCACACATTCCAATCTGGGTTTCGTTGGACTTATTACATTAGAGTCCTGCCAGGTAGGAAAGATTGAAATTTTATGAGCACAGCTATTGAGTTATATGTTGACATTCAGGTGCTTGACATTTTTAGTATGTTGACATTTTTTAAGTGACAGAAAGGTTTTGTTTTCCATTACTGCACAAATAAGCCTCGAGATTTTGAGTACATCATGCTTTGTAACAAATTGGTGCAATAAGGAAAAATAATCTAACTTCACAAAATTACAGTATCAAATGTTACAATTTGACAACATGGTAACTGACAAAATTATACTCCTATGTAGTTCAAATCCCTTTTGAATGTCTAAACTCTTTTAATAACCATTGAAGTATTTTGGATTGACAAAAAGTAAGTGTATATCAAGCATTTGCTCCATGCCATCCAGTAATACTGGACAATAAAATTAGTTACTTTTACACCTTTTTTGATTGCAATTTTTGTACTTTCTTAAACGAGAAATGAAATCAGAAGACTTTTTAGTGTGTTCTCTAAAGCTAAAAAATATTTGATTTTAAAGTGTTTACTTTCCATATTGGATTCTATATTTCTCAGAACTGAAATTATAATATTAAATTGTTTCTTCTATTAAATCAAGCAATATGTTCTATGGTTATAAGCACACTCAACTGTGTCTAAATCTGTCCTCAGAATTTTTATCCATGAAATCTTTTCATATTGATTATAAGTGATAATAAAATTAGCACTTAGTCAAAAGACTTGAAGCATATTTAATGTAATGGAAGAGCAATTAAAATATTTTCTAGATTTTATAAACCATTTCAGTGAATTATTTTAATATGGCCTATTTCTAATAGTGTATACATGAAACAATATTTGTGCAGTTGAAGTTTACTGTTCAAGTGAACAAGAAAATCATGTCTCTATTGGAATTATGGATTTACACTAAATGGGCACTACATACTTTGAAACAGGGGAACAGGTTGGTTGTGCAAATTTATTCCATGATGATTTTGAACAACACGGGCTTAATATGAAGACTTAAAAATGATATATACCAATATTACAATGGAGCTTGGGTGTTTTTACTATAGAAACATGGAAACATAGAAAACCTACAGCACAATACAGGCCCTTCGGCTCACAAAGCTGTGCCGAACATGTCCTTACCTTAGAACTACCTAGGCTTACCCATAGTCCTCTATTATTCTAAGCTCCATGTATCTATTCAGGAGTCTCTTAAAAGACCCTATCGTTTCTGCCTCCACCACCGCTGGCAGCCCATTCTGCACAGTCACCACTCTCTGCGTAAAGAAGCTTACCCCTGACATCTCCTTTGTACCTACGTCCGAGCACCTTAAAACTATGCCCTCTTGTGCTAGCCATTTCAGCCCTGGGAAAAAGCCTCTGACTATCCACACAATCAATGCCTCTGATTACCTTGTACACCTCTAACAGGTCACCTCTCATCCCCCGTTGCTCCAAGAAGAAAAGGCCAAGTTCACTCAGCCATATATATAGTATGGTTGAGTTCACTCAACCATACTATAATTTGTTTTGATCCGTTGTTACCCTCAGTTACATGGAATTTGAAATGAAATGTTAAAAGTAAACTCATGTATGATGGTCTAAACAAATTACAAATGTGTGTACTCAAAGCCAAAAAAGTTGAAAACTGATGAGTGATTTTCAGAGATCAGGCATGAGCTCGTAGTGAAATCCCTTTTAATCTCCTGCTTAAAATTTTCTCCAAGCATCATCCGAGTCTCTCATGAAATTGAAATTTTCAGTCATTTAACATGTTTCTGCAGAAGACCCAATTTTAGCAGTTTCAACATTTAGATCCCTTGTCAGACCTGCACAGAGAGCCAGCTTAGCTAACAGGAGTCACCTGCCACTCATTTCCAACTCATCACCTGCAGCCTATTTAAACCAGCTGTCATCCACAATTCTTGTTCACCCATCGAACCAGCCAGCCTCAACCAGTTGCTCCGAGGCTTTAGCTATCTTGCTGCCTTATCATTTCAAGCATCTTGTTTTTCGGCCCTCATGGTTTGTTATTTTGCTGTTTATTAGTAAAATATCATTTACTGCTAAATTGTCTCCACTGTTCTGCTTTTGAGTCAAGCCTCCTCTACATTTCCTGACAGGATGGGTGAACTAACAATTGACCCAGCAGAGTATGCTCAACTAAAGAAAGTCATCTGTCAACAGGAGCACACAATTCTAAAGCAACAAGGATCTATTGACCAGCTGCTTGCCACTCTCAACCAACTCTCCATCTCAATACAGCAACCCTGCTCCAGGTCAACCTTCTCCCTCCAAACTCCATATTCCAGTGCCTGAATACTTTGATGGATCCTCTCATAATGCAGCAATTTCCTGCCCCAGTGTTTCTTACACTTCGAGCTCCAGCCTGCTTTGTATTCCACAGACAGAGCCAAGATTGCCTTTATCATCTCTCTCGCTACTTGCCGAGTCCTGCACTAGGCTGACATTAACTGGAACGAGAAAACCACCATTTGAAATAAATACGAGGAATTCACCACTGAGGTACACTTTTTTTCAAACATCCAGGAAGAGAAAGGGGTGCAAATGATCGGATATTTCTCCTGCATGCTCATGCTCAGTGCTGGATTACACTGTGTAATTTAGGACAGCGGTTCCCAACCACCGGGCCGCGAACCGGTACTGGGCCGCAAAGCATGCGCTACCGGGCCGCGAGGAAACGATATGATTTGGCAATAGGAGTCAGCTGCACCTTTCCTCATTCCCTGTCACGTCCACTGTTGAGTTTGAACTTACGCGAGGTCATTACGCACGTGTCATCCATGTCAGCGCAGGAAGGAGATCAACTCCTCGAGCTTGTAAATGATGGCGGGCTGAAAAGTATGTTTGATATAACATCTCTGCCGGCATTCTGGATCAAAGTCAAGACTAAATATCCTGAGATAGACACAAAAGCACTGAAACGTTGCTTTCATTTCCAATATTTTTCTGCGAAGCTGAGTTTTCTGCAATGAATGCAACGAAAACCAAATTGCGGAATAGACTGGACATAAGGAATCCCCTTCCAGTATCGCTGTCTCCCACCACCCCTCGATAGGACCGTCTTGTTGCAGGAAAACAAGCTCAGGGCTCCCACTGATTCAGCGATATTGGTGTGTTGCAATGATTTTATATGTTCATATGGGGAAAACATGCGCTGTGTGTTTAATATCCAAACGTTACTTAAAATGCTATGATGCTATTGACTTACTTATATAACCATATAACAATTACAGCACGGAAACAGGCGATCTCGCCCCTTTAGTCCGTGCCGAACGCTAACCTCACCTAGTCCCACCGACCTGCACTCAGCCCATAACCCCCCATTTCTTTCCTGTCCATATACCTGTCTAATTTTTCTTTAAATGATAATATCGAACCTGCCTCTACCACTTCTACTGGAAGTTTGTTCAACACTTACTTCAAGCTCCCCTGTCCTCCCCTGATAATTGACTTATCGCTATATTCATGCGAGGAAAATATGCACTGTGTGTTTAAGATTTAATTCGTTAGATAAATCATTTTTGAAACAAAATTGAGTGTATTAGCCTCTTATCACCTATATTCCAGTGGTGATTAACTCCTCCCCCCAAACAGAATCACCAAAAAGGTTGGGGACCCCTGATTTAGGATCTTCACACAGGAGTGCAGTTGGAATGCAGAAGCACAGCTGGCCCATTACCATTGTGGCCTCTCTAAGTGCTGGAATGATAAGCTGTCTACCTGAGAGATGCCCACTGACCTTGAAGGCCTCATTCTGATCCTCTGAATTGACTTAAAGAACATCCCTCCAGATCATCAGCCAGAACCTCAGTTCCATTTCCAGAATCATCTCAGCCTGCAGGACCCTAATCATCAATGTCTCCAGAGTTCATGCAGACAGGGAGAGCTCCAATAACCCACACAACCCGCCTCCAACACCCAAGAGCATTAACGTCGGTGGAAAAACAACTTAAGCACGCACTGTGGAGACGCTGATCATCCACACATGAAATGCTCCTGCATCCGGGAAAAAGGCACCATCAGATGAAAATGAAGGGCTTTCTATCTGGTAAGCTTCTTACCCGGCCTCTCATTCCAGTACCATAGCCCGACTCACTCATTCTGTCTTCCTCTACAACCCAAGCTGCACACTGGAGGCTCTGGTAGATTCCGGTGCAGTAGGCAACTTTCCAGACCAGATTCTGTTAGTCCTGACGAAGGATCTCGGCCTGAAACGTTGACTGCACCTCTTCCTACAGATGCTGCCTGGCCTGCTGCGTTCACCAGCAACTTAGACGTGTGTTGCTCAGATTCTGCGTGTGCAGCTTGAACTCCTTACCGAGCCTACTTCTCACCCTTTGTGCATCACGGCCATTGACGGACATCCCTTTGGGTGTGGGATAGTCAGAGGATCAGAAAGCACCACGAGTCCATCCAGATCCTCCTTTTTGACTCGCCCAACACTCCTCTCATCTTGGGTTCCCTCTGGCTCTCCATTCATAATCCTCATTTCACCTGGTCATCCAGGTCGATGCTGAGTTGGGGAAGCACCTGTTGGATTACCTGCCTGCAACCTCACTTGATTGCTCCCCATAAATCTGTGGAGTTGGAGGAAACATTTGACCTCACTGAACTCCCACAGGCATACCATGACCTAGCCATTACCTTCAGTACAAAGGAAACCAGCACTCTTCCGCCTCACAGACCACATAACTGCACAATCAAATTCCTCCCAGGGATCAAGCCCTCCCCAAGGTCATCAGTTCACCCTCTCCCCTCCTGAGACCCAAGCCATAAGTGACAACATCATTGAAGTGCTACAGCACAACTTTATTTGACCAGCTTAGTGCCCAGCTGGCGCAGGTTTATTCTTTGTAAAAAAGAATGAGGGGTGTCTTTGTCCCTGCACCAACTATCATGGACTCGATAAAATCACCATTAAGAACAGCTACCCTCTCCCCTTAATGGATAGCACATTCAAAACACTTTACGGGGCCCAGATCTTCACCAAATTGGATCTACGGAGCAGATACATTCTGATCCTCATCAGCTACAGCACTTCTTAGGCTTCTACAACTTTTACTGCCATTTCATCAGGAACTACCGCCAAATCACTACTCCCCTCACCTCCCTCGCCAAATCACCTACCTCACAGATAACTTGGTCTGCTGCTGTGGACCATGCTTTTGAGGAGTGAAGGAACGTGAACAAATGCTCCCATTCTCCACCATCTAAACCCCACCCCCCCCCGGACCTTTTGTGGTAATGGAGGATGTAGGTGCCATGGCCACCCTCTCCCAGCGAGGACCAGATAGGAAGACTACACGTTTGTGCCCCCTTCTCGTGCAAGTTCAATGCTACATAGCATCTTTACTGAGTAGGAGACAGGAGCTACATATCATTCAATGAGTCTTGGAGGAATGGAGGCATTGGAAACACAGGGCCCTTCCTGATCTGGGCCTATACTGGCCCACCAGAACCTCATACCGCTGCAAAAGACCCATCACTCAATCTGTGTCAGGCTTGCTGGGTCCTCTTCTTCAAGGAAATCAACTTCACCATCTCTAAGCAATCCAGCTCCAAGGTCACTAAGGACGCTCTGTCATGACAGTTCGACCCAGCTGAAATAGCGATTGACACTTAGCCCATTATTCCATCCTCAGAGACCCTTGTCCCAATCATCTGGGATCTTGGGAACCAGATCCACCAGCCCTATAGCACACACCTGCTCCCACTGACACACCAGATAGCCACATATAGGCGCCGACAGCCGTGCTGTCTGAGGCACTCCATTAGGCCCACTCTCATCCCCCTCTGGCCATCTTGGCACACGATGGTCTCTGGAGTTTTTGTGAACTGGTTCTGGTGGTCCACCATGATCACAGATGTATGTCAGTTCATCACTGCCTACCCTCAATGTCTCTGGTCCAATTCCTCTACCTAGCACCCCCTACCAGTCCCCAATGCCTGTGGTCCCACACTGCCATGGATTTCATCACGGGCTTTCCACCTTCCGAAGGGGCTATGTTGATCAGGACAGTGGTGGACCAGTTCTCCAAGGTGTCCCACATCATTGCCCTCCCCGAATGTTGAGACGGTGGACCTGGTTCTCCAGCATGGAGTTTACCTCCAAGTTTTCACTCAGGACTTTGTTCAGGCTGGAGCCCACAATTTGTCTCCTGCTTCTGGTAAGCCTTCTGCTGCGCACCTCAGTGAGTTTGTCCTCTGGCTATCATACACAGACCAATGGTCAATCAGAAAGAGGCAATCAGCAGTGGAGAAGCTTTTCTGATGCTTTGCAGCCTCTAACCCTTCCACATGGAAGAGGTATCTACTTTGGGTGGAACTGTCCCACAATCTACACACTTCCTCTGCCACATGTATATCACCTTTTGATGTCCTTCATGGCTACCAACACCCATTATTCCCCACAGAGGAGCCATCAGAAGAGGTCCCATCTACCAGCATGTCCTGTGTTGCTGGAATGCTTAGAAGAGGGCCTGGAAGGTCATCCTAGTTGCCAACTGTGCCTACTGCCATCAGGGTAATCACCAATGGTGCCCAGCCAGACTACTCTGACCTGAGGATTGTGTCTGGCTGTCCATCCGAGATTTACACCAACCTCCACAAGTTCTCGAACCGATTCATTGGCCCCTTCAAGATTACCCACTGCATCAACTCAGCCACTTACCATTTCCAGCTGCCACCATCTCTCAGGATCACACCTGCCTTCCATGCTTCCTGCCTCAAGCCTATCGTTCATGGACCATTCAACCTGCCTGAGCCTGCACCTCTGGAACCAAGGATGGTGGAAGGTGTTCCAGTGCACACTGTTCGCCAGTTGATAAATTCACGTCCTCCTGGTTGGGGTGTGCAGTTCTTGGTTGTCTGGGAAGGCCCCAGAGGAGAGTTCATGTGTACCATTCAGATGGACCCATCCCTCATCAGAGAGTTCCCACAGACCCATCCAGATCACCCTGGGCTGTCTAGTGCCAGCCATTGGGGAGGGGGAGGTTCTGTCAGGCCTGTGTAGGCAGGCACCTCCCAATCTCCACCCAGCTACAGAGATACCTGTAACTTGTTTCCAACTCATCACCTGCAGCCAATTTAAACTCAGCTCTCATCTATAGTCCTTTGTTCAACCATTAAACCAGCCAGTCTCAACCATTTGCTCTGAGCCTTCTGTTACCTTATTTCAGTCCTATTAAGGTCAAAAGTGAATGATCACACACTTCCAAACTTTAATGTCTCTCTGCTACAGTATTGCTCACTCAGATTCAACAATTTCATCCTTTCTTATGTCTCTTAAAGTGTATATAGTGACAGGAGCACAGTCAAGGAGAGAAATAAATAAAAATGAGTGTAGCAAGATGAACACTCATTCAATGACAGATCACATCTGCAGCATTTCAAATTTTTAAACCATAAAAAGAATAGTCTATTTGCAACAATTGAGGTTTTTATGATCCATCCACTCTGGAATCTCTTCGTTGAAAGACAACAATTAAATTGCTTAAGTTCCTCATTGCAAGGTTATCATAGAATATCTGTTCCTTTTTTTTTGTCAAAGATACTTCACTTGCTCAGTACTGTTGTTCTATTGCATAATTTTTGATAACACTTTGATCATCTAGTTTTACAGCTCTAACCTACGGGGTGAGAAATTTCTGGCTATGACAAAATATTGACACATAAACATTCAATGCTATCAAGATGAATTACACCGTTTAAAAATTAATTAAAAATTAAGGTGATAACATTAAAACACAGAATGATCAAATGCATTAAATTCAATTTAATTAATTAAAAAAATTCCCACACTTGCATCTCTTTGTTGTACTTATTCAGTGGGTTCAGTGGATGGGTTATCCCATTTCATATCAAAAGCATGGAAATTTGCCATTCAGCTCAACCTGTTCATGCTGACAAAAGTGTCTTCCTGAACTTGTCCTATTTACCCCATATCTCTCTCAATATTTCCTTTCCATGTAACTGTCCAAGTGACATTGTAACTGTACCTATCTTTTCTACTTCCTCTGGAATCTCTTTTCATATACCCACCATCCTCTGTGAAAAAAAATTCCCCTCAAGTTCCTTTTCACCCTTTCACCTCAAACAAATAGACTCTCCTACCCCAAGAAAAAGACTGACTATCCACTTTATCTATGGTCCTTATCTATGGACCAAAATTCTTATCCACACTCCTGCTCTACAATTGTGTGTTCTGGAACAGCCCTTGTCAAGTTTCAAAATGGAAATCTGTGTGATGGGATGAACATGGAGCAACACACAGTATGGACTTGGACTCCATCTTTATTGGATAGACGAGGAGGAAAAGGAAGTTCATCTTCACCCAAGTGATGCGTTGGCCCTTAATTGATGCATTGGCCCTTAATTGACACGGTCTTTCCTGTACTTTAACTAAAAATACAACAGGCTTTTGATTTGTTATTGCTGCCATGAACAACATAGTTTTCTAACTCTGCCTGCACCCTATCCCAGCAATTGTCTATTCTGATTTTAAAGATCAATATAGTACTCTAAAAATGGTTTGTTTTTTTATATTCTCCTCCCTTATATATTACATTATATATGCTACTGTATGTGTGTCCTCTGGAAATATATTTGTCATTTCATTCACTCCCTAATTTTGTGTTCTTCCTTAGGGTTATCTTTGACATAAAGGGAGATAGTACAGCAGGCACTTGGACAATTCAAGGTAATCAGGCACTTCTACCTGGAATTGTGTTTGACCAATATAATGGAATTCTTTCAAGAGTAAAGTGTAATGTGATAAAAGCAGTTATATCAAGATTTAGATTTTCAGAAGGTGCTTGATCTGGAACTATACCAGAAATTCATGGTGTGGAAGATAATGCATGGGTCAGGAGAGAAGATTGGCTGCCTAAGAGGAAACGGAGTCAGTAGGGTATGCTTTTTTAAAAAATGTTTGCAAAATGTAGTAAATAATATGTCACAGAGATTTTCACTGAACACTTTTAAGTTTGAAATCCAAGCTTCTATCTGTTGAAGCTTAGATGAATGAGAAATAATTTCATTGAAAGATAATATTACAAGACGTCTTGACAGGATGGATGTTGTTTTCTTTTGTGCTGTGGGATAATTTGGCACTTGGGATTATTGCTCACAAATTGTGGGTAGCCCATATGACAGAGATGAGGTAATTTATTTTTCCTCTCTCAGTGGGTTATCAGTCTCCACCTGGAAGGTAGAAAGATTAGTAAAAAAGAGAGAGAAAGCTTTCTATTGCTAGATGGGAATGTAGAGTTGATGTTACAATCAGGTCAGCCATAGTCTTATTAAGTGATGAAGCAGACTTGAAGGGCTAAGTGTCCTATTCTTGTTCCTCAGTCAAATTGAACTAAACATGTCCTATCCATACAACTGCCCAAAAGTTTTTTAAACATTATAACTGTACCTGTGCTACTTCCTCTATAAAATAACTAGTCTAGCTCTTCTGAATATTTTGATAGTCATAGATAAAGCCACAGAATGATACAGCAGGGAAACAGGTCATTTGGACCACCACATCCAAGCCAACCAATTGGGACCCATCCATATTAATTCTATCTTCCAGCAATTGACCCATAGCATTCTATGCCAAGACAATTTAAGTGTTCTGCTAGATACTTAATAAATGCTGTCAGCAAGTTTGTTTCTACAACTCCCTCAGACAGCGTACCCAGATACTTGCCACTCTCTGGATGAAAAATGCCCCCACCCCCTTCAGATCTGCTCTAAATCTCTTCCTCATAGGTCTATTATAGGTCTATTTATAAATCGTTTAGTTTTACCTGCCTTCAAAATGGAGAATAGATTCCTGAAGTCTACCCTGTCTATACCCCTCTAAATTTTGTTCACCTCAATTATATCCCCTCTTAATCTCCATCACAGGGACATTTGGATGAATCTCCTCTGCATCCTCTCCAGTACTATCTCATCTTTCCTATACTATGTAACTTGTTTTTAATACAGCATACAACTTACTTTTGATAAATAAATAATGATTACTATGGGTAATGGAAATGTAGAACTGTGCTTATCAATCAGGTCAGCCATAACCTTATATGATGAAGCTGGCTTAAAGACCTGAGTAACTTACTCTTTTTCCTATTTCATGTTAAGCTCCTACATATAATTTTTTAAAAAATAAGATGTCTGGGATATATAAATATAAAAGCTAGTTAAATGAAATTGTGTGCTATAATCCTGACTGCATATTTCTGGAGGTCGTAGAACTGACACTCAAGATTCACCTTTTGTTGTAAAACAGAGGGAAAAAGTAGGGCTTTATAACTGTAACATTTGTTTTGTCATTTGCCATGATTGGCCAAATCTTGTTGGGGAAGTGAAAATAGAATGTACAGTATGTCATTAATTAAATGCTTTACTGAGCCCTTCAGCTCAAAATCATTTTGTCCCATTATTTGGTGTAACAAGGGCACCAGGACTTGGGAAAATTCAATTAGCTCTGGGATCCATCGTACATCTCTTTAACCAATAAGATTTATACCCAAGACTATAAGACATAGGACTAGAATTATAAGATTTGGCCGACCAAGTATGGCATTCCATTATGGCTGATTTCTTATGCCTCTCAACCCCATTCTCCTGCCCATAATCTTTGATGCCCTGACTAACCAAGAACCTATCAAGCTCCACTTTAAGTATACTCAATAACTTGGCCTCCACAGCTACCTGTGGCAAAGAATTGTACGGGTTCACTAGCCCCTGACTAAAGACATTCCTCCTCATCTCTGTTCTAAAGGGACATTGCTGTTGTGAATAAACAGCAATCGTGCAACAAAATACATTGCTGAGTCAAATCAGGCTCGGAGGTAGGAATGGAAGTAGAGGGAATGAAAAGTAACATTTGGAGTAAATGTGCGACAACTGTAAAATCTGACAGAATAAATTTCTTTAGAACATATTGTCACTGAAGGAACGCTACACCATAATAGAAATTGTTCTCTTTTGTCATCAGAGATTGACACCACACACTTAACAGGCGATAATGTGGTCAGTTACCAGTCGTAACCTTCAGTATTGAATTTATTAGACACAGGAGATCTAAGGGGGTAAGAGTGTGGTGAATAGCTAGAACAAGCTGCCAGTGAGACCATAGAAGCAGAGACAATTATGACAGCGATAAGGTGTTTGGACAGGTACATAGAAAAGGTGTAGAGGCATAGGGTCGAACGTGGGCAAATGGGATTAGTGTCCCTAGGCATCCTGGTAGGCATGGAGAGAGGGGCCAAGAAGGCCCATTGTTCTGCTTAACATTTCTATGATCCTACTTAAACTGAAAGTTCAGAAAGTTTATACAATAATGCACTGGTTAAACATGAGATATAAGTTGTGAGAAAGGGTAGCGTAAATTGAACAGAGATTCACAATTAAAATCATGCCCATTTCTAGTATTTGCTAACAACAGGAATTCTGCAGATGCTGGAAATTCAAGCAACACACATCAAAGTTGCTGGTGAACGCAGCAGGCCAAGCAGCATCTGTAGGAAGAGATGCAGTCGACGTTTCAGGCTGAGACCCTTCGTCAGGACTAACTGGACGTTTCAGGCCGAGACCCTTCATCAGTTAGTCCTGACGAAGGGTCTCGGCCTGAAATGTCGACTGCACCTCTTCTTACAGATACTGCTTGGCCTGCTGCGTTCACCAGCAACTTTGATGTGTGTTTCCAGTATTTGCTAACTGATTTGTAAATTAATAACTGCCCCTATAGTGAACATGATATTTTTTTCAAAAAGGATTCAGATGAAGATCAGATATTGTAACTGTGCTTTATAAAAGACAGTTTCAAAATGTATTTTAATATATTACAGCAGCTGTTTACTGTTATAAACATATTAAATGACAGATCCTGTTCCATTAAAGATGCTGGTAACTTACTTTGAATATAAAAATAAGTTACCATTTCTGGGATGTATTAATATTAAAATTGGCTCAAATAAATTGGCTACTTAAGTTAGCAAAAGGTAAACTTTAAATTTGTGTTACATGTTAGTATCCCCATGGTTCAGAATCTCAAATTAAAATTGAATTGCATTACATCGATACACAGATTAATTCCTGTATAGGGAAGGTGTAAATTTTTGGCAGAACAAATCAATGTATGTTTAATGTAAATTGATGTAACTCACAGAAAATTATTCATAATTTTATATATATTTATTTTTGCTTTTTCAAATTCATAACTCCCAAAAATAATATTTCAAAGTAGCTGAATAGCTATTTTGAAAGGTTATGAAATCAAATTCCTAAAGTCAAATGAAATGCTTGACAAAAGTCAAAATTCAGTAGATATTCAGGAATGTTTCAGGGAAATAGATGCTTAGTTGAATACAGTATGTGCTACTCATTCAGGCTGAAGAGATGCACTCTGGGAATATCTACCAAACCACACTCCGCAACATCTGCTCTCTCTAAGTGAGTTAGCACACGTCAGACATCTTTATGTCAGAATACTGCAGTGATGGATGCAGTTGCTGAAATGTTGCATAAAATCTGGTGTGCAGTTCTGGCTGTTAAGTGAAATTGCTATTTAAATTAATGGCGCTGTCATAGTTTATCTTTGCAAAGAATGAACACTGATTAGAGTATTAAGCAATTAGCAATTTATCATACTGGAACAAGCTTGATAATAATTAGAGTGGCATTGCTATACCAAAGGTGATTTTAAAAAAACAGTATTTGCTCCTCTCCTTTGTGCTACAGCTGGTCTGTTGCGGGCAGGACCTAGTGAATACATTGATTACCCTTTGCTTATTGGGGCCTAATGGATCAAGCAAAGTCCATATCATTGATGGAGCACAAGTCAAATGATGTGGTACTGAACTAATATCCAACAATGAGCCAAGCTGTAATGGGGTTGGTTATAATCCCTGAAAACTCGTCTGTGCTGACAGGACACCAGGTGGGAAGGTAATTTATTTACTTTTATTTGTCATTTATAAATACTAAGCTCGCTGTTATTTCACACATTATCAGCGTAAAGAGTTCAGCATTTAAATCTTTTGACATGCACCTATGTATTATTTCTCAGCTGTGAAATAAAAGCACTCATTAGTCTGAAATTCCAGATATAAATAATTTTCTGATTGTGATTGCAGAAGTATAAGGAGAAACTCAACATTATTTATCAAAATAAGCCCGTCTCCTAATTATTCTATCTATATTAAAATAAAAAATAAAATTCATTGACAAAATTTATCAGAATCATTTATCAATTTCACTAAACTAAAGATTGGTCCATAATTTTCTTTAATTCCACAAGTTTCAAGATAATTTATTTCCTTGTCATAAGCCCCAAATGAAGAGAGAAAATTTTCATCTTCACTGAAATCACTGACACATGAAGATTATTTTTAAGATATCAATAAACACACATTCTTAATGCAGTAAGGTGGTTGTTTCTAGTAATTTATTTCTAATATATATGTTTACCACAAATTTTTCCTTTCAATTTAAAGATTCCCAGCCATTGCAGCCTATATTCCCCACCTTCCCCCACAACACCTCCATTCACAATCACCCATTATCATTACCATTGTTTCCTTAAATGAAGTGCTTCTTGCTTGCTTTTAGTTCTTGTCATTCTACCATTACCCTATATGTGTGCTTTTGATAATATGGGACATCATATAAGTGAAACAACCTATCTTCACCTGACACCCATACTTAGAATATAGAACAGTACCACACTGTACAGGCCTTTCAGTCCACATGTTATGCCCATGTTTTAACCCTCTCCACTAACCCTTCTTTCCTACAATTCCCATAATGCTCCATTGTCCCTATATAAGAGTCTCGTCTATGCCCTTAATAAGGTATCAGCCACAATTACAACCAGCACCGTTTCATTCTAGACACTACTCTTTAGGTAAAAAAAAATTACCTGTGATATCTACACTAAATCTTCCTCCACTCACCTTTAAAGGATGCCCTCTGGTATTAGTCACTGCCACTCTGGGGGAAAAAGGTGTTGGCTATCCACTCTATCTATGAATCATATAATCTTATACAGAAATTATATACAAGCTCCACAATAGCTTAGTGGTTAAAGCGACACTATTACAGCATGGGGCGTCAGAATTTGGAGTTTAATTCCAATGCTGTCTATAAGGAGTTTATACATTCTTCTTCAGGAATGTGTGTGTTTCTTCCGGGTGCTCGAGTTTCCTCCCACATTCCAAAGCCATATGGGTTAGCAGGTGAATTGGTCATTGAATATGTCCTGTCGTTAGGTCAAGGTGGATTGTTGGTCGATGTAGCTCATTGGGCTGGAAGGACGTGCTCTGCATTGTATCTCTAGATAAAAACAGAAATAAACTTCCAAGTTATACAAGTTATCCAATCCACACATAATTATCAGTAACAGGAAACTGCCTGATAATGTTCCATATTTCTCGTCCTTGGGTACTGTCGCCAATTATCATGCCTCCGCTGAAATCATACAACTTCTTGTTTCTCTTGTCTCACAAAGTTACCTAGTTAGTATGATTTGAAGGTACATACAAAGGTACCGAGCTTAATGGCTTTGTTCTTCCAGAAATTTTTAGAATGCAGAATACAATGCCAAAGTGATAAATTAAGTATTTTATTTAATAGCAGATTGCTATCACTTAATGTTAAGTGTGTGCTGTCATGTAGTGCTTAATACTTAACAAAGCCTTAGTGCTCTATCTATAAAAAATGTATAGTTACTTAATAAGATTGAAATCACATTTTATGAATAATGGAAATATCTTTGATAAAAGGTATTACATTGTAATTATTAATTAGTAATATTTCAGTAAAACTGTAAATACAAAACTATCCTGGTTTATAAATCTTTGATAGTATGTGTAAAATATGTTATTAATTTGTAATACACACTGGTTGTTAAGCATTTAGAAATGTCTTTCAATTACGTTCAGGTCTACTATTGACGGCTTATCTCTTCATTATAAATTTTGACTAAATTCCTGATTATGTTACTATTACTGTATGCAGTGGAAATTTTCTTTGAATTCATTTATGGGAAGCCAGCATAAATTGCCCTTGAGGTGTTAATGAGCTACCTTTTGGAATTTTCCAGAGATTCTTCTGGTTAAGACAACAGTGCTGTTGGGTAGAGTGTTCCAGAAAATAGTGAATGAAGGAACAGCAGTGATTTCCAAATCAGATGTCATCTTTTGTTATGGAAAATCTGTTCACACAGCAGGGGAGGGACTGTAGTTAAAAATGACCAATACCCAGGATATTTCAAGTATTTTAGTCCAAGGTTATTCACTGGGAGCTTTGTAGCCCTTTGTTCATCCCTCAGAATGTGAGTTAGGCTTGCTTGCTGATGTAGAGGTGGATCTCACCCCTGATGAGGGCTGATTTTGTGCCAATTCCAAAATATTGTAGTACGTACCTTCACAACAGCCAGGCCTGTGAATCCGATAGAAAGACAGGGAATTATAAACAGAGTGACAATGAGAAATGAGAATGAAGAAAACTCTATGACAAAAACTTGTAAATAGTGGATTTTTCTGTCAAGAAAATGTTGCTGGATTGCTCTGATTACAAAGCCAAGGACATCTGTCTGCAGGACCTCAAACATTCAAAGAACATTTAATATCAAAGTATGTATACAGAATACATCTCTGAGATTTGTACTCCCACAGGCAACCACAAAACATAGACACACCATGGAATTCATTCAAGAAAACATCAAACACCCAGAATGTGAAAACAAAGAACAAGCAAAAAGCAACATATAGAAGATTAAAAATCGAACCAGTAGTGGGCATTCCCAGGTCTTGGGCATTTCAGTACTACCTTTGGCAATGTTGCAGGATGTCTAAGGCTGTTACAAGCCTTCTAGAAGAAGGGAAGTAAAGTGCCACTATCAAAGGCAATCACAGGCAAAGCCACGGTTCACCTTCAGACACTGAGAATTCATGATTACTAAACATACAGTATGCTTAATTATGGATGAGCTGACTTTCTTACCTAAACGCATTGAGGGAACTACACTCAGTGTCAGTGCCAATGAACAATTTATAATTTGGGTGAGTAAGTGACAGATCAATATCAAAGGAGCCACCATACACCACTCTCCACTTTCACAGTTGGAGGAAATCGCAGTTAAACAGGGAAGCCCAAAGTGTGCTTGAAATGCAGCAAATTTGGACACGTTGATTGCATGCAGCAAGAACTGCAAGTTGGAAGGCCACCTGGCCATGGACTGCAAGGAGACCAAATGTTGCAATCTATGTGGAGAGGCAAGCCAACTCCTCAGGGTTTGCCCCAAATGATCCTACAGTTTTGTACAGGCAATAAGAAAAGGAGATGGTAACAGGTTCTCCAGGAAGGAGAACACCTCCCTTCTGTCTTACAAAGCTCCAGCTGAGAAAATACCCATGAAAAATCCAGCAACCTCAAGCTTCCAAACTCTGCCTCTTCCCAGGAGATTGTGTCAGTGGAAAGGAAGGCTGTAGGAAAATGGCAAGTGCTGAAAGCACAAAAAGTGATTCCCGAGATCTAGAAAAAAAAAGACAGCAGCATGACGTGGAGAGAAGAGATTGTTAGCAGCTTCTTGTCCAAGAATGAAGATGCACCCATGAATCAATGCCTCAGGCCAAGTAAATGTCATAATGGAAGGGACAGAATAACAGAAGGAGAGAAAATCCAGCCAGCAACATAGAAGGGAAGTAATTAACCCACTGCCTGCCATTTCCAGAGACTGGGAACAATGTAATGCCCTATACTCCTCTCACAGCCTATGGTAGGGATGCTAAGAACAGCCTGGCACCCAGTGCACTGGGAAACCAATAGTACCAACACAACTCAAAAGCAGATTCAGGAGACTAAAGTGACAGAGAATTAGTCTGATTTTTTCCTCAGTAACGTCTCGAGCTTCACCTCTCAGAGCCTGTACCAGCCCAGAATAATTGCAATAGTTTAAACAAGCCTTGGATTTGCTGGCACAGAGCAACTGACTGTGGTAATGTAACTTTGGATTTGTAAATCAATAAAACAATGGGTGTAAAAATCACATGAATCAATGTGCTCAGTGTGAAAAGCACTGTGTGATGTGTTTCTACCTTGGGATACCTCACAAGGTCAAGGCCAACCCATTGTTTATGTGTGTAACTTGCTGCGCCCTAACAACTATTGGCAGTTGTCACAATGGTGGTGTCTGGAGCCGTTGATACAGTCTGGTAGAAATGATCTCTGGGCCTCCGGCCTTACTGTTCAGCTGCACAGAGGCACCTTCACCGTCGCTGAAGGTAAAGAGGTGATTGGTTGTTGTTCCTTTGTGTGAGACGTAATGTACAGAAATACTCCACTCCAGATAATCAATGTGTACACCCTAACTTTGAAGAACAAACAGCTGGCTTCCTTCCAACAGCTCCAACCTCATTCTGGCCTCTGACAAATGCATCATTGATTTAGCAGTACCAACAGCAAATTAAATATCACCTCCAGAGCTCTGATGAAAGCAGTAAAAAATAGCAAGCTCTGGAATATCCTCAATAACTGTGCCATTATATACCTGATCAAATGCAGACAGCCCAACCTTTGTATTTGCCTGTTTGTGTCCAATACAGTCATAGTCTGATCTATTGCTGTTACGCTGACATTCCTTCATGACCACTGCTTCCTTCTGGCTGACTAATACCTACAAGAAGAGCAAAGAGCAAGCGAGTGAACATGAAAGCTGAATGCCGAAGTGCTGACCCCAGAAAGTATTGAGGAACAGAAGAGAGATCACACAGGTTGAAGTACCACGAAGCCACTTTTTAACTCCCCGACATTCAATTGGGAAGCAACCAAGGAAAGGATCACCAAGTTTTCTTTTGTTGTATGTGTTCAATAAGCAAGAGAGAATCAAAAGAAATTGTGACAACTCCAAAAAGTAACCAGTGTCTTCTCCATCTATAGACAATGGGGATGTGGAACTCTGTGAGGGAAAGAGCCAACAAGCTTTACTCTTAATCTCAGAGTCTTCCAAGATCACCTTCTGATCAAGAGTCTACTCCTTGGAGCAAGCACTGTGATCCATTCTTCATTAATGGAATTAATTTTAGAGTATTATTTAATGATGCTATTATATACCAATTTTAGCAGTACCAAGTGGAAGTGGATTCTTGGCAGTAGTTACTGAGATGGCAAATGATTACATTTCACTCAAGTGCTCAAGATATACAAGGTAAAACTAAATACACCATTCCCCTTGAATTTTGTTCTTCTACCGTTCATGCTATTATGTAGAAGGGGAAACAACTTGAACCTATACATTACTTTTTTTCTTAAAATGCTAGTTTTTAGTTTGTGTTTATGGTTCATTCTCCAAACTGAAGCTTTCTACAGTCAATGCTAAGTAATTAATGCTCCAAATCTGTCTTTACGATATTAGTGTACGTCCCATATATCATGGTTTGTGAACACCATTTCAATATTATGAAGATCTCATGTGAAACATCTACATCATGACTCTTTAAACATTTGAATTTCCCTTCTTCTGAACATAGTAACACAAAACCTTAATTGTCAACTTGGCACAGAGTCCACAAAGAGAGTTTTATTTTAAAAATCTTAAGTTATATTCGAGAAAAGTTTCTCTCCAACTTTTCAATGATGTTACTGAATTGTCACCGAGAAATACATTATCAGATTCATGTCTGCATCCTAAAAAATGTCTGTGTTAAAAACAGGAAAATTTGTATACTCGATCAAAAAAAAAACAAATGTGTAAATAATAACAGAACGAAGCTGTTTCAATTAGCCTCAGCACTCAAACGGTGTTGAGTTTCTGGTGGATCCTTTCAGTTTCGTAATGAACTTCTATGACCAATGTTTCCATATTGATATAATAAAAAGTAGATGATTTTATTTTAAATAAATAGTTTTTTTTCTATTTGTAATAATATATTGGTCATTGATAATGTAATTTTATTTTGTTACAATCAGATGGCTCCAAATATGATCACAACATCCTTATAAATATTCATAACCTGAGCTTATTACCAATCAATAACACACATTACAATGAATTATAAAGCATTTATAAGCTTCTTTTAGTTCAATAGTGAGAAGGTTTCTGAAATGCCACTTATTTTATCAGTTTAATATTCTTCACATGTCAATCATTTACATCAACCCATCATGTTGTTAAACCGAAATTTCCAAAACACACAAAAATTAATAACTTTGTCAGGAGAATTTTCTGGAGGCAGATATTCAAAATCAAAGTTGTGACTTAAAGCAACAGATCAATAAGTTCATTATGAGCTGAGGAACAGTATGAAGAGGTTGCACATCACCTGAGAGAACTTGACACCCTGCGTCCATTGGGCAGGTGGTTAGGCATTGCTCGTTTGCCCAGGGATTTTCCAAATGGAATCTGATAACTTGACTTTCATTCATAAGGAATAAAGCAAACAAAATAAAAATAAAGCAGACAAAATAAAAATAATTCTCATGATTTGCAGAGTGTCAGAGATTACACACAAAACTTTGAGGGTACAGTCAATGCTCTTTCCTGATATCTGCCACAAAGAAAGTCATGACCAACATTCTCCTCAACCACCACATCCCAGTGAAGAGAGGGATGCTCTCTGAATTGCACTGTGGATTCCACCTATCTAGAGGCACAATGGACATGGTCTCCAATGCACACCAACTGAATATGCAGAAGGTAGCAACAATAACTATATGTGGCCTGTTTTGATCTGAGAAAAGCCTTTAATCCATCAGTCAAAAGGGACTATGAAGCACTTTTCTCAAATTTGGCTGCTCGAGAAATTAGTTTCATTCTCACATGATCTTAAAGCATCATCTTAACCAAAAGCAACAAAACAGAGCTAGAAGTAACAGACTCAAACTCCAGCATTTTCAGTTTTTGTTTTATATTTTCTGCATCTGCTCTAAATGGAGTTTTAACCAAGGGGGAAAAAAATCAACTCAGGAGTTCCTGGTATCTATACATTCATAAGTACAAAATTCTTATTTCATATATATTGCTTTTTAAAAAATGTCCATAATCAGAATACATTACATTTCATTTAACAAACCACCTTCCACTTTTATTTCTTTTATATTCCTTCTTAATTTGAAAATATAATCAACAAGGTTTCAAGGACTTGTCATACATAAAAGTAAAAGAAGAGGAATTTATTCTAACATGATCCCACCACCAAGCACATCTTCCACCACCCCCTTCACTTTCTGCTTTCTCCAGCAATTGTTCCCTACATGACTCCCTTGTCCGCTCGTCCCTCCCCACTGATCTCCCTTCTGGCACTTATCCTTGCAAGCAGAACAAGTGCTACACCTGCCCCTATGCCTCCTCCCTCACTACCAGTCAGAGCCCCAAACAGTCCTCCAGGTGAAGCAACACTTCACCTATCAGTCTGTTGGGGTCATCTACTGTATCCGGTGCTCCTGGTGTGGTCTCCTGTATATCGGTGAGACCCAATATAGATTGGGAGACCATTTCACTGAGCGTCTACACTCTGTCCACCAGAAAAAGTGGGATCTCCCAGTGGTAACACATTTTTATTTCCACATCCCATTCCCATTCCAAGATATCAGTCCATGGCCTCTTCTACTGTTGCAATGAGGCCACCCTCAGGTTGAAGGAGCAACACCTTATATTCCATCTGGGTGCCTCCAGTCTGATAGCATGAGCATCAATTTCTCAAACTTCTGCTAATACCCTCTTCCTTCTCCATTCCCATTTCCCTTTTCCGTCTCTCAACTTATCTCCTTACCTGTCCACTACCTCCCTCTGGTGTTCCTCCCCCTTTTCTTTCTTCCATGGCCTTCTGTCTCTCCTATTAGATTCCCCCTTCTCCAGCACTGTATCTCTTTCACCAATCAACTTCCCAGCTCTTTACTTCACCCCTCCTCCCCCCCCCCCCGGTTTTACCTATCACCTTGTGTTTCTTTCTTCCCTCCCCCCACATTCTAACTCTAACTCCTCATCTTTTTTTTCCAGTCCTGATGAAGGGTCTTGGCCCAAAACATCACCTGTACTCTTTTCCGGAGATGCTGCCAACCCTGCTGAGTTCCTCTAGCATTTTGTTTGTGTTTATTTTAGGATGTTCTTGCTGGAAAATTTTGTAGAGGAACTGCCACAACATGAGATTGTGACCCAAAGGTTCAGCTGATGAGAACACACAGTGGCTGATGCACTTTACATGCATTTGTATCTTTTGATATCCATTATTGTTGCAATACAAATAACTGTCATCACAAGTTTGCAGTGCATCTATTCAAGTTCTCTCCTCAGTACATATTATGAAGTGAGACAAATGAATAGATATTATATTTTTACATTATTTTGGAATGTACTTAACTGTAACACTATTTGAGTAGCTGCAAAGAAGGAGCTAATTTCATATATTAATATGTAAGATACCAAAGCAAGTATCATGCGGTTGCAGTCTGGAACTCAACATAGTTGTTTTCTTCGAGAAGTTCTTATTGCTTCCAAATTTTCAATTTATTCTACGAGTGTTCTCATATGACCTTTAAGAACTTAGTATACAGTCAACAATAGTGCTGGTTTACATTGTAACACTCTGCAAACAATAGAGGTGACATGGTAGTTTTGTCAGGCCATCAGAAATTAAATATATTCTCTCATAAGATTGTGCAGTGCATTGAGCTACCACAATGTACTTCCACCTCTGGGATTTGGGATTTACATCCTGCCCAGACGGGTCTCTTTTTCTTTGCATAATTGCTATCAGCTGTAGAACTTCTGTTTGTGTGATTCCTATTTTAACTGCATGTGGTACTATTCCTGACTTATGATTATCTCAGTTCACCATCAATATTTTAAATCACACCCTATGCTCCTATTTACATTGAAGAAGCAAGAGAAAATATTTCTAGTTTTTACATTTTTAGCAAGTTTACATCTATAACTTTCAGCATCGATACTGATTTCTAATTTTCCATTTGCACTATCACTGCAATGAGTGACTGAAGCTGGGACTATTCATCCAGCAGATAATTTTTGCTTAACAAATCTCTGATTATAATAACCTCACTTCCTATTAACCAACAACACAAAATCGTTGAGCTTTAAAATAAGGGAGTATGCAGATTGAAAGTGCATGCAACAGCTTGTTTAGGGTGAGATGAGTACAGACTTACAAATGAAGGTCTGTGCTTGATTAGTGTTAACTCAATGCCAAGGTATGCTATGTGCTGTGTATGCAATCTAAACAGGTTTGTTTCTTTATACTGCGTACAGGTAAGACTTGTAGAGTTGGTTATGCTTTACTAGCATTCTTATGTTAGTCTGAAACACATTTATCATTTGCCAACAGTTCCATGGAGAGTCCCAGTAAGGTCCACTCTGCAGGTCAGCTTGTCTTTCTCTTCCATACCTGTGCATGACAGTGTGGAAATCATAGATGAGCTGCAGGCTGGGTGCTACTGCCTCCATTGCTAGACTCACTGCCGAGTCCAGGAGTGAAGCAAAAGCACCAGGACCTGAGGAACTGATCAATTAAAAAAGGTAAGTCCATGTAGTTATTCTTTTTATCTTACTTAAACTTAATATTTTAAATAACTGGTGTAGCATATGTGTGCTTTAAAATGCATTTATTTCTAAGAAAATGATTTTAAAAATAGTTACTTTTTGGAATTATGTTTACATGTCCCTGATTATTAAAGACACTTAAAAACAGTTCAAAGCCCTTTGACAGTAAAAGATGTCAAAAGCAGCAGTGTGAACTATTGTAGACTTCATGATCTGCCACCTGATGCAATGTTATGAATGGAGAACTAGGATATAGCTCTTTATTCCCTCCCCCCATATGGAATGTCATGATAATAATTGATGACAATATTTCATAGCCTTCTCATGTGTAATTTGATTAGAATTGATGTTATAACACAGAGAAAGTAAATTCAACATTCCAAATGGAAGCAGAGTGAATCAAAGAACCAATGCATCTTGTCTTCAAGTGCATCTCTTCACAGGGAGATCAGAGTGCTGAGTATGAGTTGTCCTTTGAACTTCAATGCATCTGGGTTTAACTCATTGACTTAATAGGTTAAATAACATATAATAATATAATATTATATTATAGAGATGATTGTAGAATGCAGTCCTGTTACGCTCACATCAACTTCTGTTTTTAGATCGTATGAAAAGACATTATTATTAAAAGTGTAGGCTGACAAGAAGCTCTTCAACACAAACCCCAACAAATCTCAACCTTCCATAATCTTTTACAATGCCTCTAGGCCTGGCAACATCTTTTCTGCACTCTTTCCAGTTTAACCACAAGTTCCTATACCAGGGTTACCAGAACTGTACACAGTATTCCAGCAATTTATACAATAGCAAAATAATGTCACAACTCTGATACTCCATACTCAGATGGCCAATATGCTAAATTTCTTTTTTATCATCCTGTCTTCCTGTGGTGCCGCTTTCAATGAACTATCCACTTGTATTCCTCAGTCCCTCTCTTCCATCAGACAGTCTGGTGCTTTACTCTTCATAGTCCTATGGTGTTTGGCTTTTCCAAACTGTATCACAGATCACAAGGTTTCTGACCTTAAATTTTCTTTGAACTTCCGTACCTTCAGATACCAATTTAGATCCATATGTTACATATGAATACAGGACCGCTACTTGGAGTAGTTATGGACAGGGTTTTAGTGACATCAGTAAGGTTGCCACTGAACAGGATGGAGGGCTTCAATCCGTCAAAGTGGAGGAAGGTGAACAACAAGATCTTGTTAAACAGGAAAGTCCTTTACAAACAAATGATTTGATGAAGTATCTCAATTATTATATTTTTGGATAAAATCTCAAGTGTTAGTAATGTGCATGGTTCAGTTCTGAGCACTGCTTATATCGAATAATAGTCTAAACTCCTTTCTAATATGACAAAAAAGTAAATTAAACAATGTAATATTCCATAATGAAAATAGAAAACACTGAGACTGCAGAAACTGTGGGAGGGGAAGTAGAGCTAACGTTTTATGTTTAAGATAATGTTACAGATCTTTCTGTTGAAATTGAAAACTAAAATAAAACAATTAATTATTTTTATATGTCCCGCTTTAGTAGAAAATTTTCTTTGGTTTCTGGTGCCAAAGTGATATTATAGGATAATCCAGTAATCATAGTCCTCTTCCTCTCTTTATTCAAATATGTTGTCTTCAATTGAACTGGATATTAAGCAGTGGGTATGAAAGATGATGGAAAATAAAACATCCATTTAGCATTTGTGGTCAAATACGAATGTTTATCCCACAGTTCTTAGATAGGAGGAAATAGGTCCTATGTACATTAAACATTTGTTTAGCTTGGCATTCCATAATCCTTAACCAATTCTGTAGTTAAAACATTAAAAAATATTAAATGGATTCACATAGAATATTATTGATAAGAGCTAGGAGCTGATTCAGAGGTATAATTTGTAGAAATGCTACAGCTCTTAGCAATAATAAACATATATCAGTTGACAATTATATTATTCCCAGAAACTGAGTACAGGATATTTTATTGAAGCTAAAATTTTTTTTTAAAGTTGCACTCAGGTCTTCCTGTTTAGAAACATGTAATTTTTAGGAAGATTTGAATTAAATTATCCTTTATTCAAAATACCCTCTGGCATTTGGATCGTATTTACAGTAATTTTAATTTCCATCTGAAAATCTGTGTGATTATTATGTGTGTAATTGCATTAAATGCTTTTTCGGTACTGACTTTCGCTGCTGGTGGAGAAATGGGTAAAAAGCTGCACTGGTGTAGAAGGATAATTTTGGATAAAAGCAATGGTGAATGGTACCTTGTGAAAAGTCTCAAGTATTGTAGGACTTGATGGAATAATAATTAATTTTACCAACTTGGATGCCTTAGTCTGCTTTGACAATAATTGTGAAAGACAAAAGATAAACTAACCAGCTGGAAAGCAAATATAGTCAAATGTAGAAAATTGTACAATATATTTTGGCAGTAAGAACAGAGAAAAGAAATGCTGCTTAGAGGAACACAGATTTGTTATTTTGTCTAGGATAAATATGATCATGCATGTAGTTTAAGGGATAAAATCCAGGATTATTAAAAAGTCTGGTTAAGTGAAATACAAATCAAGTTGGTAACATTCAACTTTCACTAGTTCCTTTGTTGCAGTTTTGAACGCAATGTATAATATTAAAGAAGACAATGAGGAAAGGTATAAAAGGTTTCCATAGTTCACTTTGGATGTTCTTTTATTACTTGTTCACTTTTAGAAAAGACATGAGTTAACATTCTTAACAAACGAACTTCAGTCCTTTTCACAGATTCTGAGAAGAATAATATTAGTCAGTAGATATTGCAGGCAAGACCAGTATTTATTGCCCATTCTCAATTATCCCTGAGAAGTTGATGATGAGCTGTCAACTTGAACTACTACTGGGAGTGAAAGTACTCCTAAATTCCTGCTGGTTTGCTAATGAAGGAATAGCTTTATATTTCTAAGATAGAGGGGAACTTGTAGGGAGCTTACGGATTATGGTGTTCTGAAACAGGACATCTGAAACCTTATCCCTGAATGTCAATGTCTTGAGTTTGGATGTTGTCAATATGATTCCATTGAAGGGTAATAACTTTGAAGGGAGTGTGGAATGAGAATGTTGAGAGATGGCTTCATACATCATGAAGGTAGATGAGGGTAGGACAATGGAGTGTGTCTATTTCGACTTTAGCAAGACTCTGGATAACGTACTGCATTGTAGGTTATTTTGGAATGTTAAGTCCCGTGGAATCCAGGAAGAGCTAGTTACATGGACTCAAACTTGGCTCAGAGGTAGGAAGCAGAGATTGATGGATGAAGATTGTTTCTTGGAATGGAGGCTGGTGATGAGTGATGTGCTGCATTGTTCAGTGTTGGGGACCTAGTTCATTGTTACTTATGTAAATGATTTGCATGTGAATGCACATGACTTAATCGGAAATTAGAAGGTGTTGTTGAAGAAGTTTATCATAGATTACAGAGAAAACTTGATCAGTTAGGGAGTGGGCTGAGGAATTGCAAGTCTGAGATGATCCATTTGGAACCTCAAACTATTGTAGGACTTGCACAATGAAGGGTAGAGCACTAGGGAGTGTAAAGGAACAGAATACATGTGTTTAGTTTTTTGAGAGCGGTATCACAGGGTGGTGAAAAAATATATTTAATCCACTGACCTTCATCAGTCAGGGCATTGAATATAGGATTTGGGACATAACACTATAGTAGCATAAGTTGTTGCATAAGTCATTTGAAGTTTGATCACCCTGTTACAGAAAAGATGTGGTGAAGCTGGAAAGAGTGTAGGTGAAGGTTTAAAAGGATATCGGCCAAGGAAGGTCTTTGTCCCTTGGAGCAACAGAGGAGAATGAGGGGCAACCTTATACAAGTTAATAAAATAATAAGGGGCATAGATAAGGTGGACAGTAACATTCTTTTACGTCAGTATAGCAGAGTCCAAAGCCAGAGGGGGTTGGGGGGGGGGGGGTGGAGAGCATAAACTGAGGGCAAGAGGGGAAAATTTATAAGGCACCTGAGGGGCTATGTTTTCATGCAGAGGGCAATGAGTATATGAAATGAGCTTCCAGAGGAATTGTTTAAGGCAGGTACAATAATATCATTGAAGAAGCACTTAGATTGCTATGAGCAGGGTATAGATTTAGAGGGATATGAGCCAAATGCAGGAAATTGGAATGATTTGTATGGGCACTGTAGTTGACACAGACCCATTGGGCCAAAGAGTCGGTATGCATGCTGTATTGCTCTGTGACTCCTTCCATTTTTTTAATAGTAGTGGATTATTTCATTTGATTGCTGAAATAGTAACCAGAGAGCACAAATAGAAGAGAACTCAAAAAAAAATTAGAGCACGTTCAAAAACCATTGACCAGAGAAATTAAATAAGATGAAGAGACAATACTTCCAGGATATATCTTGTCAATAAGATAAACAGCATTTGACGTGATGAGAGAAACTAAGAAAGAACAAAAGGACAGGATTAATAGTTGGGGAATTATATGAGAGAATCAGTGGAGATTTAACTTGCTGGGTAAGAGAAGTTTGGGAACACATAGCAGATGAGTGGAGCTCATCCGGTGTTGAGAAAAAGGGGAAAACAAGGTAGGGAAGAGGAGCTAAAGTGACAGGTGGTAATAGAGAGAGGAGGACATCAGCAGTCTGCATGGTCTAAGATAACTTGTAAGTGTTAAATGTCTTTGACAGAGGAGACGTGACCGAAAAAAAATATAGTGAATGACCACTGTGCTTGTATCTGTACCCTAGAATCTTTAGAAACCAAATAATGTGAGCGTGTCTGAGAAATGTCTAGAATTTAAAAAATATAAAGTGCATTGTGAACATAATTGTCAAAGGTTGGATGCATGAATATAAATGGGCAGATGCGAAGAATAATAGCAAGTGGAAGCTGAAAGGTTTTGCAATTTGAAACACAAGTTGTAGGTGGCTTTGTGAAAAGCCTCTTGGTTCAGAATTTCCTGAGAAGAGCTGGCGATTCCCCATGAAACTTCCCCACATATTTTTAGAAGCTCAAGAAATTGGATGTATGTCTAATTTTTGTGAATATCAAAAATTGGATGCTCTTTCCACTTTTTTAATTCTTTCTAGGTGTTTAAGACAGTTGTAATGATACGACTGAGTGGTTTGTTAGATTCTTTCAGACAGCAGTTAAGAGTTATCCTTCTGAAATCAGATATAGGTCAAACTGGATAAAGATGGCAGATTTCCTCCCCGATTAACATCAGTGAACAATTTCTGTTATGGTCACCCATTAGTTCTTATTGGTCACTATTATTGGTTGGTTATTTTTCTTTAATTTTAGATTATTAACTGAATTTAAATTGCACTTTTAAACAACACGGTTGTGGATGGTTAGTCCACTTTCTCTGGGTTTCCAGCCTGGTAATGTAACAGTTATACTACAAAATCACTTATTGATGAATTGCAATCACTTTCGGTTTTGTTAGGTTTACACATCGAAAGCAAACTTTGTGCAGCCAATGACACCCCAAACCTTAGGGAAGATTGCAGTTCTTCTGAAACTCCATGCTTCCCTTCTGTTGCTCCCAGACAAGAGAAAATTAGAATATAGAGCACTTCTGACCTCCATTATGTGACAATGGCTGGCAAGCTATGTGTTGCTGCAAATATCTAAGTGCAGCATGAATGAATCCACTTGCAAATGTTGCTTGCCTAGTGTCACCTTGATGGTTTTGGCCTGCTCTGAGGTGGCTGTTGTAATGGTTGTAATCTCCATCTTTGATTACAACAGGTAGGGTAAGTGATTACCACTCCTTTTACAGAATCTCTTGTTTAGGGATTTTTTTAGTAAATGACAACAAAGCAGAATTTCTGTTCTAATATCTTTATCTCAGTGAGAGAAAATAATAATTCTACAGTGTCACTAGGATTTCTTTTCTAACTCTATCCTTCCTTGATACAAGCTAAGCTATGTGTTATACTCACAACCATTAGGAACATAGAAAACCTCCAGCACAATAGAGGCCCTTCAGCCCACAAAGCTGTGCCAAGCATGTCCTTACCTTAGAACTACCTAGGCTTACCCATAGCCCTGTATTTTTCTAAGCTCCATGTACCTATCCAGGAATCTCTTAAAAGACTCTATCATTTCCGCCTCCACCACCGCCACTGGCAGCCCATTCTACACACTCACCACTCTCTGCATAAAAAACTTACCCCTGACATCTCCTCTGTACCTGCTGCCAAGCACCTTAAACTATGCCCTCTTGTGCTAGCCATTTCAGCCCTGGGAAAAAGCCTCTGACTATCCACACAATCAATGCCTCTCGTTATCTTGTACACCTCTATCAGGTCACCTCTCATCCTCCGTCGCTCCAAGGAGAAAAGGCCGAGTTCACTCAACCTATTCACATAAGGCATGCTCCCCAATCGAGGCAACATCCTTGTAAATCTCCTCTGCACCCTTTCTATGGTTTCTGATAGTTATTCTTCCAACAATTCCATGAGAAAAGACTTCCCAGGAATGACCAGGACACGTTCCCGACTACAGGCTGTCCTAACTACAGACACTATTATGTCTGCTTCTGCTGAGCATCAGAAAATGCATTCTGACATTTAAAATTTTAAAAAGTCTACAGATGCTGAAAATCTGAAATAAAACCAGAAAAGACTGAAATTGCTTAAATGTCAAATAACATCTGTGGAAAGATGAACATGAAGTTTATGTTTCAGGTCAAGCATCTTATGTCAGACCAAATGAGTGATTCTAGTATTTTCTGTTTCAGTAATAACATTCAAGCTTCTGTTGCAACCTTCTTATCTCACTCAGCTGTTAGTACAATCTGAATGCTACAATGCCGTCATTTCAAACTGCATCGCCTGGTAGCCAAATACAATCCCAATAACTGCAGTGTGTTATTTTACTTTCAAATCATGGGTGTGAAAGAATGTTTCCATTGAATTTTAAAAGATAATTGATAAGACAGATTTGAAATTCTGAACATCTTTGTAGAAAAAATTGGCTCATGTCAATATCCTAAAATCTTTTAGAACAAAACCTAGATGTCTTTGTTTTAAGACATTATTATGAAGATTAACTCTTTGGATGCACATTCTCTAGGTGGATGGAATGATTGACTGTCCTTGCTCTTTGCCTTTTGCTCCTGTTTCTCACAATAGCCTGCATTCAAAGCCTCTGAAGCTTGGTGCTCAAGCATCATAGGAAGGTGTTTTCAGTTCGTTTCCAGGTTGTGTAGAAGCACTCTACTATATAATGACAGTACAATTGTCACTTCTTATTGAAGTTGGTACTCTCAACTACTCCTCCTGTAGGTATTGCTGCACAGTTGTAATTAGAGCAGCTTTATAATCAGAAGAGCTGTGTCAAACACAACCTTTACTGCACAGACTGATGCTGACCCCTCCTACCAGACTCTGTCTATTCCAAAATGCTGCTAGATCCTGTCTCTCAGAATTCCCTCCAGCAATATGTCCACCACTGATGTTAGGCTAACTGCTCTCTAGTTCTCTGGCTTGTCTTTGTAAGCTTTCTTATACAACAGAACAACATTAGCCACCTTCCAGTCTTCAGAAACTTCTTCAGGGGATAACAACGAAGCAAATAGCCCCAGAGGAGCCTCTCAATTTCTTTTCAAACCTCCCCACGAAATCTGAGGATGTGCTCAGTCAGGCCTTGGTAATTTATCCACCTTTTCTGCAAATACTTTCTCCCTGGTACAGTGACTTTTCTCCAAAACATCACCACTGGATTCCAAACAACAGGAATTCTGCAGATGCTGGAAATTCAAGCAACACACATCAAAGTTGCTGGTGAATGCAGCAGGCCAGGCAGCATCTCTAGGAAGAGGTGCAGTCGACGTTTCAGGCTGAGACCCTTCGTCAGGACTAACTGAAGGAAGAGTGAGTAAGGGATTTGAAAGTTGGAGGGGGAGGGGGAGATCCAAAATGATAGGAGAAGACAGGAGGGGGAGGGATGGAGCCAAGAGCTGGACAGGTGATTGGCAAAAGGGGATACGAGAGGATCATGGGACAGGAGGTCCGGGAAGAAAGACAAAGGGGGGAGGGGACCCAGAGGATGGGCAAGAGGTATATTCAGAGGGACAGAGGGAGAAAAAGGAGAGTGAGAGAAAGAATGTGTGCATAAAAATAAGTGACAGATGGGGTACGAGGGGGAGGTGGGGCCTAGCGGAAGTTAGAGAAGTCAATGTTCATGCCATCAGGTTGGAGGCTACCCAGACGGAATATAAGGTGTTGTTCCTCCAACCTGAGTGTGGCTTCATCTTTACAGTAGAGGAGGCCGTGGATAGACATGTCAGAATGGGAATGGGATGTGGAATTAAAATGTGTGGCCACTGGGAGATCCTGCTTTCTCTGGCGGACAGAGCGTAGATGTTCAGCAAAGCGGTCTCCCAGTCTGCATCGGGTCTCGCCAATATATAAAAGGCCACATCGGGAGCACTGGACGCAGTATATCACCCCAGTCGACTCACAGGTGAAGTGTTGCCTCACCTGGAAGGACTGTTTGGGGCCCTGAGTAGTGGTAAGGGAGGAAGTGTAAGGGCATGTGTAGCACTTGTTCCGCTTACACGGATAAGTGCCAGGAGGGAGATCAGTGGGGAGGGATGGGGGGGACGAATGGACAAGGGAGTTGTGTAGGGAGCGATCCCTGCGGAATGCAGAGGGGGGGGGAGGGAAAGATGTGCTTAGTGGTGGGATCCCGTTGGAGGTGGCGGAAGTTACGGAGAATAATATGTTGGACCCGGAGGCTGGTGGGGTGGTAGGTGAGGACCAGGGGAACCCTATTCCTAGTGGGGTGGCGGGAGGATGGAGTGGGAGCAGATGTACGTGAAATGGGGGAGATGCGTTTAAGAGCAGAGTTGATAGTGGAGGAAGGGAAGCCCCTTTCTTTAAAAAATGAAGACATCTCCCTCGTCCTAGAATGAAAAGCCTCATCCTGAGAGCAGATGCGGCGGAGATGGAGGAATTGCGAGAAGGGGATGGCGTTTTTGCAACAGACAGGGTGAGAAGAGGAATAGTCCAGATAGCTGTGAGAGTCAGTAGGCTTATAGTAGACATCAGTGGATAAGCTGTCTCCAGAGACAGAGACAGAAAGATCTAGAAAGGGGAGGGAGGTGTCGGAAATGGACCAGGTAAACTTGAGGGCAGGGTGAAAGTTGGAGGCAAAGTTAATAAAGTCAACGAGTTCTGCATGCGTGCAGGAAGCAGCGCCAATGCAGTCGTCAATGTAGCGAAGGAAAAGTGGGGGACAGATACCAGAATAGGCACGGAACATAGATTGTTCCACAAACCCAACAAAAAGGCAGGCATAGCTAGGACCCATACGGGTGCCCATAGCTACACCTTTAGTTTGGAGGAAGTGGGAGGAGCCAAAGGAGAAATTATTAAGAGTAAGGACTAATTCCGCTAGACGGAGCAGAGTGGTGGTAGAGGGGAACTGATTAGGTCTGGAATCCAAATAGAAGCGTAGAGCTTTGAGACCTTCCTGATGGGGGATGGAAGTATATAAGGACTGGACATCCATGGTGAAAATAAAGCAGTGAGGGCCAGGGAACTTAAAATCATCGAAAAGTTTAAGAGCATGAGAAGTGTCACGAACATAGGTCAGAAGTGATTGAACAAGGGGTGATAAAACAGTGTCGAGGTATGCAGAAATGAGTTCGGTGGGGCAGGAGCAAGCTGAGACAATAGGTCGGCCAGGACAGGCAGGTTTGTGGATCTTGGGTAGGAGGTAGAAACGGGAAGTGCGGGATGTGGGAACTATAAGGTTGGTAGCAGTGGATGGGAGATCCCCTGAGCGGATAAAGTCGGTGATGGTGTGGGAGACAATGGCCTGGTGCTCCTTAGTGGGGTCACGATCGAGGGGTAAATAAGAGGAGGTATCCGCGAGTTGTCGCTGTGCCTCGGCAAGGTAGAGGTCAGTACGCCAGACTACAACAGCACCCCCCTTATCGGCGGGTTTAATAATAAGGTTAGGATTAGTGCGGAGGGAGTGGAGAGAAGAGCGTTCGGAAGGAGTGAGGTTGGAATGGGGACAAGGTGCGGTGAAGTCGAGACAGTTGATGTCCCGTCGGCAATTAGCGATAAAGAGATCCAGAGCAGGCAGAAGACCAGAGCGGGGTGTCCATGTCCACTGGATTCTATTATCTTTTGAGCAACCTTGATTTTCTCCTCAGTAAGCACACAGGAGAAATATTTGTTAAATGTCCCATCCATCTCCTGTGGTTCAAGCCATAGGGTAGCCTTGCTGATCTCAAAATGACCTACTCTTTCTCTAGCCACTCTTCTACTTTTAATATTGCTACAGAACCTTTTAAAATTTTCTTTAACTTTATCTGCCAGATACATCTCATACTCTCACTTTGGTCTCCTGAATTCCCTCTTGAGTGTAATCTTATTTTTTTTATATATTCATCAAGGGATTCACTTGACTCCAGCTTCCTGAACCTGGTATATGCTTTCTTTTTTTCTTGACCAGAGTCTCAATATGTCTTGTCAGCCAAACTTCCCTAAAGCTTTCCATTTTCACTCTGCCAGGAACATACTGCCCCTCAATTCCTGATGCCTCACTCTTAAAACTTTTGCACTTGCCATTATTTTCAAGCGGTGTCTCCCTATCTCCATACCTAGCTCTGCTAGATCCTCCCTCATTACCCCAAAATTAGCCCTGCTCTAGTTTAGGATCCTAACCCTTGGGCCTTACCTATCCTTTTCCATTACTGTCTTAAAACTGATAGAATTATGGTCACCAGAAGCAAAATGCTCTATGAGACTGCCACCTTCTTTACTTTTCCAGAAGGAGGTCCAGTATACCACACTCCTGCGTAAGCCCCTCAATATATTGACTCAGGAAAGTTTCCTCGATACATTTAGCAAATTCCATCCTGTCCAGATCTTTAACATTTTAATTACCCAGTCAATGCTGGGGTAATTATAATCTCCCACTAATACAAGTTTGTTAGTTTTACAACCACTAGCAATTTCTCTAGACATCTGCTTCTCAAGTTCCCACTGACTATTGGGGATCTACAATACAGCCCCACTATTGCCCTTCCTCTTCTTGTCCTATGTTCTCTCCATATGGCCTCACTGTGTGATCCTCCAAAAAATCTCCATGCACCTCCTTTACAACCTTCCTTATCAAAAAGGCAACACGTTCTCCTTGCTTAATTGTATATCTTTTATGCCTTTATCATCTGTATTCTGGAACACTGAGTTGCTAGTTCTGCCCTTCTATTGGCCACATTTTTGCTAGGGCTATAACATCCCAGTCCACAGAGTTCATCTGCCTTACTTCTCATGCATCGAAATAAACATCATTTAATTGAGCATTCCCTTCCCTTCCCTGATTAGTCAGATTGCTACTCCTTTCTCCCATGATTTGTTTCTGCTTAGAGTCACATCGCCCTTGCAATCTCATTTAACCACCCATGCGTAGCAGTAACAAACTTCCCTGCAAGGATATTGGTCTATCTTTGGTTCAAGTCATCCTTCTTCTACTCGTTGCCACTTCCCTGGAAGGGGTCCGAATGGTCCAAGAGTTCATGTGCCTTGCATCTGCCCCTCAGTCACACATTCATCTGGCCTATCTTTCTATTTATGATGCACCTGTACATGGCACTGGGAGCAATCCAGAGATCACTATCCTCTTGGTCCTGTATCTTAACTTCTTCGCTAATTCCATTTACTCATTCTGCAGGATCCCATCCCTTGTTCAACCTTTGTCCTATGCACCAACATGTGTAATGTCCTTTAATTATTTGCCCTCCCACTTAAGAATGTTCTACACCTACCCAGAGACATCCTTGATTCTGACAGCTGGGAGGCAACACACCATAGTGGTGCCTCTTCTGCAGCCACAGAATCTATTATCTGTCCCTTTGACTATTGAATCTCCTATCACTATCAAACTGGCTGAGTGCACTCTTCCATCTGAGCCTCAGAGCCGGTCACGGTGCTACAGATGTGACTGCTGCTGCAAGCTCCAGAAAGATCAAGGCCATTTGAAGATTGGAACTTCGGACTGAAGATTTTTAACTTTAAGCATCATGTCATTGCTTTTGGATAGTGTCAAGCCAAGATTACATTTTTGTTGTTGACCTCAGTGGCAGAGGATTAATTGAACGATCACACTAACTAAAGAATAGATGCCAAATTATTGACAACTGAAGCACCTTCTGTAGTGGTGATATTGTTAATTCCTCTGAGAAATAAGTTGACAGCCCATTAGCCAGCATTTCTCCAATATGATTGACAATAGTGAATATGACAGATACGCTTACTTATAATATGACCACAGCAACAGTTCTGATTCCTGTATTACAAAAACATTAGACTCCCCCCTCTCCCCATTCAAAATATTGTCAAACTTGCACTCGGCTGCATACCGTCTACTTGCATCTACTATATTAATGCTATAAAGCTTCTTAGTGTAGGGCTGAATTCATACTTCCTTTAGGTTGTGAGTTGTTGCAGGAAGCAATGACCTCTTTTTAAATAATTTGTTGAGGCATTGCTGGTGAGATTACATTTATTATCTATTTCTGATCCTCCTGATCACAGGCCTTCCTCTTGAAATATTACAGTTTTGCAAGCATTGTGGACCAGTCATTGAAATTGATATGATTCCTTTCTGAATCAGATTTCAGAAATTCAGAGCAACACCCAACCACTTTGATATTGCATACTGTGTACATTCTAGTATATGGGTAAATCTGATATTTATAAGAATTACAGAAGATAATTATGATGTTTATGTTCTTATGGTCTGTCCCATCGGAGTAAGTTAGGTGTATTTCTAGAGCATAACCTCCAGGTAGTACATAGTGAAACTACACTTCATCATTGTCGATGGAGTGAATGTTGAAGATCACTTACTATTATTTGTTTAGTTTTATTCACTGAGATTCAGCACAGAGTGGGCCCTTCTGGCCCTTCAAACCGCACTACCGAGCAATCTCCCAATTTAATCCCAGCCTAATCACAGGACAATTTATAATGACCAATTAACCTACCAACCAGTACCCGGTGGAAGCCCACACTATCGTGGGGAGAAAGTACAAACTCCTTACTGGTAGCGATGGGAACTAAACCCAGGTTTCTGGGACTGTAATGCATTGTGCCAACCACTATTCTACTGTGCTGCGTAGTTTTATACAGGATTTTGTGCAGCACTTTAAATGCTGTTGCAACCATTATGACTTTGTTTTGTAGATCAGTGAAAGGATCGCTGTGATGTGATGTAACTAGTATCCAATTTTCATAGCCTAGACACTTGCCTCATTTGTCCAGCTTCTACTTAATAGTGATCCTCCCCCTTTCCAAGATGTCAACGATAGGTAGCACAGTATTGATAATGTACAGAAAATATTCTTCAGAATATTCTGATGAATAGTATTCAACTTGAAATTTAATTCTGTTGCTCTTTTCACTTCTGCTTTGTCAGTTCCTCAGAACTAAGAGTGACTTACTTCCATTCTAGTATTCTGGGTTCTGAGGTAGCTGGAAAGGGCAATGTGGGAACTGAAAAATCCGATTTTATTTATTTATTTTTATTTATTTAGAGATACAGTGTGGATCAGGCCCTCCTTGGCCCTACCAATCCGCACCAGCCACCAACCCACCTATTTATTCATTGCCTAATCATGGGACAATTTACAATGACCAATTAACCTACTGCTGATTATTCTTTATGGGTCCTGCCCTTACCATCACTTATTACCAACTGGTACTAGTCTCAGTGGTTAGTAATATTATCTTTATGTTTATGTGTTTTCTAATTTTGTTTTTTTTTGTATGTCTCTGCTGGGTGTGATCAAAAGACTAACGGTGGAGAGTCATTTCCTTATCATCTCATTCTTCAAAGACTAATATGGATGAAGACAATGCCTTGGCCAATTCTCATTTCTTCATCTAAACAGATTTTATTTAATGTCAATATCAATACCAATACCATCAACTATCATATTCCCCCAATTAAAGTTCAAAGTAAATTTATTATTGAAGCATATATATGCCACCAGATACAACCCTGAGATTCATTTTCTCGTGGCCATACACATTAGATCCTAGAAATACAATAGAATCATTGAAACACCGCACCCAACAGGACAGGCAAACAACCAATGTGATAAAGTCAACAAACTTCGCAAATACAAAAGAGAAATTAATAATAATAATAATATCAATAATAAATAGCAAGAAATATCAAGAATATGAGATGAAGAGTCTTTGAAAGTGAGCCCATAGGCTGTGGGTACAGATCAGTGACAGGGCGAGGAAAGATGAGTGAAGTTATCCCCTCTGGTTCAAGAGCCTGATGGTTGAGGGGTAATAACTGTTGATGTTGTGGGTCCTGAGACTCATGTACCTTCTTCCTTATGGTAGCAGTGAGGAGAGAGCATGGACTGGGCGATGGGTATTCTCGATGATGGATGCTTCTTTCCTGTGACAGTGCTCAATGTCATTTCCTTCCAATCTAATAGGTAATTGTTTCTTCAATTATTATTCTTAGCATCCACAATTGCATGTGATAACTTATTCTACATGATAATCAGTCCTTGTCTCAAACAAATTCTTGGTACTTGTTCTTTAGCTTGAACACATTTTTCTCATTCTTTTCCTGCATTTTAAATAGTATCTTGAGTTAACTTCTGTACCTTAACAATTCTATACTCAGTTAAATTCCCTCTCCAGCATTTAATAATACCCACATCCTCTGGAAATTAGCAATTAATCTAGTAGCCCTTCTCTACACTGCCTTCAGCACATTAATATCTCTCTTGTTTCTTGGCAACCTGAATTGAATGTTGTACACGAGGTGTGATCATTTCATTATTACCTCCCCTGCTTATATATTATGTAGTTCAACATCCCGATTGGCTATGTTGAGTTCTGTACTGAATTCATGGGCCATGTTTAACATCAAGTCCACAAAGTTTGCTGAATTTCTTTTGCCTTCATCCATAGCTATTTTAACACTGTCAAAAGGCCTTGTGATTTATTTTTATATGCATTTGCAGTTTAGATTTTGCTACATTTTTCTGCCTTTTTTAATGCCAACCGCAAATCTTGTCCAATATCCGTTAGTCTTGCGAGACCATGGATCTGTACCTGGAAAGTCTTCACTCTCCAGGGCGCAGGCCTGGGCAAGGTTGTATGGAAGACCAGCAGTTGCCCATGCTGCAAGTCTCCCCTCTCCACGACACCAATGTTGTCCAGGGGATGGGCATTAGGACCCATACAGCTTGGCACCAGTGTCGTCGCAGAGCAATGTGTGATTAAGTGCCTTGTTCAAGGACACAACATGTTCCATCGGCTGGGGCTCGAACTCACAACCTTCAGGTAGCTAGTCGAATGCCTTAACCACTTGGCCATGTGCTCACATACTCCTTAATATTTTGTTGCCTCTTCCAGATTTGGTATCATCTCTGTATATGAACACTCTGCATTACAGTGCCATGTGTTAGGGCAAAGCAATGAAAATAGTGATTCTGTAAATAATGTCACTTAGTCTTTTTTAAACTGTCAGCTGTCAGATGGAAAATCTAAAGGAATGGACTTCCTTTGCCTTTTTCAGAATCAGGATTGGGTGTTTTCCGGTTTCATTCGACATTTTGGAGAATACCACAATTGTAACTAAGTAATAATTTGGTTTCAATTTCATTTTCACTACTAACCAATATATCCTTTGTGACTGAGCCAGACAAAGGTACAAAAAACTCTTCTCTTTATAAAAAATAGGATTGCTATCAAAACCCTCAATAAGATTTGTTACAGGAAGTAAAATATAATTATTGCTGCATAAATTCTCTCTGAGGTAATTAAATGAATCAAACTAAGCTTCATCTAACTCAGAGTATTGAAAGGCACAAATGTGCAAAGGGCACATGTATCTGGATCAAGTCATGAGGGGATTTCATTGCTTCTGTCCTGCATTATGCTACTGTAGGAGTAGATGCAGGGCAGTGTGAGTCAACTCCCACTGCACTATAACTGTGTGTACAATAACATAAATGGTAAGGAATACAGTCCACTTTTGGGAGCAACTAATGCCAATAAATTCAAGAAGGCATTTACGGCAGTCTGAGGTTTATAACATCAGTGCTGGACATCATTAGGAAAGGCCAGCTGAAGCATGCATCTTGCCCAGGAGCCAGGGGAGTGATTACTGCAGAACATAGAAATGACTATTTGTATTTCAGAATAGATCGCAAAAAGCTGGAGCATGCACAGAATGCATTCTTTATTCCTTGCTGATATCATAAAATTGGAAGCACCTCACTTAAAGAAAAGAAAATGGTTGAATTCCCCACACCGAAGGAACGTTTTCTAATGAGGCAAGAGGCAGAATCATGGGACTGATACCTTAATGGCCATTTCAACCACTGTTTCAAGTAAAACTAACTTCTGAGTAGTGCTGGCCACTGCTACATCATAAATTATGGCTGCAGTGACAAGAGGCTCTTTTGTATAAATTGCCACTTTTCAACATGTTTAACAAAAAACTTTGTTAATGACTTGGCAGAGCATAAATCTCTTGAGTGAATACCATTGGACTGACCCACACACAATCAGTATTACTTGTCTGTGAAACAGGCTTGTGACATGCAGAAGACAAATCTGTAGCTCATTCTGCAGATTTGGCAATTCTGAATCATAACATTTACTCTAGTACAAAAATCAAATCAAATTCAGAGAAAGAGTTGCAATTACTTAATTTGATTAGTGATAGGAAGAATCGATGATATTATTTGCTTAGCAACACCAAATAATAGATGATAGCATCATCAGAAAAGGAACAATAAATTTTCCATATTATTATGACCTCATTTGTTCAGCTAGCATTCAGGCCTCAGTATGAAATGGGCACCAGGCCAGTTTGTTCATTACTGGTCCAGGATGCAGGGAACACTGTTATTTAGTTCATAGCCTACAGAATGACTCTACTTTTAATGGAGCTGTTTGCAAAAGGGTAAAAATGTACTAAGAATGACAAAAGCCAAAGATATATTTAAAAGCTGACTGAATAATAGCTAGCTTGTAACAGATTTACAGGGCTTTTCATGCTTTTAAGAGTTGCCTTTCAGTTGATTTGTGTCTTTTTTTTGCATCCAAACAGTATCTCTTATTGAACTAGGCAATATCATACATTACATTGTTCTACGTAATGGGGCTGAGCATTTTCAAGGTACAGACTTCACTTTCACTGACACTGCAGACATTCAACCTTATCAGAAATACTCTTAACAGCTGAGAGTATGTACAATTGTTCAGTGTGCAGACAGCAGCAAGTGTGTGTGCTGCCTGTAACAGTTTGAAGGTCACATTAAATTGCATAGTATGGTTACAAGTGTAATAATCTCCAATTTATCAATACTAAAACAGTCATTGTTTTTTGAAAATGTGTACTTCCTATTTTCCCTGAATTCCAGATCTGCCATTTTATATATTCATCCTCTTCATCCTATTACAACTCAGTCCTTGTTTGCTATCTCTGAATACAGAACTCCTTGTTCAAATGTCTTTCCTTCCACCTGCAAAGTACATGTTTTTAAATCAAAAATTTAGTGAGCTTCCCAATACGTCTCGGCTGTTCCCTCATTTAACACATCCATTCACCCTGCATGCCTTTTTTTACAATTTAAAAATGGAAACTTTTAGGCATTATATAGTCATATTTTAAATAGGTGGTCATTGCACTTGGTCCATTTTCATCACAGCAATGAAATTCAGCCCATTGGCCTTTTGAGTTTTGAGATTCCAAGCTGGCTTTTTTTTATATAGCAGTTCCTGCTGCTTATTTTTGGGTAACAATGAAATGACAAGAGTAAGCCTAGTGATATTCCTTGAAACTACTTTGATATATTAGCTGAAATTGTTCAATTATTGAGAAACTATAGAATTAAATATTATTTTGTTATCATAGGTTTTTGCAGCCATTATTTACGAAGTTCCTAAAATTGTCTATTCATCAACAGCTCTTGCTCTCAATACAACTTCTTTACAGCTTATGTGGAGACTACCAGTCAAACAGAATGGTGTGATTCATGGTACTAAATCCACCAGTCAGTGACATGCCTGCTCTATAAGAACATCACTAACAGGACAGAATTAATTGTGGCAGGTAAAAAGCACATGGAATTGAGATATTGAACGTTAATACTTTTGTATTCCAGTAGCTGCAATGTATGTTTAGTGGTCTAATGTGAGGCTGAGTGGAGATTGGAGATACACGTTTATAATTCTCCATTTGCTGTTATTTGCCATTGAGGCATCTGCACGATGATCAAATGGAAGTCAGTGGCCCTTTGAGGAAATGGTTTCTTCCACCATCCTACAGGCATACAATGCAGACAATAGTTGATATTAACATTACAGTAATTCCAATGAACTTGAATTTTGCATCAGAGTTTGACTGTTTATTATTAATCCTCCTTGTCTTAAAATAGTATCTCACACAGCTTTGTAATGCTGTGTTCCCATTATAACCAATCTTTAGTTCAATAGACCCTATTGATTATATACTCCAAAACTACAAATATGCAAAATACGTAATAAAGATATTTAATAAAATTACCATAATCTTTTTCAACAAACACAATAGAGTGAAAAAAATCTCATTTCATTTCATTAGCAACATCTAAATAAATTTGAATGGTAACCTTGTAACGTTAGTGGATTAAAATGCAGAAGAACCACTATATCCCTTAGGGGGTTATGAACAGAGAGATAAAAGTGCAATCTGTTTGAAGTATGACCTCCGATAATTGCTATACTTTACAGATACTTACTTATTTTCCATAAACATCCCATATATTTTGCTGCTGTCAACCATAAGTGAATTATGTGCACATATTTTTTTCACAGAGGGATAGATAAAATGTAACTTTTTACCTTTTAAAGGCTCTGAACAGTTGTCGTAAAAATAGTGGATTGTTCCTTTAATCTTTTCCATCACTATAATATGAGCATCATTTGAAATATTGGTATGAATGGCTGGTAATCCAGTAAATCAATGTACATTTCCTCTGGCATGATTCCTCCATTTTTGACTGTGGTGCAGTGTTTTCTGACAGCTTATTTTTAATTACATCTGAGCCTAAGAAACCTGATCTTATAAAGTGTTTCTAGGGGAGAGGGCAAAGTGAGCCAAGTTGCCATGTGAAATCCAGAAGTCATTCATAATTCTCTTAAGACAAAAAAAGCATTTAAGTAATTGAGGACAGGAAGTTCTCACTTAATTATTTAGGGGTGTTATCAATGCTTTAAGTAAACTGAAACATTTTCTATTGTCTCATCGAGCCTAATACCTTTGGGACAAGGGGGAGCAGCCATCATCTTCTCATGTTCTTTAATGCAAATAGTAAATGGCAGCTTGTCAATATCAGACCTTTTTATATCATTTATTACTGAACACTTCCAGTATCCTGTAAAAAAACAATTTAGATGACAGTTATGGCATTGTTTCACTTTGTGTTATCAGTATTTAACAAATGGGCCAACTAATACTCCAAAAGAGAATTGCAGTGATCAATTTTATTTTAGGTATTGTTGGAAGGAAGAATGACACTGCCCCCTTCAGCTCAAGAACTTAAACAAGCAAAAACAGCTCCTTAAGAAGAGACCTACCCAATCTGTTTTGGTAATATTTTGCAAAAGTGTATGAAGACCCAAATAGTAATGAAGCAATTAATTTAACTAGCTTTATATTAGCATCGCAACAAATATGATTTTTAGAATCTTTTTTCCCTTCAAGGGCGAATTAATTATTGTCACAAATTGGGTGACACGTTGAATCAATGTAATATATACTTGCTATGCTTCTCATAAGCCAAGAAGAAGTCTTTCTCTAGTTTTACAACTTTAAATAAATCATTGGAAATCATTTGGGGGGGCCGCTTTGGCTCAGCGAGGTAAATAGAAAACATACTTCAGTGGCTAGGAACCTAGCATATGAAATCATGAGTGAAAATATAAATGAGACCCTGAATTCTCTAATTTGAAACTTGATGGAATTCTGACTGACTTGTGAGACTTTGGAAATGCCCAATTAAACTAAATATATTTCCTGACGCAGATTGAGGTTCCCAAGGTTCTGATGTGGAGTTGTATTGGATACAAGAGACAATAACAAAGTTTTAAGTTACCTACTGACAAAGGAGAAGGAGTAAGATTTGGAGCTGAGGACTGATCACTTGATTATCACTACCCTACAAATTCCAACAGGCAGCAGCGTGCACCATCTACAAAATCTGTTGCAATCAACCTACTTACTTGTAATGACATTTGGCTATTCAGTCCATTAGGTCAATGCTGGGTCCCAACAGAGTAATTGTACTAGTTTCATAGTCCTCCCTATTCTTCAATAACCCTTCAACATATTTAATTTCACATGCCCATCAACTTCCCTATGGTTCTTTTGTCACCTACTTACACTGTGGATAATTTATAGTAGTCAATTACCTTACCTACGTCTTTAGGGTGTAACAGGAAATCAGAGCATCCAGGAAAAGCTCGGCTAACAGCATACAAACAGCACCCTAGATCAGGATCATCCATTAGTGTGTCATCCATTACCGGGAAAAACAACTCCAAATCCTGCAAACTCTATCACTTCATTGTACACGGATGGCAGGTGGTTTTGAAAGCATCAACTGTAGATTTACATCCACTAACAAGACTTACAGATATATTGCCATTCTTTCATTGTCATTGGATCTAAATTCCACAACCACCTCTCCCACAACTCTGTGGAAGTACCTTCACCTAAAGGTACAGTGATTTGAAATGCTGGCTCGTCATGACCTTTTCAATAAAAGATGGGCAGTAAATACTGGTTTTGCCAGCCAACCCCACATTCCATAAATTAAAAAAAACATATTTCTGTGGTTAGTTTACTTGCATGAGTCATGTAGGTGAAGGTGTCACTTTGGATGTGTCCTTGATGCCAGAATGACTCATGTGCCCACTCACTCATTAATGTGCTACCTGCCTAGGTACAGTCCTGATCTCTGCCACTGCACTAAGCAGCCCAATGTAAAGGGAACAACAGTGGGAATTTAAACGAGATTTCAGTTTTGTATATTGCTGTGAAACCACACATGCCCTTGTGAAGGAGTGTTTCTATCCTCCATTTCGTCATATTAGCTGACATTGTGTCTATGGCAATGTCCATGGGGTCCGGCCTATCATTCATCTTGCAAGGCGTGGTCAGGATTTTGTTCCTCCAGCACAAACACAGAAATGTTTAAATTCAAAGTGTTGAATCTAGAAATAGCACTAAAATTTCAGCATGTGTTTATCTTTCAAGTAGAATCTGAAAAGCAGTACACAGATATTCTGTATAAACTTTATTATCTCAAATAATGTTAAATGTATAAATTCAAATCTAATGGTTTCAGTTCCTTCTTTGTGCTATTCTTAACACAACCATTAACCCATTGCTTTTCATTTCAATGTCTTCTGCTTTGTCAAAGTACTAACCTGTTTGCTTTAAATAGGCTAAGGTCTGTATTAAAATAGCACAGAAATAAATTTAATACAAATGTGTTAATGGCTGTGCTAAAAATAGTGAAGCAAGGGAATTAAGCCCACTGATTGCATGATGTTTCACACTTAGAAATTAAAATCAGTGTGTGATATTAATAACAATATCATTAACACTTTAAGATGAATTTGCTTTGTCTACTTTTTATTAAGATAACATATTGTACATTGTCACAACTGCATTGATAGTTTGTTTTTTATATTGTCACATAAAATTTCATCTTATAAAGGAGGGGAGCTAAAGTAAGTTGTCCTGAAAAATCATGTAAAATGGTCAACGAAAGCAAATAATTCACAGTGTTGGTTTTCTTCTCTCTGCAGTGCCATTGTGGAAGTAGCAGTAAGGCAAGAATAACCTGGGGCAGTTGTAGTCAAGTGAAACCACCGGAAAAACTTTTACTTACTACAGATGAGATAGGCTGGGTTGACTGTGGCAGTGAGTACTGAAGCCAGACTAGTGAGAGCTCTGTAGTAAAAACCTATCAAGAAAGGTCTTCCTACATTCCTTTACACAATAGGGGCTGCCAGAAACAGACAAGGTAAGGATAATGGAAGGATGCGAAACATATCTAACAACTGAGGCTCTATTGTCTTTACTCACTTCAAAATATCATCGGCTGTCCGCTTGAAGTTTCGATTGACTTTAACACCTCTACTGTGAATGGCGATTCATCTTGCGAGTATGGAATTAAAACATATACAATTTGCAATGATTAATATCCATAACTGATAAGCCAATTTTGTATAAAATAACTGTTTTTGTTTCAAACTTCATGATGGTGTGGGTGATAGGGGTCATGCTGTTCCCATTGTGCCGAGGTAAAATAAAAGGATGTGTGTGTTTTAGGCCCAATTATTTCGGTAATTTTATTTTATTAGTAGTAATGACAGTTATTTCAACAGTTGCTTGGAGGTTCCACTGAAATGTGTAAACTTTGGCTTTATTATACGGGAGAAAGGAATTCAGCCCCAGAGGCCAGTCAGACCTAAGTCCTGGGCTGCTCATATTTGAGCATGGGACTGAGTTTGCTGCTGGAATGCAAATTTCATCCAGTCTATGTCATCAACATAGGAAAGCAGCAGCGTTAAAAAAAAAGACAAGTTTGTCATGGTCTAAGTTGGTGCCCACACGAAATGTTGCCGTCCTGCTTGGAGCCTACATGAGGTGTGTCTGTGCTCCAAGCCAGAGCCCACACTCAGTGCTGCCGTGGTCCGCTTTGGACCCCACACTCAGTGTTGCTGTGGTCTGGTTTGGACCCCACACTCAGTGTCGCCATGGTCCAGGTCGGACTCCACACTCAGTGTTGCTGTGATCCGGTTTGGACCCCACACTCAGTGTTGCCGTGGTCTGGGTTGGAGCCCAATGAAGTGTTACTGTGGTCCAGGTTGGAGCCTGCATGAAGTCTTGCCATGGTCCATGTCAGAGCCCACAATCAGTGTTGCAATGGTCCGGTTTGGACCCCACACTCAGTGTTGCTGTGGTCTGGTTTGGACCCCACACTCAGTGTTGCCGTGGTCCGGTTTGGACCCCACACTCAGTGTTGCCATGGTCTGGGTTGGAGCCCAATGAGGTGTTACTGTGGTTCAGGTTGGAGCCTGCACGAAGACGTGCCATTATCTGGGATGGAGCTCACATGAGATGTTGCCGTGGTCCAGGTTGGAACTCGCACAAAGTCTTGCCATGGTCCTGGTTGGATTCCATATGAAGTGTTGCTGTGGTTTGGGTTGAAGCCTGCACAAGGTGTTGCTGTGGTCAAGTTGGAGCCTACACTCAGTGTTGTTGTGCGTGTTGGGGTCCGCATGAGGTGTTGCTGTGGTCTGGGTTGGAGCTCACATGAGCTGTTGCTCTTGTCTAGGTCAGAGCCCAAACGAAGGTTGCCATCGTCCAGGGTGGAGCCCAGTCAAGGTGTTACCATCCAAGGTGGAGCCTGCACGAGGCGTTGCAGTTCGGGTTGGAGCCTGCTTGAGACGTTGCTGTGGTCTGGGTCGGAGGCCCCATGAGGTATTGCCATGATCCAGATTGGAGCCTGTACGAGGTGTTGTGTGGTTTGGTTTAGAACCCGCACTACACACAGGAAAATTTGGTAAGGGAGTTGTTTAAAAAAATGAATTGCAAAGTAAGTGTGTGTGTGTGTGTGTGTGTTCCCTGATTGTATGTATGTGAATGGTAGCATGTAAGTCCCAGACCTAATGTACTCCAGTAGCTTGTATGTTTACATTATGTTTTGTAACTCCAAAAGCTAATCTAAACAAAAACACAGGAGCCCAGGAGAACCTGACTACTTAGATTTTCTTTGGTGAGGCACTCGCATATGATAGCCTAATGATAAATGCCTTTCACGTACTTCTGATATAGAATCCATAATGAATTATGCAAACAAACAAAGAATGCTTAAACTAACAATTTATTTACAATATTACTCCAATATTACTAAAATATTAAATACAAATACACTATTCAAAGTCCAAAGTTCAAAGTAAGATTTATTATCAGAGTGAATACCTGTCACCACATATAACCCTGAGATTCTTTTTTCTTCAGGCATACTTAGCAAATCTATAGAACAGTAACTGTAAACAGAATCAATGAACAACAAACTCTGCAAATACAAATATAGAAAAATAACAATAAATAATGACAGCATGAAATAACAAGATAAAGAGTCCGTAAAGTGAGACCATTAGTTGTGGGGACACCAGAAATCGAAGGAATGAGGCACTTACTTTCTACCTGGCGGCATCAGTGAGAAAACAGCAGGCCTGGATGGTGAAGATCTTTGATGAAGGTTGCTGCTTTTCTACGGCAACATTTTAGGTAGATGTGCTCAATGGTTGGGAGAGCTTTACCCATGATGTACTGGGCCAAATACACTACTTTTTGTAGGATATTCTGCTCAAGGGCATTGGTGTTCCCATGTCAGACTGTAATGCAGCCAGTCGGCACACCTTCCACCACCTATCTATAGAAGTTTGCCGAAACTTTTGATGACAGGTTGAATCTCCTGCAGACTCCTGACAAAACAGGGCGCTGTCGTTCCTTATTTGCAATTTTATTTATATGAAGGGTCCGTTGAGTGAGAGTGAGTACCTGCTTAGCTATAAACTCCAACTCAATATAGAGTGCATGTTGAACTCAAATATTTAATGTATTAATCTGATCATCGTATGTTCATATATACACAGTGTACTACATAATACAACCACTATATAGACACCCACAGCATAGCTGGTGAATTTTTGGTTGTGAAGCATGCTGCTTTGCATTATACAAGGAGGAAATTGGTGATCTTCTGATTCAGTGTCAGTGTAGTGTGTTCTGCTAAGATTGCTCACAGTGTGTGCTGCTGACTCTGAATAAACCTTTCCCCAAGCCATTTGCAGCTGGGTGGTACAGTGCAGATGTAATATGTCTTATTCCATTCAGTTTCGGGACTGAAACTGTTCCACAACAAACTGTGTCCATTGACACTGACTAAGTGTTCTGGAGCACCAGTCCCTGATAAAAAGTCTTCTAAACACATCAACAGTGTGAAAGGTTGTAGTGGAGGCTCTTGGGAACACTTCTGGTCACTTTGAAGCTGCATCCACTACAACCAGGAAGTGTGTGCCCCTGAATGGTCTGGCAGAATCCACATAAATCCTCTGCCAGAGCAAAGCAGTCTATTCCCAGGGATCGAAAGGAACTATTCTTGGCATCTTCTAGACATGTTGGCATCTCGAATAGTGCGTGGAAAGCTGCTCGAACTACTGATTTATCCAAAGCCACCAAACGAGTCTTTGAACAAACACTTTTATTTTGACCATGCCTAGATGACTGTCACATAGCTCTTCCAACACCTTAGCTCTCAGTTTGGATGGTACAACAGCTCTTAATCCCCAATAAGACAACTTCGGTCAAAGGCAAATTCATCCTGGCATTGGTAAAAATGGGAGATCTAGAATTTCTGCTGCACATTCCAGCAATTTTGGGTTGACATGTAGACATGAGACAATGTGGTGTCTTTTCTGGTTTCCCTTTGGATCATGTTGATCTTTGATCTTTCTCACCTTGATCGCTCTCTGTCATCTTTTGCTACCACGGAGTGTAGTGGTTAAAATGACACTATGACAGCCCTGGGTGTCCTGGAGTTTGTAGTTCAATTCTGGTGCCATTCTATAAGAAGTCTCTTACATCCTCCATGTAAAATACATGGGTTTCCTCCAGGTCCTCCAGTTTTCATCCATAGTCCAAAAACTTGGTAGGTTAATTGATCATTGTAAATTGTCCTGTGATTCATTTAGAGTTAATGGGGTTTGTTGGGAGTTGTTAGGGAGGCAGAGCTTGAAGAGCCAGAAGTGCCTAATCCACCATGTATCGCTTAATAAATTAAATAAACCTCTGCTATCACAGGTAGACTTTCGATTTGCATTAGGGAGAATACATCAAGAAGCATGTCCTTTTTTGTAAACTTTTCAGGTATTTCCTTTTCCAAGGGTAAACAGGACAATCCATCAGCATTTCTATGATTAGTTGTCCTTTTGAATTCAATCTTGTAATTGTGTCCTCCAAGAAGCAGAGCCCATCTCTGCATTCCTGCTGCTGCTGTTAGTGAAACACCCTTCTGTGGATTGAAAATGGATATTTGCGGTTGATGATCAGTAATGATGGTAAACTCTCTCCTAAACAAGTACTGGTTGAAACATTTTACACCCTAAACCAGACTCAGGGTCTTTCTGTCAATCCGTGCATAATTTTTCTCTGCAGCAGTAGAGGCTATAGGGCATTCACTTCCATCATTCATAACATGTGACATCACTGCACATATTACATAAGGTGAGCCGTTACAGACAAGGTTCACTGGACAATGTGGATCATAACCAAACAATAAGACCATAAGACATAGGAGCAGAATTAGGCAATCTGGCCCATCGAGTCTGCTCCGCTATTCAATCATGGCTGATCCTTCATTTTCTCCTCCTCAACCCCAGTTCCTGGCCTTCTCCCTGGAACCTTTGGTGCCATGTCCAATCAAGAACCTCTGCTTTAGATATACCCAATGACCTGAGCTCCACAGCTGCATGTGGCAACAAATTCCACAAATTCACCACCTTTTGGCTGCATCTCTGTTTTGAAAAGGTGCCTCTCTCTCCTGAGGCTGATAACACTTTCATTCCTGGAATCATCCTTGTGATTGCCTGCTGGACTCTCTCCAATGCCAGCACAGCTTTTCTAAGATGAGGCACCCAAAACTGATCACAGTACTCAAGGTGAGGCCTCACCAGTGCCTTATAAAGCCTCAGCATCACATCCTTGCTCTTGTATTCTAGACCTCTTGAAATGAATGCTAATATGGCATTTGCCTTCCTCACCACTGACTCAACATGCAAGTTAACCTTAAGGGTGTTCTGCACAAGAACTCCCAAGTCCCTTTGCATCTCAGACTTTGCATTTTCCTTCCTCACCACTGACTCTACCTGCAAGTCCCTCTGCATCTCCAATTCCGGGGTTTTCTCCCCATTTAGAAAATAGTCCGCACATTTATTTCTACTACCAAGGTGCATGACCATGCATTTTCCAACATTGTATTTCATTTGCCACTTTCTTGCCCATTCTCCTAATCTGTCTAAATCCTTCTGCATCCTACCTGTTTCCTCAACACTTCCCGCCCGTTCACCAATTTGCGTATCATCTACAAACTTTGCAACAAAGCCATCTATTCCATCATCTAAATCATTTATATGCAGCATAAAAAGAAGTGGTCCCAACACTGACCCCTGTGGATGCGTGAGTACAGTGTCTGACATCACCATTTCCTTTATCTTTTGGAAGGCCACCTCATAATGCTTTGTCCATTGCCATTTCATCCCAATGTATATTAATGAGTTCAAGGGGTGAAGAACAGTAGCCAAGTTTGGAAGGAAATTGTTATAGTAATTGATAAATCCTAAAAAAGGACCACAACTATGACATACCCTTTGGCCTTGGAGCATCCACCACTGTTCGAATTTTCTCAGCACATTTGTGTAAAACTTGTGCAGCAATGGCGTGACCACAGTAAGTGATGCTTGCATTAAAGAATTCACTCTTAATGTATCATGCCAATAATCTTCTAATCTTTTTAACACTGTTTTGAGATTTTGGAGATGTTCCTTTACATCCTCATAAGTAACAATTATTTTGTCATGGGTAACACTGAGTGCCTGAGGAGCCTTGCAGGAAGTATCTGTCCATAGCTTTCTGCCAGAGTGTAGGTGCACATTCTCCTCCAAAAGTTAGCCTATTATAGTGATAAAGTCCTTTGTGAGTGCTTATGATGAGAAACACTTTGGACTCTTTATCCATCTCCATCTGTAGGTAGGCCTTAAGTAAGTCCAATTTGCTGATATATTTTCCCACCAGAAAGGTTAGCAAAGAAATCCTCTAACCTGAGCAGAGGCTATTGATCTACTGTTAGTACTGGACTGATGATGACTTTAAAATCACCACAGATCATGGCAAACCCTTTCTTTTTGGCTACAGGGATCACTGGTGTTGCCCATAGGCTCCATTCAGCCTTAGAAAGAATTTCTTCAATTTCTGTGCTATCTAGCTCACTGGCTACTTTAATATGGATGGTATAAGGAATCAGGCAGCTTTGTAAAACTTGGGTATGACATTTGTATTTTACACTATTTTATCCTTGATATGTTTTGAGTCTTCCAATGCCACCCTTGAACTCTACTGTGGCATCATCCAGTACCTCTCTTAGTTCACCTTTAGTTGCTTCCATTGCAGGGGGTATGGAATGCAAATGGTGGATGGATCTCCAATTAAATTGTGCTTGTCTCAGCCAGTCATGACCCCAAAATGCTGTTCCTCTGATTTTTCCTACATACAAGTCCAATGTGGTTTGTTGGTTGTTGTATTTCACTGTTACAAATGCCATTCCCACAGGAGTTACCTTTCCTTCAGGATACGTTTAGTTGGATACCTGAGGGCTTCAGTTCAGTATCTTTTAAATACTGTTCAAACACATTTTGTGGGATGACTAAAACAGCTGGGCCAGTGTCCAATTCCATTTTAATTAATTTGCTGTTCACTTCTGGTGTAAGCCATATTGCTTGTCTTGTGTTAGTTTTCACAATGTAAATCTCAAGGCTACCTTGTCCTGTGTCACCTTCATTATTATCAGATTTTTCAGCAACAGCTTGCAGATTGGTGCTCTTTTTGAAACTGCAATTTGACGTTTTACCTTTTCCTTTCCTGTATAGTCCATTTATAGTCTGCCCACATGCTTGCAAAGGTAACAATAAAACACCATTAAGGGAATCATATATATAGACCTCCAAATAGTAGCCAAGATGTAGGTTGCCAAGGGAGCGAGAAAAGGCATGTAATAAGGGTAATGACACAATCGTAATGAGGGACTTCAATATGCAAGGTGATTGGGAAAATCAGGTCGTTGTTGGATCACAAGAGAGGAAATTTGTTGAATGCCAATGAAATGGCTTTTTAGAGCAGCTTGTGATTGAGCCTACTTGAGGAAAGGCTATCTTAAATCTTATTAGGGAGCTTAATGTAAAGGAACCCTCAGAAGGCAGTAATCATAATATAATTGAATGAGATTAGATTAGATTATGAGGACACGCAGTCCTCTTTTATTGTCATTTAGTAACGCATGCATTAAGAAATGACACAATATTCCTCTGGTGTGATATCACAGAAACACAGGACAGACCAAAACTGAAAAACTGATAAAAACCACATAATTATAACATATAGTTACAACAGTCCAAGCAATACCATAACTTAATGAAGAACAGTCCATGGATACGGTAAAAAAAAGTTCAAAGTCTCTCGAAAGTCCCACATCTCACGCAGACGGGAGAAGGAAGAAAACTCTCCCTGCCATGCCCAACCACAGTCCGTCTCTGAGTCGTCCGAAAACTTCGAGCCTCCGACTAGCCCTCCAACACTGAGCACTGAGCGCCATCTCTGCCGAGCACTTCGACCCCAGCCCCGGCCACCAGAAGCAGGCAAAGCCAAGCATTTTGGGGCCTTCCCTCCTGATTGCACGGTAGCAGCGGCAGCGAACCGGGCATTCCAGAAGTTACTCCAGATATTCCTCTGTGCTTCTCATGTCTGTCTCCATCAAATCAGAATTGTGCATGGCATCCTACTTACAAATACGATATCATTTCACCGGAGAGCTGTGCACACTGCCTCGCGCTGCCATCTTCTCCTCTGCAATTCATGTTGCAATTTGAGAGGGAGAAGCATAAGTCACATGTATCAGTATTGCAGTGGATAAAGAGAATTACAGAGGCATGAAGGAGAATTTCTCAAATGGTGGGGTAGGTAATCGTGACTGACAAGGGAAATTAAGGACAGCATAAAAGCCAAAGAAAGGCCATATAAGGTAGCAAAAGTGAGTAGGAAGTTGGATGAATGGGAAGTATTTAAAATCCAAAAAAAGGCAACTAAAAAAAGCTTTAAGAAGGGAAAAGATGAAATATGAGGGCAAACTAGCCAATAATATAAAGCAGGATATTATAAGTTTATTCAATTATATAAAGAGAAAAAGGGAGGTGAGAGTTGATATTGGACCCCTGGAAAATGATGCTGGCAAGGTAGTGGGGGGGGGGGGGGGGGGACAAAGAAGTGGCAGATGAACTTAATGGGTTCTTTCTGTCTGTCTTCAATGTGGAGAACACAAGCAGTGTGCCAGAGGTTTGTGAGTGTCAAGGAGCAGGAGTGAGTGCTATTGAAATTACAAAGTAAAAAGTGCTTAGCAAACTCTAAGGTCTTAAGATGGATAAGTCACCTAGACTAGATGGATTACATCCCAGAGTCATGGGAGAGGTTGCTGAAGAGATAATGATGCATTGGTCATGATCTTTCAAGAATCACTTGATTCTGGCATGGTCCTGGCAGACTGGAAGATTGCAAATGTCGCTCCACTCTTTAAGAAGGGAAGAAGGCAAATTAAAGGAAATTATGGGCCAGTTAACCTAACTTCAGTATTTGGGGAAGTGTTGGAGTCTTTTGTTAAGGTTGAGGTTTCAGGGTACCTGGAAACTAATGAGAAAATAAGTCAAAGTCAGCATGGTTTTTATAAAGGGAAGTCTTGCCTGACAAATCTGTTGGTGTTCTTCAAGGAAGTAACTAGCAAAATGGACAAAGGAGAAGTAGTAGATGTCATTTACTAGGATTTTCAGCAGGCATTTGATAAGGTGCCACACATGAGGCTGCTTAACAAGATAAAATCCTCTGGCATTACAGGAAAGATACTGGCATGGATAGGGGAATGGTTGACAGGCAGGAGGTGGCGAGTGGGAATAAGAGGGTCCTTTTCTGGATGGCTGCCAGTAATTAGTGGTATTCCTCAGGGAGTCAGTAACTTTTCACATTATTTGTCAATGATTTGGAGAATGGAATTGATGGTTTTGTGGCCAAGTTTCTGGATGATACAAAGATAGGTGGAGGGGTAGGTAGTGCTGAGGAAGCAATGCAATTGCAGCAGTACTTAGACAAAGTGGAACAATGGGCAAAAAACTGGCAGATGGAATACTGTACAGTGTTTTGAGTCGTGTAAGACTCCCAGAAGATTAATTTACAGGTTGATTCCATGGTAAAGAAGGCAAATGCAATGTTGGCATTTAATTCAAGGGGAATAGAAATATAAAAGCAAGGAGATAATGCTGAGCCTTTATAAGACAATAGTCAGGCCACACTTGAATTATTGTCAACTGTTTTGGGCTCCATATCCCAGAAAGTATGTGTTGGCATTTTCTGTAAGTTTTACTTATAAACTTGTATTTATCTGATATATTTGAGCTCCTGCCACAACAGTAACACAATTTGGTCAGCCTAGCAGGTTTCTGTTTAGATGTTGCAATTTTGTTCACGTTCACTTTCATTCCTGACTGCAAATGAATTGTGTTTCTGGCTGCTGTTTCCATTGATACAGTGATTTCACAGCTCTTCTAAATGTGAGTTGTGCTTCAGTTAGGAGTCATTTTTGAGTGTTTTTTGTAAGATTCCACAAACTAAGCAATCTCTCAGAGCATTATTAAGCTTCATCAAGAAACTGATAATGCTTGGACAATCTCCTCAATTCAGCCATGTACGCTGAAATAGACTCCCTTCCTTTTGATTCTGCTTATGATATCTAAAGCATTCTGCAATCAACAATGGTTTTGGTTCAAAATGTTCCTGCATTATTTTCACAATATCGGTGAAGTTAATTTTGGCTGGACCAGTCAAACTTCTAAACAAACTCAATGCTTTTTCACCTATTGCACTCAGTAACACTGGTGCATGCTTTTCATTGGTTATTTCCTTTGCTTCAATCACTGCTCAATTCCTTCAGCATGATCATCCAGTAATCCGTCGTGCAATTGAACATACTTATCTTTCTGATGTAGCCAGCCATTTCTGCTATTTATATAAACATTATCACCTAGTACTCACTGTTTATGAACTGCTGCAGCAACCATTGCTTCTTAACTTCATTTGTTTTCTAACCTTTTTTTTAACCTGATCATCTCTCTTCCTTTCTGAAGAAAAAACTTGCTGCAGTTCAACAGGGTTGAATAGTCATCTCTGGTTTGTTTTAAAAGTTCCTTGTCACCTCTGTTATGTTTTGTAACTTCAATAACTAATTGAAGAAAAACACAGGAGCTCAGGACAATTTGTTTACTTAGTTTTTCTTTAGTTGTATATGGCATGGTGGTGAAATGGCATATGCCATGCACATATAGTACCTCTTACATATAACTTGCAATGAATTATGTAATCAAAGAATGCTTAATTAAACAATATTAACAACACAATATTTACAACAGGAAATAGAAAAGGCTTGTCAGAAGGGCAGTGTTATGATAATTGTTGGGGATTTTAACATGTGAGTGGATTGGGAAAATCAGATCGGCACTGGATCTCAAGAGAGAGAATTTGTAGAATGTCTGCGAGATGGTTTTATAGAACAACTTGTTGTTGAGCCCACTAGGGGATCGGCTGTACTGGATTGGGTATTGTGTAATGAACCGGAGGTGATTAGAGAGATTGAGGTGAAGGAACCCTTAGGAGACAGTGATCATAACATGACTGAGTTCACTGTGAAATTTGAAAAAGAGAAGCCGAAATCCAGTTTGTTGGTATTTCAGTGGAGTAAAGGAAATTACAATGGCATGAGAGAGGAACTGGCCAAAGTTGACTGGAAAGGGACACTAGCAGGAAGGATGGCAGAGCAGCAGTGGTTGGCGTTTATGCGAGAAGTGAGGAAGGTGCAAGACAGGTATATTCCAAAAAAGAAGAAATTTTCGAATGGAAAAAGGATGCAACCGTGGTTGACAAGAGAAGTCAAAGCCAAAGTTAAAGCAAAGGAGAGGGTATACAAGGAAGCAAAAATTAGTGGGAAGACAGAGGATTGGGAAGTTTTTAAAAGCTTACAAAAGGAAACTAAATGGTCATTAAGAGGGAAAAGATGAACTATGAAAGGAAGCTAGCAAATAATATCAAAGAGGATACTAAAAGCTATTTCAAGTATATAAAGAGTAAAAGACAGGTGAGAGTAGATATAGGACCGATAGAAAATGATGCTGGAGAAATTGTAATGGGAGATAAGGAGATGGCAGAGGAACTGAACGAGTATTTTGCATCAGTCTTCACTGAGGAAGACATCAGCAGTATACTGGACACTCAAGGGTGGCAGGGAAGAGAAGTGTGCACAGTCACAATTACGACAGAGAAAGTACTCAGGAAGCTGAATAGTCTAAGGGTAGATAAATCTCCTGGACCAGATGGAATGCACCCTCGTGTTCTAAAGGAAGTAGCTGTGGAGGTTGCGGAGGCATTAGCAATGATCCGCAATATCCACAGCTACTTCCTTTAGATAGATTCTGGCATGTTTCCGGAGGACTGGAAGATTGCAAATGTCACTCCGCTATTTAAAAAGGGGGCAAGGAAGCAAAAAGGAAATTATAGACCCGTTAGCTTGACATCGGTTGTTGGGGAGTTGTTGGAGTCGATTGTCAAGGATGAGGTTATGGAGTACCTGGAGGCATATGACAAGATAGGCAGAACTCAGCATGGATTCCTCAAAGGAAAATCCTGCCTGACAAACCTATTACAATTTTTTGAGGAAATTACAAGTAGGCTAGACAAGGGAGATGCAGTGGATGTTGTATATTTGGATTTTCAGAAGGCCTTTGACAAGGTGCCAAACATGAGGCTGCTTAACAAGATAAAAGCCCATGGAATTATGGGAAAGTTACATACGTGGATAGGGCGTTGGCTGATTGGCAGGAAACAGAGAGTAGGAATAAAGGGATCCTTTTCTGTTTGGCTGCTGGTTGCCAGTGGTGTTCCACAGGGGTCTGTGTTGGGGCCGCTTCTTTTTACATTGTACGTCAACGATTTGGATTATGGAATAGATGGCTTTGTGGCTAAGTTTGCTGATGATACAAAGATAGGTGGAAGGGCCGGTAGTGCTGAGGAAACAGAGAGTCTGCAGAGAGACTTGGATAGATTGGGAGAATGGGCAAAGAAGTGGCAAATGAAATACAGTGTTGGAAAGTGTATGGTTATGCACTTTGGCAGAAGAAATAAACGGGCAGACTATTATTTAAATGGGGAGAGAATTCAAAGTTCTGAGATGCAACGGGACTTGGGAATCCTTGTGCAGGATACCCTTAAGGTTGAGTCGGTGGTGAAGAAGGCGAATACAATGTTGACATTCATTTCTAGAGGAATAGAGTATAGGAGCAGGGATGTGATGTTGAGGCTCCATAAGGCACTGGTAAGACCTCACTTGGAGTACTGTGGGCAGTTTTGGGCTCCTTATTTAAGAAAGGATGTGCTGTCGTTGGAAAGGGTACAGAGAGGAGTCACTAGAATGATTCCGAGGATGAGAGGGTTAACATATGAGGAAAGTTTGTCCGCTCTTGGACTGTATTCCGTGGTTTTAGAAGAATGAGGGAGACCTCATAGAAACATTTCGAATGTTGAAAGGCATGGACAGAGTGGATGTGGCAAAGTTGTTTCCCATGATGGGGGAGTCTAGTACGAGAAGGCATGACTTAAGGATGAAGGGTGCCCATTCAGAACAGAGATACAGAGATGCGAAGACATTTTTTTAGCTGGAGGGTGGCAGTGGAGGCCAAGTCGTTGGGTGTATTTAAGGCAGAGATTGATAGGTATCTGAGTCATCGGGTATCAAAGGTTATGGTGAGAAGGCGGGGGAGTGGGACTAAATGGGATCAGCTCATGATAAAATGGTGGAACAGACCCGATGGGCCGAATGGTTGACTTCTGCTCCTTTGTCTTATGGTCTTAAGGTCTAATATATTGACAGTATTACTCCAATAACACTGAAACAGTGAATACACTACAGTTTGTACCAGAATATGAAGTATATCGAGAACTATGTTTGAAGTATGTTGAATGGACTAAGTGAATGTCTACAGGTGTGTTGTTAAGAGAAAGGAAAATGTGAGAAGGCTGCAGGGTGATCTGCATTTGTTTAATGGAGATGTGAAATACAAACACGGTTAGATGAATCCTGTAAAAATCAGAAAAAGTGAGCAAAAGTTAAAGAAAGAATAGACATAGAAAGAACATGCAAAGTATAAAACTTTCTCAGTATCTGAAAAGAGACAATTAGAACCAGAGTCCGAGGATGAACTAGATGAATGTCGAGACCCCTGCCTGCCCCAGGCATACTCCAGCAAAACCCACGCCAAGTGACGCCTCTTGAGTACTCAGTGAGGCCGGCGTCGATTCCCAATAGCACTATGGGAGACTGGAGGTGGAGGGGTGCAGAGGAGTTGAGCAAAATGTTGATATAAATGTTCCTTGAACTGATCTAGTAGAAGCTCTTGGAAGATGTTTTGCTTGCACTGTAGATTGGCATAACAAATAATGTCATCCAGGTGACATCATTCCTTAATGATGTTAAGGAATTGTAGAACGCGTGCGTAAATGTTTTCAAAAATATCCGGATTAACTCTACAAGTGGAATGCCCATCTTAATAAATGTTAATGTCAATAAGTTACAACCAAGGTTAAAGGAAAACATTATTACTTGTGTGAGATGAGAGATTTAAGTAAAATTCAGAGTGTTTTATAATACAGGTCGATCTTCGCTAATCCGGCACCGCTGGGACCTGAGGAGTGCCAGATTATTGAAAATGCCAAATTACAGAAGGATCGCATTAAGCATAAACAGTGCTGGACTATCGAAGGAACCAGATTACAGGTAGTTGGATTAGTGAAGGTCGACCTGTAGTACCAAAGGCAATTACAACATTAAAGGATTAAAACTATAAGGGGAATGGGGACAATACTTGTGTGAGACTTCCTGGCCTGCTCCATAATAGCCTCTGGGTAATATTGTACATTCTTTTAAAGGTATTGCGATAACCATCCAATAAATTTGAATGTTATTTTAACTTACAGCTTTGTTTTATATTTGACCAAATTGACAGTGACCAAAATTTGGCTAATCATTACCAGATTAACTTCTGTTTAAAATTTCACCGTAATTCTCAGGTTCAACATTACCTGCGTGAGCCATATGTGTCTGTTTTTTTTGTTTCAAACAGCGTAATTGCTTACACAATACTACTCTGACTGTGAAATAAATTCTAAATAGGTTTGGCAGATCTTTGATCTGACAAACATGGAAATGGGACGATGGACAGGGTTGGGGTATAAAAGTCCAGATGTCCACGAGGGATATATTCTTGGTCGCGAGCAGCCTGGTGATTGAGCTCCCCAGGCCAAGGCAACTTTGATAACCTTCACCGCCATCAGCAGCGTAGATGATGCAGTTTTCTTTAAATAGACCATTCCCTTAACAAACTTGTACAATTCAAAATCTGCCCCTCGTAAAATGCCACCTGATGTAAGCCCACATGTAATTTTGATGGCTTTTCCACCCGTTCTGATACTGAAAATGATAGTGGAATATTTCAGTAAATATGCAGCCTGTGCACAGCTTATAGCAGCTGAGGCGGCCCAGCTAACTTCCCTCCCGTTCTGCTCAAGCAGCTCAACCTTTTTGCCTTAACATCCTTGCAACCGATGTACTGAATCTTGCTGTGCCTTGGGAGTAGCACACAACAATGGACAATAAAGGAAACTACATGGGTCTCTCACCCCTTCGGAACTCCGATTAAAACACGGTCAACTAACTATGAACCTTTTCCTGCGTTTGAATTGCTTACTGCAATTGGTGTAATAAACTATGTGGCTCATACTAACAGGGAGGATGAAATAACCAAAGAGAACAAACGAGCTGACTCCTTTGCTAAGGCAGCAACAGCAGATTGTTATGGCCACGTACTGATCAGGCTGCCAATACTTTCCAAATTATTTTGATAAACTAGTACAACTATAGCGTGATGTGTCAGTGCTTGAACAAACTTTCTGGACGTGATGTGTAAAACTATAAAAATGATGGGTATAATTGAAAATTAGAATTTCTCGTCCATAGCAAGAAGAGTAGAAGCAACCACAGGACATAATGCGAAAGACACTATTGACATCTGCCTCTGCTGGGCCCTCCCCCTGGAATTCATTTGTGCATCTCCAAATGGACTTCATGCAGTTACCTAAATGTGTGGATTGTGATCATACACGTGTTATATTATTTGTTACCTCCATGAATAGAAGCTTTTTCAACTCACAGAAATGATGCAGTAACTGTTGATAATTTTTACTGTGAAAATTTATTCCTAGGTTTGAGATCCCCAAGAAAATTTTAATTCATAACCTTCCTCACCTTAGGGGTAACGTTAGATGGGAACCTACAAAAGCTTCATAGTGTAAGCATCATTTCACTTGCCCTTACCATGGTCAATCTCACAGGACAGTTGAAAGACGGAATGGGATCCTGAAAGGCCGGTTAGCTAAGCTGTGTCACGAGACAGAGCTGAAGTAGCCAGAGTGCTTCCACTGGGCCTCGTGACAAATTGCTGTCTCCAACAGATCTATCTCCATGTGAGAGGGTTTTGGGACCTCCCATGCCCTTGCCAGTCACCCCTCCCTTTTTAATTAAACAGTTAGACATCCATATTATGAGCAAAAGCATGTCGTAGTTTTGTATAGCACTAACATAAGTTCTCAAAGGTTCCCATCAACAGATATTGAAGCCCAGAATATCACGCTAGCTGCAAAATGTCAAACCCTCCAGCTGGAAGATTCGGTACTGGTGAGCGCCCATCAACGAAAAACTGCCTGAAATCCCACTGAGAAGGTCCATTCTTAAGAGTTAAAGACCACCTATGCTTCTTTAAGGGTCCAAGCAACGTTGACTTGGATACATGCCTTGTATGTTAAGCTAGTGGTGCCACCGGATCAGGGAACAGGTGGCAAGAGGAAGATGATAAGGACTGATGGACTAAACTCTTGATCTTTGGTATTTGCCACCTTAAGTAACCAATATGCTTTATATGGTTTGGGTAAACTGGACATCTGTTTTCTGCATAAATACAGAAGTACCCTATGTCATTAATACTTTTAACAGTTTTCTTCACCTTAGTTATGAATATGTGGCACGTACTAACTGGTCAGATTGTTGGGTGTGCTCTGGAGAGTGTCCATACATTCAGAAGGTAGATTGCCAATGCATTGTACTCCTAGATTATACTGAGTTTGATTCTGTGCCTTACTTCAAATACAAAATCAGAACTCTAAAGGGAGCACAGGATTGCACTACCCATAGGAATGACTCTTGCCAATACAACTGCTTTGAGAGGTGGTATCAACCTATTTGCAATGATTGCGTAACCCCACTGCACCAAAGCTGCTAGAAGGGCACGGAAGTGAAGTGTGTTACTGTGACCATCAAGGGTGGAGATGATTCTTTGGTAAATGGTACCTCTGGTGCCCACACTCTCCCTATAACTCACTGTGTGGAGCTGCCATCAAAGTAGGATTAGGGAAACTGGGTGTTTGTGGATAATAACCTGCCAGATGCCATAGCTCATGAAAGCAATAACGTGGCGTCATCACTGCTGGATAAACTGGCTACGAACACAGCCTTGGTGCTACACGACATGAAGCAGGCTATCAAAGACATTACTGCCAGAATGCTAGTAATCTGCACCATGGCCCCCAAAATTGGCTAGCACTAGGCTTTCTGTTGTCCAAGAGAGATGATACTTATGTCATTATTAGCCAGGTGTGTTGCATGTATAGCAACAGCCAAATGTCCCTGATGAAACTGTCACGGAGTTTCAGAGGCTTTGTGTTATTGAAATTCAGGAAGATTTATTATGTTCTGTACAGGTCAAAGAGGAGGGATAATCGGAGTTGCAGTAAGAAAAGGATAGCATGGGGCAGTTTTAGTCAATTGAGACTGCCAGAGACCTCTGCTTACTTCGGATGAGATAGGCTGCTTTGGCTGTGGCAGTGAGTACTCAAGGCAGGTGAGTGAGGCCTCTGTAGGGAGACTTTTCCAGGAAGTCTTCCTAAGACATAGCATCCCTTTACACAATAGGAGGTAGACAAGATAAGGATAATGGAAGGATGTGAAACTCACCCAACAAATAAGGCTCTATTATCCTTACTAAATTCAAAATATCATCGGCTGTATGCTTGAAGTTTCGATTGACTTTTATACCTCTATTGTGAATGGTGATTGATCTTGCAAGTAGGGAATTCGAACATATACAAATTACAATGATCAATATGCATATCCATAACTGATAAGCTAATTCTGTATAGAAATAACAGTTTTTGTTTCAGACTTCAGAATGGTGTGGATGACAGGGATCTATGCTGTTCTCCTTGTGCACAAGTAAAGTAAAAAGAATGCTTGTGTCGTAAGAATGTGTGTGTTCTGGGCCCAGTTATTTTAGTTACTTTATTATCAGCGATGACAATTACTTCAATACTATTAGTGCCCAGTTTCAAAGGATCTCTCTCTTCCTGCTTAAGGGTTGTATGCAGCACTTGAAGGAGCATTGCTGTAGATACTAGCATTGACACACAGAATTAATTTAACCAGTGATGTTTTCAAGAATAGCAGAACAAGAGTGAAAGTAGTGTCTAACATTTTGGGGCTGACGACTACCAGATTTAATAGAGCACATAATGACGAAGGCCGTAACAACATACTCAGAATGCAAAAGAGTGAATACCTACGAAAGTCAGGGTCAGTTATTATGACTAGACGATATAGATGTAATGACCTTACGTGACTGTTCAAGGTCAGTAAACATATCACCAAATTAAATTGCAAGATCACGCTCAGAAAAGTGCCCAAATCACTGCAAAATCATCTCTGTGGATTAGCTGTTTTTGTTTAAAACATAAACAAACTATCAATGCATTTATGAAAATTGATTTGAAAATATTTGATCAACAGAGATATTTTTACAGACCTTCACAACTGGTGAAGACAACAACTCCAGGCAGGACACGCAATTCAGCACGATGGAGCTCAATGTACTTCAACCCATAATTGGTGTTGTGGCTGGCCCCATAAATGTATCTCACATTTATGCAGACATGCAATGATATTCTTTTCTTAAATATGATCTTTATTTGTTACATTTAGATCAAAATATACAGTCAAGTCCATCGTCTGTATCAAATTAAATGAGCAAGAATTGTGCTGGGCAGCCCAAAATTGTGGTCACCTTCCTGGCACCAATAAAGCATGCCCACAACTCACTAAACCTGATATGTATGTCTTTGAAATATGAGAGGAAACCAAAGAGCTTGGAGGAAACTCATGCAGTCACAGGGAGAACGCACAAGGCCCTTACTGACAGAGGTATATACCAACCACTGATCTCAGAGCTGGCACTGTAATAGCGTTACACAATCCACTACACTACTGTGCCACCCATGTGTTACCTTGCTGCCCTTTCTATATTCTACCATTGGAGTTACACCACCCAAAGACATCACTTGATATATTTCCCTCTCTCTTGTAGGACTGGATGATGCAAATTGGAAGCAATGGGAACATACTGTAAAGGGACAGATATTTCCACATATTCTAGTGTTCTCTCACCACTGAGTGGAAAACGCTCTGATGTTCCTGCTAAGGTTCCTGCTCCTCAGCTAATGACGAGCAATGTCCTGATGGTACTACAGATCTCTCCACCTCCTTGCTAAGCATTGCAAGACTCTTAAAGAGCAGTTCATTCATCTCAGCTCAATGTCATCAGTGAATGGTCCTTGACACCTTCGTGTTCCCAATTTGGCAACACACTTAAAATATTATGGATGCAGTAAGTTTTGAGAAAGTTTCACTCCTCATGTATCAGTGTATTCTTATTTTCTCTTGATCTAGAATACAAGAATTAAATGAAATGTGTTATTTGAATGGATACCTTCAATTCCTTTGCAGAACTGTGACCTTCAAATTGTAAGATCATGCAAATATTTCCAGATCCATCCTGGGAAGAGTGAAAAGTCTGAAAGTGCTTTTGTCACATCTGTTTATTATTGATAATACAATCATTGTTCTCCTCTGAAGTTTCATTTGTGGCTGTATTGAGGAGATTCTTAATAAAATACAGAAATCACACTTCTCATTTGTTGCTGAAATTCAGGCAAGTGCATTACTCCTTGCGTAGTGGGCCAGATTTGATGTTGCGCTGAAAAACCTTCCCCTCTTCCTCCTTCATCTTCCAGCAGTTTATCTCACTCTGTTTATCACTGCACTTCCTTGATGCATTCTCTAGTTTATACATGTGAGCAACAGATGTTTACAGAAGCCTTATAATCATCATGAAATACTTCAGCACAAATCATGCCACTTCTTGTCGGTTTCTGTTAATTGAAAAACAACAAACACTTGTACAATTATTGCAACACCCAGAGAAATTAACTCGCAACTAATCTGTAATTAGTAGATGATCCTTTTAAATCACACTGACGGTGGGTGTTCCTGAGTACCTGTTCAACTGTGGGAGATCAAGAGGGAGTGTTAAATGGAGAACTGAGCTGCAAAATTGCAATTCAGGCACTAAGGCAGCTTGCCTGCCGTTTGACACTAATCTGACTGTGTCACAAACACATGGTTGAATTTTGATCCAATAGGTGGTTGGTTCTTAGCTTCTGCTTTTGGTGCAGCGTGCAGTCTGATCACCTCTTCAGACCACAATAATGAGCATGCTGATGCATTTACTACATCCTGGTTTGCACCTTCCTTCCAACCTTTCAATCTGCTGTCTTTGTTCTATCCCAATACTTCATAACTCATGCCAACTAATCAGTATGCACAGCAGCATCTCATTGTCTATGCATTTCCTCATATCCCCTTGCATGCATATATGGACGTTTAAATTAATCTTTACACAATGTCATGTGCCTCCATTAACTAAGATTCTCTAACTATCTGTTCAATATGAGATTATTCTTAGTCATAAGTTTCATAGTTCCCTCTTTACAGATGAAGGGAATGATGGACATCAAAGATTCAGAGAAGGCACCCAACCATCTTAGAGAGGAGTTCAGCATGAAGATAACCATTGTGATGGTGTCTGTGGCCAACGGAGACACAGTATCCTAGTGACAGAGTTCCGTCATATCACTTACATCACATAGAAGTGAATGATGTCAGCAGTAAGGGAAAAAGTCAGTAAGTAAAAGGTTCTACATTAATCCTACTGTCTGTGTTTTATTCCTCCAATTATACTTGCTATAGGACATGCAACAAGGTAATGGCCCCTCCTTTTCAGGGAAGGGGCGGTTACAGTCTGTGGTTACACTATTATAAGATTCATCATTAATATATTCTAGCACAAATATACAGTTTGACTGCCAGCAAGAATGAAGCTTGGCTTTGCATCTGGTGATTTATATATCATAAGTGAGCAAGAGTTTCTGCAGTAGAAGTAAGAATGAGTGGCGTACAGGCAGCCTTAACAGCCTCACTTTGCATGCTTACAGTGAGATTCCATCTCAAACATGAATGATATTGAATGCCTTTGTAATTCTTATCTGTGGAAAATAAAGTGACCTGTTGCATTTAACATAAAACAAGGTATCACTAAGGTGTTGTGATCCCACGCAAAAGGCTTCCACGACATGAATGCCATTCTTTATAGGAAACATGATGCTCCAGGCTTGGGCATTCTGCACACCATTGACCTGCACAAAATGTTCATCAGTTCATTGTTGTGCAAGCTCAGCTATGATCGGAGAAAGTACTGCGAAACAGGCCCTCTTATCAAAGCATTGCCAGTTCTCCTCTTCTCACCTAGTACCCCAACTCCTGCCTTGTGTTCAAATGTAAGTGTACCAATACCATAACAGCCCCTTAAAGAGCTTCAAAACACAACGACATAAGAATATTAGCCAAAATATTCTCAATCATCTGACAAGGAGTTGAGCTTCTTGCTGTTGCCTCTGCTGAATCCACAGTGGATACACCAGAAAAGAAGAAATGTGAAGATTTATAATGGTGCAATGATATCCATAAAGGTGTGCTATACAAGGATAGAATGTAAAGTTTCAGCTCTGTGAACTTGTTCATATACATGTTTAAAAGTATTTTTTTTTAGTATCTGTCAGCTGGCTTTGTTACATTCAAGTAATGGTCAGCTGTGTATTGATGCTGGGGATGGGGAGAGGTCATATATGAGTTCACACAGAGGGTTGTGGGTCTGTGGAATGCTCTGCCTAAGAAGGCAGTGGAGGCCAATTCTCTGGATTCTTTCAAGAAAGAGTTAGATAGAGCTCTTAAAGATAGTGGAGTCAAGGGATATGGGGAGAAGGCAGGAACAGGGTACTGATTGTGGATGATCAGCCGTGATCACAGTGAATGGCGGTGCTGCTCAAAAGGCCGAATAGGCTACTCCTGCACCTATTGTCTATTGTCTATTGACAGTTTCCTGTACTGACTTGTTTTGGTGGAATGCGAGAATGGAAAATGATTTGGCATCAGGGGATGGATGGATCTCATATTAATGTTCTGTCATGCAAATCGTGTGATGGAATGCCATCTAGACATACAAACTCAAGAACCCACGAGTTCTGATCGTCCTCATTGTTGCAAAGTTGATAAAAAGAAGCTTACAGTACCAATGGCCATCAGTCACTGTCTTTCGCATTTGTGCATTGATTACTTTGTCTTCCCAAGTAGTTGCTTGGAAGTTTGATCTTAGTGTAAATAGGCTCAGGGCAGAGATTGTTTTGACAGCCACCAGCATATTCAGCAACTCATGCAACTATTGTTCCAGTTAGCTGTGAATGTCTGTGCTTTATTCAGTATCCTGATCCTCATTGGACACCAGTGCTTGGACGTGTTGAAGGAGGTTATTACATGTCTGTCCTGTTTACAGAGACTTCTGTGAATATCTTCTTTCTGCTGCTTCCCCTTTTCTTGTGTAGCAGCAAGCATCTAAAAAATCACTGCTGTCAAAAGCTCTGCTGTTCTCAACTCCAAACTTTTGTAGGGAAAAAAAAGCACCAAAGGTGGCGGGGTTTTGAAAAAAAAACTGCCAAGCGGTCAAATACAAAAATAGGAAAATGAACTGCAAGTTCACAAGTCTAGCTCCTGAAGAGTGATGAGAGTGATCTGATTTAGCAAGTAGTAATATTCTCATTGCAGCTTCCTCACCTCAGTATTGCCCAGACTATACAGTGTCTCTCATTCAGTGACCTATCTCGTCTTGATCTCTTCCCCTCACTTTCCCATGATCATGAGCACAATGCCCTGTAGCAGGCCAGCCTTTCAATCAGGTCAGTAGCCAGATGGACCTGTGGATAATTTTCTGCCACTGTTTTTGTTGAGGCAGCAGAAACATATAATACACATCAGTTTTGTGCACTTTGTGATAGCTTTGTATTGCAGGATGTGGTTTTTCACTTCTGTGTTAGCACATACTGCGAAGCTGCATTATGGTCCTCTGTTCCTTTGGCCTGCCAACACATGGAGACTGCTGGTTGCTCAGCAATGCCATCAGTTGCTGTACAAGCCAAGTCTGATATCACTGTGGCAACCTGGAAGTGCACATTAGTGCTAAAGAAATTGCACACACTAGAAAGGCTATTCAATTTAAAAAATTTACACGAGGGAGTCATGATAACTTAATGGGGAAATTTTCAAAATCACACCACATTTTCCCATTACTGAAGGGTGGATCTTTACTGTATCATGACCTCACCAACTGGGAAAAATACCTGCTGGTATCAATATGCTGTGAAAAGCTTTATCTTCCCTATTCCCCTTCCTTGCCAACTGTATTTATTGAATGCACAAAGCAGTGCTATGAATCACAGAACAGATAATCAACGTGAAAGCTTTCATGGCCAAAAATTGTTAAAAGTCTTTCGAATGTACTTAAGTAACCAGAATGTTCACTATCTAAATCAGTACCACTATAAATATAGAAATAGAAAGAGCAACACTAAATAAAATAATAATACATTTAATTCCCAATCAATTGCTCTTCATTGTTGCTGCAGTAGTGACGATCTTTTATTTTAAAATTATGCAATAATGCTGAATAGTCAGCGTGTTACAAGCAGCCCCAACAAATTTGTGCCATGGTCTTACTCTGATGGAAATGATTAGTGAAAATTAAACAAATCTCAGGCCTGAAACAAATTGGATAGAAAAACATAACATTGATTAAGCATCATTATCAATCTGTAAATTGATGGATATTGCAAGGCTGCAATAACTGGAACTTATAGAAAGTTCGAGGAATCAGTTTTAGGCTCAATAGAGTAACATGAAAACAAGAAATGTTGAGAGCAGCTTCATTTTCATTTGAACTGGTAAATGCATTTGATTTTGCATCAAAGAAGGCAGCATCTGTTCAACTGGAAATGGCATGATGGAATAACCTTCCATTTTGAACCAAGTAATTTTTTCAAATTCTTAAATATTTTGATATCTTAATCAGATGTGAATTTGCTACCAAATTTAATCAACATTCTATTGATTGAGTAATAACATATTTATGAAATTATCCTTATGCACGTATTAAACTAAAGAAATATTTATTTCACTTCACTGTTTCACTGTTTAACCTTTGAACTTTGATTTTGAGCATGAATGGTTATACTCTTTTAATCTACCATGCAATCTTTTCCTCACAAGTGTCAATAACTGCAAGTATTTATTTAGTTTTAATTGTATAATTGATACAATTTCATGAAAAGGTTGACATTTTCTGTTCCCCTCTCCAATTGAATAAATGAAGGATATAAAGGCTTACATAGATGCAACTATTGTGGATGTATGGAATGGAGTGGTATGCCTTCCAGACACTGGACAATTTTTATCGAAAGCGTTGCTTCCTGAGAATTGTTCTTTGTTTATGATAGACCACTTGAAGCTGAACACAAATATAATTTCAGACTGATTGTATCATGTAGAAATTTGGAGAAACAGTAAAGTAACTTTGATTGAATATAATGTGTTTAGTTGCATAATAGTGCTGACACTTTTCAATAATTCAACTAAGCTACAAATGTTTTATTGATGATTTTCATTTGTACTCAGTGTCTGAGGCTTCTTGCTTAAGTCTCCAACAATAATCAGTCAGCATTGATGAACTGGAGTTGCCTTGATACCATTACTCCGTGACCACAGTGTCCTGGTGAAACCTCTCACTATGCTCGTCACTGACAGCATCAAAATTTGCAGGGAAGAAGTCTAAATGTGAATGCAGAAAATGGATCTTTAGTGACATGTTGCATTTCATGGTTTTGTATGCTTAAAGCATGTTGTCAACCAGCTACACATAGTTTGGTGCTCTGTAGCTGCCCAGAAAATGTTCAACAACATCCTTGAACACTTTCCATGCAATTTTCTCTGGTCCCACTGGAAATTCTTCAAATTGTCCGACATTGGTGACCTGTTTGATTTGTGGACCAACCAAAATGCCTTCTTCAATCTTGGTATCAGTTATTCTGGGAAATATCTGTCTCAAATATCAAAATCTTTCACCTTCCTTGTTCCCCGCTTTTACATGAAGAGGGGTCAAAAATATATTTTGTGGGTCTACAAATGGCTTATGTGCCACACTTCTTTGCCTTGGAACCAACTGCTTATGGAATGGCTAATCTTCCTTAATGTAATGAAATTCTTTAGCATGGCTGTTGCGAATGAAACAACAGTACTTGGTGTATCCAAGCTGCATTCAGAATAACAACCTTTCTAAACCCTATCCTAGCATGCAGCATCCACACTGCTTTTCAACTTACATTTTGGACATTTTAATTGATTTGAATTATGAACTGAAATGTAAAAAGTAGGAAATTTCAAGAAATTAGTGCATGATCGGGAAATATTATGGTAATTTTCATGATCAGCAGTCCAAAATCCATTAGATACATCCAAAAGAATTCGAGAGGCAAAATCTTTGTTGTCCAGTGACATAAGAAATAAGTGTTAAATCTTTTTGCGATACAATTAATATGCATTTACTACAAATATAGACCCTTCCTTTATAGAAACATAGAAACACAGAAATCCTACAGTACAATACAGGCCCTTCAGCCCACAATGCTGTGCTGAACATGTACTTCCTTTAGAAATCACCCAGAGTTACCCATAGCCTTCCATTTTTCTAAGCTCCATGTATCTATCCAGGAGTTTCTTAAAAGACCCTATTGTATCTGCCTCCGCCACAGCCACCGGCAGCCCATTCCACGCACTCACAATTCACTGCATATAAATACTTACCCGTGACATCTCCTCTGTACCTACTTCAAGAGCACCTTAAAACTGTGCTCTCTCGTGTTAGCCATTTCAGTCTTGGGAAAAAGTCTCTGACTATCCACACGATCAATGCCTTTCATTATCTTATACACCTCTATCAGGTTTTTCCAATTCAATGCACTTGAAATTGGCCAAACCATTGCAAAAATAGGGGGCTATGGGTAACCTTAGGTAATTTCTAAAGTAAGTACATGTTTGACACAGCATTGTGGGCCAAACGGCCTGTATTTTACTGTAGGTTTTCTATGTTTCTATGTAAAAGTCCATGGAGTTTTAATGTGATTAAAATGAACTAGTGGAAATTGGCAAATACTACATCAGAGCTTATATTCATGCTCAATCGTGGTAGCATAGGAAAAAAAGAATTAAATATTTAAAAAAAAATATCCCACCTTCCACCTTAATCTGCAGGTACATATATAATTCAGCCAATAATGAAAATAAACAAAATTTTTTTTTAAACATTTACATCATGCCTCAAGTAAGTTTGGTGTTTAGTTTATGTCTCAGCAGCTCTAACACCATGGATATTCCACATGGATCAAAATAATCATCTCTGTTTAGGGGATAGTGTTCATCATGTCAGTGCGTCTGAAGTAATCTTTAGTAACAACTATGAAAGATATCTGAGAAACAGAATCTCAGAAATTTTCTGTCACTGCTTTGAAATTACTGTGCTTAGAAAAATCCTTCCTACAATATTTTTCAATTAATCTAGTGAGATCCTTAAAGAGTTAAAGGAATGTAGGAAAGCATGCAAGTAGAAAATTGGGAGAGCAGAGTGGGGCATGAGATGAGTATATTAAGAATAAAAGGGAAGCTAGGGAGAGAGTAAGCTGCCATGAGGATCATTTGTGATCTAAGTGTGGAAATTGGTGGGATCTTAAATGAATACTTCTGTTGTGCATTTTCAGTGGAGAAGAACATAGAAGTTAGTGAGTTCAGGAGAGGGAATAATGATTTCCTAGATCATATCAACATTAAAAGGAGAAGGGAAAGCTTGAGGTCTTGAAATACATAAAGGTGGATAAAACCCCAGAACCTGATCAGGGGATGTAATGGGAAGCAAGAAATGAGATTGAGGGAAATGGTAGAAATTTTTGTATCTATGTTATCCACAGATGAGGTATCTGAAGACTGGAGGATAACAGATTTTGTGCCTTTTATTTAAGAAATTCAGCAGAGATAAACTAGGGAACTACTGGCTTGGTGATTCATCCATCAAGACAGATTAGATAGACTAGGTTTGTTTTCCCTGCAGAGAAGGAGACGAAAAAGTAACATGATAGAGGGCATAGGTTTTGGACGACAGGGGAAGAGTTACTAGTATCTTGGGGGACAAGCGTTTTTACACAAATGATGGTACCTGCATCAAATGAACTGTCAGAGGAGGTGTTTGAGGGGGGTACAATAACAACTTTTAAAAGGGTCAAACACTGACAAATGGAATTAATTTGGATGGGGTATCTTGGTCAGCATTGTCCAGTTGAGCTGAAGAGCTTGTTTCTTTGTTGTATAACCATATGACTACCATATAAATTAAAAGGTCCATACATAGGGTTGACAGCCAATGTTCTTTACCTGTAGTATGGCTATCTAAAATTAGAGGACCTCTGTTAAAGGGAGAAGAAGGAGGCTTAAATGGTATATGACAGGTAGGTTTTTCATGCAAGGAGTAGCTGGTATTTCAGTGGCAAACCAGATGGAGGAGGGAGGAAAAGTAACTATATTTGAAATGCATCTGGACAGGTATTTGAATGAGGAAGACAAAGAGGGGTGTGGAATTAATGCGAGACAGATGAGTGTGAAGGTCCACACAGTTGTCTGATGGGCCTATTTCTAACAGCACACACAAAAAATACTGGTGAACGCAGCAGGCCAGGCAGCATCTATAGGAAGAAGTACAGTCGACGTTTTGGGCCGAGACCCTTTGTCAGGACTAACTAAAAGAAAAGATAGTAAGAGATTTAAACGTGGGAGGGGAAGGGGGAGATCCGAAATGATAGAAGAAGACAGAATCCTATTAACCTTTGTTTTAAAAATACCCAGTGATAACTTGACCTCTGCAGCATCTGTGCTAATGAATTCCACAGATTCCTCCTCAGCTCTGTTCTAAAGGGATTTCCTTCTATACTGAGGCAGTGTCTCTTGTCCTAGACCCCCACTATAGGAAACATCCTCGTCACATTCACTCTTTCTAGGCCTTTCAATATTCGATAAGTTTCAATAAGATGCCCCCTCATTCTTCTAAACTATGGAGATTTATTCCAATTGTTGCCATAATTACAGCCTATCAGAGACATTCTCCCTTCTCCACCCTCCCTGCACTGTAATGAAATTCTTTTCTCTCCTTTCCAGTTCTGACAAAGTGCTATGACCTGAGGCATTAGCTCTGTTTCTCTTCCCACAGCTGCAGCTTGACCTGGTTGTATATTTCCAGCATTTCAATAGGTTTCAATAGGTCCATTTAATGTCAGAGAAATGTATACAATATACATCCTGAAATTCTTTTTCTTCGCAAACATCCACGAAAACGGAGGAGTGCCCCAAAGAATGAATGACAGTTAGATATTAGAACCCCCAAAGCCCCCCCAACTCCCCCTCCCATCCATAAGCAGCAGCCAAACAATGAGCCCCCCCCCCAACAAAAAGCAACGGCAACCCCCACTGAGCTCTCAGCATGCACAAAGCGTCAATAAGACTCAGACTTGCACTACTCTAAAGACTACTCATTCACCCAGTAATTCGACATACCACAGTCTCTCTCCCTCTCCCTAATAAGGGAAAAAGAAGTCTTCCCGTTTCACAGCGAGAGGGGAGACATAACAAAGCAACTCGCTGATTTATGGTGTTAAAAGTCTATTGCATTGCGTTTTCCGAGCTCTGTGCCCAAAGAACTCGGGTCTCTGGGCACTGCTTACTGTCTCCCACAAAGCATCAGGCGGCAGCACTGGCCTTGAATCTGCCCTCCTCCAGAGCCACAAAAATCCGGCACACTGAAGGCACGCTAATCTTCCAGGCTGCGTCCTTGGCATATCAAAAAGCAGCCGGTCGTGAAGCCTCGAGAGCAGGTCCCATTTCCACAAAGAGCCGAAGTCAGCGTGTAACTCTAAATCAGGGTCTTCAAAAGAACCTTGAAAGGGAAAAAAAGAGATAACAAAGATAGAAATAGAGCTGTTTCCAAAGATGCAAGCGAAGGAGTTGCTGTTAGGTGCCATCATTCTCCTAAGCTCCTATTTTTCTATTTTCTATTTACATTTCAGCTTGCCAACAGTTCTTTTTCTGTTTTCATTTACTTGCTAATGTTATGTAAAACCCTACGACTGGGGAGGAGCTTGTTGTATGGGATTCAGATGCCATTTATCATAAAGCAACATTAGTGGATCCACAAAAGTTTGCTACTTCAGAATTCAGTGGTGGCTTGCTATTGGCCATAAGGTCTGACCCAAAAAGAATATTATTAGTTTATTATTTGTAAGCTATAGAATAATTAAGGAATTAAACTGATTCTGTAAAAGAAGTACAGCTTTTATCTATAATTCAGATATCATCTGTAGGTTTTCAGGTTGCTAATCCAGTTGTTGCATTGGGATATCAAAGTCAAAGCAAATTTATTAGCCAGGTACGAATACAGTATGCCCCCATATGCTACCTTAAGGTTCATTTTTAGTAACAGAGTCATTAGAGGGCAGGTCATCAGCATGAGCCATATTGGTACCCAGCCAACTTTGAGTTGCCTCCAGTGGTCCCTCCATTTCCTACTGGAAGGCCTGTTGGGGGAAACTTCTGACTACGGTTCCGCTCTCTAGTTCTGTTGGCTGGAGGGATCCGAATCATTTGCTGGATGCCTTGCCAGACTTCAGAGTAATAAGGAAGCTAAATCTCTGATTGTAGTTGTCTTGTGGGTAGAGGCTCTGTATGATAGAAAGCATCTGGAAAATTCCATATATCAAAACCTCTCCAACATTGTTTTGCAACGGTCTGATATCCACTGGTATGTCTCTTTTACACTTTATGTATTTGAAGAAGCTTTTGGTATATTCCTTAATATTATTGGCTAGCTTACTTCTGTATTCCATCTTTACCTTCCTAATGACTATTTTAGTTGCTTTCTGTTGGTTTTCAAAATCTTCCCAATCCTCTAACTTCCCACTAGTTTTCGTTCCATTATATACCCTCTCTTTGGCTTTTTTGTTGGTTTGGTTTCCCTCATTAGCCATGGCTATGCCATCTTTCATTTAGAATACTTCTTCCTCTTTGGGATGTATATATCCTGTGCCTTTGAATTGTTTCCAGAAATTCCAGCCTTGCTGCTCTGCCATCAACACTGCCAGTATTCTTTTCCAGTCAATACTGGCCAACTCCTCTCTCATGCGTCTGTAATTCCCTTTACTCTACTGTAACACTGGTGCATCTGACTTCAGCTTCTTCTCAAATTTCATGATGAATTTGATCATATAATGATCATTTGCTCCTAATGGTTCTTTTACCTTAAGGTCTCTAATCAATTCTGGTTCATTGCACAATACCCAGTCCTGATCATCTCATGGACTCAACCACAAGCTGCTCCAAAACGCCATCTCATAAGCACTCTAGACATTCTCCCTACTGGAATGTGGCACCAACTTGATTTTCCCAATATTACATTTTGAGGTCCCCCATGTCATAAGTGTCATAAATGCTTTGCCCCAGAAGGCAGTGGAGGCCAAGTCTCTGGATGCTTTCAAGAAAGAGATGGATAGAGCTCTTAAAGATAGCAGAAACAAAGGCTATGGGGATAAGGCAGGAGCTGGATACTGATTGTGGATGATCAGCTATGATCACAGTGAATGGCGGTGCTGGCTCAAAGGGCCGAATGGCCTACTCCTGCACCTATTGTCTATTGTCTATAAACAGAGGGATGTGATAAGAATCACTGTGGAAAATCTCTTCAAATGAATAGTGTTTGTACAGCTAATTGAACCAGCACAAAAAAAAATCTATTCTGCAGATGAACATGAACACTGTTTTATATTGTGCAAGAATCAGCTCTTTGTTTTTATTTAGATCTCCACTCACACATTAACTTTATTTCACAGTGTCTGTCTACAGTTCTACTGGATGCCAGCACAAGTCAAGAAGCAAAGGCAAATGTTGACATTTAATAGTTCAAAAATATTTAAGTGCTATCATAAATGCTGTATATTGTTTGATTCTTTGTTGTGTGCATAATTCATTGTAGGTTATATCTAAAAGTACGTGAATGGCATATGTCATTACACCACCACGTTATATGTGCGCACCTCACTAAACTTAAAAAGAAGTCTACACATTCTCCTGCGCTCCTGTGTTTTTGTTTTGATTCATTTCAGGAATTACAAAACATAACAGTAGCAATGAGGTAGTTTTGAAATGAACCCGAGATGGCTACCAACCTGTTAAATCGCGGTGAGGCGTTCAAGTTTTTTTTAAAAAATGTGCAGCACAGTTTATTCTTTGGAAGGGAAATGAATGTCAAGCTAAAAACAGCCAGAAAACAGACAAAATTCACAGATCAATAACAGTGAGTACCAGGTGATAACTGTAATAAATAAATAAGCAAGCACAAATGGCTGAATAGATGAATTAGATTGCACAGCAGATAACTGGCTTATGTGTACTGAACAAATAGAGCAGTATTTTGAAGCAAATGAAATTGCCAATGACAAGTGAGTGCCAGTATAATGCAGTGTAATAGGTGGAAGAGAATACACTTTGCTTAGATGTTTAACTGTTTCAACCAAACCAGCTAAAATGAGCTTTGCTGATATTACGAAAGTAATGCAGGCACATTTAGAACCAAAACCATTGTTGATTGTAGAACACTTTAACTGTCATAAACAGAACCAAAAGGAAGGGAATTGCATGTTAGTATATGTGGTTGAATTGAAGAAATTGTCTAAGCATTGTCAGTTCAGTGATGAACTTAATGATTCACTGAAAGATCATTTAGTTTGCAGAACCTTTCAAGAAAGCTTTCAAAAATGGTTCCTAACTGAAGCACAAACCAAATTTAAAAGAGCAGTTGAAATCATAGTATCAATTGAAACAGTGGCCAGAGACCCAATTGAGTTGCAGTCAGGAATGAAATTGAACGTGAACAAAATTGCAACATCTAAACAGAAATCATCCGGGCCAAACAAATTGTATTTCCATTGTGGCAGGGGTTCACATACACTCAACTAATGCAGGTTTAAAGGTGAAACTTGCAGAAAATGTAACAAATTAGGACAAATACAAGGAGCATGTCATGCAGACAAAAATAAATGGACTGTACAGGAAAGAGAAAAAGATAAAAAAATAAATTGCAGTTTCAAAAACATCACTAATCTCATGCTGTTGATAAAAAATCTACTAATAATGAGAGTGACACAGGCCTTGAGATTTACACTGTGAAAACTGACAATAGACAAGCAATATAGTTCACACTAGAAGTGAAAAGCAAATTAATTAAATTGGATTTGGACACTAGCTCAGCTGTATCAGTTTGACTAGTATTTCAAAGATATTGAACTGAAGCCTATAGATGACAAATTAAGAATTTACACTGGATAGTAGATAATTCCTGTGGGAATAACATCTGTAACGGTGAAATGCAACAAATAACAAGCCATATTTGGCTTGTGTGTAGTACAAACAGGAGGGCTAGCCATTATGGGGTTGTGATTGGCTGAGGCAACTACCACATTCCCTGCACTTGCACTTCTGCAGAAAGTCACGAACCAGGTGCTTCAAGGCTGTCCAGACACTCAGTGTTACCTGGATGGCATCATTGTTACTAGTAATGATCACAGGGAACATCTCCAAAAGCTCAATACAGAGTGAGAAAGATTAGAAGATTCAGGGTTTGTGCATGGCACAACAAGTATGAATTCTTTAAACCAAGTATCATTTTCTATGGTCACACTATTGACACCCAAGGATTACACAAGGGTGCTGATAAAGTTCAAGCTGTAGTGGGTGTTCCAAAGCTTTAGGCTTTATCTAGTGACCTGGGGTATATTGGCAGATCATGAAACTTGCCATGCACTTTTTGGGATGTCAACAAGTTCAGAAGATGCCAGGAGCAGCGTCTCTTCGTCTCTGGGAAGCCTCTTCTCAAGGACTGCTGTTTCATATCACTTAATCAGTGACAATGGACTGCAGTTTGTTGCGGAACAGCTTCAGTCATTCCTGAAAATGAATGGAATAAGACATATTACATCTGCACTATACCACCCAGCTACAAATGGCTAAGATTTGTCCAGAGTCTAAAGAGCACACTGCAAGCAATATCAACAGAGCACACTACACTGACATTGAATCAGAAGCTCGCCAATTTCCTCCTTGCATATTGCAATGCAGCACACTCCAGAACCAACAACTCACCAGCTATGCTATTTCTGGGTTGTCCCTTGCATTCACAATTAGATCTCCTCAATCTCAGTCTCAGAAGGAGTATGCAGGACAAACAGCTGAGACAAATTGAAAGCTCCTCAAACAAGGAGATTTGATGTTTCACTCCTGGACAAGCAGTCCTGGTGAGGCACTACGGAGGTGATTAAAAGTGGGTGCATGGAACGATTAAGAAAAGAGCTGGACCACTCTCCTAAACAGTGGAGATTGTGTTTGATGTCAACTGGAGACAACACATCAATCAATTGAGGAGAACAAATTCAATTGTTTGAAAAGAACTGTTGACTCTGGGACTCCTGCATTCCCAGAGTCACCCACTACAACCACCACGGAGAGGGCCCCAGAACCAGAGATTGTTTCACAACCACAAGTTTCAGCTGCCAAGCAGAGTGACTTCCCTTGTCAGTAACGATGCCAGTAAGAAAGCTTCTACAGTGATTGAATCTTTCGGTCTGAATGAGGCAATTTGAATTTTAGTATGCTGTGTATGTCTATATAGTAGTTGTGGGTGTGTATTTATATATATATAAAAGTTGTGATGTATTCTATATTGAGGTGAAGTTAAACAGGGAGGAGTGTTGTGTACTTAATATATAATATTTGAGTAATAACGTAAATATATTATCTGATAAAACATTCTTTATTGTTTACATAGTTCGTTGCAGGTATAGAAAGTATAGTACTGTGTAGAAGTCATAGGCAGATATACAGTGGCATGCAAAAGTTTGGGCACCCCGGTCAAAATTTCTGTTACTGTGAATAGCTAAGTGAGTAAAAGATGACCTGATTTCCAAAAGGTGCAAAGTTAAAGATGACGCATTTCTTTAATATTTTAAGCAAGATTACTTTTTTTATTTCCATCTTTTACAGTTTCAAAATAACAAGAAAAGAAAAGGGCCCGAAGCAAAAGTTTGGGCATCCTGCTTGGCAGTACTTAGTAACACCCCCTTTGGCAAGTATCACAGCTTGTAAACACTTTCTGTAGCCAGCTAAGAGTCTTTCAATTCTTGTTTGGGGTATTTTGGCCCATTCTTCCTTGCAAAAGGCTTCTAGTTCTTTGAGATTCTTGGACTGTCTTGCATGCACTGCTCTTTTGAGGTCTATCCACAGATTTTCAATGATGTTTAGATCGGGGGACGTGAGGGCCATGGCAAAACCTTCAGCTTGCGCCTCTTGAGGTAGTCCATTGTGGATTCTGAGGTGTGTTTAGGATCATTATCCTGTTGTAGAAGCCATCCTCTTTCCATCTTCAGCTTTTTTACAGACGGTGTGATGTTTGCTTCCGGAATTTGCTGGTATTTAATTGAATTCATTCTTCCCTCTACCAGTGAAATGTTCCAGGTGCCACTGGCTGCAACACAAGCCCAAAGCATGATCGATCCACCCCTGTGCTTAACAGTTGGAGAGGTGTTCTTTTCATGAAATTCTGCACTCTTTTTTCTCCAAATATACCTTTGCTCATTGCAGCCAAAAAGTTCTATTTTAACTTCATCAGTCCACAGGGCCTGTTTCCGAAATGCATCAGGCTTGTTTAGATGTTCCATTGCAAACTTCTGATGCTGAATTTTGTGGTGAGGATGCAGGAAAGATTTTCTTCTGAAGACTGTTCCGTGAAGGTCATATTTGTGCAGGTGTCGCTGCATAGTAGAACAGTGCACCACCACTCCAGAGTCTGCTAAATCTTTCTGAAGGTCTTTTGCAGTCAAACGGGGGTTTTGATTTGCCTTTCTAGCAATCCTACAAGCAGTTCTCTCAGAAAGCTTTCTTGGTCTTCCAGACCTCAACTTGACCTCCACCGTTCCTGTTAACTGCCATTTCTTAATTACATTACAAACTGAGGAAACAGCTACCTGGAAACACTTTGTTACCTTCTTGTAGCATTCTCCTGCTTTGTGGGCATCATTTATTTTAATTTTCAAAGTGCTAGGCAGCTGCTTAGAGGAGCCCATGGTTGCTGATTGTTGGGACAAGGTTTGAGGAGTCAGGGAATTTATAAAGCTTTGAAATTTGCATTACCTGGCCTTTTCTAATGATGACTGTGAACAAGCCATAGCCCTAACAAGCTAATTAACCTTGGTAAAAGTTATCTGAGAGCTCAAATCTCTTGGGGTGCCCAAACTTTTGCATGGTGTTCCTTTCCTTTTTTTCACTCTAAAATTATACAAAACAAAGATAATACACTAACCTTGCTTAAAATGTTGAAAAGAATGTTTCATCTTTAACTTTATGACTTTTGGAGATCAGTTCATCTTCTACACACTTAACTATTCACAGTAACAGAAATTTTGACCGGGGCGCCCAAACGTTTGCATGCCACTGTTTAGATAGCTAGGGTGCCTAAGATTTTGCAGAGTACTCTACTTGTCAATCTGATTCCAAGAGTGAGTGTGTAAATCCGGCCGGAGGAAAGGTTGTTGGGAAAGATGAGGATTGAGCACTGGGCGGGGGAGGCAAGTGGCAGAGAAGGAGTGCCAGGGGTGGGGGGGGGGCATGGAGGCAATGTCTCTCTGGTGCTTCCCTCTCCCTCCTTTTTCCCTTCCCCTTTTCTCAAAATTGATTCCCCTCTCTCTGTCCCCTTTCCACTCCGAAATTTGTTTCATGCAAAAGCAGTACAGTGCAAGACATAAAATTACTACAGTACTGTGTAAAAGTTTTAGGCTCCCTACTATATATATATATATATATATATATACCTATGACGTTTACACAGTATTGTACATCAATGACACTCATCGTCACTCCACTATGTGATATGTGTGCACCTCACTTAAGTAATAAATGAACTAAGACTTATATCTCTTGGCTCCCTCATTTTCCTTTCAATTAGTTTTATGCTTTGGAGTTACAAAACATAAAAACAAGACTCACAAACTTCTCCCGAATGTCAACAGGACTCATAAATTTCTCCCAAACATGTGACAAACAGTTACAGCATGAAAATGAAATTATTTTACAAGCATTTCTGGTGTTCCCTTAATAAGCTTATTTTTCAGCTTTTGTCCTGGTTCAGTATGTCAAAATCAGGTCAAAAATATTCCCATCACTTGTCTATGATGTGACCATGTCCGCTTGACAACTCTGGGTTTTGGTTGACTGACAAATGGCATGTAGAGCTTTTTTTTAAATGTTCTCTCACCTCCAAAATGCACAGAGGGAGCTAGGAAAAAGCAGAAACTAGGTAAGTAGAGCACTTTAACCTTCATTTTATGGGAAATAATGGCTAGAAGATATATAGGTTAGGTTGTAGTATAAAGTAAAGCAAAAGCAGAAAAAATGGGCTGGGTGAGAAAGAAAAGGAAGGGTAAAAGAAAAGCAAGGTTGAACATAGAATTAGCAGTGGCATTTCCACTCAGGAAGAAAATCCAGTAAGGAAGCATTCAGTTTGCTAGTGAGTGTGTGTGACAATAACAATTAAACCTCATTTAAATGCTGCTAGTACACTCCCTAATGGTCAAGAGGAGGTATGGTCTGGTTGGTAAAGTCTATTGAGAATTGCGAATGCTTTAACCAATCATTGGTTTCCAGTTTTGAAACTGGTACGCCAAGTGAAACAGCGGAGGAGGGCAGCATTGTCTGCAGTGGTGAAGATTGTCGGGCTCAGAAATATGCCTTACTCCTCATAATTCACAAGGGATATTTCCTTATTTACCATGACAGCTGATTCTTCTTTTCCATCAAAGAATGATCTGCCTTCACCAGACAAGAAAAATTCAAGTCCACTCTCTAAAATAATTTGTAATCATATTAAAAAAAATGGAAGCTCACCTGCATACATTCAGTAGGCCCCCACTCAATTTACAAAGCACTTGCCATCTGCAAAGCCTAAATGCTTTGGATGGTTTAAATTGCCCGCCCATCTAGATTCCATCAAGCAGGTTAGACTAAAATTGATATCAGTATATTCATTCTTAATTTTTAAAGTCATTGACTTGTAGGGGTAAACTTTTAACTCTTAGAATTAATATTACAGCAATAAGCATGTAAATCTGAGTATCTAATTGTTATATTAGTGGTCAATCAATGTTATTTCTCTCAACCACTAACTCTTTTAATGTTAATTTCTATTGTTCATAATTCATAAAAGATCACAATGTTACTATAGTGTACAGCATGAAGTTAAAAACTCTTGACATGAATTTCAATGTTTAAATGATATATTATATTTACCCCAGATAATGTTAATTAGGTCACTCTTGGGAACAACAATGTTGGCAAAAGCATTTTTTTTCTTTCTGTGAAGTCCCATTGTGAAATGACAAGTCAGACCTTTGTGGAATTTATTGGACAGAGCTGAAGGAGTTAAATAGGATTTCTATACAGACTCATTTATGTTCTGATGATAGGGTCATCTGCATTGGTGGAAGCATAAATCGTAAGCACACAGAAGCTGGCTTGCAGTCTGACACAAGTGAAACTTTTGTGAATCTGTAACAAGCTTTTAAGCAATGATTATTGGTGATATCCAATCTGTGAGAGTCTGAAAGAATCTTTTGACTCGCTCTTAAAAAGCCAAACAGTGGTGATATTTAATCATTAAAACTTTAAAAAAATCTTTAGGAAAGCTCTTAAAAGACAAATATTGGCGATATTCAATCACCTACTGTCTTTTGTGACTCCTCTTGTTTATTGATGTGTTTTAATGATTGCACTCTGCGTCAGGTTTTATTTTATCTTCTTTATCTATCTGGAGGAATTAAAAATACATTTAAAGTCATTGAGGTATGCATGAGCTAAACATAAATATGAGCACTAAATGCCACTCCAATATAAATATAATTTCATGTTAAATCTTACAGGAAAATAAGGCATATATTTTGCATACTGATTTAGATGTGTGCATCAAATTACAAAATAAATAAGTTAATGACTTTGGTGAAATAGTATGCACGGGAATTTGACACAAACACATCAATATACTGAAAATAGCACATGGAGGAATATCAGTTCAAAGCGGTCTATTTTTGCCCTTTGGAGCCAGAATATGCAATGAGATATAATGCCGTTATTTAACTTGGGCTGCATGGTAGATTCCTTTATTTTCTACGTTTATGTCAAACAAATGAAAACTTGCACAAGAAGAGAAAGAGAGAGTCATCATGGAGGCACTCCCTTCAGCCCACTGACAAAAATATTATATTCGTTTCTTTATTCTTCACATTCTCATAAATTCCTCCCAGATTTTTCCACGCACCAAAACATGAAGGATAATTTATGGTGGTCAAATAACCTATCAAATTATACACCTTCTTTGAAGGTGGGAGCAAATCAGAGCACTCAAAGAAATCCCGAGTGATTACAGAGAGATCATGCAGACTCCACACAGACAGGACCCAGGGTCAGCATTGAACTTACGTCATCAGTGACGTGAGGTAGCGGCTCTACTAGTTGTGCCACAGTGCTGCCAAAGAGAGACGTGCAAAGTTCATACACCAGTATCCTGAGGAAATTCCTGCTCCATTTAATGTCACAGTGACGAGCCCAAATTCTCTCACAGTTTGGAAATCACCTGATTTAATAGGATTAAATAATATTGCTACTTTTCAGTAGTATTTCCAAAGCAAGACATTTGAGAGGCATTATTGGATTATGTTTTAATTAAATAAGGCAAAAATAGAAATCTATTTCCCACAGCAATTTATAATCCCTTTTCAGCGACCTCAGGCCTGAACCTGAAAGATTATACTTAACGTGTGTGTCGGTTTGGCCTGCATAAGTATTGTGATTTTGTTGCAGGAAGGGCTGCTCTGTCTCAATAAGAAATATGATTACAGACTAAAAAAAACTTGCAGGAATATAATTTAAAACAGATATATGGAGATAGTAATCTCACATTTAAATAGAAAAAAGGTACAAAAAGGGATGAATTTGGACCCCCAAAACATCTGAAATATATCAAAGACCACACTGGACACTTCATTATTCAAGTGTTCTAAGACCTTGAACATATTAGGGTCTTGAGTATGTTAATGATTCCAAACATTGGACAGCATTTACCAGAGCAACTACTTAGCTTGTTGCATTCTGTTTTAAACAGTTTACTGTAGCCTTATCAGTAGCTGTCAACCATTACCTTTTTCAATTTAATTTTATCTTTTCTATCAAGCCAAGAGAAACTGTCCAGGCACCCACCATTGACCTAGCCCCCTCCTCCACAGATTCACCAGCACCAACCTTGTACAAGCTGGTAAGCAGCCATTGGCACTGAGGCTGGCATCAACAGCTTGCAGGAGTATTAAAAATCATGGTGTAAATTAATTTTGATTCCAAACAGGAAAATACTTTATCTTAATATTTCATGATAAATGAATCAACAATGAAAATATGAAACTAACAAGGACTCTTATAGTTACAGTAATTGAAAGCAAAAACAGTCAGAATCCTACAATTTATGTTGGATTCAACCACTGTTGAATTCACTGTCACTTCTCTTCCAGAGTACCAATGTTGATGAAGAATATTTTCAGAATCAGAATCAAAATCAGAATCAGGTTTGTTATCTCCGGCATGTGATGTGAAATTTGTTAACTTAGCAGCAGCAGTTCAATGCAATACATAATCTAGCAGACAAAAAATAATAATAAATAAACAAGTAAATCAATTACGTATATTGAATAGATTTTAAAAAACATGCAAAAACAGAAATGCTCTATATTAAAATAAAGTGATGTACTGTCCAAAAATTCAATGTCCATTTAGGAATCAGATGGTAGAGGGGAAGAAGCTGTTCCTGAATTGCTGAGTGTGTGCCTTCAGGCTTCTGTACCTCCTACCTGATGATAACAGTGAGAAAAGGGCATGCCCTGGGTGCTGGAGGTCCTTAATAATGGACGCTGTCTTTCTGGGACACCACTCCCTAAAGATGGTCCTGGGCACTTTGTAGGCTAGTACCCAAGATGGTGCTGACTAAATTTACAACCTTCTGCAGCTTCTTTCAGTTCTGCACAGTAGCCACTCCATACCAGACTGTGATGCAGCCTGACACGGTAAAACTATAGAAATTTTTGAGTCTATTCATTGACATGCCAAATCTCTTCAAACTCGTAATAAAATATAAACTCTGTCTTGCCTTCTTTATAACTACATCGATATGTTAGGACCAGGTTAGATCCCCAGAGATCTTGACTTGAAGCTGCTCACTCTCTCCACTTCTGATCCCTCTATGAGGATTGGTATGTGTTCCTTTGTCTAACCCTTCCTGAAGTCCACAATCAGCTCTTTCACCTTACTGACGTTGAGTGCCAGGTTGTTGCTGCGGCACCACTCCACTAGTTGGCATATCTCACTCCTGTACACTCTCTCGTCACAGATTCTACTAACAATGGTTGTATTGTCAGCAAACTTATAGATGGTATTTGAGCTATGCCTAGCCACACAGTCATGGGTATAGAGAGAGTAGAGCAGTGGGCTAAGCACACACCCCTGAAGTGTGCCAGTGTTGATCGTCAGTGAGGAGGAGATGTTATCATCAATCCGCACGAATTGTGGTCTTCCGGTTAGGAAGCTGAAGATCCGGTTGCAGAGGGAGGTACAGAAGCCCAGGTTCTGCAACTTTTCAATCAGAATTGTGGGAATGATGGTATTAAATGCTGAGCTATAGTCAATGAACAGCACTCTGACGTGGGTGTTTGTGTTGTCCAGGTGGTCTAAAGCCGTGTGGAGAGCCACTGAGATTGCATCTGCCGTTGACCTCTTGTTGCAATAGGCAAATCGCAATGTGTCCAGGTCCTTGCTGAGGCAGGAGTACAGTCAAGTCATGACCAACCTCTCAGCGCATTTCATCACTGTCGAGGTGAGTGCTACCAGGTGATAGTCATTAAGGCAGCCCACATTATTCTTCTTAGGCACTGGGAAAGTTGTTGCCTTTTTGAAGCAAGAGGGAACTTCCGCCTGTAGCAGTGAGAGGTTGAAAATGTCCGTGAATTCTGATGGGTTTATATACATCCCATTGTCTCATTCTTTTTCAGTGGTTTGCTTGACCAAAACTCCCTTCAAAAGGAGGTGAGTTTTTATTGCACTTCTATATCTATTGATATAGGTATAATAAAAATTCAACGTTAGTGTTCATTTCAAGAGGTCTAGGATATAAGAGCAGCGTTGTGATGCCAAGGCTTTTTAAGGCACTGGTGAGGCCTCACCTTGAGTATTGTGAACAGTTTTGGGCTCCTCATCTAAGAACAGATGTGCTGGCATTGGAGAGGGTTCAGAGGAGTTTCACAAGGATGATTCCACGAATGAGAAGGTTATCATATGATGAATGCATAATAGCTCTGGGCCTGTAGCTACTGGAATTTAGAAGGATGAGGGGGGATCTCATTGAAACCTTTCAAATGTTGAAAGTCCTAGACACCTAGACAGAGTAGATGTGGAAAGGATAGTTCCCATGGTGAGGGAGTCTATGACAAGACAACATAACCTCAGGATAGAGGAGCTTCCATTTAAAACAGAGATGCAGAAAAATTTCTTTAACCAGAGGGTGGTGAATTTGTGTAACTTGTTACCACAGGCAGCTGTGCAGACCAGGTTGTTGGGTGTATTTAAGGCGGAGATTGATAGCTTCTTGATTGGCTATGGCATCAAAGTTTACAGGGAGAAGGCTGGGGAGTGAGGCTGAGGAAGGGAAAAAAAGATCAACCATGATTGAATGGCAGAGCAGACCTGATGGGCCAAATGGCCTAATTCTGCTTCTATGTCTTATGGTGTTATGGTCTTATACTAAGAATTGCATCTTGATGCCTAGAAATTCACCCTCAGTTGTTAAATAAAAACATGTTATTGAGCATCTTCTACAGAGCTGATGTTCTTATATAACACAATTACCGATACTGAATTAATTTCAAGGGAAGAAACCCATCAGCATTTGGGTTAAATTTCTCCACAGCAAATGAAGCTTTAAACCTTTCATCGTCATAGACAATATATCTACAGTGGTAATTTTTTTTTAATCAAGGAAGTTTAATAATTTAACTTTTTCCATTTGTAAAGATAAAGTAATAATCAACCTGCTTTCTGCATACATTTCAGCTTCATAAATCTTGAATTAACTATCCATGCTTCATTGTTCTGAATAATGAAAAAGGTCAATAGACAGAATGCTAACAAACTAAAGTGTGAGGTCTTGGCCGCAGTCAGAAACGATTAAGACTAACAATGAATTTGAAGAATTTGCATTGCTATATTCCTAAAACAGAAATAAATGACAATAAGAGGTAAAATTAAAAACTTGTCAAATGATTTAACTTAAGTACTAAAAGCTGTGCAACTTTGACATGAACTATTTCAAATAAACCTCCTGCCATAGGCACCAGCTCGAGTGGAATCCTGGTGGAATCTGCAAATTGCTGGCTGGTACCGCATGCTGTAGCTAAGTATTTTATTTACCAAGAGATATCAGTGCTGGACACTGGAATATTCTCCAGTACTTTTCATTCTATAGAAGCGTCTAGCTATAGATACAGGTTTGAACTGGTTAATTCTCTGGACTAGAAGCCAGAGTGTTGGACAATTTATCCAGAGAAAACATAACATGGCAATTCAGGAGATTAATTAAGTAAATTTGAAATTATTCCTATTCGTGGTGACCATGAAGCTACTGGAATGTTGTAAAACCACTCTATTTTACTAATATCATTCAGGGAAGGAAATCCGATGCACTTAATTGGCCTGTCCTTTATGTAACATTATGTTTGACTCATAACTGTATCCTCAGTGAAGGTGCAGTTGTAGATGGATAATAAATGCCCACATTGCTGTTGACATCACAACTTAATAAATAAAACAAAAATCTACCCAGGAATCCCCTAACTTGTGCTTTAACTTTGACTTCAGAAGATTATCTTCTGCTGAGAGATAAGGGATTCTGCAGATGCTGGAAATCTAAAGCAACTCACACAAAATGCAGGAGGAACTCAGCAGGTTTGACAGCGTCTGTGGAAGTGAAGAAACAGTTGATGTTTCAGGCCGAGACCCTTCTTCAGGACTGCCAGTAGAGGTACTTAATATGTTAAATCAGATGCATGATGATTTAAGGATTTAAAATTACTTTTCATGAATACACTCAAAAATACTAAAAACATTATTTAAAATTACGGGCTATCTAAACAGTGGAGTTTAGTTTACTGCTTCACCATGTCCCATTATAAATAAAAGATTGATATAGATGGTGAACTAATCAGGCAATTGCTTAGGTGAAGTGAATATCCCTGCATTCTTGTAAGTGCAACTGCTTGGAATAAGGATGTTGGAATTTGACTTCTATTGAGACTCAGGCATAGGTTTGCTTAAGATTGGAATAGAATTCTTCTTTGGATGACTGTTTCCTTTCATATATGCTTATTTGACTGTAGTTTACCCTCCTCATGTCAGAATGAACTAAAAGATCACGAGGCTTTTTGTTGCCACAAGGAGAGTTTCTATGATGCCAGACAAACATACTCTTGTTGACAAAGCCATCCTCTAAGGGTACGATATAATTTGTCCTTCCAAAATATATCTTGCTCTGTGAGCTAGCCTTATTCTGCTTGCTGTTTCTAACATGGGGCCACAGTATCAGTGTTAAAGCCTCTGAGTTTCCTTGAAATATTGAGTCTGGTTTTATGAGAATGATCTGAACATCATGAAATTAAATTTAAGTTATTTTTAAACTGGGACCACCATCACGTCCCACAAGGAACACTTATCTACAGATATCTGAGGATCCAGGTCCAACTGAAAAATCACAACCTAATGAACTGATCGTTGGTGAAGTGATTACAGGATATTGAGAAACTAGTTGGCATCTATGCAATACATGGACATTTTGGTGTTATCAAGACAACCTGGGGCCCACTCCATCCAAGGAAGTATGCCAGTCAGAGCCCAGGATCGAGGACAGACAACTAGTTTGAAAGGAGCTCTGAGAAAATTTCCTAGACTGAGACCTATCTTTGATGTATATCCTTGTCTCCATCCCTTAGTGTACTTCCCATTATATTCTCAGAATTCTCACAGTCTCTCAATAGTCTGTTGATGAAAAGTAAGGTCTCAGTAGTAAATGATTGTTCTTGATGAAGTACAAAACAGGACAGAGAAGTTCAAATTTGTGATTTCATATTCATTATCTGTGAAGAGAAGAATGGGATGGGGTATCTCAGTGTCACAACATGTTCAAGAAAGGAGGATAATTACAGAAGGACTTCCCTGCTGTCCACACCAGGACAATTTACTACAAGGATTCAACTAAGTCCTCAGCAGATGCATAATGCAGGCCTGTTTCTAGGACTCTATGCCCAAAACAGAGCCAATTACAGTACAGACTGGTATCAAACAGTCAAAACCAACTTTCATCTCAGTTATCTATTATTGCTTTTCATTTCTCAGAAGACCCCTTTTAGACTGGAATTGACATAGAGGATGAAGAGGAATCTATCCAACTTTGTTCATCTCCATTCCAGAATGAAATCAATAAAGATAACACTCCTATATGTGCACATTTGGAGGCCTTTACTGCAGAGGATAGTTTCTACACTAAGGTGTCTTTATATTGTCATGAAAAGCCATCGCAACATCAATCACTGCAAAATAATGCAAATCCATTATATAATCTTCATAAAACTTAAATATCTCTTCCTATATCATCGAAGCCAGCTCTCAGCAAAGACTCACATTTATAATGAAATTCATATTGCTTCCATAGCACCAGTACAGTATTTAGTGAGCTTGAGAAAAGGAGTGTTTGAGGATCAAGACTTAAAACCCAGAATCAACCACACTGTCCATCCAGAACGGTATTCAGTGATTACTGGCTCTCTTGTGGGTTTTGAAGATCTGGAAAATCTAAAGCAGGCATCCAGAATACTAAAAGTCAAACACCAACTCTGTTTCCACAAAGCCTCCAATTCTAATATCAATATCAGCTTCCTTCCTTAAGCCACAATCTCATTATTGAAGCTCTAAACATCATCAATCCACTTAAAATGGAGAAGCAAGTCTAAAGATACTGAGCAGCTCAAGTTCATACAACCGGAGTGAGCAGAGATGATGTATAAATGCAGCACAACTTACTTCTAACTTATGTTACAGAACAAAATCACTCATCTCTCTCTGTACAATTTCTACTCAACTGTATGCCACCTTTCAACAAAGCAACCCCAATGATCCTACTCCTCCTCTTTCATCTTTATAACCCTGCAACTTATTCACTATCCATCAATTCTTCTTTGCCACTTACTTCTATAAAGGAGCAACTTATAGTAATCAATCAGTACATCTCTGGGAAGCTGGAAGAATCTGGATTCTTAGGGGAAATCTACACTGTCACACGGAGAACATGCAAATGCCACACAAAAAGCATCAGGGGTCAGGATTTTACCCAGGTCTCTTGGGCTATGTGGCAACATTGCTAACTCTTATGCCACTGTGCCTCACCATGTCTCAATATACTCAGTCAATAATCCCATCACAAACAAGAGAAAACCTGTAGATGCTTGAAATCCAAGCAACACACACAAAATATTGAAGGAACTCAGCAGTTCACTACCATTCAGAGCCCCAAACAGTCATTCCAAGTGAGGCGACATTTCACCTGTGAGTCTGTTGGGGTCATATACTGTGTCCGGTGCTCCTGGGTTGGCCTCCTTTCTATTAGTGAAACCTGATGTAGATTGGGAGACCGCTTTGCCGAGTACCTGCACTCCATCCACCATAAAAAGTGGGATCTCCCAGTGGCAACCCATTTTAATTCCACTTCCCATTCTGATATTGCTATCCATGGCCTCCTCCACAGTCATGATGAGGCCACACTTAGGTTAGAGGAACAACACCTTATATTCCTTATATTCCATCTGGGTAGCCTCCAACCTAATGGTATGAACATCGGTTTCTCAAGCTTCTGATAATGCCACCCCTCTTCACCATTCCCCATCACCTTTCCCTTCTCTCATCTTATCTTCTTGCCTGCCCATCGCCTTCCTCTGGTGCTCCTCCCTCTTTTTCTTTCTTCCATGGACTTCTGTTCTCTTCCATCAGATTCCCCCTTCTCTAGCCCTGTATCTCTTTCACCAAACAACTTCCCAGCTCTTTCGTTCATCCCTTCCCCTTCAGGTTTCACCTATCACCTCGTGTTTCTCTCTCCCTCCCCCCACCTTCTAAATCTACTCCTGAGCTTTTTTTCTCCAGTCCAGCTGAAAGGTCTGGGCCTGAAACGTTGACTGTACCCTTTTCCATAGATGCTGCCTGACCTACTGAGTTCCTTCAGAATTTTTTCAGAACCCATCTAGTATCAAATGTAATAGATTCTCTGTATTGCACATGTGGACTCTTCATCTTCCTAAGAACCCACAGAACTGTAGTAGGAGCAAGTTATCCTCAACCTGAGTGATTACTTAAGAGAAAGGATATTGAACACATAAAACTATCAAGAAATCTTTTATTGGGGGATAAGAACTAATAATACTTTCAGTCTTGGTTGGTATGCTTGAATTCTTATCTCTGTTCATAAATAAATTCAGTTCTTCTATTAATAACAATTGATTATGAGCAGCAGGACAAATAATTGCTTGGGCATTCCTAGGGAAAGCAAGGAGAATTTCACATTGAATATGTCTAGAGATGAAGAACAGATAACAAAAAGTAATATCAGTAGTTGTGGTCATCATGTAAACTTGACCTGAAAATGGCTGACTCAACTATTATTTCTCTACAAAAATATTAATATTTTAATTTAGCTTGGAAATCCTTCAAAACTGCTCCTTCTCCAGCCAGCATAATATGACCAAGATGAGAATGAAGATCCTTGCTATTTGCATTAAATGTGTTTCTACCTCCATTCTTACAAAGTCATTGTACTCGATATTTGGCTCTGCAAAAATTTTTGGCCGATGTTAACTAATGAAAGGAATTGACTCTCTTTTATTCTTCGGAACCCTAATTGTGCTGTATAATAAATGTCCTGCATTGCCATTTCACCTTGTTCTTTCTTTGCTAATAAGTGCATGTTGATTGGCAACAACAGATCCCTTAAAAATGCAGAACAAGTTAATGGGGTGGTTGAAAGGGGATATGGTGTGTTGGCTTTCATCATTCAAGGGACTAAGTTCAAGAGCTGCTCTATAATTAGCTCACACTTGGAGTATTGTGTTCAGTTATGGTTGTATCACTGTAGAAAAGATGTAGAAGCTTCAGAGAGGGTGCAGAGGAGAGTTACCAGAATACTTGTAAATCTCCCGCCCTTCTCTGAAGGAGAGAGCATGTTTTATAAGGAAAGGTTGAAAGAGGTAATGAGGGTTTTCTCTTTGGAGTAAAGGAGAATGAGAAGCGACTTGATAGAAGATACAAGATGGTAAGAGGCATAGACAGAGTAGGCAGCTAGCACCTTTTCCTAGGGCAGTAATGGGCTAATATCATAGGGTATACCTTTAAGATGATTGGAGGAAAGTACGGGGAGAACGGCAGATGTCATTTTCTTACACAGAGAGTGGTGGATGCATGGAACACATTGCCAGAAGTGATGACAGAGGCACATAAATCAGGGACATTTAAGAAATTCCTGGAAGACACTACAACTGTGAGAAGTGCATCCAGCTGCAGCTTCTAACAATCCACATTAAGGAGTTGGAACTGGAACTGGATGAACCCCAGATCATTTGGGAGGCTGAAGGGGTGATAGATAGGACATATAGAGAGGTAGTTACATCCAAGGTGCAGGACACAGGAAATAGGTGACAGTGAGGAAGGGGGAAGGGTTAAAGAGCCTGTGCAGAGTGATGTGCAGGTACATCTCTTTGGATGCTGACGGGGGGTGGTGGTGGTTGGGTCTCTGGCACTGAGTGAGTCTGCCTCTGTGACTCAGAAGGGAAGGGGGAAGAAGAGGCACGCTGTGGTGATAGGGGATCTGTTAGTTAGTGGAACAGACAGGAGGTTCTGTGGGTGAGAGCGAATGTTGCCTTCCGGATGCAAGGGTCCAGGATATCTCGAATTGAGTCCTTAGCATTCTTAAGTGGGAGGATGAACAGCCATACGCCGTGGTCCATGGGTAGGATGAATGACAAGGTTCTGCATAGCGAGTTCAGGGAGTTTGGTGCTAAGTTAAAGGACAGGACCTCCAGGGTTGTGACCTCAGGATTGCTATCTGTGCCATTACCTGTGAAGCCGGGACGAGGAAGATTACACAGTTTAATACGTGACCAAGGAGTTGGCGTAGGAGAGATGGCATAAGATTTTTGGATAATTGAGCTCTCTTCCAGGGAAGGTGGGACCTGTATAGAAGGAACAGTTTGCACCTAAACTGGAGGGGGGCAAATATCCTAGTGGGAAGGTTTGTTAATTTTGTATGGTGGGGTTTAAACTAGATTTGCAGGGGATGGGAACTAGAGTGCCAGAACAGGAGGCAGATGTTGGTAACACCTCAGACAAAGTTAGGAATCCAAAGATTGAGCATGAAGCCACTAAATGTCCTCAGCTGCCTACATTTCAATGCAAGAAGTATCGTAGGAAAGGCAGATAAAAGTGCTGAAGATAAGGTATCTGGTTTACAAACAAAGCAATGCGTAGTGAGGAGAGGCTGTTGATAGGGCAAAATTGCAGTCAACAGGGTGAGTTGCAACATAAGAGGTGGATAAAATTGAAAAGGGTGAATACAGATCTGAAGGTGTTATATTTGAATGTGTGCAGTGTACAGAAAAAGGCAGATGAACTTGCAGCACAGACGCAGATGGGCAGGTATGATGTTGTAGGCATCACTGAATCATGGATGAAAGAAGATTATAGCTTGGAGCTTAATGTCCAAGGATACACATTGCAACAAAGGACAGGCATGAAGGCAGAGGGAGTGGCATTGCTCTGTTGGTAAAAATGAAATCAAATCATTAGTCAGACGTGACATAGGCTCAGAAGGTATTACAGTAGAGTAAATGGAATAACAGAAGCTTAAAAGAGGAGTTGGCCAGAACTGATTGGAAAAGAACACTGGCAGAGATGACAGCAGAACAGCAATGACTGGAAATTCTGGAAGCAATTTGGAAGACACAGGATATACATCCCAAAAAAGGCCAAGTATTCTCATGACAAGATGACACTGTTGTGGCTAACAAGAGAAATCTAAGCCAACATAAAAACCAGAGTTAGAGCATAAATTAGAGCAAAAGTTAGTGGGAAGTTATTGGATTAGAAAGATTTTAAAAACCAACAGAAGGCAACTAAACGGCATTAAGAAGGTAAAGATGGAATATAAAAGTATGCTAGCCAATAATATTAAAGAAGATACCAAAAGTTTCTTCAGGTAGATAAAGTGTAAAAGAGAGGTGTGAGTGGAAAAGAATGCTAGAGAGATGATAATGGGGGCAAGGAAATGGCGGATGAACTGAAAAAGTATTTTGCATCAGTCTTCAATGGGGAAGATATTAGCAGTATGGTGGAAGTTCCAGCTGTCAGGGGTCATGTAATATGTGCAAGTTACCATTACTAGGGAGAAAGTTCTTGGGAAACTGAAAGGTCTGAGGGTAGGTAGGTCACCTGGACCAGATAGTGTACACCCCAGGGTTCTGAAAGAGGTGGCTGAAGAAATTGTGGCATGAGTAATGATCTTTCTAGAACCACTAGATTCTGGAATTGTTCTGGAAAACTGTAAAATTGCGAATGTCATTCCACTCTTCAAGAAGGGGAAAAGGAAACAGTGCTTAGCCCACTGCTCTACTCTCTATCTGCCCATGACTGTGTGGCTAGGCATAGCTCAAGTACCATCTATAAATTTGCTGATGATACAACCATTGTTGGTAGAATCTCAGGTGGTGATGAGAGGGCATACAGTAGTGAGATATGCCAACTAGCGGAGTGGTGTCGCAGCAACAACCTGGCACTCAACGTTAGTAAGACCAAAGAGTTGATTGTGGACTTCTGGAAGGATAAGACGATGGAACACATACCGATCCTCATAGAGGGAGGAGAAGTGGGAGAGAGTGAGCAGTTTCAAGTTCCTGGGTGTCAAGATCCCTGAGGATCTAACCTGGTCCCAACATATCGATGTGGTTATAAAGAAGGCAAGACAGTGGTTATACTTCATTAGGAGTTTGAAGAGATTTGGCATGTCAACAAATGCACTCAAAAATTTCTATAGATGTACCGTGGAGAGCATTCTGACAGGCTGCATCACTGTCTGGTATGGGAAGGCTACTGCATAGGACTGAAAGAAGCTGCAGAGGGTTGTAAATTTAGTGGGCTCCATCTTGGGTACTAGCCTGCAAAGTACCCAGGACATCTTCAGGGAGTGGTGTCTCAGAAAGGCAGCGTCCATTATTAAGGGCCTCCAGCACCCAGGGGATGTCCTGTTCTCACTGTTACCATCAGGTAGGAGGTACAGAAGCCTAAAGGCACACACTCAGTGATTCAGGGACAGCTTCTTCCCCTCTTGCCAGCCGATTCCTAAATGGATATTTAAACCTTGGATACTACCTCACTTTTTAAAATATATATTATTTCTGTTTTTTGCATGATTTTTAATCTATTCAATATACGTGTACTGTAATTGGTTGACTTATTTATTTATTATTATTTTATTTTGTTTTTCTTTCTTCTATATTTTGTATTGCATTGAACTGCTGCTGCTAAGTTAACAAATTTCACGACACATGCCAGTGATAATAAACCTGATTCTGATCTCAGTCGTTGGGAAGATGTGGAATCAATCATTAAGGATGTGGTCTCAGGGTACTTAGAGGCACATGATAAAATATACCAGAGTCAGCATGGTTCTTCAAGGGGAAATCTTGCCTGACAAGTGTGTTGCAATTCTTTGAAGACATAATAAGCAGAATAGACAGTGGAGAATGGGTTGATGTTGAATTTTCAGAAGGCCTTTGACAAGGCGCCACACGTGAGGCTCCTTAACAAGCTATAAGCCTCACTTGGAGTATTGTGAGCGGTTTTAGGCCCCTTATCTTGGAAAGGATGAGCTGAAACTGAAGAGGTTTCAATGCAGGTTCACGAAAATGTTTCCAGGATTGAATGGTTTGTCATATGAAGAGCACTTGATAGCTCTGGCCTGAATTTGCTAGAATTCAGAAGAATGAGGGGGGACCTGATTGAAACCCATCGAATAGTAAAAGACCTTGATAGAGTGGATGTGGAGAGGATGTTTCCTATGGTGGGAGAGTCTTAGACCAGAAGACACAACCTCAGAATAGAGAGTTGCCCTTTTAGAACAAAGATGAGGAGGAATTTCTTTAACCAGGGAGTAGTGAATCTGTGGAATTCCTTGGCACAGGCAGCAGTACAGGTCAAGTCTTTATGTGCATTTAAGACAGGTTGATAAATTCTTGATTGGGCATGTCAAGAAGGGATACGGGGAGAAGGCAGGAGATTGGGGCTGAGAGGAAAATTGGATCAGGCATGATGAACTGGCAGCGCAGATTCAATGAACCAAATGGCCTAATTCTGCTCCTATATCTTATGATCTTATATTCTTTTTGGCTACTGGTTGAAAGAGAAATAGAGAACTATTTTTGGAAAGCTTATTTTTGTCATTTTTGTCACATATCCGTCTAAACCTTTCATACTCATGAACCTTTATAAATGTCTTGTAAACATTGTAATTGTATCTGCCTCTACCACATTCTTTGGCAGTTCATTCCATATATTAACTTCCCTATGTGAAAGTCTTGCCTATGTGAAAACTTCCCTATGTGAAAATCTTTTCCCTCTCACCTTACCCCATGCCCTCTAATTTTGAACCCCCTACCTTGTGAATAAAAGACTGTAAACATTCAGAGTAAATATCCAGTCTTTCTATAGAATTCAAACCTTCCAGTCCCAGCAATATTAATGTGATTTTTTTTCTGCACGCTCTCTAGCTAGATCACATCCCTCTTATTTAATAACAACCAGAATGGTAAAGGAAATTCCAGATGCAGTATCACCAATGTCCTATATAGCTGTAACATGACATCCTAGCTCTTGTACTCAGTGACCTCTTTAGTGAAGACAAAAATCCATTTTCACCACCTTATCTACCTGTGATGTCACTTTCAGGGAACTATATACTTTTACCTCTGGATTTCTCTATTCTATAATACCCCCAGGATCCTAACATCATGCAAACCCTGTCCTGCTTTAACTTCGCAAAATTTGACTTGATCATTCCATTACCTCAGAAAAATTTTCTTCGCCACCCACCACACTGTCAATTTTGACATCATTTGCTAATTACCATCATGCCACTTACATTCTCATCCAAACAATTAAACATCCATGTCAACACTTGACATGAGATCAGCTATGAGCTTATTGAACGGCGGAGCAGGTTCGACGAGCCAGATGACTTACTCCTGCTCCTATTTCTTTCCCTATGTTATTATAATGCTGTTGAACAATGGTTCAACACAACTCACTTCAGCTTCACGTAGGTAACTATTTTCTGAAATAAATATCTTAACCCCAGGATTTTTTAAAACAGAAAATCTAAGGGTAAACCAATGAGTTTCTAGCACCAAGCTACATAATTGGAACATCGTCTCTCTAAAATTGTATTGTTATAATAAATGGGTTTTGAGTGGTTTCAGAGACCACCAGACACTTGGGTGTTTTTTAAAACCAACAGTCGTTAATTTAGAAGCTTATATTGTTGCAAATGTTGCTACCTCCTGTTCATAGTATGTTCATCATTTAATTTCTAGGAATAGAGTGAGTCTGCGAGTTGAAAGTTATCAATCATTTTCTTGATCCTTTTATGAAATGTAATGAGCAATGTGCTTCATGAAACAGATGTAATCTTTTTTAGATTATGAGAACACTCAGTCCTCTTTTATTGTCATTTAAAAATGCATACGTTTTGTCAGAAGCCTAGATACTTCACTGGGAGGTCAACCCTTATTACGAAGGCAGCTTACAAGCTGTCTTGAAGTCCTCGGTTGTAAGGTCTTCGGTCCCTGGTCCAGCAAGGTTGAAGTGCCTGAGCCAGCTGACATAACCCGTGGCACAAAATGAGCACAGAACTTTTTCCATTGGCTTTTTTGTCCTTTTAATCCCAGATTTTAAAATATAGTTTTTTAGAAATAGAGTTTTCTCTGTAACTTCTGCCATCTTCCATGGGATCCTATCACCAAACATATCTCTTCTCCACTCCCATCCTCCACTTTCATCAAGAATTGTTCTCTCTATGATTCCCTTGTCAATTCATCCTTCCCCATTGATTCCGTCCCAGCACTTCTCCCCACAAGGGGTACAAGTGCTACATCTGTTCCTTTACCTCCTTTCTCACTACCATTCAGGGCCCCAAGTAGTCCTTCCAGGTGAGGTGGTACTCAACTGCAAATCTGTTAGGGTCATCTACTGTTTCCGATGCTTTGACATAGATTGGGGGGCCGTATTTCAGTGGAGTAAAGGAAGTTACAGTGGTGTGAGAAATGAGTTGGCCAAAGTAAATTGAAAGGGGATGATGGCAGGAATAACAGCAGAGCAGCAACAGCTTTAGTTTCTGGGGGGAAAAAAGCAGGAAGGTGCAGGACAGATGTATTCTGAAAACAAAGAAATACTCAAATGGCAAAATAGTACAATCATGGCTGACAAGGGAAGTCAAAGCTAATGTTAAAGCAAAAGAGAAAGCATGCAAAAAAGCAAAAATTAGTGGGAAGATAAAGGATTGGGAAGATTTTTTAAAACTACAAGAAGCAGCTAGAAGAATCACTAGGAGAGAAAAGACGAAATATGAAAGCAAGCTAGCAAATAATATCAAGGAGGATAGAAAACGCTTTTCTAAGTATATAAAAAAAAAATCAAAGAGAGATGAGAGTTCATATAGGACCACTAGAAAATGAGTTAGGAGAAATAATAATGTGGGTCAAGGAAAAGGAAAATGAACTAAATGAGTATTTTGCATCAGTCTTCACTGCAGAAGACACTAGCAGTGTGCCAGGTATTGAAGGGTGCGAGGGAAGAGAAGTGAGTGCTGTTAATATTACATGTGAGAAGGTGCTCAAAAAGCTGAAAGAGCTTAAGTCACCCGGACCAGATGGACTGCATGCTAGGGTTCTGAAAGAGGTAATGGTAGAGATTGTGGAGACATTGGTAATGATCTTTCAAATATCATTGAACTCTGACATGGTTCCAGAGGACTGGAAAATTGCAAATATCACTCCACTCTATAAAAAAAAGAGAGAGGCAGCAGAAAGGAAATTATACACCAGTTAGACTGACCTTAATGGTTGGGAAGATATTGGAGTCAATTGTTAAGGATGAGGTTATAGAGTACTTGGTGATACTGGACATGATAGGACAAAGTCAGTATGGTTTCCTTAAGGGAAAATCTTGCCTGACAAACCTGTTGGAATTCTTTGATGAAACTACAAGTAGGATAGATAAAGGGGATGCAGTGGATGTTGTACATTTTGACTTTCAGAAGGCCTTTGACAAGGTGCCACACACAAGGCTGCTTACCAAGTTAAGAGCCCATGGTAGTACAGGAACATTACTGGTGTGGTTAGAGCATGGGTTGATGGTAGGAGGCATCGAGTGGGAATAAAAGGATCCTTGTCTGGTTGGCTGCTAGTGACTAGTGGTGTTCCGCAGGGGTCGGTGTTGGGGCCACTTCTTTTTATGCTGTATATCAATGATTTAGATGGTGGAATAGATGGCTTTGTTTCCAAGTTTGCAGATGTTACAAAGATTGGTAGAGGAGCAGGTCATGTTGAGGAAACAGGAAGGCTGCAGAAGAACATAAACAGATTAGGAGAATGGGCAAGAAAGTGACAAATGAAATACAAAGTTGGAAAATACATGATCATGCACTTTGGTAGAAGAAATAAATATGCAGATTATTTTCTAAATGGGGAGAAAATCCAAAAATCTGAGATGCAATGGGACTTGGGAGTCCTTGTGCAGAACACCCTAAAGTTAACTTACAGGTAGAGTCAGTGGTGAGGAAGGCAAATGCAATGTTAGCATTCATTTCAAGAGGTCTAGAATACAAGAGCAGGGCTGTGATACTGAGGCTTTAAAAGGCACTGGTGAGGCCTCACCTTGAGTATTGTGAACAGCTTTGGGCTCCTCACCAAAGAAAAGATGTGTTGGCATTGGAGAGGGCTCAGAGAAGGTTCACAAGGATGATTCCAGGAATGAAAGGGTTATCATATGATGACTGTCTGATAGCTCTAGGCCTGTAGTCAATGGAATTTAGAAGGATGAGGAGGGATCTCATTGAAACCTTTCTAATGTTGAAAGACCGAGACACCTAGACAGAGTAGATGTGGAAAGAATATTTCCCATGGTGAGGGAGTCCAGGGCAAGAGGGCACAGCATCAGGATAGAGGAACATCCATTTAAAACAGAGATGCAGAGAAATTTCTTTAGCTAGAGAGTGGTGAATTTGTGGAATTTGTTACCACAGACAGCTGTGGAGGTCAGGTTGTTGAGCATATTTAAGGTGGAGGTTGATACGTTCTTGATTGGACATGGCATCGATGGTTATGGGGAGATGGCCAGAGAGTGGGGATGAGGAGGGGCAGAAGGATCAAACATGATTGAATGGCAGAGCAGACTTGATGGGCCAAATGGCCTAATTCTGCTTCTATGGCTTACAGTCTTATAGTCTAAGTAATATTGACAGGTCTGTTGGAATATATCAGAATTTTCAAACAAATTAGAGCATAACAATATGAATAAAGGAGAGTAATGTATAAGCCATTATTTGTTGTAATCTTGTCGTGCTAGATGGTTGTGAAGATGATAAAAATGAATTTGTAGAACAAGATCTGCCAGCTGACACAGCAGTTGTACAAGTCAAATGGTTTGCTCATGAAAAACACAACAGGCTCATTATAAATTATGCAAAATACCAGTAATTTTTCCATAATTTTTTTTTGCTTTGGTTAGAATATTTTGGTCAAGAAATTCAATGGTTTTGAACAAAATGGGCGTTTTAAAGTCTATGATGTAAAGTGCATGAAAATATTCATCTGAACTCATCGTTTAAGGTAACCACTCTTTAAGATAAGCTTGATGTCAATCCCTAAGATAGTGCTTGCTATGGTCAAATAAGTAAGCTTCTGGAAGTCTTCCCGTCTATTCCTGATGACACAATACACAAATGTTTTCAGCATATAAAATAAAGTTAGATCAAGGAATTACATTTTTACATAAAATAAAAATAAGAAAAGCAATGTGCTACCATTTATGAAAGGCAGATGATCACTGGCTATGATGGCTGAAAGACTTCTCACATTGTCCTTTCTGATAGGTGCATCCTATCACATGCAGTGCTTAACCTCTGCCAAAAAGAAAGAGGAGTGTGTAAATGAGATCCACCGAGTTACTTCACATGACAGAATAGTTCATCAGTTATTGTGGAAGATATGAAGTGTGAGGAGATGGGACGTACAATTGTGTTAAAGTAGAGTACCAGAGTTCTGTTGGAGTGAAGGAGGCAGTATTCAGTGACTATATTGATTTGTTGAAGGAAAGTGGGGATGTTTATATTATTTATAGACATTGTTGGTGTGTGAGGTAATTGATGTGATGGATAAGGTTCTTTCCTCAGCATCTGAGGACCATTATTTAACATTTTCCCGCATATAAGGAATTAGGTCCTTCAAAGTGATCATGTCTCAGTGACTGCATTGCTTTTAGAGACCTCTGCTCCCTGAAGAGCACACACTCTCCCAGTTCTTCCATTGCCTGGATTAAATACTTTAAAGCTGCTACTGAGAACCTTGATCCATTTTGTACCTTTTTCAGAGATTTTATTCCTTTAAAAATTCTTTTCTGCTTCCTGTAGTTGCAATGCACATTCCCTTTGAGAACCCTTCTGGCTTCCTTTAAGTGGTATCAATCAGGGCCAAATTTCTATTCTTTAAATTTGCATGCAACCGTAAGTAGCATGAGTGCTGTTGGCTGTATATCTGATTCATAGTAATGAACTGCCACCTACAATTTTACATGGTCACTGCATGCTGGTTTTCAGATCTCTAAGCCCTTGTGCTTATTATTATTAGCATAAAAAGCACATTCACAAAAATATTTCTTATCCATCCCGTTAGAAATAAAAATTTATTTGGGCGACTAAAATCCCTAAGGAGAGTTGCACAGAGTAAATCAAAGAACATTGGCATTCCCTTATCAATCACTGTCGTCTTTGTGTTGCTGATCTTTGCCTCCTCTCTGCTGTTTCTTGCTGAAATCTTTTTGTTTTTCTGTTGTGGGCCTAATGTCAGCACAAGAAACCCATGGCTTTTTAAAAGCAAAACCATTCAGTAGAACACAAACGGGCCAAGAGCAGTGTACTTCACTGAAATTTTTGTATTTGTGACAAATCCTTCTTTGCAGCTATCAGCACAAACACACAGTGCAAAACCATTTTCAAAAGAGCATGCATCGATATGTCACCTGAAATAATCTTCTTTATTACTCCATCTATTAAAGGCATGCACTAGAAAATGGAAAGAAACTGCCAGCAAGTATCCCAGTTCTGTCATTATAAACATCTGTTTTGTCACTGTCATCAGAGAAAGATTTAATATTGTGGTTGTTTCAATGACTCTAAACTCCTGCTAAAATCACTGGCAAGTGATTCATTGTGATATTGCCCAATATAACATTTGTATCTAGTGCCCCAGTGCAGCATTTTCATTACACTTTAAATAAAATCAGCTCTCTATCTATGTCAGTCAGCAACATTCTGCTGTACACAGAGGAATCCAACAATCTACAATTATGATTTTGATTTGATTGTGTCATTTGAGCAGAAGGTTTATTACTTTTGACTCAGCTAGGCAGAGGGCCTACTTTTCACCATTTCATTAACTGTGCTTTGAGCACGTAACACAAAACAAAAGAAGAATAAAGTCTTTTTTTGGTGTTACGTAGCAGGAACATTTTAATGGGCTCCATCATCTTAGTGTGGCAAAAAATTACTTTTGTCTCAATATTTCCATTGGAGGTTTGATGGTTTACATGGAGAATAAATCTTTGCCTTAGCAAACGTTCTATTTAAGTAGACAGCCTTATTAACAGAAAATTAATTAACTTCTGTATACTGTTACATTTTTCACTTCCTTTGTCCATAATAAAAAAATTTGTCCAAGTAAAAATAGAGCATCTGTACTAATTAATATTTATGAAGGGGTTGATAAAAAAAAGAGCCAGATCTGACATGCAGTAAACAACCTTTTACCATGTTAATGAAACTGCTCATCATGGCAGGTTAAGGGGGATTTGCACACTCTTATCTCTTAGCAATCAATCTTAATTTTATGTTCTTTACTGAAACGTTTCTGAGTTATTCAAAATGATGACAGTTTTGTCGAGCCAATGGCAACAATAACGTAAAGGAGTTTTACTATAACCACTGCAGAAACTACATTCAATGCAGGTTGAATGAATGTAACTGAAGAAATTTGGGCAGTAAGATTAATGCAGGTTGACAAAAAGATCAACATGAAAATGGTGGGCAAAAAGGCTACTCTTTGAGCTGTACAACTATGACCAACTATTGCGTCTACGACTTCAATTCAACTGCATTTTGGACATTCAAAGTTTTATTACTGCAACAAATCACTTGGTTAATTTTGCTAAGGTATTTTGTAATCTGAAAGTAAGGTAGGGCAGTATGGTAACTAAATGGCCAGGCTACCAATTCAGGGGTCTGAATGGATGATCCTGACTTATCATCTCATTTTCCATCATAACCAGCTGGACAGTTATTTTCATTGAATATATTAAATCTATCTTGGAATACAACACAGTACATGATAACCGTGCAGTATTACTTTTGTTAACTATCAAAGTACCAGATTATTTTAAGAATCCACCTAGGGTATGGAATTTGCTGTTCTGACCTGGTAAGGCTGATATGTGCCTCCAGACAAACCTAGAACAGTGATAGTTGACTTCTAACTGGCCAATAATCCACTCAGTCAATAATAATTAGAGATAAGCATTAAATGCTGAACTTACTATCAAGCACCATAACTAGTAAATGGACACATAAAATAAAACTTTCCATAATTTAAATGTATCCCAATTTTTATCCAAAGCATGGAGACAAGTATTTGGATAGAAAACCAAAAGCAATGACTTAGAAATTCACCCTGTGTTGTAGGGCATAGGATATCTGTAAGTGGTACAATGCTTAGCTGTTGTGAGAAATTTGCTTGTCAAGGTTAAATAGAAAGGATGTCTAAAAGCTGAGGGGTGTGGATTTCAAGACTGCTGAAACCAGAAGACCCTGAGTGTGTTAGTAAAAGATGGTACAATGAAGTTTGATGCAGCAAAGTGAAAGAAGTAAGAAAGGGCTGGCTGTGAGTAATGGTGCAAAGATGGTGCATTCACAAGGAGAGAGTAATTGAGCGAAGTGTTACATTTGTATTAAAACATCTTTAAGAGGTCATTAATTTTTGACATTGTTATCTCATTTCAACTCCTGCCTTTGAGCTTCTGACTTACGTTTTACCGAAGGGTCTAAGGGCACCCCTGTGTTGACTGAAGGACTTTTTGCTGTTAGCAGAGACAAGATTTTAAAGGCCATGGAATTGTTCTGCTTTTATTCTCAAGCACATTCCATATATTACCGGGGATCTACGAGTTAAAATATGCCTTTAACAAATACACTGATGCCAAGACGTTACAGTGATCATGGGAAGCATATCCCACTACTTTCCAGTTTTCCTCATTTTCTATTTTTTATTTTATAATTTATTTAGTTTCTATTTAGTTTTAGTACTTTGAAAGACAATAAGACTATCTATTATTAGATGCCTCATGGTCATGAAAGAACAAATGTCAAGGTTGACAAAAGGCTGTTTGTTCCTTTGAATCTGATCCCTATTTTGTATTCCTTCTCCTATCAAAGCATCCAATTTCTCACTGAACATCCGCAATGCGTCTTTTTTCATGTACGTATTATTTCATTGCATTTTCACTGTTGTAAAGAAATTCCTAATTTTATTTTTGATGTAAATTTGTATCTGCTCGAGCTATTTTAAAGTAATATGTTAGTCTGATTTTCTTTGCCATTCCATGTCATTCAATACGTTGAGTTAATTTTCTAATTTAGCTGATGTCCTGCATACTCTGGATCGAACTATATGGTTTTTTTCCTGCTTCTTTTATTAAATTTGTGTAGGGTCGTTATAGTACCTTTAAATAAGCATGCATTACTACATGATATATTACATCATTTGCGTATCACTGTACACATGTACAATCAAGGAACATCTCAAGCAAAACCAATCACACCTTTTAGAACTTGCCACGTTTCTTACCTTGTGCATTAATTAACTATTGACAAGGAACTCACAGGGTCACATACAGTACACTGATGGCAGGGATGGAAAAGTATTAACTTAGAAAGTCATTGATAGAGCGTGTCTGAAAATTCATGACTAGTTAGAGTGATTTCATTGTGCAGATTTTAAACAATATGTTTCAAGTACCGGAGAAACAAAAGGTAGTAAATGCTGGCCTTGTGATTTTTAAAACAGGAGACTGCAAGTTGGCAGCTCAGATCCAATCTAACTATATTAGTTATTATGATGTTCATGATTAAGTGTGTAAGCTCTTCAATGGATGGAGATGCTCATCAGGACAAGTAATATTGAGAAACTGAGGGCCAGCACAAGAGTGTGCCTGCCCAAAATGAAGCCAGATGAGAATGGAAGAAAGCAATCTCACTAATAGAGATAGGCTCAGATACATAAGTCACTTTTGCAGACCACCTCATGTCACACAACATGAAAGATGTTTCATTTGATGAGGTGATGGAGAGATTGTAGAGTCACTTTAATCTAGTTTCCTCAGAGATTGTAGAAAGCTGCAAACTCAGACAGAAACCTAAAGTCAGGCAAATTCATTAGTAATTCACTGCTTTGCAAAATTTGTTTCAATACTGTAATTTCTGCACTTTCTGTACTGACCAATGGGACAAATTCTCATGCAATCTGAGAGATGAGGAAATTCAAACTAAAATTTTAAATACACAATATTTGACATTCAATTGAGCATATAAAATTGCCATGTAATTAAGGTAACTTCCAAAAATACTGGAGAATTTTGGCCAAAGAGTAATTTCAGTGTTAATACAAGAGGAGCATGAGTTCCAACATTAAACTTGGATTTGGTGTGAAAGGCAAGGGAGGTGGGAAAAGTTGCTATTGGTATATTAGAGATCATTTTGTAGAAGAATGCAAGATTAGCACTGTGAAAAAAGGAAGACTGGTTTGCATCGGCATTTAAGTTTGTGCTCAAGGCGGTAATGCATTGCCGCACTAGTAAAAGAATTGTCATAAAGGTATTGCTATATAATATTGAACATGATGTTGTGTGTGAAGAGCAAACGTCACAAAACATATACCACCAGCTGCAATAGTGGAAAATGCAGTGATTTCAAAAATTAGAAGTTAATGATCAATATTTCAATATAAAATCAATACGATACTAAATTAAATACTAAGTGAAATTTAAGAGACTACTGGACAGGTATATGGAGGAATTTAAGGTGGGGGGTTATATGGGAGGCAGGGTTTGAGGGTCGGCACAACATTGTGGGCCGAAGGGCCTGTACTGTGCTGTACTATTCTATGTTCTATGTTCGATAAATAGAGTCCAACTCTTTCTATGCAGCTGAAGGTATAAAAGACTGCAAATGCTGGGATATGGAGCAAAAAAAGACAACTTGCTGGAAGAACACAGTGGGCCAAGCAGCATCTGTGGAAGCAAATGGATGGCCAATGTTTTGGGTCAAAACCCTTCATCAGGACTGAAAGTGCAGAGGGAGAATAGCTATTTTAATCTAAACTATCACAGGTGGGTGGAAGGAGGGGAAGGGAACATACAAAAATTATTTGAAAAAAAAATAACCATCAAGAAGATAGGTGAAGTTTCATTATTTTCCTTGGGACTTACCCTAACTAATCCTCCTCAATAAAAAGATAGATAGCATTGTTACTCTGTGCTTCCATCTAAATAAAGACCATTTATATCATTGTGCCATGACCTCCTTCTACTGATTTTGTTTCTGGGCCTTTTATTTGACCAAGAATGCCTATAATTGCCCTCCCCCCACCCCATAGTATGCATCTATTTTTACATAATCTATACTTTTGACCCTGTCTTCCTGCTGCTATAATGACAATAGCCCCAGTTTTGACACTGACCTTACTGGATCTAATCATTTTTGCTCAAGCTCTGCAGCACTTGATATAGGTGTGCAAGATCAAGGGCTGTTTAGGTGGGGAACCAGAGGGAACTGTTCCTATTACCAGATGATTCAAGGAATAGAAGATGCAGATTTTTAAAAAATAGTTAAGATATGGACAAATGATACAATGGGAACATTTTTAGTCAGAGAGAAGTTATATGATAAGCAGCACAGTACTTCTGCACAGTTCCAGGGACTTAGATTTAATCCTGATCTCAGATCCTGGCTTCTTCCAGATGTTCTAGTTCCCTCACATATCAAAGTTGCCTGTAGTGAAGGTAGGTGTTAAGAAAATTAGGAGGAATTGATTAACAATAGGTTACATGGAAATAATTGGGTGTAAGGGGACTAATGGGAAAGATGTGAGTGTTGTTCCATATATGTTGAATCTTAGAAATATCATTTGGAGTTCACTTCACAGAAGGACTTGGAAGCTAAAATGATCGCTGCCCCAAACGGGGGGCTAGATGGGCACTTGAGTATGAATAATTCTCTAATTTTGGCTTCTACCTTGTCCTGAAACATAATCATTCTATCAGTGGTAACTTTGATAATGTCAATGAGGGCATGGAGTATAGGAGTTGGGACATTATGTTGTAATTAGATAAGTCTTTGGTGAAACTGCACTTGGAGTATTGAGTACAGTAATTGTTATAATATTCTAGAAAAATTAAACTAAAAAAAGTGTAACGAAGAGTTACAAGGATGTTTCCAGGACTAGAAGGCATGAGTTATACAGAGAGGTTGGCTAGGCTATGTCTTTATTTACTGGGCCATAGGAGAATGAGGGGAAACTTTACAGAAATGTTTAAAATTATGACAGCCATAGATAAGGCAGATGGTAATAGTCTTTTCCCAAGGAGAGTCCAAAACCAGGGCTTAAAGTGAGAGGGGAAAGATTCAAAAGAGACTTTTCATGCAAAGGGTGATGCATATATATTGCATGAGCTGCCAGAGGAAGTGGTTGAGGCATGTACAACAGTATCATTTAAGAACCATTTGTATAGGTACATAGAGGGGAGAAGCTTAGAGGGATATGGGCCAAACTCAAGAAATTGGGACTACCTGGGTGGGCACAGTAGTCTGCCTGGAGTGGCTGGGCAAAGGGCCTGTATCCATTCTGTATTTCTCTATGACTCTTTGCCATCAGTTGCTAGGACCCTATGATATTCTCTCATCAAACATTTCTTCTTTTTCTTCTTCTCTCTATACTCTTTGAAACATCCTCTTGATAAAATGACTAATCATCTATTTTGGCTATTTCTGTACATGGCTTACCATTAATATTTAATATCTTTTCTGCAAATTTCATTTTGTCCATATTAAAGAGATTATATGTATAATGGAGAATGACGTTGTTCTCAGACCAAACACTAGCCCTCCAATGATACGCACACCTCTCTCGTCTCCTGTTCTCCACTACCAAACATCAAGACATTATTTCACAACATCTGATTTTAACTTATCTGGAAATTTTCTGTCTACCATTTTCTACCACAAAATTCTTGAAATTGTTAATCTTCTCCAGCTACAGCACAATTATAGCCAAAATGGTTGGTTCTGAATTCCTTGCATCTGCTACTCCAGCAATACAAAATTAGATGTACATATAAACCCCACTCAAAAGCACAAACAGAATTGATTATGCTGATCAAGCAGCAAGCCAAAAAAATTCAGTCTTTTCACCATTGATGAAATTACTTCACTTTTCAAAGTAATTTTTTCTCACGTAGACCCTTTGAAAGGTAGTTGACAGAATTAACTTTACTACAATTCTAACAAATATTGGAATGAAGCAAATACACCCTTTCCTTTGCTTCAGAAGCAAATTATATTTAATATTTATCTTGCAAAAGGGAAAGAAAAAGTAAAATCCGTCTTAGCTCCTGTTATTTTATTAACTTACATGGGAAGTCCAGAGAAATAACAGCTTTTGTTAAATAAAATAAATCATTTATTATTAGTAAAGACTAAATGTTTAATAACGTTTCTTAAAAGAAATAAAATTGGATGTATCCAAACCTATTTCCTTCCAGGATTACATAGATAAAATTAATATTTGTTTTCATTCCTCTCTGTTATGTAGGTGGCCCACTGGGAGAGAAGAAAAATTGTTGGTTGTCATTTGGTCCAAAGGTGCTTTGGATTTTTATAGATGTTTCAGATATGCTTCAGCCTTACACTGAATACGAATATAGTGTCAGAGCTCGCAACTCCAGGGGATCCATAGACAGTCTGTGGAGTTTTGTATAAATCCTTGAAGCGGCTCCTTAAGCTATGGCAGCTCCCTCTACACAAGCCACATATGATTTTTCTGTCCTAATCTATTAGATCATGCCAAGCTTTCCGAATGGAGTTATTTCTCAATATTATGTTATTGATCAATGGAGAAAAAAATGATCCCACAATTAATGCATCTACTGTTACTGCAGTGACAATGTCAGTAAGCCAAAAAGTCAAAGGCAAATTTTCTAACTTTTGATCAATATGTTTATCTTTTACTTCATGTTCTATCAAATGCATCCTTCTTTAATGTGCAGAATAATCCTTATTGTTTCCTGAATATAAATAAGAATAAAGCTTTAAGTTGTATGCGAGATTGTCTGTGATTTTAATTTCCCTCTTCGTATTTTTCCCAAATCAGTTTTCGCATTTTAACTTGCGATGCTAATGAAAAGGGAGAAGGAGAACTGAGCAAACCTAATTTCTCTCTGAGTAATCATTACTAGTTCATAAAATTCTGAGATGATTTATAATTTTATGATCTACGCTGTTATTTCTGTCAAAGCATGTAAGCCCTTCCTTCAACTCTCAGAATTTGTGCAGAATTCCTGCTAGGCATTTTTCAACCGTCATGTTTTAGAAGATCTGTTTCAATATTAAAAAGTGCATGTGTGGTGAGAAAGTTGAATTAGAATTGAGTCTGCTTCTGTTAGACAAGACAGTTGGAAAATATCTATTACAGAGAACTTCTTGGTTTAACCACTTCATTTTCAACTTTTTCACAGCTAACTTAATCAAAGACAAGCAACAAAAATAAACAGAAAGCAATATATAAAGCAGTTAATTCTTTAAAGAACATTGTAGCAGTTTTTAAAAGTTCAGAATAAGCAAATAACTTATCAATGAAACAGTTTAATAACTGAGATTCTTGCAGTGTCTTGACCTCACAGTCCATTTCCCACCATAGATGTTGCCTAACCTGTTGAGTTCCTCCAGCATTTTGTATGTTGCTCCATTTTAATAACTGATCCTTGGGAAAAGGGGTAGAATACACCTTCATACAGTCTGTTTTTTTTTGTTGGCTGACAACAAAGTTTTGGAACAAAGCTGGAGTCCATTAAGCTGAATGTCAATTTTATTTCAATTTATACTAAGTTTAGCAACATCAAATAATTTATTCAGGATTTCCACATTATTTATAGACTAGTCTAGAAAGCTACTCCCACCGGATACATTGGAGGTATATTTGTATATGCCCATTCACTTGAAATTGACAGCTTGTTATAATCAGTTAAATCGATAGTCGAATAATACAGTCGTTGAATTATACAGCACAAAAACATCCCATTCAGGTCACCATGTCCATGCCAACCTTTAAGTGGCAATCTGTCAAAATCCTATTTGCCAGCACTTGATCAGTAGCCTTCTATGAATCAGAATCAGGTTTAATATTGCCGGCATATGTTGTGAAATTTGTATGCCTCAGTAATTCAAGTGTTTCTCCAGATACATCCGAAATCTTTTGAGAGTACCTGTTCTAACTACCCACCCATGCAATGTGGTCCAGCTGCTGCATGATTTTTTTTCCCTCAAATTCCCTCTAACTTTCTTGCATCGTATCCTTGACCATGTAATTTTAGACACCTTTGTTATGGGATAAAGTTTCCTACTGTCTTCCATATTTATGCCACTCAGAGTTTTGTAAATCTGTGTCATATCTCCTGCTCATCTTCATTTACTCCAAGGAATACATCAGCCTATCCTCAAAACAAACCCGATCTCTGCTCAGTACTGAAAAGCTCCAATCTAGGCAACATCCTAGTGAATCTAGGCTTACAGAGCTACACGTACTTAAGTTATGCCCTGCCTTTTGCATGACAGCCAGAACTGGGCACAGCACTCCAGCTGTGGTCCAACCAGTGTTTTATAAAGTTGTATGATAACCTCTCTGTTCTTCTATTGAATGCACCATTAGTGAAGACAAGTATCCTGCGTGCCTTCTTCACCACTCTCTCCACATATACTGCCATCTGCAGTGATCCTTGGACATGTACAACAAGTCTCCTATGTTCCTCAGTACCCCCTCGGGGAACACGTGTCCAGATTAGGTGACTAATCACCCCTGTTGTCCGTTCAACATCACTGCCATAGAGTCATACAGCACAGAAAAAGGCACTCAGCCCACCCTGTCCACACTGGCAATCAAGTACCTATCTAAATCGATGCCATTTATTCACACTTGGTCAACACGTTTTTATGGTATGGTAATTCAAGTGCCTACCCCGATACTGCTTAAATATTGTTGGTATGTCTGCCTCCACTAGCTTCTCAGACAGTGCATTACAAACTCTAACCACCCTCAGTGTGAAAGAACTCCTCTAAATTGTTTACCCTTTACCTTAAATCTATGCCATCTGGTTGCACATACTGCTAAAATTTAGTCCTGTCTATCCTACCTGTGCTAACTGTGCACACCTCTAGGAGGTTCCCCTTTCGGCCTTCTTGGTTTTCAGGAAAATAAACCCAGCTTACCCAGTCGCTGCCCTAACTGAGACTCTCCAACCCTGGAACATCCTGGTTTATCTCTTCTGCTCCTCTTCAGAGCAATATCTTCCTTTCCATACTGAGCAACAAAAAATGCACGCAATATTCCAGGTAAAACTTAATAAAGTTTTATGAAGCCTGTGATCCCCACGTCTTCTCTACCAGACTATCTCCCTGTGCTGCCACAATTAGTGTTCTTTAGCCATACAACAATGGCGCTCTCTTCCTCTATATTCTCCAAGGCCCTGCCAATCATTAGATATACGGTCTTCATAGTTTTTAGTTGTATGATGAATTTTCTTTTTTTAAATTTTTGATGTTATTTATAGTGAAGTGATGTAAGGATCCTGAAAATTGGGTTGAATGAAAAGGAACTGATGACAGGATTTAAAGAACAGTGATTTTGTGAATTGTGGATTACTTGGTATTTTGGGAAAGGAAGGGTTGGTTTAAATTACATGCTCTTTGCTAAACCATTTTCTGTGAACCTCCAGCAGCATGAAGTGCTGGTGATCTTGCTGTTCCTTTTTTCTTGCTGTTCCTTTTTACTGCTCTTGTTCCTCCTCCTGATTATGCTCTGTAATGGAGAGCACTCAGTAAACTCTCTCCTTACACCTGCGCATTCACACACAAACATTGTCTTGTAATTCCACTGTTGTTGTGCTGAGTGTACACACTTCAATGTCTCACAATGGGTCCTAAGCTGAGCTGATGTGCCCAGGTTGGATTTATGGTGCCTTTCTCACTATACGCAGCAAGATTTTCAATTTCATTAGTAATGCAGATGTGTAAATGTGTATATGTTTTTTGTATATGGTTTTTAGATAGATGCTTCTGTTTATTTTGTAATATGATTGTAACTACACTGCTGGGTGCATCATATTCTAATTCATGTGTAGTCTTAATTTAACTTTGTTGGCAATTAAAGGTAGTATGCCATGGTGCCTTAAAAAAGAGTTCTTTGCCCTCAGTACAGAAGAAAGATAGGGGTTGCCAGGAGTTCACACTGGTCAAAAATAGTGTGGAGCTATTATTGTGTTTTCTAGTAGATAACTTTTTGTAAATATTGGCAGCTTTCTTTTTGCTATTTTTGCTGATTTCTGAAAGTTTGAATTTTGATGCATCTAATAAGTATCCTTGCAATAAAGTGCTAAGTGACTCCAGCCATGTTTCCTTTGGTCATAACCCAGGTATTTAACATGCTCCTATAGGAAACAAATTCTATTCCATTAAGGCTCATCACACCACCAGAGTTCTTACTGAACAGAAGCAGAGCAGTACTATTTGGATAAATTGCAATATTGCCTATAACGGTGGCCCAGAAACTTGCTAGTGTGGTATATTGTATAATTTTAGCAGATGGAAGCTATTGTAGTAATTAGAGAGCACAGTTATAAAAGGGTGAAAGTAGAAGGGTCTGTGCATAAATGTACATAGTTTATTCTAAGGGATAGAGCACGCTGAGAAAATGTTTTTAAAAAGCACATGGAATCCTGAACTTAACGAGAAGTACCATGGATTAGAAGAGAGAGAAAGTCACGACAAGCCTCTATTAAACTCCAGTTTACTTACACTGTACACTGTTTATTGTGTCCTGTTGCAGCATCATACTTTTAAAATGCTATAACAGCTTTGGAGAGGATGCAAGAGAAATTTATTGAAATTATTTCATGGATGATGGACTTCAGTTATGTGGATAGAATGGAGAAATTGGAGCTGTTCTCCTTGGAAAAGAGGAAATAGTAAAGCGATCTGACAGGGGTATTTAAAATCATGACATATATGAATAGACTGGAGAGGAACTGTTTGAGTCATAAGACTAGGGGATATAGAATGAAGGTGTTTGACAAAAAAAATCAAAACTGACATGAGGAAAGATTGTTTTTATACTGTGAGTGGTTAGGTCTGGAATGTAGTGCCAGGGTTAGTAATGGAGGCAGATTCAATTTAAACATTCAGAAGAGAGCTGAATGAATATCTGAAAGAAAGGAATCTCCAGGACTGCAGGGAGACAGATGAGGTTTGAAACTACCTGAATTCAAAGGGCCAAATGGTCTCTTTGCACACTGTAACTGCTCTGTCATTTACAAGTGCTGCCTGAACTGGTATTTCTAACAATCACAGTTTTCCTTTTAGACTTGGAATATTTGATGTGTTTTCTTTGAAATAACCAATGAGCACAGGAACAGAGAAGACAAATCCAACGTTTGTAAGTGTGCAGCAGATTTAACAAATGCCAGTTTCTCCCTGCAGGATCACAGAAAAAATACAGCATGGCAGTAGAGTGTTCAGCCCATCAAGACCATACAAGCATGTTCTAAAACAGTTCAGCTAATCTCAATCCCCTGTTTCTCTCCAGTCTGTCACCATGTATATGTGTGCATGTGTGTTCAGTATTTATATTGCAGGGAATTTCTGTACAAAATACCATGTTAACACCTCTATTCAGATATTGAATTATAGTATTAGAAAAGGGAATACAGGTAAACTCATAGATTATTCGTTTTACAGCATTTTAGTTTACACGGGTGCTGCTCTTGTTTCAAATTGATAGTGTAGCTTCCAAGGCAGTGGTCAATGTAGGCCATTCTAACCAATGTACCAAAGCCCAGGGAATGTATTGTGAACAATTACAAGAAGTGGAGCGATATGGACATTATGAACAGATGACCACATCTTCATAGTTCAAAACTAATCAAACTTAATGGAGACTTCAGAGCGAAAAGTCAGCAGCTGTTATGGACAGGTGACTACTGTAACTGCTCCATTATAACCTACAATATATAATGGGAATATCATTAAGATGGGAGTTAGTGGCGATATTGGCATGTGACAGCTTTATTGAAGTTCAGAGAACATTAACCCCAGTGGACCAATCATTTGGGCTAGAGGTTAATTACTTCTATGGGCAAATAACTGTTCGGTTTTGTGTCTTCACAGCACGTTCAAATCTACAATAGAATACTTAGTACTGTATATTTAATAATTACCATTGATCAATATATTTTTGTGTGACATATAAAGCATTTTCTACTTGGTAACTATCGAACAAACAGCAAATGATGAAAAAAAAGTTTGACTTACAGTCATTTTCAGGTGCATTTAGAATCAGGAATGCATTCCAAGGTTTGAAAGGTTTTGAATTATCCAGTTCAGTTACATTTGCTCCATTGATATGCAGTATCAATATATTTTAGCAGAGGATAAGACCTTATTTAAGCTTTTAATCTTTTAATATTAGCTGTTTATATGAATGTAATTTATTTAGTTATCAGCACAAGTATAAACTCAATTACAATGTTAATTAAAAATGTTCCTTTAACATTTGAACATGAATAGTGTTCTGAAGAGTTTAAAGGCAAAGCAAAAAAAAACTAATGCGGATGCAGTTTACAATTTTTTTTTAGAACTAGAAGATAATTATGGCAACATTATTTTTCCAGAAGCAGTAGCTGATGTAATGGCCAGATAGCCATGCATGCTGGAGGCTGTTTCTGTGTTTTTTAGGCTGGTATTGATCACAACTGTGCTGAGGGTTCAGCTCCATGCCAGATTGTTTGATTAATGGATTGGTTGCTAAAAGAGGACTGAATGGGGATAGAAAATGCAGGCGGTCTGTACTGCCACTATATATCCATCAAGAAGTACACACCTCATTATAAAATGGTTATCAAGTATACATGAAAAATTAATTGGACTCAGTTTGATTCTGAAAAGAATCAGCTTTCACCACCACAGTCCCCAGAACTTTCCAGATGTGCTTTGCAGCCCCCAGAGAAGGAGCGATGGGAGATGTATTAATACATCGTATTGATTGGATCAGGACCTCTGACAGTCATTTGTAGAGATACCATCTGTCTGCTGTTCACATTCCTTCACCAGAACAGGACGTGACAGATTATTAATCTCAACTCTTGAAGTATAGACAGTCCCCTTTCTGCTAAACTGCATTCCGATTCTGTAGGAGATGAAGCAGACCTGAAGGGTGCAGAAATTAAGGTTATTACACAAATTGAGCCATATGGTACAAATACTGAAGTGAGAAAATTGCCAGGCAATAAAAATTGTGCTGCCTTCCTAATGGTGTAAATTACAGTTAACCATGGCTCTAATGATGTCCTTCTGCTGTGTTTAACTACTGTTACATGAAGGACATTGTTTAAAAAATAAAAAAGACGTGAATGCCAACAGCATGTGTAACAATCTGTTAGATTTACATTAGGAGATTTGTCAACAGTAGGTAAATAATTCTGATAGCCAAGAAACCAGAAGTTGGAGAAAACAAACAAATCAGAAATATTAGCAGTATTGTTCTAGTTAACATTTTGAAGACTGGGCCATATGTATAATTAAATATACACTTTTTTTATGATTCTATAAAATATCTATATAAAGGTGACAAGATAATTCTAAAAAGTATGAGCCAGAAAGAACAATGTTGTTTACCCTTTGCAGAAGAACTGAACTCTGAAAATATTATCTTAAATTTATTATCATCTATAAGAATTTCTTTCCTGCTATCCTTTAACTCTCAGATATAAAAATATCTATTTGTCAGAGAGCTTATTTAATTTTTTAGTTCTTTTACTATTTCCTCAATGTTTTAACAATTATAATCTCAGAGTGTTCTAAAATAAATTGAAATAAGTAAAGTACAACAGTTCAACCTTTTTAAATAAACTACATTGGACAGGGATTTTGCAAAATTAGATCCAGTTATCTATTTAAAGGTTTCAAATATGATACAATAATCAACCTTTAAAAAGAACATTCCATTCAGGATCAACCTCATTCTTACCAACCCACGAACATGAATGTCTTGATATACCGTATGTATTTCTTCGATTATAGCTATCTTCTCTAAGTAGATTGACAATATTTTCACAGAACCTTCCACCACCCTGCATTCAATTTAATAAGCTTAGGCTCTCACTTAATAGGAACTTTATTAAAGAACGTTTTTTCACGATTCTCATTTACTATCTTTCATTGAATCCAAAAGTAGAATTTGTAATCCAGTCTGCAATGCAGGATACAATAGAAATTGGTCTTTGTTAATTCAATCAGAAAGACTGCCTGCCTCCATCTGTTTAACACTGTCGAACTGCACTTCTGCTTCAGCGCTGCTGATACTGAAATCCATACTCCCTTTATACAAGTTTCCACTTCACTTTTGCTATGTTCTCTTCACTATAAACGTGATCATCCAAAGCCCGGATATCTATGTCTTGAGGTGATTCACATCTCACCCTTATGCATGTTGACTTACCAGATAAACATGCTTGTCTTTAATATAACATATTCTTGTTTTCAAATCCCTTCACGGTATCATTGCTCCCTAACTTTTATCTTTTCTAATTTTAATATTTTTCAGGATTTTTATAATTTTGTTACATTAATTTGACCTCCTGACTATCCCTAATTTTAATTGATTAACATAACTTCCTTCAGGGGCCAAGTCCTTATGATCATATCTGTTGCACCTCTGGATGGACAGACTCTACACTGCAATTTGGCAAGCAACTTTTCAGAAACTGGGAATAGATGATTTAGGACTTTTTTTTATGCCATGGTCCAATACTATTAAGCAAGATGTTTGAGGACTCCAGGTTGGGAACCCCTAATGTAAGAGGACTTATGCAATGAGTTGCATTTGTCAGGTAGCAGGGTAATACTACAAGTGGATTTGTCTTCCTTCTTGAAGACAGCATCCTAGTACTTCCCTAGCATATTCTCCTCTTCCTAGAGGTGGGAGGTGAGACTATGAATTTGTGTCTGAATATGCCACCATTAGCCTGAGCAGGGATACTGTTTGATACCAAATCTGTTGTCTTCCTGATGATATATGGTCTTCATGACCTCTTGTTGGACTACTGTGTTGGCAAAGCTGAACCTGGTAGTTTGCTGTGAAATGAAATTAAAAACATGCATGTCAAAGACAAAGTCAGAAATGACACATCCCTCAAAGTATTCCTTCCAGCAAGTAGTTACTGCTTCTGGGTTTATTTCACCTTTGGCCCATGGTCATGTGGGCCTTGACAGTTAGGTCCTAGATGGTAATGATAACACTGAATAATCCATACAAATCATGGTATACACCAAATGTAGATACCCTTTGCTTCTGCTGCTTGCCATCCATTTGTAGTTTTTCTTTTGAACCTTGTTCTTCAAATGCCCGTAGAGCTGTTCTATTTCTTGTTAAGGTGCACCCCCTTGTCAGCTTGTGGGAGTACAGGCCTGTGAGCACTTAAACTGAAGAAGGATCAGGTGAGGTGTCAGTGAGAGACCCTTTGTCAGGAGCACAGCCAAGCACAGCCATGGAAGAAACACACCGTCTCTCAAATGACCCATCCAGCTGTTCTGTTCCACATTGGCCCCATTCGGAATCCACAGAATACTACAGGAAGCTCTATTCTGAGGGATTGCCTCACAAAGAGAGAACTCTTTTACTTTCTTTTAGATTCTCTTTAAAACCATCTCTTAGATCAAGCTTTTAGTTATCTCCCTTAATAGGTTAAGTGATTCAGAGTAAAGTTTCATTTAATCATGCTCCTTGGAGTATCTTATCATATTTAAAGGTGCTTTATAACTTAAATTTGTGGTTGCTATTGCCAATCACATTTTAGTATGAGATAACAAAAGCTTAAATCATAGTGTGCAGGTGGTACATTGCACAATCTACAGCACTGAATAAAGGAAAATGTCCTTATGGTATATCTGTGCAACATGGACTCATATAATGCAGTGATTTAAAAGAGCCTTTTGTTTTACTTTGACAGCATGAAGAGACTATAATATGCTACTTCAGTATTGCTTTATCACCCTTAACGGTGAGTATTCATTATAAAAAGCCATTGCTCACATTCAAAACATAGGATACAAGTGAACAAATAAATGTATAAATTTTAGCCAAGTTTAGATACTGCTGTATGGAGAAAGCCTCACCAATATATTTCTGTCAGCGATATTAACTTGCATATCAGATTAAATGTGTGTCATAGTTGACAGAAAATGTGGTCTGAATATTCACTGGGTGTCACATAGATGGTGAATTTTCTGTGGGAATCTATAAGTCTGAACCTATCTCCACCGCCTAAGTCTTGCTGAGCAATAAGGTGACCATCTAAAAGTCAGCCTGAATATTGGGCTTGGGCATCAGTCAGTAAGGTAACCTCCATTCCTAATTCATGAAAGAGGAAATTAGTGCTGTGGGTTTGAAGATCTGATCCTACCTACTAAGTACATGGAACTAGGGAAACCAAACCTGCTCTTCCTGGAGCTATCCTTGCCATATATAGCTACACTGAAAAACAGATAAATCATTGTCTCATTTAAAATGTTAAAACAGCTCCTGGGAGTATGTTACCAGCTGACCCTTGTCTCATCTCTGTAATATCTGGAAGGTGGAAAACTGAAGTTGGCCCACACTCCATTCCAACCATTCCCACACATTGAAATTATCCCCGTGTAACTAAATTCCAAGGTTTCATGATTTATAGCATATTTAAAATATTATAATGCCAAAGTTTGACTTCTACGCAAGTTATCTTATTGGTTGAGAAAAACTGACTGACTGACTGACTGAGTTGCTAGTTTACTTAACCAGCAGAAAATAGGTCAGACTAGGCAATCCATCCAGGCACTTGATAACATTGGAAATCTGCATTCAGCACCTACATAGTTATCGACTGAAGTGCGCTGTACAAACAAAATTATGTGAATGTGGTAAAGCTGAAACTTGTCAATTTCAATGGTAAGGCTCACAATAAAATTAACCTCCTGTTGACTTATATCCTTGTGTAACATTTAACAGATTCTCCCATATCTTCAGTCTCACCACTAGTATCCCATCTCCAAACCTACTCTACTCCTAATGTAACACTGTTTCTTTATCACATTAGTTAGTTATTGCAGCTCTCTACACAGCAAATTTGTAGGAGCACCTTCACCAGCAGAACACCAGCAGTTCGACACCATTTCCTCAAGAAAATTGGGAATGACTAATAAATGCTGGCCATGCTAGTGACATCCAAATTCTGTTAAAGAGTAATGAAGAATAAATAAGCCAACAATCATTTGATGTAAACACTAGTGATGATGTAAATATTCGTCCATTAGGCCAAAACATGCCTCCTTTTTTCTATTTTCTATTAGCAACTTGGAAATATTTATCGATCCAGTGTATTAAGACGGTGATTCCATATCTGCATTTTTAATGTGTATTATTTCATGGCACCTGATAATTTGAAAGTTACCTCAGTCCTGTTAAACAGCATACTCCTTCTCCAGTGTTAGATGTGTGATTTCATACAGATTTCATTCAGAGAGAAGATGGGAACTTGTGCATTTGAAGGTTCGTCATTCAGAGGATGAGAGGCAAACTGATACCCTTGATCATACTGACTTATAGGTCCTGTCAGCAGGGTAGGCAGCAGAGGTGGACAGAGTAACTTGGATTATTCTACTCTCATTCAAAAAGTCTACTCATGTGCTTAGTTCCAGAAGGCCATTAAATAATAAAGTTTTGAATGAGATAAAATAAAGAATGGTAGTAGAAGATTTGAATAACAAATGTTTCCAAAGTAGTTACAGAAATATGTTGTTGCAGAGACGAGCACATTTAATGGCTTAACAGCATTGTGGTCATATATCTTAGTTCCCTTCAAAGAGAAAGCAAATCTAAGTCAAAATACTGTAACAGCCTTATAAAATCAAAACAAAAGCCATTATCACATGTTAGGCACCAGTCACATTAGGTATAGAAGGTTTAGGAACCAAAGGCAGTGTGTGCACATTTATCTGGAAACTTCCTGTGTTTCCTCTGTATTTCAACTCACATCAGCTCTTGACAGCTACAGATCAATGCAAAATTTTGATCATTTTCAGCCTTTGCAGCCTCTTGACCTCTTCACTGCATTTTGAGGTGCTTCAAGTAGTTGAATACAATCACAGTAAACTATGTGAAATTGGTACTGTAGCTGGATCTCCCAACAGTATGCAATGACCCTGAGGTCAATACTCTTAGGAGTTGGTTCTCCCTTGTGCTTTATGAAGAGATTGAAACAACAAGTAACCACACTGAATAAATAAATACAATGTACTAAAATGAGTTATTTTTAGTTTCTCAATACTGCAGTTTTAAATTTAAGCCACATTTTGAATCAAAATTTGAAATCTTCTATATTATCACAAATAAAAGCACAGTATTTTTTTTGAATTTTTATGCAAGACTAAATTTTATGTTAATACGTTGTGGCCACTCCAGCTATTGCATTGATATAGTCATAATTGATAGGAAAAATAAATTATAAAATGAAGAAAGAAGATAAAAAAATATATTGCAATAGCTTTAGAGAAGTAAATTCAGAAAATAGAATTTTTCTAGTGTATAATTTTTAAAGGTAACAGAAGAAAACAAAATGCAGATTTGGTGTACCAAGTTTTAAACCATAAGTAAAGAACGTATTTATCAGCTTAAGCTGTAATTGTGTAAGTACTATTATAACTTAAATATATATCCAGGTAATATTTTGTACTGTGTATGACATTATGTTATCAAAAACGTTAAAAACGGCTAGAATTTTACCACCAAGGTCTCGCTGCTCTCTTCTGAAGTTAGCTTATCCAATGTGCAAGATCTATTAGCCAATGTCAAGTAAAATGTATGATGTGGGAATTGCTAATAAAAATAGGGAAATCCTTAACCAGGGTAAGCAGGAAATGATTAACCATTTTTGGAGCAGGAGAAATGTTTATGTTTATGTAGAAACCTGAAATCAAAGCAATACCAAAAGGTGGAAACCTCTCAACTGAGCAGTTAAGGCATTCACCAGAGACTACATCAGAAAGTGAAAATCATTAACCAATACACATTCCAAAGGGGATAATCAGTAACTAAGCAGTTAAAATATATCTACAAGACAGAAAATCCTTAACCAAGTAATCCAAAACATTCACTAGAGACTAAATTCAAAGGAGAAATCATTAACCAAGTCTAAGTCAAAAAAGGGAGGCCTTCCCCAGGCTGCCTCTGATTATCTTCCCAAATCTGTCTTGACAAAGTTGAAGGACTGATAAAAAAAACACCTTCACCGCCATTTCAGTGAATTGCTGCTCTCCCTCTGAACTCTATTCATTCATTAATTTGACCATGTATGTTCAGAAATCTCAAGCTTTCTGGCATTTATGTAAACAATTCCAATTAGAACTTCTGCTTTTTATCAATGAAAACCAGGCCATTATCTCTCTGTATCTATTGTCTGGAAGTTCGCGCAAATTCCCCATGTCATCTAAAACTTTGACAAACTTCTACAGAATCACAGTGGAGAGTATCCTGACTGGTTGCATCATGGCCTAATATGGAAACAGCAATGACCATGAATGGAAAAGCCTACAAAAAGTGAAGGACATGCAACAGCATAGATTAGTAGAAGCATCAATAATGCATAATCCATCCCTCAACAGAAAGAGCTTGCATTTGAATAAAGGCAAGTGATTTTTTTTTATTAACAGATCTGAGCTGGTCAAAAGCAGTTTGGTACTACTTAATCTGCCATTAATAAATAGAAGGAATTACTGGGCCATTTCATTTACCTTCCAAATATATGTAAGAAATATTCTTTACAAATTTTGACTTCATTTGATCCTCTCCCAGTTGAATGGCTTTCTAGGCTATGGAGTTTGGGCCATTTAGGCTTTGCTTGAATGGTTAAGATGGTGGGTTTCCTCTTCTGAAAAACTTGCCAAACAATATGTCAGATTTTTTATACAAATGTTTGTATTTAGTATCACAATATAACAGCTCAAGGTTAGATTTCTTAGGCAGTAATTTAAATTTAAGCTATCACTTAAAATAAATTATATCAAATTAGATAAATATATTATGTCCTCCCAATTTTTTTAAAATTCATTATGCTGTTAACAAGAGGTTGAGGCAGTTAATATCAACCCTGTGGAAACTTTGACTTCTACTATACACAACAAAGATAAGACAAAGCCCATATATAGATCAGAAATTTACAGGTCAGCTTATAGATAGATCATCACCCATTATATACATGACTCTCTTTTCCATTACACACATTAAAAACTTCACTTGTGCCAGCCTACACACTTATTTCAATTATCAATTAATTTTCAAGTATTCTCAATTTTTTTCATATAACATGAAGCAAAAAACTCAGATATCTGATTCTATGTCTATATTTATGCCCTGTATATGATCTATAATTACAAACAATAATGTTTGAACTTTTTAAAAATAATCATAGAAATTCATAAACTGAAGAACATACATCTTGTTCTTTTCATCATCACAAGTACAAATAGATATGTTTTACTGAATCTAGCTATTGTTACCTCTAAAGATCTTTTATAAAAATTATTCAAAATAAAACTCTATTTATTATTTTAAACATATACATGTTGTACCTTCCAATATATTACAATGTCCTTATGAGTTCAGCCTAACAACATTTTAGCAAATGATATCCATTATAGAATTAAATCTGTTATCAATGTTAACTCCATCTCTCAAGTCAAAGATGAATTAGTGCAGACTATAAATTATTGACTGTCCCTCTTCAGCAAGAGTTTGATAGTATTGCCATCTAGGGGCAGAGTAGAATTCTCTGTGCTGAAATAAACAGTAATTAAACATCTGTTGCTATTGACAATGTGCATATGTTTTTGTTTTATAGTCCACATGGTTTCCATATTTCATCACACAAAAGTATCTTTAAATGTCCCTATGTTCCTGACACTGAAATTGGTTTACCCCTGATCTATTTATTTTTGATTAGTGTTTGTATTTAATTCTGTGTTGTGTTTTGGCATTTGGCATTTTACAGCTGAAACCTGAGTAAACAGGATTAACATATGTATTAATTAAACTTTTTTATGAAGTATTGTTATTCCTTGCAATGGCTCTTCCACCAGTTTATTATTGTCACATAATGGAATATGGTTTAGTTTATTCAGATGACAAATGAGCCAAAGATGAATGTTTTACAGGTTAGGATTTTACTTATACAAGCTAAAAATAAAAGGTTTTAATGGGTTCAAATGTAATCCACAACCCAATTCTATTTTCCATTTACTTCAGTAAAGAGGGACTTTGAGGGTAGAATGCATTGCACCTGGTCCTGGTGATTCAAAGGCTGGAGACAGATTTAAGGCTTCTTGATGGTGTTAAATGTAAATAACACAGTACTCAACTTTCTTTTATGTACACTTTTATACTCCCAAGCTGTCCTGTCTCCCTCCTCCTTTGGACACTGTATAATAAAATTACTTTACATAATTAATTGGAAAGATTGTCTTACAAATAGATGTTACCACAGAAAATATTAGTGCCATCCTTCACTTCCTGTAAGTTACAGGATTATAATTAATTGAGGCATAGTCTCCAGAGATGTAAGTATGGACAGACAGCAGGAACTATGGGCTTCTTCAAATGCTCTGGAGTTTTAATTTAAGGAAGGGTTTGATATAGGGTCAGGCAGCATCAGAAGAGGGAAACTGGGAATTAATATTTCAAGTCAAGACCCTTCATCTGGACGTTGTTGTCCATTTCCCTCTATAAATGCTGCCTGACTCACTAAATACTTACATTTTTGCCTCAAATTCCAGCATTTGCAGTTTCTTACATCTTAATTATGTTTATTGTATATATGGATTGTCATAGAATATGCAGATAGTGAATAACAGTAATTTGTTCTATATTAATTCAAAACCCAGAATAGGTGGTTTAGTGACATGTGGGAAATTAAAATGTTAAAGTATGTTTAATCCAAATACAATCTACTAAATCAATGTTAGAACCGTGGAAGCAAATGGCCTGCCGCAAGTAAAACCGGAAGTAGGTTTGGTGGAGGTGAAGAATTGGGGAAAAGGCAAGGAAGGCAGAAACATTGTGGAATTGGGGGGATGGAGATATTGTGTTGAGAGATTAGAGGACATTCATGGTGGTGAAAGGGTTGAGTGTGAGATTTCAACAGATTTGGTGTTGAAATAGATTTTTTTTAAACATTTAATCTAATTGGCTTAAACTCATTCTTCAAAGAAATAAAGACACAAAATGATGGAAATAATTAGAAAACCAGGCAGTGTTTGTGAAAACAGAAACAAAGTTAATGTTTCAGGTCAGTGATCGTTCGTCAGAAATTTGTGTGTGGTTGAAATATCCTTCATGTTTTCTACATGGGGAACTCATTATTAGATTTCAAATTATTTTGTCTAACCAGTTTTCACCAAAAACATTGCCAAATTTCTGTGCATCATTTCTTGTACTAAATAGCTAATAAATGTTACCTTCCTCGCTGAATGGACTCGAAGTCTACCAAGTGGAATTAAAATATCATGCCAATTTAGCAAAAGATCTCTGCAAGCCAGAATTATCAGATTACCTTAATAGGTTTGAAGGAAATGGTATTAAATTCAGCCCTGATAAAAAGACAAATATCTTTCCTTTCTTGCCTCCGTAGTAGCCCTTAGTGAATTTTGGACTGTCTCAATGTAGTTACTCATAGCTATAATACAAGCTGTCCATTTTTTCACCTCCATTCAGAAATGACAGAAGGATTGGTGCTCTGGGAAATTACAACTGACACAATGGTGCAGTAGGCATTGGGATCAGGTCTCATTGTTGTGACAGGGTAGAAGGTGCTTTCCTTTGCATCTGGCCATGTTGCCGCTATACTTGGAATGGCTCCATGTAAGCTTGCTGACAAAGATCTCAGGAATCTTACCATTAATTTTAAGTAGAGCTACAAATACTCTATTGTAGTTTATGCTGATAACTTCTGCTTCCTGCCCCCAGTGCTGACAATACCTAGTCAAAATGGCATATGCATTAGACTAAATTGGTATTCTTATACAGGATTCTGATATTTTACTCAAGTATTGTACAAAATCTGATTACATATTCCATTGTGTCATTACTAAAATACATTCCCACATATAATATGATGTATTTGTTAAAATTCAATTGTATTATCAGAAAAGATGGAGAAAAAACTACTTTTAAACAAGAATTAAATTGCTAAGTTTCTGGCCAAAAACTTTAGAAACACTTATTATAAATTTAATATTAGCCATCATACTTCACTGCTGCTATTTATTTCTAGTGCCTTGTGAAAACAAGAAACCTAATACGCAATTTGCAGATCCATTGATTTCTATGGGAACTGTCAAAATGTGAATATGAAAACAAAGGGGTGCATTGTTTAACTTTATTTAGTTTTATTTAATGCTTTTATCTTTGATCTGAGTGTTTTTTTGAAATTTTGAAATTAAGAACTTACAATGAAACTAATGTTAATTTGATACACAATTGAAAATAAGTTCACCAAATTTATACTTAGAGGATATTTTAAATTATTTTGCCACTTGACAATTATTCATTCAAGTGATTCGCCTCCTGTCTAGCCTCTTACTTCAATTATGATCAGAAGAACTTTATATAGAACAAAACAAATTACCTATTCCTTTCAGGAGATAGATGAAATAGAAAAAAAAACTGCAAGAGATCAGGAAGGATCCACTGCAGCTAGAAAACAAGGTGGAAGAAATCAGTGATGTATCGTTGTTTGAAAAATAAATTAATTGTAATGGTTTAGATACAGGCAAGGTGTTTTGTTTTTCTGTTTGGCCAAAGCTGGAAAGTAATTCATTGCTGGCTGATATCCAAATAGAATTTTCCAGTTCTGCCGCAAGCAGGCATTTTTGTTTGGCTTAATTATTAATTATTCTTATATTTATTACTAAGGACAATGGAGGGAATAGCCTGTGGATGCAGGCAAAATTCCCATTCTGTGTGCGCTTTTAAAGCTGTCTTTGAGTTTCTAATGCATTATATGCTCAACCCTCTAAGTGTGGTTTATTTAGCATCCCACAAGTGTTCCCTTTGGAAATGCCCTTGGCAATAATCATACAAAATACATGAGAAAGGAGGAAATGTAAGTTGATTTTTGTCTCCCACAGGAAATGTTGTAAACTATATAATTGCTGAGTCGATTTATGCTCTCTCCTCCATCTGCTACAGGCTCGTGAGCTTGCATTTGAATTTGATTTAAGCATGTGAAACAATTATACTCAAAGTCTCTATAATGCAGCTGGTTTGGGTGCTGAAGGAGAGAAATTGGACCTCATTTGATCAGTTTTATACGAGGTGAGGTCCGATTCAAGTGACCAGTGGTCCACCACAGAAAGTGCCTGCGAGGAGTCTGATCTGATATTATGTTAGGTAATGCTGTAGGTGTTTATTGACATTTCTGAGTAAGTGGTCTAACACCTGTTTTAATTCTCATCTGTTTAATACAATTTCACTGAGGATCTATTGCTAATTTGACTCGGTTCTGAACTCCTAAATGAAAGGTGGTTTTCCATCAACTCTTGTATACCTCAATCCACAACTCACCCCTCCCTACTAATTGTCTCTCCATTTAATGCAAATGACCTCACTCCATCTTTGCTCCGAGCTCAATTCACTTTTAGGCAGGAGCTTCAGCCAACGCTTTCCTGTCCGTTTTCTAACTTCCATTGTCTACAAACTTGAACTGCAAAAAAAATAAAGATTGCAGACATTGGAAGTTAAATGGAATATTTTGAAAATACTTAATAGGTCAGCCGGCATCAGTGTAGAAAGAAACAGAGTCCATGTTTCAGGTCAATTACCTTTCAACAGGACTGGATAAAAGTAAAGAACAGAATTATTGTAAGTTGCAGAGGAATGAGCGTAGAAAGAACAAAATCTTTGATTATGTTTGTGGAGTGAGCAGAGTTAATGTTTTAGACCATAAGACACAGGAGCAGAATTAGGCCATCAGGCCCATTGAGTCTGCTCTGCCATTCGATCATGGCTGATCCTTTTTCTTCTCCTCCTTAATCCTAGTTCTTGGCCTTCTCCCTATTATCTTTGTTACCATGTCCAATCAGGTTTTGTGGTTACATTCTGACTCACACCAAATTCACCCATCCTCCATTATTTAGTTATGCTTCTGGGTCTAGCACCACATCAAATGCAAAAGTTCTGCCACTACCTTCCAGTGAACTCTGTAATTTCCTTCTGCTATATAGCCATCTAAGGACACTGGGTCAGATCTTTGATTTTTCACTTTTATTTTGAAGGATAGGCAAATCCTTCAAAATGATTGGGATTGTAATTCTTATGTCAGCCATCCACAGCATAAATTTGCATCTGGAACCCTCCTTCCAGCACACCAGATCCTGCCCACTGTTAGTGACAGCAGCAGGAGAGCAGGAAGACAGATATGCTGACACGCCACCTCCCGCTCCTCTTGGACCTGAGTGTTTGATGACGTGTGCTCAAAAATTCATGATGTGCCACAATAAATGACCGCAGATTTATTTGGAGTCATCAACCAAAGGTAAGCTTGACGCAACCCAACCTATTGATCCATTGTTAATCTTTTGTGTACATCTGATTTATGCCCTTTGATTTAGTCATATCTCAGTTGCCGAGGTACAGATCTCTGGGATTCTTTTTAAATCTACCTCCTCACCTTGCCTTTGACAATGAACTCTTGACCTCACAATTTCACTCATTCTGATCGTGCATCTCATTATCCACTTCAGGCTTTCAAACCTGGGGTCCATGGACTTTGGCTAATGGGAAGGGTCCTTGGCATAAAAAAGGTTGGGAACCCTTGGTCTACCTAGACTGCACGTTATCCTTAGCTGTTGCACTTCATTTGGCACTCTGTTATTATTTTATAGTATACCTCCTCAATGCACTGTGTAATGAATGGATCTGTATGAAGAGTGTGCAATTCAAGCTTTTTGATACATGTGACAATAATAAACCATCTCCAAAATTTGTTTATAGTTTTAAGAGAAATACAGCACAGAAGCAGGCACGTTGTCCCTGAGCCACTGAGTCCCTTACTAACCATACCCATTTATGCTAATACCATGTTATATTTTCCTCACATTTTCATTAACTACCTACTTACTTGTACACAGGGACAATTTACATTGGTCATGAATTGGTAACATCTGATAGATTGCAAAATGGACTTCTGCCTATGAATTCTCCTCCAAACTAACCCCCACCCCAATTAACAAAGCCTATTTCATCTACCAATTTGCCTTCTCGCAACCAATTTGTCTCTCCCAACTACGCATTTCTCCACTACCACCCACGCAAATCCTTGACATCCAATCTTCATCCATCCACCATCTAATGCTTGGTCCAGATCCAACCCCAACAACTTTGGCACAGGTCTCCTTACCTACTGATTAATCTCAGCTTCTCTTCCAATATGACATAGACTGCCACCTCATTCAATCTTCTTCCATCCCCAAATTAGTAAAATGTGGAAAGCAGAGGCCTTCAGTTGTATAAAGGCTGCTGCTACTGCGCATTAAGTTTTGAACAAAGCTTTCACTGACCTACCAACTGTTTATCATGCTTGAAAAAGTACATTTTAATATTATAGTAGTGATGTCTGTAATTGATGGAAAAGTCATTGTTTCCTGATGATGTAGATAGGACTTAATATGCAAATATAAAATGTGTTCCAATTGTTTTGTGTACATTTGATTGCTCCTGTTGACCATTCAACTGAGCATGTCAACAGTGGGAACTAGTTTTCTAGGTGGGGAAGTTACAGCTCACCTGTTCTGTTTGCATTTGACTGGTTGGGTTAAAATGATCTGAAATACTGATTATTAGAGTTTGCCTACTAATCCCAGTGATCTCCAAAGCCCGTATCGAGAGATTCATGATGATGATCGTCATCAGGTGCCGTGCCCAGTTTGAGCTTTGACTGCCATGGCCCACACACTCCTGTTTCAGGTCAAGTGGATCAATTCATTGGTGTTCATTTCCAGTTCTCTGGCTGCTGTCTCCATCATCCTTTGTCTTTGTCTTCCTCTTGCTTTCTTCCCTTCAATCTTTCCCATAATTACCATGCATTCTAACTCACCTTTCCTAATCACATATCCAATGAAGTTATGTTGCCTTTTCATGATCTCATACGTTATTTCTCTTTGTGTGTTTGCTCTGTTCATGACATCCTCGTTAGATATTCGTTTCGTCCATCATATTCTTTCCATCTTCCTCAAAAACCGCATCTCTGCTGCTTCAATTCGTTTCCTCATGTTACTAGATATTGTCCAACATTCTGGGCCATATAACATAACTGGATAAACGTAACATTTCAGTACTCTGAGGCAGGTTGTCAAGCCTAGTTTAGTATTGGTCAGCATACTCTTCATTCTCGTAAAGGTGTCTTTTGCCATCCCTATTCTTCTTTTGATGTCCATGTCGCACCTGCCATCTGATGTCACCCAGCTTCCTAAGTAGCAAAAGTTCTGTACTTGTTTTATGTCTTCCCCGTTTATTCTCAGTCTACAGATAGGATTCTCCTTCTTTTTGGATATCATTGATGTTTTCACTGCCAACTTTGATTCCCAAAATGTCTCTTATGTTTTGTAATATTGTTTCACTGTACACATTAAATAAATCAGGGGAGAAAACACACCCTTGTCTAATGCCCCTCTTGATTCATGATGCAGGTCTATTTGATTTTCTAAATTTAATTCTAAGATAGTTTAATTTAGTCAGTCTATTGTATCATTCAATAAAATTATTGGAGCTTTATTATATATCTGTATGATTATCATTGGAACAGCAAATAACTACTATCCTGCACCATCAGCACTATCCTTCCCTTAAGCATTCACCCTTCTGTGGTACTGGGGCGGTAGCTTGTCCCACATCAATTTTACTAAAGTTATCCATGCATGTTCGATTCATGCATGGGAGTGAAATAACAGCCTATATGCACTTACCCAATACATCCAGGTTGAAATCAGGACAAAACAGGTGCTTATATCTCTAAATGGAATGACAACCATGTGCAAATTATTATTTTATTGATTAGACCAGTATCTTCCCATTTCTGTTTTTCTCAAGAGGCAATGAGGTCCAGTTTACAAGTGACAATACTTTTAACACTATATCCACGTAACTATTCTTGTGTAAACTTTCACAAACAAGAGAAAATCTGCAGATGCTGGATGTCTGAGCAACATACACAAAATGCTGGAGGAATTCATCAGGCCAGGCAGCATCTATGGAAAAAAAGTACAGTGGACTGGAGGAAAAAAGCTGAGGAGTAGATTTAAAAGCTGAGAGAGTGTAGAGTGAACCACCAGGAGATTACTGGTTTTTCAACTGAACCTACAAGCATTCTTCAAGTCATTCCCCCTTCTTCTTTCTTCAGTCCTGACGAAGGGTTCCGGCCGAAATGTCAACTCATCATTTCCAATGATGCTGCCCGACCTGCTGAGTTCCTCCAGCGTGCTGTGAGTGTTGCAGTGATAGGTGAAACCATGAGGGGGAGGGATGAAATAAAGAGCTGGGAAGTTGATTGGTGAAACAACAGAAGGCCATGGAAGAAACAAAAAAAAAGGGGGAATGAGCACCAGAGGGAGGCGATGGGCGGGCAAGGAGATGAGATGAGGAGCGGGTTGGGAGGCATTACCGGAAGTCTGAGAAATCGATGTTCATGCCATCAGGTTGGAGGCTACCCAGACAGAATATAATGTGTTGTTCCTCCAATCTAAGTATGGCCTTATCACAACAATGGAGAAGGCCATGGATGGACAAATGGGAATGGAAAATGGAATTACAATGGGTGTTCCATTCATGGCTCTAAACAGTCCTCCGAGGTGAGCTGGCACTTCACCTGTGAGTGTTAGGGTCACTTACTGTGTTCAGTGCTCCTAGTGTGACCTGTACGTCGGTGAGACCCGACGTAGATTGGGAGACTGCTTCGCCGAGCATCTACATTCTGTCCACCAGAACAAGCAGAATACCCCAGTGGCCACTCTGCTTGGGTAGCCTTCAATCTGATGGCATGAAGATCAATTTCTCAAACTTCTGGTAATGCCTCCCAACCCTGCCCCCCTCTTCATTTCCCATCACCTTTTCCCTCTCTCACCTCATCGCCTTGCCTGCCCATTGCTTCCCTTTGATGCTCCTTTCCCCTTTTTTCTTTCTTCCATGGTCTTCTGTCTCTTTCACCAATCAACTTCCAAGCTCTTTACTCCATCCCTCCCCCTCCAGGTTTCACCTATCACCTGGTGATTCTCACTCTCTCCTCCCCCACCTTTTAAATCTACTCCTCAGCTTTTTCCCTCCAGTCTGGCCGAAAGGTCTCAGCCTGAAACATTGACTGTACTTTTTTTCCATAGATGCTGCCTAGCCTGCTGAGTTCCTCCAGCATTTTGTGTGTGTTGCTTGTGTAAACTTTGAGAGTTCATGTCATCCATCATCCATCTGTACCGTAAATCAATCCAGTTCCCTAAGACAACCTCCAGGAAAATAAATAACATGAATGTCAAATATAGTTGTATAGTAAATTTGGCAAGCTAGACTGATAGAATCAGACAGATTGTCGGGGCTTTGGTACAAGAGGAGGTGAAGAGGCAGGTGTTTCATCTCCTTTAGTTACATGGCAAGATGTCAGAGGAAGGTGAGAATGTTTAATAGAAATGGAAAATTGAATGGAGAATCAGGCCCTTTGGGTGATTGGAGAAGTGTTTGATGGGTGTCCCTACGCATGGGAAATTAAACACAGGTAGGATGACTTTTTTTCAAACTCGCCAAACAGCAAGTTAAAATCTTGGCTCGTTATCACGAGTCACTTCAATTCCTTATCCCATTCATTCCCTCCCATTCTCTCTCTGTCTCGGTCTCTGTCCCTGTCTCTCTCTTCTCCCACCCCCCTCCTTCTACTTGTTACAGAATCAGGTTTATTATCACCAGCATATGTTGTGAAATTTGGTAACTTAGCAGCAGCAGTTCAATTCATAGAAAGAAAAATAAAAAAGTAAATCAATTACAGTAAGTTTATATATGTATATTGAATAGATTAAAATAGTGCATAAACAGAAATAATACATTATTTTTTAAAAAGTGAGGAGATAATGTCCAAGGGTACAATGTCCATTTAGGAATCATATGGCAGAGGGGAGAAAGCCGTTCCTGAATTGCAGTATTTGCCTTGAGGCTTCTGGATTTCCTTTCTGACAATAACAATAGTGAACGGCATGCCCTGGGTAATGGTGGTCCCTAACAGTGGACATTGCCTGTCTGGGGCACCAGTCCTCAAAGAGGTCTTGGGTACTGCAGAGGCTAGTACCCAAGAAGGATCTGACTAATTTTATGACTTTCGGTATGTTCTTTTGGTCCTGTGCAGTAGTCCACCACCTCCGCACTTCTGATCCCTCTATGAGGACAGCTTAACTCAACCACAAGCTGGAGGAACTTAATTTAGTCTTTCTTTTAGAGTCCCCAATGATACTTTAGGTTTAACATCGACTGATATTTTTATGACCCTTAACAACAGCTCTATTTCATCAGTCTTTGTTTTGTAATACCAGCATTTCTGGGGATGAAGTTGGTTGTGGTTTAGTGACACGTTTGTAAATAATATTTCAGTGCATGGCCAGTGAGTTCAGCTATAGTGTATCTTCTTTCCATCTGCTTTTGAGTTTTATTTTAGATCATTTAATAATCTCTTCTATACCTGTGTCTATACCTGTGTCAGATGTTCTTTTCCTGAAATTAAAGTCATTATTTCTTGCTGGAAACCACTTGCTCCATATGTTCATTGAGCTGTACTTTCATAAAGGCAGCAAGCTCTGACCAAGAATCACAGGACTTGAAACAGATGGCTGGATTGTCAAATTCTTACTTGCTGCCCATGCGTACCCATCCACCTGCATTAATCTGGAACAGACAGAAGAGGAACGTTGAGCCCTCCCATTGTTGCCATGGTTCTTCCTGAGATGTTGAGCAACTGATTTCATCAGTTGGATCCTAAGGCACCAGCCTTGAATTGCTCTGACTACCATGAATTACTCAACACCAGCAATGTTTTTCCCAACTATTTTTAAATGTTTCTGCAAGTCAGAGAAATGTAATAGCTAGTCAAATTTAAATAATGAAAATAATAAAGAAATAGCTGTAATTGAAACAGTAATAAAATAAATTGAAGTATGAAGATAAAGGATAATGAAAACCATTTATCTATCATTCTTTGTCAGCCTCTCATGCTGGCCATCTTGGTGTAATGTGGGAACTGGCTCCATACTCGATGCATCTGTACTCCATTTCTGGATTCTGTGACCTCTAACTCATCCCAAGCTTCTACTATTTGACTCATTGGCTTGAAGAATGGGCAGAGTGGTGAATATAATGCATCCTAAACTTTTTATTATTTTCCATTGAAGGACAAACTTTTACAACTTCTTAGGCTGAAATCAGCTGTACAAATAGTTTGGTGTTACTGCTGGATCATAATGCTTCAAACAGACTTTGAAATATCATCAAAGGGAGATGATAGGCACTATGGAAATGCAAGGCTCTATTTTTCTCACATCATAATGAAATATCAAATAACTATTTTTGTTTCATCAAATCCCTGCCTAAATCCAAGAAAAATAACATGCCTCTGTTAACAAAAAATATAGAGCATAAGCTTCATCCATTGTGAAAAATACGTAATTAAAATTGCAAAGTGGAGGGTCAGTTTCATGAATACACGTTCTTAGCCACGTGCCAATAATAGGAATACCCCTCAATAATTTCTGAATTATATGATTTTCTTATTTGTAATTTTTTAAAATAATATCCCCTTTTAATTAAAAGGTAATTTTTTTTCAAATCTAAATTTCAACATATTTCCCAATATATACCTAATTGAAATACTTCAGATTCCAAATATTAAATTTGGAAACAAGATTATATTAATGCAATACTTTTAAAATTTTAGCATGGCTATAATAAATTCTAAATAATTTTACATGATTTTAGTTTTATATAAAATAGGATTCAAAAATTCTAATGCATTTTCTGGTTATTGTACACTTGTTTGATTTCCAATGATTTCTAAAAGCAAATGTAAATTTTATTGCAAGAAACAAAGAGCTTATGGCTTAGTATTACGATCTTTTGGCAAAAATTATGTTGTACAAACATGAGAAAATCTGCAGATGCTGGAAATCCAAGCAACGTATACAAAATGCTGGAGGAACTCAGCAGGCCAGGTAGCCTCTATGGTAAAGAGTAAACAGTCAACATTTTGGGCCGAGACCCTTTATCAGGATCAAAATAAGGTTGTATAATTGATATGACCATGAACTTCTGTATGTATCTCAGAAGCACTGCCCAATGAGCTCAGAAATTTCTCTGAGAATAGGAAAAATGGGCATGTATTGTTACTCAAGTATACAGAAGCCAACATCCTAAATAGAATAATCAAGATAAGATAATTCAAGACTTGTACTATGTTAATTCCCCAAAAGATCTAGTTGAATGCACTTAGTTGGATTATAAAGATAATTATTAAAACCGTGTAATTGCCAATCTAATTGTTACTTGAAATAACACTATAGCAAAGAATGGCTTTGAAAAACACAGCTAATTTAGGATGACAAGCATAATGCTGGGAGATAAAAATTAGCAGTTAAATCAGTTATATTAATAATCCCAAAGTTGAAGAAGTGGAATTATCTGAGGTAAAATACCTTAATGGAGGTATTGTTGAAGAAAATAACATTTATTAATTCATACATTTTATATTATGGAACAAAGCCTGTTGAAAAATCCCTGCATATTTACATAACAGGATAATTGAGGAATATCTACTCATGGATACAGTTTGAATATACCAGTGATTTAATTGCAAGTTGAAACACACTGTTCAGGAAACAAGAATGAAATAAAGCACCAGCAAATTGATTAGTATCTGTAAAGAGAAACTAAGGCTTTTCAGAACAAATTTTATTCTTTTTGCCTGATATAAATAACTGTCTTGGAAGAAATTGGGAAAAATCTGACAATGGACTTCGTGTTTACAGTAAAGTGTGGATGATTTTTCTTGCTTTAATACCACCAGACAGAAAATTAAATAGACTCTTTTTCAGACATATGATCCTCCACACCCATATATTCTCTATCTATTTGGTTTGTTCAGAAAATTATTTACACTTTAATGGAAATATTGAAAAACTACCACTTCACATATATCCACTTCATTCAATCAGCCAGATTACAGTTTTATCAAAATACTGTTGTTATTCCATTGACTGATTTACCTTATGTAGTAAGTTAAATTACTCATGTGCATTTATTGCAGAATTTTGTTTTTCTTAATACTGAGGCTACAGAACAATGTCTATGTCTGAGTGAGGTGTATATAGAAGGACATGAAATAATTCAGAATATATCAGAAGAGGAGGGAAGTTACCCCAAGACACAGTTACTCCATCACATTATTAGTATTGAGGGCAATAGAGAAAACTGGAAGAATTGCAAATAAATGCCTGTTTCACGTGGAAGGAGTGTCTGGGTCTTAGACACACAAATCAAGGATACAAAAGAGCAAGTTGTTGCATATCCCATAGCTGTATTGGAAGTTGCTATGAGAAGAGGTGTTGTTAGGGACAGACATAGAAGTGTGCTGAAAGGTGGCTGGTTTTGGAGAGGAGGGGTTGATGGGGGTGGAGTGAAGTGGTGGTGTTGAGGAGGGGTGAGAAGTAAGTTGTGGTTGTAACTGGTGGTGGTGTCATGTTAGAAGTGCCAGAACTTGCAGACGATAATTCTTTGAATGTGAACTCTATCCTTGTTCGGGGTAGGAGGAAAGGGAACAGACATGGTTGACCACTATGCAGCAATGTGGGAGAGAACATTTGGTTGGAAAAAGGATATCGGAAACACGTGTTAAAGATGGCATCGGCAAAGCAAACAATGCAGGTGGGAGAAACTTGGAGGTGGAGATCAAGGCAGTCACTTCAGGGATTTCCTTCAAGGCATTGACCAACCTGCTATAATTATATAAATAAACCCTGAGGTTAGAATGAGATCAGTACCTACCTCCCAAGTAATTGAGATGCCCCTGCAGAACAGAACCACAAAATTCTGCAACCTGAAGGAACTAAGTTTTATAACCAATCCCTGAGAGCAGGTTTGAATTGCAAAGTGTGACTAATGTGTACACAGTCAATGGGTTCTAAACAGCAGTTTCAGACTGCTGCTTGGTACATTGAATGAAGCATTCAGGACACACTAAATGTGCTCTTTAATAGTTGAATGCATTCAGCAGGTGGTAGGAATTAAGAATCACTAATTCCAATTTAAATCAGTCCTGTACTGTTTAAGGTTAACATGCACTTCTTAAAGCGAGGCATTTTAATTTCTGCCAGGAGTTCAAGAACTGAGGCTGACTTTGGGAATTTTTTTGAACACTGCATTGGATTTCTTGGAAGTTGATGTGAGAACTGGGAAATACACCTTCCCTCTATAGGGAGCTAGAAGCCAGAAAGCAATGGAGATCAGTAGCAGAAATCAAAGCTCAAATGTCTTACAGTACAGGATTTTCAATAATCAAATTCAAATACTCCAGGCCTGGCATATTCCATTTACTTATCAACAATATAAATTGCAACATTTATTCCCTCATACCCTCAGCAATGCTACAAAATGCATGCCCACATTTCAAGCTTGTATGTACTACCAGCTGTCCAACTCCGCAACACACAAGCAGATTGTACTTCAGTCGTAGGTATATATTTTGCAGGACAAGGTAGTGAACAACCAAAGATAACAGAAACTAACAAAGGAAGACTAGCCAGCCAATAAAGCGGAGATTGATGCAGACTATCTGTGGAGTGCCCATTGCTGTGACTATGCCCAGCAATGGGGCTGGAAGTAACAAAGATGACAGTATCAACACCTCTAATTCTCCTCCTACATCCACCTCACTTTCATCCACACTTTCTTCTGACTTATTCATTTTAGATAGTGTGTTATTTTTGCCTGCAAATCCGTAAATTTAAGCTTTGCTTCTTTTAAAAGCCCAACAGTAATTTAACACAGCATAGAAAAAGGAAGGCAGTGATGAAGAAATCAATGGAATCAGGTAGAAAAGCACTGCACTGCCATGTAATGTATTTAGTGCTGTGAAAAGAAGATGAATTTTCAGGCAACTATCAATTGATTTCACACTCACATCCACCAGCTCAAGTACTGTACCTCCAAATATTATATAGGATACCACAGCGGTTGTTGTGGTGTCAAAATGGTTGTTGAGATACATCTAGTGTGGTACTGTAGTGGGTGGTGCTTGTCACTTTCACTTTCAACTTCCACCACTGGTGAGCAGTCTTGCGAAAAGGAGAGCCGAATGTGTAAGTCTCTCCCAGTACATCGCCTCTCCAACACCAAGACTCATGTAGTGCCTCCCCACTGGCGACACATGGAAACTGAACTCCTTTTGGACTCAGAGGATGAGGAGGAGGTCTGGTCCCTGCACACATGCACACAGGCCCATCAGTGTGAGGACATGCCCTGGTGCTCGTGAATCAGATCCGCAGCTATGGGTAAATAGCCCCACTGCCTTGGGGCAGCCTCTGGAGAGACGAAGGCTACAGGAGTAAACACAGGCAGCAAATCCAGAGTGGAACCCCTAAAGCAGCTGGACGTCACTGAACATCCTTCCAGCAGCTCCTGCAACCAAGGTGGTGCCAAAGATATTCCTTCAAAAGCTTTCCTTTGGACCACACTGGTGAGGCCAAGAGGGGGACCTTGATGACTGGGCATCTCAGGATCTCCATATCTTCCAGCCAGGCTTGTGATGATGATGATCATCAACCATTGTCCTTCAAGACAGACAGATGCCACAGTGGTATCATCTTCACCTAGGGAGGCACGAGTAAGTGACATTAAATCAGACCAAGAAAATTATTACACATAGGTTCTGCTGCAGCAGTCTCAGATGAAAGCACTGATGGGCAATCTACACTGTGCCATACAGTCATTGACATATACTGTATACCTTTTGGTAAAGAGGGTCTTAATCTTGTACTTACCAGAATTACTGACATATGAGACTTTTACAGGTAGCATGGGCAGAAAAAGGAACAAGTGGAGGCTGCATTCTCCACGTGCTTCTCTTACTATTTTCATCCTGATTCTACTCTCCCTGCTCACTTGTTTGTCATTTGGATGATGGCAAAGAGCTGGTCGTGTCTCATGGTGATGGTGAAATTCTGAAAATACAGTGCATACAATGAAGAGGCAGCTAGGATATTTCAAGATATTTGAAATTAATATTATTTCCTCTTGATCAGTTACTGTATCTCTAGTGGAAACTACAGAAACCCTAAAACAACCGTATAAACCCTGTCAACACCATTCTCCAGTGCTCGTCCAATACTAACAACAATGTTTTAGCAAATGTGCAGTAGAAACCCTGCAGGTATTTGAGCCCTAAACGTTCAATTAATAGAGTGGAGCCTGTTTATAATTAACTTAGAGGTATTGACATTCAATTTATATCGAAAAACACAATGCCCAATTCATTTAGCATGTAATTCAATAGAACAGTCCAACGGTTAGAACAAATTGCTGTATATTGAAAATCCTCCAATGTTCAGTCTATAAGGAGCAACGGAAAATAGATGTCATAGATCCATAGGCAATTGCTCCCCAGACATTAAGCACTTTATCTCTGACCACTGATTGAATCTCTTAATTTGTTCCAATTATGCTATGGAAAGCAGCCATTCAGTTTAAGAATGTCAACCTGTTTGATAAATACAAGTTGGAAAAATTACTGTCAGCAATATTAGCTGATCATTGTTGTCTGCTTTTGTATGACACTTCTCCATCTATCAATTTAACAAAGGCATTAACCATTTAGTTTAACTGGGCAAATACCCTGTGTCAAATAAGAATCAAGGCTTTATTAAGCACACGTTGTAAATTCTAGCAGTAACATTGCCATGATCTTTCCTGGTCCCAATAACAATAACCTGTTTCCACATTATGAAGCCTTTCAACTCCTGTGAGGTTGTCTGTCACCCAAGTTATTTTTTATTGATTCTATGCTTTCATCTGCAATCCTTTCCTTGATTAGCTGACCAAAACTCAATCCAATGTTTTTCCTTCTAAGAAGAATCAGAATCAGGTTTAATATCACTGGCATATGTTGTGAAGTATGATGTTTTGTACATAGCAATGCATAATAATAAAAAACTATAAATTACAATGAGAAAATATATTTAAATAATTTAATTAAATAAGTAGTGAATAAGAGCAAAAGAAGCAAAAAAATACAGTGAGGTAGTGTTCATTGACCATTCAGAAATTTGATGGCAGTGGGGAAGAAGCTGTTCCTAAAATGAGTGCAGGTTTCCCCCGCCATCCGAAGGTAAAGCGTTCCTATGAAACAGTTCGTAAGCCGGAATGTCGTAAAGCGAAGAAGCAATTACCAACACACATCAAAGTTGCTGGTGAATGCAGCAGGCCAGGCAGCAACTTTGATGCGTGTTGCTTAAATTTCCAGCATCTGCAGAATTCCTGTTGTTAAGCAATTACCATTTGCTTATATGGGAAAATTTTGTGAGCGTTCGCAGACCCAAAAATAAACCGACCAAATCATGCCAAATAACACATAAAACCTAAAATAACAGTAACATATCGTAAAAGCAGGAATGATACGATAAATACACAGCTTATATATAGTAGAAATACTTTTCCACAATCATTGCCTGAACTGTTCTCCGTAGCGAAAATCTCACGCAAGCGCTGTTGGCAAAAACACGGCGCAAGCGCTCTCCAGTAACCTTTAAGCTTTGAAGTTGCCAAATCATACCAAATAACACGTAAAAATACATAGCCTATATAAAGTAGAAATAATGTATGTACAGTGTAGTATCACTTACCGGAATTGGGAAAGCGCAGAGCACACTGATGGCGGTGTGTTAGACTTGTCGGAGTTTGGGTAGTGCAGTGGTCCCCACTCTCCAGGCCGCTGAGCGATACATTGCCGCGAAGCATGCAGTGGTACAGCGGTAGCCGGGACCCATCCAGCACTTCTTTAAGAAAAAAGCCGAAATAATCATGCTAATTAATTAGGTGCCGCCCAGCACGTAATTGTCTGCCCAGATCAGTGCCGATTGCCGATTGCGTCGCCTCTGATCTGGGCCGACAATTACGTGTCGGGCGGCACCTAGTTAATTAGCATGTTTACTTCAGCTTTTCTTAAAGATGTGCTCTGTGTCTCCCGGCTACCGCTGCATTCTCTGCGAATCGATATCTGTCCATGGCCTGGGGGTCGGGGTGGTGGGACACTGGGGTGTCCTCTCGTCATCTGTTTCCAGTAGAGCAGGCAGCTCATCTTCTCCCATGACTGCCCGCCTCGATGTCGAAGGTCGAGGGTCGTCGTCTGCTGTGGCTGATGTGGAAGGCTTGCTTGACTGCTGAGCCTTGTGCATTTTTCTATCATACAGTTCTTTGTAAGCACTCAAACCATCCTGCAAATATCCCCTAAACCTACGTACCCTTTCAAAATTAAAGTTGTACTTTATCATTGCAGCGAAGATCTCACGCAGTTGCTTCACGTTCAGTTCGCTACTGCATTCGGTTTTGATTGTTATCCTTTCCTCTTCCAATTGCATCAGCTCTTCATCTATCAGTTCTTGGTCATGGGATGCCAAAACCTCTTCAACATCATCTTCGTCAGCTTCCACAAGCCAAGCTCGTTTAGTCCTTACTTCGTTCACCACGATCAAAACATTTAATTATGTCTAGTTTTACACTAAGTGCAACACCCTTACGAGCTCTTTCGGGCTTTTCTGATACCTTAGAACTCATCCTGCAAACAGCTGCTCACAGGCATGTGTTTAAGTAATGCCGGCGAGAATGATGTTCCGAATCCAGGGGAGAGCGGCTGCTTGGGGCGCGCGCTGCCTTTTATCGCGCGCTGATTTTTTTCGCGTGCTGCTTTTTTTGTAACAGTGAAAGCACCTGCTGTTAGCAAAAACAGGGTACTAATGTAGGTCTTTCGTAACAGTGAGGTTTCGTAAAGCAAACGTTCCAAAACCAGGGGATACCTGTGTCCATCTTCAGGCTCCTGTACCATCTCCTTGACGGTAGCAATGAGTAGAAGGCATGTCCTGGGTGAGGAGGGTCCTTAATGATGGATGGCATCTTTTTGAGGCATCATCTTTTGAAGCTGTCTTCACTGCTGGAGAGGTTAGAGCTCATGATAGAGCTGCCTGAGTCTACAGCTTTCTGCAACTTTTTCTGATCCTGTGCAGTGACCTGTCCAACCATATCCCAAAGAGTGACATGGTGGGCCATGATCCTAGTGTTAAATTCAAGATGATCTCCATCTTTCTGGTGTTTCCAAATTTCTCAGCCACTGACAGTCACTGTCTTCCTTCTCTGCTTTAAACAAAAATTCCAATCAGTAATGAAACTGCATGAACCAGCAGGCGTCAGGCTGCACCAGACAGTGCATAACATTTCCAATGTTGGCATCATGACAAATCATTTACAGACAATTGTTGTTTTTCCAAACATTGCCAGAGTCCTTTTCATCATGTGCTCCAAACAAGAATGCTTGGAATCTCTAGAACATCAATTTGGCCAGATATTGTTGATTTTAACAGTTTCATGATACACACTGTATACAATTTTCAAATGCCTATGTACAAACAAGCTCCCATAATGTCAGCACATTCAGAAGTCCAACATGCATACATATACAGTCATAGACTCATAGGTCACTATCGAACAGAAACAGACCCCTTAGTCCATCTACATTTATTCTGCCTAGTCCTAGTACCTGGACCATAGCCCTCCATACATCTCCTGTCCATATAGTTATCCAAACTTCTCTTAAATGTTGCAATCAAGCCTGCATCCACCACTTCTGCCGGCAGCTCATTCCATACTCACACCATTCTCTAAATGAAGATGTTCCCCCTCAAGTTCACCTTAAATGTTTCACCTTTCACATTTAATCTATGATCTTTAGTTCTAGTCTCACCCAACTCGGTGGAAAAGGCCGGCTTGCATTTATCCTACCTGTACTCCTCGTAATTATGCATACCTCTATCAAATCTCCCCTCATTCTCCTACACTCCAGGAATAAAGTCCCAACCTATTCAACCTTTCCCTATTTTTCGGATATTTAATTCCCAGCAATGTCATTATAAATTTTCTCTGTACTCTTTCAATATTATTGATATCTTTTCTGTAAATACTGTAGATGTCCAGAATTGCACACAATACTCCAAATTAGGCCTCACTACCATTTTGTACAACTTCAACATAACATCCCAGTTTGATACTCAGTACTTTGATTTATGAAGGCCAATGTGCCAGAAGCTCTCTTTATGACCCTATCTACTTGTGATGCCACTTTCAAAGAATGATGGGTCTGTTGTCCCAGATCTTTCTGTTCTACCACACTCCTCAGTGCCCTACCACGCGCTATGTAAGACCTTCCAATGTGCAATATCTCACACTTGATTGCATTAAGTTCCATCTGCCATTTTTCAGCAGATTTTTCTAGCTGGTCCAGATCCCACTGCAAACTTTGACATCCTTCCTCACTGTCCACTATGCCGCAGTCTTGGTGTCACTTACAAATTTGCTGATTCAGTTTCCCACATTATCATCAAGATTATTAATATAGATGATAAACAACAACAGGCCCACCATTGATCCCTCTGGCACACCACAAGTCACAGGCCTCCAACCAGAGAGGCAACCATCTACTATTTTCTCTGGCTTCTCCTGCAAAGCCAATATCCAATCCAATTTACTACCTTGTCCTGAATGTCAACCAACAGAAACTTCTTTCCCAGTCTCCCATGTGGGACCTTGTCAATGGCCTTGTTAAAGTACATGTAGACAACATCCACTGCCTTTTCATCATCAGCTTTCTTGGTAACATCCTCAAAAGCACTCTATAAGACTAGTTGTACACATTCTCCCATGCGCAGAGCCATAATATCCCTAACATCCTAATCAAACCTTGTCCATTCAAATACTCATATATCCGGACCTTAGAATACCTTCTAATAATTTACCCACCTCTGATGTCAGACTCGCCAGCCTATGATTTCCAAGCTCATTCTTAGAGCCTTTCTTGAACAATGGACCAACATTAGCTATCCCCCGGTCCTCTGGCACCTCGGCCATGCCAAAAAACATTTTAAGTACCTCTACCAGGGCCCCTGCAATTTCTGTACTAGCCTCCCGCAGGCTCCGAGGGGATATCTGAGGGGGGACTTATCCACCTAAGTTGTCTCAAAAGAGCAAATATCACCTCTTCTGTAATCCCGATATAGTCCATGAGCTCATTGCTGTTTTGCTTCAGCTCTATAGACTCTGTCTCCACCTCTCAAGTAAATACAGATGCAAAAAATCTGTTTAAGATGTCTTCCCTCTGTTTCGGCTCAATGCATAGTTGACCACACTGATCATCAAGTGGATCAATTTTGTCCCTTGCTATCCTTATGCTCTTAATATAAGTGTAGAAGCCCTTGGGATTCCTTTTCAACTTGTCTGCCAGAACAACCCTATGCCTTCTTTTTAGTCTTCCTGATTTTCCTCTTAAGTGTCCTCTTCCATTTCTTATATTCCTCAAGATCCTGTGTTCCTTGCGTCTTATACCTGTTATGCACCTTCTTTTTCTGAACCAGGCCCACAATATCTCTCAAAAACCAAGGTTCCCTAAACCTGTTAGCCTTGCCTTTTATTCTAACCAATACATACAAACTCTGTACTCCAAATATTTCATATTTCACTTTGAAGGCATCCCATTTACCAAGCATTCCATTGCCAGAATATAGCCATTCCCAACTCACACCTGCTAGATCTTTTCTGATGTCATCAAAATTGGTCTTTCTCCAATTCAGAATCTCAACCTAAAGGAAAATCCTATCCTTCTCTGTAGTTATCTTGAAAATAATGAATTTCTATTCTCTAAATCCAAAGTGTTCCCCTACACACACTTCTCTCTCTTGTCCTGTGTCATTCTCTAATAAGATATCCAGCTTCACACGCTCTCTAGTTGGAACCTCTATATATTGATTAAGGAATCTTTCCTGAACACATTCAACAAACTCTATTCCATCCAGCCCTTTTGCAGTATGGGACTCTCAGTCAAAGTGTGAGAAAAAAAATCACCTACTAACAGAATCTTATTTTTCTAGCAATTCTCTGCTTCTAAATTCTACTGTCTGTTGGGTGGTCTACAATATAATACAATATAGCCTCCAACCTGATGGCATGAACATTGACTTCTCGAACTTCTGCTAATGCCCCACCTCCCTCTCGTACCCCATCCGTTATTTATTTATATACACACATTCTTTCTCTCTCTCTCTCTCCTTTTTCTCCTTCTGTCCTTCTGACTATACCCCTTGCCCATCCTCTGGGTTTTCCCCCCCTCCCCCTTTTCCTTCCCCCTGGGCCTCCTGTCCCATGATTCTCTCATATCCCTTTTGCCAATCACCAGTCCAGCTCTTGGCTCCATCCCTCCCCCTCCTGTCTTCTCCTATCACTTTGGATCTCCCCTTCCCCTCCCACTTTCAAATCTCTTACTAGCCCTTCCTTCAGTTAGTCCTGACGAAGGGTCTCGGCCTGAAACGTCAACTGTACCTCTTCCTAGAGATGCTGCCTGGCCTGCTGTGTTCACCAGCAACTTTGATGTGTGTTGCATATAATCCCATTAATGTGATCATCCCTTCCTTGTTCCTTAGTTCCACCATATACCTGCTGTAGGTGAGCCCAACAGTCTGTCCTGTCTGAACAGTGTCATGACACCTTCCTGGACAAGTAATGTCGCCCTTCCCCCTTTGTACATCCTGCTCTATCGTGTCCAAAACAACTGAATCCCAGAACATTGAGCGGCCAGTTTTGTCCCTCCTGCAACCAAGTCTCACTAATAACTACAATCGTAATTCCACGTGCTGATCCACGCTCTAAGCTCATCTGATTTACCTGCAAAATCCCTTGCATTGAAATAGAGTTAACTCGGAACATTAGTTCTACCAATTTCTTTCAATTCCTGTCCATATATGTAGGCTTACCAACATCTTTTCCCCACAACTCGACTATCTGCCCTGGCACATCAATTCCTATCTCCCTGCAACTCGAGTTTAAACTTACCCCCACCCCACTACCACTGTCTGTAAAAATGGAACCCATTCATTACACAGGGATTGTGTGTAATTAAAAATAATTTCAATTTAAAATGTATGTTGCATATTGAAAACCATTTACTTAAAAATCATAATGTTACAGATTTGAATACAATGCAGAAAAATAATGTATTGGAGACATTCAGCGTGGCAGAATATGAGGTAGAATTTCATCCAGATATTTTTGCGAACCAGAAACTTTATCTTATCTACTGACTTCAGAGATGCTGCCTGACCTGTTCATTGGCTTCAACAGTTTTGGTTTCTGTTACATATTTCCAGATCTTTTAGTTTTCTTTGCTTTCTAGTAAAAGCTAATCATCAGAAATTCAATGAAAATATGAAAATAATTTTAAAATGATCAAAATATAATTTAGGAAGATGGATAGAATGAAATTGGTCTGTAATGGAGTGATATAAAGTCAGTGATATGTGATTAGGTAAGAAAATGGAGCGCTATCTGGCTACAACTTGATTCTAACTCGGATGTGCTGCTGTCAAATTTCAGTTATGCACTCTTCTCCTCTCATCAGGGCATAAAACCTGGAAAATGTTGCAGTTTAGTTCAAAGGTTCATTTATTATCAAAGTACACAGCTCTGAAATTCTTCTTCTTCAGACAGCCATGAAACCAAGAAAGGAAAGAATGGCAGCACAATCATCAACCCCTAAATCCCCCCTCCCCACACAAAAAATGAACAAAAACAGAACAGGCACATCAACCTCCAAATCACTTCCCCTGCACACAAAAAGTAGCTAGAAAGATTGGGCAAAAAAACATAGAATGTAGAAAAACTATAAGACTGAAAAAAAAATCCTTAGTCCAAGTCCATACCCAAAACACAGAAAACCTGAGTAACATTCTCCAGCCACAGTGGCAGCCCCTCCTGACTCCAACAGCAGAGCAATCCCACCAGCGATCAAAAGGCAGTGTCTCTCTCCAGCAGTAGAGCGATCAAAAGGCAGTTTCTCCTCTCCAGCAGCAGTGCAATCCCACCAGCGATCAAAAGGCAGTCTCCCCTCTTCAGCAGGAGAGCAAGCAGCAGAAAGATCCCACCAGTGATAAAAAGTAGTCACCCCTCTCCGGCAGTAGAAAGATTCCACCATTGATGAAAAGGCAGTCTCCCCTCTCCAGCAATGGTCCCACCAGTGATCAAAAGCAGTCTCCCCTCTCCAGCAGTAGAGAGATCCCACCACTGATGAAAAGGCAGGCACCTAGCACTCACCCTCCACATTTACCTTAATGTTTCAATATCCCTCGTCACTTTAATCAGTGAAATGGAGCCGAATATTGGCTCATGCCCCATTCTGCAGCCTTCTCGCCATAAGGTTTGCACATGCTGCCTCTGCCTCCCAGAATAATCTCGGAGAGTGCAGAGCACTGAAACACCCGAACAATCTCCAAACTGCAAAATCACAAGCTCCAACAGTTCCAGAATCACATTCAAGATGAAAAACAAATGTAAAAGACATAAAACAAAGAAAATGTATGGTATCATGGTCGACCATGGGAGCGTTATACACAGGTGCCATCTTGACTGGATTCTGGTATTTTATTTAAGCAGTAAAGAATCCCATTCCCCCAAATGTCATTCCAGCTCAGTTCTTATAGTTCATTAAACTGTTACATTTCTGATGAAATGATTAATTTGCGTTAACCTTCTTATTTAAGGGTTGGCCACTCTAGCAGCAAGAGACAAAGAGGATTTTGTGGAAAAGTGTGAAATCTGGGATTAAAAGGAAAGCATCAGTGAGTCAGAGTGGAAATAATAATCAGATCTCCTCTGGCAAGAGCTAACACTGTTTCTTCTAATCTAAAGCCTTACGCTCATTTTGATGTCTGTATTAATTTAATGAAACCCAAGTTACGCTGGTCAACAGGATTTTTCAAAAGTGTTGCTTCCTCAGAATTTTTTGTTTAAGATAGACTGCTTAAAGCTGAACATAAATGTAATTTCAGACAACTGTATCATGTTAGAATTTGGAGAAATAAGAAATTAACTTTTATTGAATATGATGCATTTAAATGCATAACGGTGCTGATGTTTTGCAAAAGTTCAACTTCTAAAAATGTTTTATAGATGATTTTCATTTGCACTCAGTCTTTGACGCTTCTCGCTTAAGTGTCCAACAATGATCAGCCAGCATTGATGGATTCCATTTGCCCTGATACCATTTCTCCATTATTGCAATATCCTGATGAAATCTTTCACCATGCTCGTCATTGACAGCACCAAAGTTTACAGGGAAGAAGTCTAAATGGGAATGCAGAAAATGAACCTTTAGTGACATGTTGCACATCACAGTTTTGATTGCTTAAAGCATGTTGTCAACCAGCTGCACATAGTTTGGTGCTCTGTAGTTGCCAAGTAAATTTTCAATAACATCATTGAGTGCTTCCTTGTGATTTTCTCTGGTCCCCATAGAAGTTCGTCGAATTGCCTGTCATTAATGACCTGGTTGATTTGTGGACCAACATAAATCCCTTCCTTAATTTTGGCGTCAGTTATTCTGGGAAACATTTGTCTCATATAGGGAAATATTTCACCCTCCTTGTTCATCGCTTTCACAATTTTTCATAAGCCCAAGTTTGATACGAAGAGGAGGAAAAAGTATCTTTGTTGGGTTTACAAATGGCTCATGCACCACACTTTTCTGCCCTGGAACATACTGCTTATGGAGTGACCAATCCCTTTTCATGTAATGAGATTCTTTGGCATGGCTGTCGCACGTGAAATAACAGTACTTGGTGTATCCGAGTTGCATTCGGAGTGGCAATCTTTCTAAACCCTGTCCTGCCATGCAGCATCCACCCTGCCTAAGCATGCCCAGGCATGCCTGGACAAGGCAGAAAACTTTTCAAATTACATTGTGGGCAATATTTTAATTGAATTGAAATAACAAATATGGGAAATTTCAAAGAAATGTGATAGTGAAATCTCATGGTGATTTTCATGACTAGCAGCCCAAAATCCATAAGTTACACTCAAAAGTATTCAGGAAACAAAATCTTTGTTGTCTAGTGTTATTAGTCACAAGATTAGAATCCATTAAAGTAACTTGAACAGAACCAAACAGGCCCAATGGACAGATAAGAGATTATGGTGTGCATTTATCTGACATTACAGTGACACCAGATATGGAATACAATTACACCATTGCTGTGTATAATGGCCAAGAAACTGAATTCAGTCCTGCTTCTAAAGCCAAGGATAATCTTGCAGTTTTTTTGAGAATGGATCTTCCAAAGTTACCTGAACAAACCTGCAAAATCAAAACAAAATTGGCAGCGCCTACTCAGCATGATGAACTAATTATAAAGTCACAGTATCTTTCCATTTCATCACTAGAAGTCAGGTTAGATCTTTTGATTTTTCTCCACCTAACCCATCCTTTATGAGTTGGTCTTGCATTTTCATCATTTGCTCGGTATTGTGTAGGTATTCTGTAATTGTGATTTAAGATTTAATCTGACATGTAATATTTGTTAGGACTAATCAGTATTAGAGTGCTGCAGATTTGGTTAAACCATGCATAAAGTAAACAAATGGAAGCTCTATTCTCACAAGGAAATGAGGTAATATAGAAAAGACATGAAACTGTGCAGACAAAGAGTTCAAGCACCTTGGGATACCACTAGAGTACTGTAACATAGTGATTGTTAATACACTAGAATCCAAAGGCCTGGACTATTGATCTAGAGACATGAGTTGAATTCCCACTGTTGTAGCTGGAGAACATTGTTGTAGTCAAGTAATTAAATAATAGATATTTGACAGTACAGCACAGGAACAGGCCCTTCAGGCCACAATATTGTGCTGAACTAATTAAATTAGTAATTAAATGCCCAATAAAACCAATCCCTTCTATGACATGAAGTCCACAACCTTCCCTTTCCTGTGTCTATCATGTTTACATTAATGTATCTATCTAATAGCCTCTTGAATGGCCCTATTGTAATTGCCTCCACTACCACCCCAAGGCATTCCAGGACCTCACTTAATAAAAAACCTTGCCCCTGTACATCTCCTTAGAACTTACCTGCTCAGACCTTAAATACATTCCCTTTATTCGCAGTTATTTTGTAAATAACACCATTCTTTTGCACTTCTGGTCAGATGCTAATTTCATTTCATTGGCTTTGTATCTGTACTCGGCACAATGACAATAAAATTGAATCTAATCTAATCTAATCCAATTTAGTTTTAGATTAACACACACAAAATGCTGAAGGATCTCAGCAGGTCAGGCAGCATCAATGGAGAGAAATAAAGAGTCAACGTTTTGGGCCAAGACCCTTCATCAGAATGAAAGGGTCTCTCAATCTTGTAGACCTCTATCAGATCTCCAGAGAAAACAACGTAACTTTGTTCAGCTTCTTCTCATAACACATACCTTCATTTCCAGGCAGCATTCTGGTAAAACTCTTCTGCTCCTTATCCAAAAAAATCTGTGTTTGTAACAGTGACAATGGAAAAATTAGAATTATGACAAAAATCTGATTCACTGATGTCTCTGAGAGAGGGAATGTGCCATCCCTGCATGTTTTTACCAATAGGTAACAGTGTTCAACTTTGTATTGCCCTCTAAAATGGATCACCAAGCTACTCAGTTCAAGGTATTTAGAGATATGCCATGAATGTTGGTTCAGCCACCTATGTACACTTTACATGAACATAAAAATACCACTCACAATGCATGAAATGACATCTCAACAAATTGTCCTTAAATTATACTTTTACTATGTACTGTCAAAGGAAGCTTTATAGGTCCTGCAGAGTAGAAAATGTTTTGGTAAGGAAGTGCCAAACAGTGTCCAAGTTTAATGCCAGAAACTAGACAAAAAGAGGTTTAAGGATATTGTACTAAAAGGAAAAAATTGCATCAAAATTTTGGAAAGATACGAACATTACGAAAAGTAATAATTGTGAAGAGATAAGGAAAAGTGCAGTACTGGCATAAGCAAGTGGTAAATGGAATATAATCAAAAAAGCAGTTCAACAAAAAATGATAGGTTTTGCAAAGACAAAGCCAGCATATATCTGGGCATAACATGAAACAGATAATGGGCGACATAGCTAGAAAGGAAACTGGAGGAAACTTTGAAATAATTTTCAGGTCTCAGGGAATCCCTGCATAAAAAGTTATTATGTCAATGTTCTTTTGAGTAAGAGAGTAAATTTGTTGCCAACCTTTCTCGAAAAAAAAGGAAGTTAAGCTTAGCTTACCTTTCTTGAAATTAATTTCTTTCCTTCCCTTTCATAAATTTTAAAAACTCATGAGGCAAACATAATAAATTTCTGCTAAATAACCGACATAAGCCAAAATGGGATTTCATTTTTTTAAAGGTAGGCTCGGTGGATTTAATTTAAGTAAAGGTTGTAATTAATTTTAATTGTATCTATTTACAACATAAAAATTTATTGACAATATCGAATAATGAAGTTACTAAAAACCATAACCCAAGGCAATATGAATGAAAATATAGCCTAGGACGAAATTTTATACAAGACTTTGAAAAAATATTTTCTTACCTAATTACATGATCAGGCTCAAATATAGGACTAGCATATGAAACAAGTGCTTGTTTTGAGATAAGCACACATAGATTTCACCTTCAACTGATATTAGACGATTTCTATCCTTGCTCTTGAAGCTTGTTAAACAAGAAAGAGCTTGCTCACATGTGTAAGAAGTTTAAAACTGCAGCAAAATGTTCATTGCTTTCCTATGAATGGCAGGATACTCTTCTTTCACAGAAATCCAGAACTTGTCCAGGACAGGTCAGTAAATCTAATCTTGAATGCACGATCAGAGTGCAGCTCACAAAGTTCTTCCTCTTTTCTCAAGGTCAAGTTCTCAGGCTGAGGAGAACTTTACTGTGTTTGTTTTGAGATTCCGATAGCTAATTAAAATAATCAGCACTTTTACGTGTCATATAGCTGTGATTTGTAGTTAAGTGTCTTTGCAATCTTGCTGGAGCCATTTGCTGCATTTTCTAAGTTGCTCACTACAGACTAGGCACAATGGAATAGAATAACTTGTATCACTGGTCCACGTAAAAGCCATTGATAAGTAGCTTTCAATTTAAAGACAGACCTTTTTTTGTGTCTGCTGTTGCACTAAAGCAGTAAAACGAGTCAGAAGAGTGTAATTCTTCATCATTAACCTTATCAGAATTGTCCATAGCCCTAGGCCTAGAATCCTCCTCTTCCATTTTATGCTACATTGGACCATCAAAATATATCTGTAAAAGACAGGGGTTAATAAAAGGGGAAGTTGGGAGGAGGTAGTTTGGGAGAGTAAGGCTGACATCACAGCCCAAGTGGGCAAGTCCATTCAGTGCTCAGAAAATGCACTTCTGGCACCTCATCAGCCTACTGTCGTCCCCCTCAGACCAACCCAAGTAAGCACAGTCCTACTGCACACTGCCACCCTGGAATGAGAGACCTCTAACGAGATTGCTAACGGAGCTGCTCAGTCATTGCCCACCACTACAAGTGCTAGCATCATGCATGCGCAAAGTTCAAAAAACAGTGTTTATTTTTTTTAATCTCAATCTCTCGCAGAAACCCTAGCGACCTCTCACAGAACCCCGGGTTGAAAAACTCTGGTCTATGTGATGAGCTGGTAGTTACTTGCGAGGAAATTTTGGATGATATTGAGAGTGAGGTGTTTGAAGAGGAGATGTCATGAAATGCAATATTAATAGTATACGCCAAGTGTAATGTATACACAAGTTGACAGTTTTAGATATTAATGCACATGTCAACACAACACTTGAATGAATAAGTGATTTTGTGGAAATAAAATATTCAATATACCCTTTTCACATAACAAGAATAGCCCAGGATTCTTGATCCACAAGATTCCACTCACTCAGGAACTTACAGTTGGGAATTTATGTGTTTTTGAGAAGGAATCAATGATGCAGCATTTGGTGCATGATTAAATTTAGTGAGCAGTAAAGGAAAGGTTGGAGATGTTGAACCAAATCTACATGGGAATCTAACTGAACCCAGATTCCTGCCGAGGCTTGACTGCACCTTGAGAAATTCATGCCAAAAATTCTCTTACTGAGTAATATTAGTAGTAATATTAAAATTCTGTTTTTAATTTAGGTAATGGATGACTATGGTGCAACTTTATTGTGTGCTTTTAGCGATAACAGTTACCCCTGATATGCTAGCACTGTTTAGTATTTTTCACAAATGCTTTTATTGATGCTTTCACTCACTTTTAAAAGCAGTCTGGCAAAAAGAAGGAGAACTTCAAGACAATATGATGCTAGTTGTATCATGTGGTCAGCTCGTTGTTTAGAAACATAGAAACATAGAAAATAGGTGCAGGAGTAGGCCATTCGGCCCTTCGAGCCTGCACCGCCATTTATTATGATCATGGCTGATCATCCAACTCAGAACCCCACCCCAGCCTTCCCTCCATACCCCCTGACCCCCATAGCCACAAGGGCCATATCTAACTCCCTCTTAAATATAGCCAATGAACTGGCCTCAACTGTTTCCTGTGGCAGAGAATTCCACAGATTCACCACTCTCTGTGTGAAGTAGTTTTTCCTAATCTGGGTCCTAAAAGGCTTCCCCTCTATCCTCAAACTGTGGCCCCTCGTTCTGGACTTCCCCAACATCGGGAACAATCTTCCTGCATCTAGCCTGTCCAATCCCTTTAGGATCTTATACGTTTCAATCAGATCCCCCCTCAATCTTCTAAATTCCAACGAGTACAAGCCCAGTTCATCCAGTCTTTCATCATATGAAAGCCCTGCCATCCCAGGAATCAATTTGGTGAACCTTCTTTGTACTCCCTCTATGGCAAGGATGTCTTTCCTCAGATTAGGGGACCAAAACTGCACACAATACTCCAGGTGTGGTCTCACCAAGGCCTTGTACAACTGCAGTAGTACCTCCCTGCTCCTGTACTCGGATCCTCTCGCTATAAATGCCAGCATACCATTCGCCTTTTTCACCGCCTGCTGTACCTGCATGCCCACTTTCAATGACTGGTGTATAATGACACCCAGGTCTCGTTGCACCTCCCCTTTTCCTAATCGGCCACCATTCAGATAATAATCTGTTTTCCTATTTTTGCCACCAAAGTGGATAACTTCACATTTATCCACATTAAATTGCATCTGCCATGAATTTGCCCACTCACCCAACCTATCCAAGTCACCCTGCATCCTCTTAGCATCCTCCTCACAGCTAACACTGCCACCCAGCTTCGTGTCATCCGCAAACTTGGAGATGCTGCATTTAATTCCCTCATCCAAGTCATTAATATATATTTTATATTGTCAATGCCAGTTGTGTTTATGTTGCCCTGAATAACATATGATGAAATGATGTCCTCCCTTGCTGTGTAAGAAGTTGCAAAACAACAGCCAGATGTTCCAGTAGCTCTCTGCTGGCTTGTATCGCTGGCTGTCCTCTCTGCATACAGTGGTCTGTGACATTCAGACAAATGTAGTACCTGATGGAGACAGAAGAGACTATGGATGCTGGAATCCAGAGGGAGAAAAAAACTGCTGGAAGAACTCGACAGGTCAGGTAGCATCTGCAGAAAGAAATGGACAGTAGATGTCTTGGTTTAAGACCCTTCATCTGGGCTACGGGCCAAAATATGGTCCTGGATGGGTTGCCTGGTGGAGGGAAAGGTAAGGACCAAGGGAACTCTAGTACTGTTCTGTCTGGTGGGAGGCAGGGTAAAAGCAGAAGTGTGGGAATTGGAAGAGATGCAGTTGAGAGTTCTGTCAACCATATGGAGGGGAAGTTACATCTAAACTAATTATTTCAGGTTTTGTCACGGTTAGGCACAGATTGGCTACCATGGTAGTCATACCATTTTCCAAGCACTTTACCAGTTAAGCAATAGTGCTTCTCTATGTTGTTTAAGCTCACCCAGCAACAAATGTACCTAAAAATCATATTAGACACTTTATGTCATTACAACTTTAAAATTTAATAGAACTTGTCTATGTAATTATTTCATTATACTGCACATAAAGCAGTTTGTAAAAGTTTCTTATACTCTTCACTGTGTACATACATCTACTGATGCTTCTGGACACATCTTTAGTGATGTTCCTGGAATCATCGGGTGTTTCGGGTCTTTCAACATCATACAACCTCCTCCAGGTGACCCAGCTGGGGCTGATCAGACCCCAGCTTGTGTCCAGATGGCTAGCTACTTATGACTCCATGGCTCCCCTCTTTTAAGCCACGGCCATCTTGAGGCCCTCTCTGCCACATCGGTGGTACTGCGGATGGCTCTCCTCTTCCTCTCTCCCTCGATGCCCAAATTGCTGAAGGCTCTAATTAAACAATGTCTGGGGAGTTTTAGACTTTTCAAATGCTGTCCATGTATACAACTGGCTAATATGCTTGCTGTCCAGAGTGAAGTAGCTACTTGTTGTGCCTGCTTATATTTTCCCTGTTCTGCTTATCCCAGTGCCGAACCTAGCTTTGTCGTAGCAGAGGTATTCCTTTTATCTAGATTTCCCTTTCCCAACCAAGTAAAAGGCTCAAGTTGTTGTATGTCTTTAGTATTCATCCCTATTATCCAATGATACTTTGAAATCTTTCCTTTTAAACAACTTTGATTTGGTTCTGATGTTCTGCCTTTCCTATGGTGCCCCAAGTCGATTTCTTCAATGAGCACTGTTTTATTTTGAGGTGAGCTCTTTATATCCAATTAGTATGTAAAATTTGGGTATGGCAACACATTGAGCATGCTGGCTTCAATTTAAATTCACATGCATTATCTTAGCTTGTGAAAAAAAAGCACATTTACTCTTAAAATGTCAAAGATCTGAATTAAGGAGATAGTACTTTTTTGTGACTACTTTTATAAATGTGCCTTCTCAGCAAACTCAGGCATTTTCATTTTTGATTTTAATATTCAGTATTTTTTTCACAAAACCAACAGCTGAACACCATTCCGTTTTAATTCTGATCTCCATAAACCTGCTCCAGTCTTCAATATTCTCTGGAAGAGTATCAGGTTCACCATTTTCAGCATGCGTAACATCAGAGGAAAATGACAGACCAACAGCATAAAAGAATTTTCATTTGCAAATTACTTTAAATTACATTATTCTTTTTGAGCATCAGTAGCAAGTATTTCCACAAGGGGAAGAATTTATGCCAAGGTTGTAGATAAGCTAATATAATTTTGCTGATTATTTCTTCTTATTTATGAGGCATAATTTATGAGGCTTCAACATCAAAATAAAATGAGTGATGAATACCTATAGCTGAAGTAATAAATCAGGCACAGTGAAAGCAAGGATGATTTTGATCGAATCTATTGAATTAGTTGCTGCCCTCAGCCGTTATTGGTATCGGAAAGACCTTTTAAAGTCTGCCAGACTGTCTCATGGGAATGTGATAATCATCCTATTACAAACCCATAGGAAACAAATTATGAATATACTGTCTGTCAGAGTTATGACTGCTGATTGCTCTTGTTATTAAATGAGTTTGATGTTAAGGCAAATTCTGATTTGGTTGTAACAATAAATATCTTTATTTCCAATATCTGAATTATGAGTTCTTAAAATGTCTTCTTTAACACTTTTTTTTTAAAACTAATGCTGGAAGTTGATTGAAATTTATTTTTGGTCACATCAGCTAAAATGCACTGCAGTATCAAGCATCTTATGATCGAAGTTTATGAGTTTAAATTGCATAAACATTTATATGTTTGTTTTATCTGTGATTCCCTTTCATAACTAACTACTATTGCTCTTCAGCAAAGAGCAAGAAGTGAGCAAGGCAGCACCAAGAAATAATGCCCACACTGGAGAGAAGGAGTTCACTGTCTCTTTTATCTGGGGTACTGCAGGCACTACTTTAACAATCCAGGAGTAAACTCTACTGCTCTGCTGACTGCCCCTCACCAGCAAAGCAGATTGATTCTCTGAAACCTTCGCAGGAGTCAATCTGTTCACCACTTTGCCCACTCCTTGATTATCATTGACCCTTGACCTGCATCTGCAGGTACTGGGCCCTCATGCCAAAGATAACGTTTTGATTCTATCTTTCTTTACCCTCTCTTTCTCTCCTTTCCATACTGGAGTCTTGAAACAGAGGAAATTAGTGTACGAGAGTATGAACAGGGTGGCCTCAGCATTTATAATATTGCTACAGAGGCCTAATTTTGCAGACATTTAATATTTCCACAAAGAATGCAATAAGTATATGTAAAGAAAATTCATGTGTTCTGTTTAACAAATTACATAATTTGTGATCTTAATACCCATTACACAAACTATCAACTATTCCTGCATTAAGTAATGAAAGCAAAATACACAGGAGGAAAATACAGATTTCAGCAGCTAAATTATTGTGATGATTGGAGAGCAATGCAGGTCATCCACAGGTTGCAGCAGGGGTCCATTCCTATGTAAGTCAGACTGTTCGCAAGTTAGATCTGCAGTCACAGACTGAGTTCCCAAGCACTGAAGATGCCTCCAGCTCTGTAGCAACCAGTAGATTCATCCTGCCACTCTCCCAAATGCATGTTTGCAAGCATAGGCTGCACACATGTCAGGCGTTCTGTAATTGGAATTCTACTGTGTTTAAACTTATCACACAACTGCAAATTTTAATGATTTCCTTTGTATTATCTTCAGCAGCAAGAAAATCTACCTGCTTTGTCCAGATTTTAAAAAAATAAACTAGTCAGCAAATTCAGGTTGCTTGAAGATAAATGAATCCAGTGATTCTGTTATTAAGAATAAAATAATAAAAGCTTTCAGATATGATTTATCTTAGAGTAAAAACATAATTTATACAGTAAGTGGCCTCTCACTAAATTAAAGATAAGAACTGCAAAGCAAATTAATTAAGTGATGGATATATTTTACCCCAAAAAGCAAATTACTTCTATATTGTTAATTAGTACATCTCTCTTTAGTGAATTATTTTTATTGTGATCAAGTATGTCAAGTACCAAATATTTAAATATTTTTTATCAGCCAGGAATGCTTTCATACATGTATAACGTGAGGTTATGTGCCAGAATGCCTCAAGACTATTTGGCTTATCTTTTAGGAATGAATGGTGTTATTATCACAGAACATTCTGGCAGAAGCAAATCAATCTGGTTCATAATAGAGATAACTGTTGAGCATATTCGTTAGCTGAGCTCCCAAGTCATAGTGCATAGTGACCTTGTGAATGCCCACAAGAAGATCTTGGAGAATGTGGGTCACTTGTTATGTCTCTAGTGTGAACCCCCAGTAAAGGCAGGCATTGATGATAACATTCACCATCACCTTTAAGTGTGCCAGTACAGCCTTTAGTTATTTGAGGAAAAGAGTGAAGATTAAGGACTCAAACCTGGCACACCTCTCCTGATTTTCTGGGCATTAGTAATCTCTGACACATACCCTTCTGAGACTTGGACTATGTACAGCAGGTGCCATCTCTGTTAAGTGTTTCAGCTGCTGTGATAGATTAACCAAACCAATGTCAGTGTCCCTCCCACATCCTACACTGAACTCCTAAAACTGGCTGGGGGAACCAAAAGTTGTATTTCCCATTTGGCTGCTGAATCAAAATGAGATGGAATTGTGATTACGGAGAAAATGTGAAGAGATTTCAGTAAAGAGTAAAGAGAAGCTAAATAAGAGGCCAAGATTGGAACGTAATGTGGAAAGAAGTGAGGTCATCCACTTCAGTGTACACTGTGGAAAAGCAAAGTGAGTTTAAATATCCAATTACAATCAAGAGAAGATCTGCAGATGCTGGAAATCCAAGCAACACCCACACACAATGATAGAGGAACTCAGCAAGCCAGGCAGCATCTATGGAAAAGAGTAAACAGTTGACAGTTAAGGCCGAGACCATTCAGCAAGACTCTTCCAGAGATGCCTACCCTGAAGAAGTTTAAAACTTCCAATCCTGTATTTTCCAGACTTAGAAGTAAAGGAAGTGATTTCACTGAACTTTCAATGAAAGATTAGAAATATTTTTCTGGAGATAACCACTCATAATTTTTATTGATGCACCTTAGAAAGCATCCTATCTGAATACATCATGGCTTGGTATGGAAACTTCTGCACGTGACTGCAAGACACTGCAGAGTTATGGACACAGCTCAGCATATCATGAGAACAAGCTCCCTCCTCCACAAACCCTGTTAACGCTTGTTGCTGCCTTAGTAAAGTAGCCAACGTAATCAAAAACTGCCCCCCCCAGGTATTCTCTCTTCTCTGCCCTCATAACAGGAAAAAGGTTTAAAAAAATGCTTTGAAAGCCTGAGCCATTAGCCTCAAGGACAGCTTTTAGCCACACTCAGGTTGGAGGAACAACACCTTATATTCCGTCTGGGTAGCCTCCAACCTGATGGCATGAACAAAGACTTCTCTAACTTCCGCTAAGGCCCCACCTCCTCCTCGTACCCCATCTGTTACTTATTTTTATGCACACATTCTTTCTCTCACTCTCCTTTTTCTCCCTCTGTCCCTCTGAATATACCTCTTGCCCATCCTCTGGGTCCCCCCCCACTTGTCTTTCTTCCCGGACCTCCTGTCCCATGATCCTCTCATATCCCCTTTTGCCAATCACCTGTCCAGCTCTTGGCTCCATCCCTCCCCCTCCTGTCTTCTTCTATCATTTTGGATCTTCCCCTCCCCCTCCAACTTTCAAATCCCTTACTCACTCTTCCTTCAGTTAGTCCTGACGAAGGGTCTCGGCCTGAAATGTCGACTGCACCTCTTCCTACAGATGCTGCCTGGCCTGCTGCGTTCGCCAGCAACTTTGATGTGTGTTGCTTGAATTTCCAGCATCTGCAGAATTCCTGTTGTCAGCTTTTATCCTGCTGTTATAAGACTATTGAATAGTTCCCTAGTACAGTAATATGGTCTCTTGACCCCACAATCTGCCTCATTATGACCTTGCACCTTATTGTCACCTGCACTGCACTTTCTCTGTAGCTCCACATTACTCCGCACTCCACCATTGCTGGAGTTTGTTCTACCTTAACTCATTGTTGTATTGAATTGACCTATATGAATGATATGAAAGACAAGCTTTTCAATGTACCTAGGTACATGTAACAATAACAAACCAATTTACCTTTGTTTCAAATTAATTCTTTTCAAAACCAGTGAGTTTATTAAAGAGTAAATGTGACTTAGGATGCCTTGAATAACTCACTCACACCACATACAACAAGGTGCAATATTTTTTCTTGATATTCAAAATATCAATATTTAGACTTACCCTTTCAGCACAGAAGAGTAAATTTTAAACAGCCCATCCCACGAAAAGCTGATGAATTATTGATAGCAACTCTGGAATTTCTGTAACATACTGTACATCCTTAGAAATCTTAAGGAATCTCTGTCAGTTCTATTCTGTAATGTTTGCAAATATGAACAGTTTTGCTTATATTACTACTTTTCCCAAACAAATGCTTTATGCAGTAAATTATAGAAGTACAAGTGCCTAGAAAGTCACTCCCAATAGTTCTAAATGTGCTAATTAGTACTATGAACCTCCACTATTATCATTGATCAGCTGAAGTTCAGAGACGAAGGACAATGTACTGACAGGATGAATTTGAACACAATGGTATTGCTGGAAAAAAGCTTTCAGAACCGTTTACAACAAAAGTGAATAAATACTGAACCAAAGGAAGATGGGGAATAAGAGTATGAGAGAAGAACTAGTTAAACTTTAAGCATCAATGACTCTATAGTATATTTTGTTAGTAGTAATGATGCAAATATTTTACATTTATTTAAGTTAAATCAGGCCATGTGTCCCTGAGATCTCTTTGCTGAATGGTTGAACTATTGATCTGTGAAATATTAGAAATCTATCCGTCAGGTATTGCAGCATCAGGATCAGACTTTGTCATAACAAGCCAATATATCAAAGCCTTGTTTTCTAGAGGCACTAGTAGCCAATTGCATTGAGCTACCATTGACTAAAAGCTACTGCCTATCAACAGAAGCAGACTTCAGTTTGCAACAGATGCCAATGTTTGGGTAACTGTGTATGTCTACAAAAATAGAGGCCTCAGATCTGGAAGCAGCAACTTTCTGACTAATGCATCAGCAGAATATGAATTTTCTACATTTTCCCACTAAAGGATCCTCTCAACGAACCTGTACAGGATTGGACCTGGCAAAGGTAATGCTCCTCCCTCAATAGGCAAAAGAGTCATGAGGCATTAAGGTAAAGATACTTTTTATTCTTTTATTTAAATTGTGTTGATGTTTGAAGTGTTGCTATTTAATTTCTCATAGTCTTTGAAAATCTGGATTGCCTTTCAACAGTTCTATAAAACCATTGGAGACTGGAGAATGAAAGACATGTTTAAGCTAGAAGATCATGTTGAGCACCTCCACTCTGTCCACCACAGAAGGTGAGGTTTCCCATTGTCCACCCATTTCAATTTGACTTCCCATTCCCATTCTGACATTTTGGTCCATGCCTTCCTCTAACTCTATGATGAGGCCACAATCAGGCTGGAGGAGCAACACCTTATATTCCATCTGGATAGCCTCCAACCTGACGATATGAACATCATTTTTTTAAAAAATTGTGGTAATGTCTCCCTCTCTCCTTTTCTGTTTTATTTCCATTCCCCATTCTGGTTACCCACTTCCCTGATTCTTCTCACTTGCCCATCACCTCCCTCCAGTGCCTCTCCTCCTTCCCTTTCTTCCTTGGTCAACTGTCCTCCCCTGTCAGATCCTTTCATCTTCAGCCCTTTACTTCTTTCACCTACCACTTCCCAGCTTCTTACTTTAACTCCCCCCCCCCACTTCCACCCACCTTCATCCTCACCTGGTTTCACCTATCACCAACCAGCTTGTTCTTCTTTCCCTCCTTCTACATTCTTATTCTGGCTTCTGCCCCTTCTTTTTCAGTCCTGATGAAGGTCTCAGTCCAAATTGTCAACTGTTTATTCCCCAGCCTAGATGCTGCCTGAACGGTTGATTTCCTCCTGCACTTAGTGTGTCTAGCTCAAGATTTCCAGGATCTGCAGAATATTTTGTGTTTATGTCTCTCAGTATCTCTCTCTGGTGCTTTCTATCTATCTGTCCACATTTCTTTTAATCTCCGATCTCTCTCACTCACTCACTCTCTAGTCTCACAGTTTAAACATTCACAGAGCCTTGATTCTCTAGACTTTTGATCAGTCAGTTCCTAGAACAATGGGCCACACCTGTAATCCCAATAATGTAACTACATTCAATCACTCTTCCTGCACGTATTGCTGCAGATGACACACCCACCACTGCTGCAATTTTTGTTCAACATACTTTCTCAAACGATCAGTCTACAAAAATGGAAAACCCTAGAATCCCAGAACTGAATGACTGCAAAAGAACTTTTCCCCCAGTGCCAAAAATTTGGGCAGAATCAGTTTCTATCACAACCCTATTGCAATCAAATTGCCTCTTTTAATTCAGGCTGCAGAGGCTAAATGTTTAAACTTGCCGATTCCCATCTCTCCTTCCTTGTGTCAATGAGAATACGCTGGCAACTCAAAAGTAAGTCCATTGTAATCCCGCAAACAATTCCATGGAGTAATATAGTACAGAAACAAGCCCCTTTGGGCCATTATGTCCATACTAACCTTTCACCCCACATACACTATTCAACCTGTCAGAGTAAGTCTGTATCTTTCTCTACTTTGCCTATTCATGTGCCTGTCTAAATGCCTCTTAAATGTAATGATTGCTTCATATTCTACTGCCTCATCTACCAGTGTGTTACAGGTATCAACTATACCCTTTGCAAAAAAAAAACTCTCCCTTCACATCTCCTTTAAAACTTCTTTTTCTCACCTTAAACCTTGTCTTGCTCCTTGTTCTTGCCCTTGCGCATTACCTTTCTTTGCTCCAATGAAAACAAGCTCTGCCTGTTCTATCCCTTCCCATAATTCAAGTCCTCCAATCCAGGATATTCCTGGTGATTCTGCTCTACACATTCCCAGTGCAGCGACATCCTTCAACAACCAATTTTCCAAGCTAAACTGCTATGATTGACATTACAATGATTTCTCATGCATTTAGTCTGGAAATTAGATTGCACTAAACCAATTTTTCGGGTGGAAGTCAAACACCCTCAAGTGGTCTTCGTGCGGGTTATTAAATCTTGAGTAATGTTCAAGATTTGTGCCTAAAATAGCCATTAACTGCTTTGTCAGTAAAAAATATCTGGTCATATCTTTCTGAGATCCTCTTTGAACAATTCAGTGATAACCAATCACAGCTAATGCTGTGAGCAATCTGGACGATTTCTTCAGATACCTGGCAGACAAATCAACATCTCTGAAAAAAACACCTTGAAGTTTCAACAAGTCTGGATCTATTGCTTTAATGCCCTATTTACGTACCATAAATATTTGATAAAATATTTATCTTTATAATTGGCTTACAAACTAGGAGTGTGGCCCTCAGCTCCATATTATATCTATAGATTGTAGTCACTCCCGACTCAGTCTGTTCCTTATTGCACATCCCTGTCCTGGGCCTGTTTCGAGTCCAACAAACTATCTCTATGGTTGTTACAGGTGCTCAGAAGAGTGATGTTGGGACAATTTGTTGTGCTGCTGATATCAGCCTTGTTCAGTGTGTGTGCTGCAAATACTGCATCGTGAATATGTCCAGCTCAGACAAGACTCTAATTTACAAGTCTCAATATGACTACAAACTTTGCCTTTGAGATGTGCATTTGTTATCATTGTTAAGAAGAGGTGACCTATTCCAGAGCAGATCAGACTTAAGAGATGCACATTCATTTGAATCAAAAATATCTCTTAAAGGTTTTATTGAATCATTCCAGGCCTTCCTTCTGACCCTTGAAACAGTATGATGATTCTCAGTATGATGCTTCTCACATTTGATGGCTCTAGCTAATCAAACACCTGTACAAAGGAATTGTAGCTGTCCAAATTGCCTTAAATTATTTTACATTCACATTGTTGCTCGTCATCACTTTGGCTTCATGATAACGAAGTCCTTCAGAGTTTAAAATCTATATTGTATTCACCAAAGTGCCTCTTGAATAATGGAGGCTGGGCAGAGTCACAAGTAAAATACTTTTTCCAATTTCATTAACATCCATAGAAGTAAACAAGACTTGCTTATTTTTCTGTAAGTGCAAGTCTGTAGCTTGAGCACAAAGAGGTCAATGTTGTTTTAGACGTGAAGGAGAGAAGTGACTGTCTAGAGGCATAGTATGCTTATCTGAAGATGAGATATGATTGCTGTGTCAAGATAAAGTTAAGCATCAGCGTCAGTGTTCCTCGACATTCACACAAGATGTTGTATAGCTGTAATTATGGTTCACAGAGTGGAAACTCTTCAATTTCTTGTAGTTTCTTCAATTTCTCTGCTTTTCTCGAGCAGTTCTGTTGATCTAATCAGACTGAGTTCAAACAGGCATTGTAGAAACAAAGACAATAGGTGACATTCAATCTTAATGACTTTAGTTCCTCAGCAAAATGTAAAATAATTTAATACTTCTGATTAATTGGTGACAATTATTATTTTATAATTAGTTTCCTTGTGCTGTGCATTATCCAAACTGACTAAAGTACAGAAAATCCAGCTTATGGTATTGGGTTGAATGTTGCTGGTTCAGTCTCATTGTCCACAACAGTCAGTACCTGTACCTACCAGTCCTGTTGTGATAGAGCTCGAGTATGTCCCAATAAAGCCTGAGTACCTGCAAGAAATTTATGGTCGCCCAGAATGTCCTTGAAAATATTGATGCCTGGCTACATCCCCCAGTTCCTCTTCACTGTAAAGGGTTTTAAATTTTCTCTAAGTGTATCTGACAATCACAGATATTTAAATGCTGATAACAATGAGGTAATTAATTATTTAAAACAAATTGATAAAAATAGAACATCACCCAAAAGAAGACCAAAATGCTTGTTTATAACTAAAAACAAATTAATCCAGGAAATCTTTTCTCTTAAAACCATAGCACTGAAATCCTCTTGTATATCAATGGGGTCTTGGATCAGATCCTGCACCTAGTCAACAGATGCAAGATCTGAGAGAACTGCTGGGCAATCCTAGCAAGAGGGGTATATTGCTAGACTCCATGTGGAGTCTACTGACACAGCTTATTGACAGATGTGTTACCATCTGTTGTTCAGCAAGTTTGACAAAGCATGATTGGAACTTGCAGACTTCTGCCCAGCTAAATAATAATTGCAAGTCGAATGCAGCCCTATAGCAAACTATGCAATGAGCCTGCATTGGCTGGGCTTCTCATGAGGAGAACTGTTGGCATTTCCCCATGTAACTGTCAGGAAATTTGGGTCTGCTATCCAAATAAAATACTGATCATCCTGAGGGATCACGACCATATGGTCATCTTTACTATTATCCCTAACGCCTCAGTAGCAGCTTACTGCAATTTCTCAGCTAGAATCCAAGAAAATTATCCTCCGATCAGGTTAAAACTGCAAGAAATGTTGTTTGTTTCCATGGAGAGGTATGGCAGTGAAGGTGAGTGGTAAATTTCAGGAATTTAGTTTTCTTTTTAATTAATTGTGTTAAATTATATTAACTTATTTTTAAATACTTTTTCTTAATGTACATGTTTTAATTTTCTGGTTATTTTTGTAATAGACTTTTATGTGTTCACAAATTCTTTGAAGTTCTACTAGCTGGGAATTCTGGCTGCATGGCTTAGACAAGGGGTTCCCAACCTTTTTTTGCCATGAACCAACACGATTAAGCAAGGGGTCTGTGGACCCCAGGTTGGCTTCGACAGTTGTCAAAGCTTCGCTGTGTACAGACCCTTCACACCACTGCACCTCACTGATCTGGTCAGAGCTCACTTTATGAAAAGTTGCTGTAAGAGAGGTAAATACGTGACCAGTGTGCAAAGAGCACAAGTGTGATAGTATATCACTCATCCAAATTCTGTTTGAAGGGAAGGTGTGAATTGGTTTCTTTCAAGTGTATTAGTACCTGCACGAACATAGTTGGTGAAGAGTGTCTTATGAATATATGTTTGAGTTTAAATAGTGCAACCAGTAAATTCTGGATTGAAATACAATTGGGTACTTCTATTTAAATAATACCTTACAAAACTAAAAAGAGGAAAGCTAGTAATTCAGAATAAGGTGCCAGGTGATGCACTCTGGCAGATTACTACCCATGTGTGCTGGAGCACATTTTGAATCGAAGTCAGAGAATAAAGCTTTATTAACTTCACCAAAGTTCACTAACTTTACTATATTTTATTAATAATGGTAATGATGGCAGCATTTGATCGGGGTGAAGGCTACAGCATTCAGAGGAGATAACAGTGATGGCTGGCTGTAGCCAATCTGATTTTCCTGGCTTCTGGATTTCACATTCAGGCAAATTTATTTTAATTTAAGATTTTACCTGTTTGTTTGCTGTGTGCAGGTGTTCCTTTAAGGACGATACACATGATATTAATCAAGTGGACTACTGGTCTTGCAAAAGGTCCAAAGAGTGGAGGTGATATTGCTTAGGGATCTAAAATGCAGGTTGAGAACTTTGTGGCATTGACGAGCCTGTAGCGTCAAGGACAATGAGGATTTGAATCAGGATGTTGACGTTGTTGCCCATTCCTGTGGCAGCAGAGTATTTAGTGAGCTGGTATTTATAAGGTTTGGAAGAGCTGTCTAATAACATATATACAGTAAAACTGGTAATCTGCTTCCTTTTTCTTGAAGGAGATCTGTTTCTTGTACTGTCTTTCATTCAACTAGTTGCTGGTTCCTGCACATGCTTTAAACTCTCCTGGTATCGATGCCCACATTCGCTTGAAATCTGCTAGGGCTTTGCTTTCCTGGCTCCAGTAAACTTTCCAATTTTACTGGAAAATTTATTATTCTTCTGTGAATTGAAAGAATGTTAGACTCTTAATATGAATATCATCAAATAGTCCAGAAAATCTGCTAATCTCGCACCATCAAAGTCCTGAGTATGCAGGATTACTGGAGTTTTACTTTGTTTGAATTATTGTCATTTCTCAGCATTTGTGACATTATTGTCATTTCTCAGCATTTGTGACATTTACTGTCATAAAAATATAAACCTTTAATATGTGTCAAAATAGTAAAAGGAATAATAGATATTCATGCAAAGCTTTGCTAGTTTTCCACATAAGGAGGTAGATAGCTCAAAGAACATGCTCCTGCTGAAAATTACTCCCCAAGTCTCTTCTCAAAGCTGTTTTGATCTATCATTCTGATTGATCACTGTGTAACTGGGTTTTATTGAACCTAATTTAACCCTATAAGTTTATACATCTCGAGTGTCCATTCACTCTGACATGATACAAATTACTTACAAATGCATATGTTGACCCATACCAGCTCTGACAGTAATCATGTTTAATTATACAAATGGTTTCTGATAAATTTGATTACAGAATGGTCATTTCTTTAGTGAGTTCTTGATGAAGCTAAAATTCAATTTTCTTGTCCCATCTTTATGAAGCATTTTGTGAAAATAAATGCTGACTTTTTACATAGCATGCACAACATTCAATATTTATATGTACCTTGTTGTCAATGCTTTATGCACAGCTGTCACCTGTTATAAAGGTTTTATTTATACATACTGTATATGCTGAGTGTTTCTAACAGACTCACACAAACACACATTAGTTTATTAACCCAAAGCAGGTAATTGCTACTTGTAAACGTTTGCGTATTTTTATAAATAAGACTGAGATTATTTTTTCTAATACAATCATTACCTGAGCAGAGGTTAAAATTCAGTTTGCCCATGAGGTTTTGAATCTATCCATACTCAGATTCTTGTGCTTTAAGAATCCTGGGCTTGGTGACTTTTATGCATCTGACACACTTTAAGAGATGGAACTTAGTATTACTGCAGGTCTTAAAGTTTGAGCTTCCTAACTCAGCCTCTCCTTCACTTACTCTTCCATATTTTAATAGCCCTCATAAGGCTGAGCTTTGTCTTTCTTGTATCAGGGCACGATGACACACCTCAGGGTATCTCAGCAAACAGGGCATTTGTGATGCGGCAGCAGAGTGTGTGAGATGCGCCAGGTTGTAATTGCAGAGAGGTTAGGGGTGTCTGCCTTGAGCAAGGATGGTAAGGCATTGCAGACCTCTAGGACAATGCTAATATACATGAAGTAAATGACATATTCATGAACCGACTCCAGAAATTCAGCAGTGAAACAAGTGCATCCAGAACTTCATAGGATTTTTATTCAACATGGCACTCATGGTGCACCAGAGTAAGTGCTTTACCGATCTGTAGCAAGATAGTCACCAGATGATTGTGCCAAGATGAAACCACCCTCAGGGTGGAGGAGCAACACCTTACGTCCTATCTGCGTACCCTCCAACTTGATTGCATGAATATCGATTTCTTCTTCCGGTGAGCAAATTTCCTCACCGTCGCCCCCCCTTCCTCTATTCCCCACTCTGACCTTTCATTTCTCCTCACCTGTCTATTACTTCCCCCTAGGTCCCCTCCCCCTCCCCTTTCTCCTATTGTCCACTCTCCTTTCATATCAGATTCTTTCTTCTCCAGGCTGGACTTTTCACCCACCTGGCTTCATCTATCACCCTCCAGCTAACTTGTTCCCTTCACACCACCCCCCCAGCTTTCTATTCTGGCATCTTCCCCCTTGCTTCTCAGTCCTGATGAGGGATCTCAGCTCGAAACGTCGATTGTTTACTCCTTACCATAGATACTGCCAGTTTCCTCCAGCGTTCTATGTGTGCTGCTTTCTTATACTGTATGCCATTGGAATCTGGAATTTACTGCCTGCAGATGAGGTGGAGGCTGATTCCAATATGGCCTTCAAGAGAGAATTGGATAAGTATATGATGTGGACATAATTACAAAGCTTTAGAGAGAAACCAAAAGGTGAACTACTGAGTGTTTCTGCTGGGGACTTAACACTGATTCAATGGGCTTAATATCGCTTTCTATGCTCTAATCTTTATACTAGTGAGGAGAAAATGGGGCATGAAAGGGAGAATAATGAGGGGAGTCATAAAACTGGGGGCTTGTACTTCTCTTCCATTTCCCCTTTCCCATAGTGTTCATCATCCATCCTACATCCCCTAGTCCAGGTCCAGCTAAAGGATGCATTCATCATGATTTTTTAAGAATCACTTGATTCTGGCATGGTCCCGGAGGACTGGAAAATTGCAAATGTCACTCCACTCTTTAAGAATGGAGGAAAGCAAAAGAAAGGAAATTATAGGCCAGTTAGCCTAACCTCAGTGGTTGGGACTTGGAAACTAATGATAAAGTAAGTCAGTCAACATAGTTTCTGTAAAGGGAAATTTTGCCTGAGCAATCCGTTCGAGTCGTTCGAGGAAGTAGCAAGCACGGTGGACAAAGAATTTGATAAGGTGCCACACATGAGGCTGCTTAACAAGATAAGGAATGCCATTACAGGAATGATACTGGCATAGATAGAGGAATGGCTGACAGGCAGGAGGCAGTGAGTGGGAATAAAAGTGGCCTTTTCTGGTTGGCTGCCAGTGACTAGTGGTGTTCCTCAGGGGCCAATATTGGGACCGCTGCTTCCCACATTGTCTGTCAATGATTTAGATATTGGAACTGATGACGTTGTGGGAAAGTTTGCGGACGATACGAAGATAGATGGAGGGGTAGGCAGTGCTGAGGAAGCAATATGATTGCAGCAGGACTTAGACAAATTGGAAGAATGGACAGGGAAGTGGCAGATGGAATACAGTGCTGAGAAATGTATGATAGTGTATTTGGTAAAAGGAACAATATTGCAGACTATTATCTAAATGGGGAGAAAATTCAAACATCGGGTGCACAGGGACTTAGGAGTCATCTTGCAAGACTTCCAGAAGGTTAACTTACAGGTTTAGTCTGTAGTAAAGAAGGCAAATGAAATGTTGGCATTTATTTCACTGGGAATAGATTATAAAAGCAAGGAGATAAGACACTCGTCAGGCCGCACTTGGAGTATTGTCAACAGTTTTGGGCCCCATATCTCAGAAGGGATGTGTTGTCTTGGGAGAGAGTCCAGAGAAGGTTCGCGAGGATGGTTCCGGGAATGAGGGGGTTAATGTATGAGGAGCATTTGGCAGTTTTGGACCTGTACTCACTGGAATTTAAAAGAATGCAGGACAAACTCATTGAAACCTATGGAATGCTGAAAGGACTAGATAAGGCAAATATGGAGGGAATGTTTTCTAAGGTGGAGGTATCCAGAACTAAAGGGAAATGACTCAGAATTGAGGGGTGACTTTTTAAGAACAGAGGTAAGGAGGATTTCTTTAGCCAAGGAGTAGTGAATTTGTGACTGTAGTGGAAGCCAAGTCCATAGGTATACTTAAGGCGGAAGTAATATATTCCTAATTGGTCAGGGCATCAAAAGATATGGTTAGAAGGCAGGTGTATGGGTTCAGTGGGATCCAGGATCTGCTATGATGGAATGGTGGAGCAGACTCGATGGGCTGAATGGCCTAATTCCGCTGCTATGTCTTAAAGCGCTGTTTTACTGTGGAAACAAGAAAACCAGGGGACATCATTCAGGAGTCTCACATAGGTGCTATTTATTCTACATGCAGATTGAGGAACCCTTATCTGAAATTCCAAAATCTGAAAACCTCTGAAATCCAAGAATTTTTTGAGTGCTGACATGTCGTCACAAATGGAAAATTTCACAAGGCACTGCGGAGGTTTGCAGGTGATGCACAGAACTCTACTTGCCACAGACAGTTCTGACAAGTGGCCTCACATATGTAATGAATAGAAGTTAATGCAAAATAGAAAAACATTGCATAAAGAAAAAAATCGCGTATTGAAAGAATACATCAGTGTCGGAGTTAACATATGCCACTCAACAGTATGCTAATCATGAAACAAGCAAAGATCTATCGCAATGAACTGAAGATTGAAGGTAATTGTGAATATTCAACAGGGCTGGTTGCAGAAACTTGAGAAAAAGCCAGGCATTAAATTTTTAAAGATTTCAAATATTTTAAAGTCTCCTGATCGTGATGCAGCAGAGAATTTCAATCACAAATTTGCAAAGATTGTTGCTGATGAAAATCTAACACCAAAACAAGTCTACAATACTGTTTGTCTTTCTACCTTATATGAAACCTTTTAAAAAAGGTAAAATACAAATATAGTGTACTTACACCTTTTATTCAAAACACAGCTTCATAGGTGGAGACTGAGAGCCTGACGTTGTTTGTTGTAGTTCAACAGCAGATTCCGGTATTCACTATGTCCTTTTGTTACTCTGCACCAATTATATTGAGGGTATGTAATCATTTTTACTGTGTGATAAACAAATGTAAGACAAATACTGCTTACCGGTAGCACATAAATTCAGAGATGGAAATCCCAAGCTATCTTATTATATGTTCCAAAATCCAAAAAATAAGTTGTAAATCAGAAGCATTTTGGATAAGGGGTACTTTATACTTTATAGTTGCCAAACAATTGATACTAGAACCTACAATCACCACAGCCATGTTTGATTCTGCACTTCCTGCTCCCTGGATTACAAATTGATAGTAAGTATTAAAAATTTAAATTATAAATCATAAATAGAAAATAGAAAAATGGAAAGTAAGGTAGTGCAAAAAAACCGAGATGCAGGTCTGGATATTTGGAGGGTACGGCCCAGATCCGGGTCAGGATCTGTTCAGCAGTCGTATCGCGGTTGGAAAGAAGCTGTTCCCAGATCTGGCCGTATGAGTCTTCAAGCTCCTGAGACTTCTCCTGGAGGGAAGAGAGACAAAAAGTGTGTTGGCTGGGTGGGTCATGTCCTTGATTATCCTGGCAGCACTGTTCCTACAGCGTGCGGTGTAAAGTGAGTCCAAGGACGGAAGATTGGTTTGTGTGATGTGCTGCGCCATGTTCACGATCTTCAACCTATATCAGATTTTATTGATATCCATACTATACCCACAAAATTTATTTGTCTGTAATTATTTACTCTTTATGATTGTTGATTGCTGCTGTTTTTGTCAGCTGCTTGTCACATCAACATAATCCAGCAAGTTCCTAATACATATAAATGTACTGTACCAGGCAAAAAAAGTTGATGCTTAATTTACAAGCACCACCTTCTCCTTTTTCCCATTTGTGGTTGATGCCTAGCTGGCAGTTTTACACTTAGAGTGAAATAGTTATTCATGAAGTGATGCTAAATCAGTGGGAATGACAGAAACTTAAATTGATGCTTTTGTATTGGATGAAGCATGTGTAGAGAAACTGGTTTTAAATTTGGTCATCAGATGGACAGAATGATGGAGCTAAATCATATAAATAATCAGGGCTGAACGATATCTCCAGCAATCTGCATCATTCCTAGTGTACAGACACTTAGTGGAAAGTTCTGAAGATGTTTTGTCTTGTAACTTCTGCAGGTCTAAACTTAGTATTTATGAAATGCTTTTTCTAAATGCATATCCCAAATTTTTTTCAAAATCCCAGCCTCATGTACTTGGAGACTGACAGCTGTACCTCTTTCAAAAGTCTCTGCCTAAGGCATTTGGTAGTAAAGGTACCAATTGGTAGCAGGTCCCCTTTGAACAAGATCGCACCACCTGATACAGGACTCCAGAGATTCTGCTGTGCAGGCTGTTTGAGGAATCTTGTCCTTGCTCAAATTATGTTGTTGTCCCTTTGAAGATCCCTCTCTCTTTCTGTTGTTGTTCTTGCCAGTATTGCTCCTACTGGTGGTGTTTCCACTTCTGTCCATTTTGATTCTCATCCATGTTCTAAACTAACACAACATAAATGGCATCTATGCAGACGTGTTAAAAGGGAGCTGCAAAAGCAACTTTGCATTCAACACCCTTCAAAGTTATTGAATTGAACCAAAAGTTGTCAGCTATCTTCAGCACAAGTACTGTGAGCAAAGCCTTTCATAGGAATAGTTACAAAAGGACCTGTCAGCTTGCAATGCAAAGCCCTGCCAATTCTTCAGCACCTCAGATTCTGCTGTGTTTCCAATGTGATTTCATTAGCAGTTTACAGAAAACAGGAAACTCTTGCACCTTCATTTAAATTTAAAATATGCATTAATATGACTTTAATTCATTATTAAACCTTTTGGCCTGATCTACCAATTGATAGTAAACCACCCAAATTCACTAGTGACATACCCTTTTATCAAGCTGTTCCTTCCAGCGTGAACCTGGGTGCAGTCAGCTTCCAGCTGATCAGCAAGTATGAAGTCTTAGCAGACATAGGCGATTGATTGAACTCCCAGAATGACAGTCAATGCCATCATGAAGATGTTATGTACATACGGTATATGTATTTGTCATTCAGACATAATTAAAACTGATGGAAGCATTATTAAACAAAGAGAATACCAGCTAGAAAATTAATTTGAAAATTGTTTTCAAAATTAAAATACTAATAAACAACACACTCTTCAATATTAATTTGAAAGGGTTACTCTGCTTGCTTAAACCTGAATCCAATTGAGACCTAATAACTAAGACACGAAAAATCTGCGTTCTTTCCTGCCCCTCAAGATTCCACTATGAAGTGCAGGTGCCTTGGAGCCAAGATAATTCAGAGCTGAAGGCTGGGCTTTAGAGTGTCCTTAGGAATCTTGAGTTTCTATACAGTTAACTGGTTAGCATAACCAAGTGCCCCTCCTATTGAGATTGTTCACAAATAGCCTGAAATGTAAGGTTTAAATTCAGGTTTCAGGACTTGAGCTTTCCAAGGCAATTTCAATTTCACTGCATTTAACCAAATCCTTCCCTCTTTCCTCACCTACCTTGTTACCTATGTTTTTAAAAAATTATTCTTTGTACTATATAATTATTTTAAATCCTCTCATCCTCCCATAAACTTGGGTTTTCAATGGTGTAAAGTATCCTGCAGTTTGAACATCTTAATTTGCTCTCAAAGATCCTGAAAGCAGTCTTATAAAACGATGTTGCAAATGATCATTAATTGGCAATAGAACATAAATAACATTGAAAAAAGATATTCAGATCAGTTGTTGCTCCTACAAAAATGTAAAATGCCAGATTGTGATCTAACACCATTTAATATAATTTTAAAAATAGTCTTCCAATTGTGTTTATAATTTCTTACCAATAGTAAATCATTAGTTTTCCCTCCTTTAGGTCTAAGTAAAGCACGTACTTCAAACATGAAATTTTACATGGAAAAATGCAAAATTCTAGAATTTCCCTATCATAATACAGATTGAATTTGTTGAAATTTAATACAAGAATCATAAATTCAAACTTTAAACAAATTAATTGTCAGCATGCAACAATAATATAACAGTTCTTGTTAAAAAAAGTGCCGAATTTTAAAGATCCATTTACATCCTAAGTCCAGCAGTTTTAAGAAAGCAAACTACTAATTTTATGGAATAAAATTCAAGGTGGATGTTCATGAGCTCAGCCGGTAAATTACAAATCAACCTTTAACTCGATCTGATAGGCTACAGTGTAGGCCTGCATGCATTAGCATTTTGATCTGTTATCCCATGACCATGCCAAATTAATATTCATACTTCTGTGGTTGATATCGCTTGCATGTACAGCATTTTGTTGAAATAATTGAATGCTAATGGCTGTTAAACTTCCTTATTCATCACTATATGTCTCTGAAACTTCTAGAGATATGGAGAAACCTGTCATTTCTGACGTCGATCTGTCTGTAATGAACATTTAAGCAAGGGCCCAGGTTAAATTACTTAAAAGGAATCAATCTTTTGGAGAAGTATGAAAATATGGAACTGCCATTGGAAGTCTGAAATTGCAACAGGCTTGACAGGTAAGGTGAATAAACTCAGGGTGGGAGTTGGCTCTGGAAATTGGGATATCATAACCATAAGAAAAACATGGTTGAGGGAAGGTCAGGACTAGCAGCTTAACGTTCCAGAATATAGTTGTTACAGGTGCGGCAGAGATGCAGGTAAGAGAGGAGGCGAAGTTGCCGTTTTGATGTAAAAGAGCATAGCAGCAGTCGTGAGAGAGGATAATTTTGGGGGATCATCCAATGAGACAGTAGGGATAGAACTTATAAACAGGAAGGAGATGGTCACTCTGATGGGATTGTATTGGAATTAGCATTGGTTTATTATTGTTGTATATACTGAGGTACAGTGAAAACCTCATACACACAAAACATTACACAATGTATTGAGACAGTACAAGGTAAAACAATAACAGAATCCAAACAATAGCAGCTAAAGAGAAAGTGCAATGCAGGTAAACAATAAAATACAAGATCTTAATGAGATAGATTGTAAGGTTAGGATTCCATCTTATGGTATTAAGGAACCATTCAAAGTTCAAAACTTCAACGTAAAATTTATTATCAGAATACATACATGTCATAATAAATAACTTCCAGATTCTTTTTCTGTGGGCTTACTTAGCAAATCTATAGAACAGTAACTGTAAAGAGGATCTGTAAACTGAACAAATTGTGCAAGTGCAGATAATAAATAAATAGCAATAAAGAATGAGCATGAAATAACAAGATAAAAGAGTCCTTAAATGAGTGTAGTATCCCCTTTGTTCAGAAGCCTGATGGTTGAAGTAACTATTCTTGAACCTGGTGGTGCGAGTCCTGAGGCATTTGTACCTTCTACCTAATGGCAGCGGCTAAAAAGAGCACAGAAATATAAAAAACCAACAGCACAGTACAGGCCCTTTGGCCCACTTACCTTAGAACTACCTAGGCTTACCCATAGCCCTCTATTTTTCTAAGCTCCATGTGCCTATCCAGGAGCCTCTTAAAAGACCCTATCATTTCCACCTCCACCACCACCACCGGCAGCCCATTCCACGCACATTCCATGGCCTGGCTGCTGAGGATATTTGATGATGGGTGCTGTCTTTCTACGTCAACGTTTCATGTAGATGTGCTCAATAGTTGGGAGAGCTTTACCCGTGATGTACTGGGCTGAATCCACTACCTTTTGTAGGATTTTCCACGCAAAGGCGTTGGTGTTCACATAGCAGGCTGTAACACAGCCTGCCAACACACTTTCCACCACACATCTGTAGGTTCGCCAAGGTTTTTGATGATGTGCCAAATCTCCGCAGACTCCTGAGGAAGTAGAGGCATTATCATGCTTTCTTTGTAATTATATTTACATGATAAGTCCAGGACAGGTCCTCTAAAATAGTGACATCCAAGAATTTAAAGTTACTGACCCTCTCCACCTCTGATCCTCCAATGATTACTGGCTCGTGGACCTCTGGTTTCCCTCTCCTGAAGTCTACAATCAGCTCTTTGGTCTTACTGACATTGAGTGAGAGCTCGTTGGTATTACACCACTCAGCCAAGTTTTCAGTCTCCCTCCTGTATGCTGATTCATCACCCCCTTTGATACAGCCCACCACAGTGGTGTCATCAGCAAACTTGTATATGGTGTTGGATCTGTACTTAGCCGTACAGTCATAGGTATAAAGTGAGTAGAGCAGGGGGCTAGGTACACATCACCGCAGTGCTCCTGTGCTGATGGAGGTTGGGGACCCCAGGTACTCACATTCAATTGACGGACCCCAGGTACTCTCATTCAATTGACCACATGGCTTCCAGATCCATTTTCAAGCTTCTCGATTTGACCCTCTGAGGACCCCAGGTACTCACGTTCAATTGATACATCTACCCCTATACCTCCTCCCTCACTACCATTCAGGGCTCCAAACAGTTCTTCCAAGTGAGGTGACACTTCTCCTGTGAGTCTGTTGGGGTAATATCCTGTGTCTGGTGCTCTCAGTGTGGCCTCCTGTATATCGGCGAGACCCGACATAGATTGGGAGACTGTTTTGCTGAGCACCTATGCTCCATCCACCAGAAGAAGCAGGGTCACCCAGTGGCCACCCATTTTAATTCCACTTCCCATTCCCATTCTGATATGTCAATCCATGACCGCCTCTACTATTGCGATGAGGCCACACTCAGGTTGGAGGAACAACACCTTATATTCTGTCTGGGTAGCATACAACTTGATGGCATGAACATCGATTTCTCAAACTTCCGGAAATGGCTCCCCCGCCTTCACCATACCCCATCCCCTTTTCCCTCTCTCACCTTATCTCCTTGCCTGTACATCACCTCCCTCTGATGCCTCTCCCTCCTTTTCTTTCTTCCATGGCCTTCATTCTCTCCTTTTGGACTCCCCCTTCTCCAGCCCTGTATCTCTTTCACCAATCAGCTTCCCTCTTTACTTCATCCCTCCCTGCTCCCGGTTTCACCAATCATCTTGCGTTTCTCTCTCCCCTCCCCTGCCTTTTAAATCTACTCATCAGCGTTTTTTCTCCAATCCTGCTGAAGGTTCTTGGCCCAAAATGTCAACTATTTTTTTCCATAGATGTTGCCTGGCCTGCTGAGTTCCTCCAGCATTTTGTGTGTGTTGCTCAGATTTCCAGCATCTCCAGATTTTTTCTTTTCTGAGATTTTGGAGAAGATGCTTTTGCCGATCCGAACTGACTGGGGTTTACAAGTGAGGAAATCCAGTGTCCAATTGTATAAGGGGTATTGAGGCCTAGGATTTAGAGTTTACTGATTAGTTTTGTGACGATGATGGTATAAAATGCTAAGCTGTAATCGATAAAGAACATCCTGATGTATGCATCTTTGCTCTCTAGCTATTCCAGGGTTGTTTGAAGAACCAACAAGATGGCATCCACTATAGACCTATTGCTTCAGTAGGCAAATTGGAGCAGATCCAACTTGCCAAAAGACAGAAGCTGATATGCTTTAACACCAGCCCTACAAAACACTCCAACACTATGGATGTTAAGTGCGACTGGGTGATTGTCATTTAGACAGGTTACCACGCTCTTCCTGGCATCAGTGTGATTGAAGCCTGCTTGAAGCAGGTGGGTACCACACACCGCTGGAGTGAAAGGCTGAAGATATCCATGAATACACCAGCCAGGTGGTCGGCACAGCTCTTCAGTACTCAGCCAGGTACTTCATCCAAACTGGATGTTCTCCTTGAATTCACCCTCTTGAAGGCACTCCGCACGTCATCTTGAGATATTTAGACCAAAGGATCATTGGGAGACATGGGGATCCGCTATATTTCCTCCCTATTCTGGTGCACAAAGCAAGCATAGAAGGCACTAAGCTCATCTGGAAGTGAAGCTCTGCTGTCCCCTATGTCCTATCGCAGTGGAGTAAAATTTGTCCTTGAGCCTGAAAGTACATGCTTAAAGGTTTTTATATGTTTTACCCAATAGAAGAGGGAAGAAGAGAAAATGTTCAGGCTAATTATCTTGGCTGATTCACTGAAGTAGAAAGAAATATAGACAGACTCCATGGAGGGGAGGCTGGTTTCCATGATGTGCTGAGCTGTGTGCACAACTCTCTACAGTTTCTCATGGTCACAGGCAAAGCATTTACCACCCGGACAGACCTAGACACTAACTAGACCTAGTGTAATCTCAGACCAAGCTAGAGGAAAAAATTTCAGGGGGGCCTTGCAGAGAATTTTGCTTCATTTCTAGCCATGTTTGAGATTCTGGAAGACTATAGAGTGGCTAATATGGTACTATTTGTTTAAAAAGGCAAAACTAAACCAGGAAACTACAGGCTGGTGAGTCTGACATCTGTAGTGGGTAAATTGCTGAAGGGGTTTCTGAGAGGTAGGATCTACCAAACTTTGGAGAGGCAGGGTCTGATTTGGGACAATCAACATGGTTTTGTGTGTGGGAGTTCATGTCTGTCAAAGCTCTTGGAGTAATTTGGAGGTAACCAAGTGGTAGTGGATACTTCCAATATGGTCTTTCATCTCTCATGCAGACTAGTCTGGAAAGGTATATTGCAAAGTATCTATAGGAAGATAGTGTATTGGACTCATAACTGGCTCAGTAGTAATGGTTGAGGGTAATGATTGAGGGTTGTTTCTCAGATTAGCAGCCTATGTTTCGTGGTGTACCACAGGGCTTGGTGCAGGGCTTTGGTGTTTGTAATTTGTGTAAATAATTTGGATGGGAATATACAAGCCATGTTTAGTAAGTGTGTGACTGATACTAAAATATGTGGTGTTGTAGATAGTGTAGCTGTTTATAATAATTACAAGGCAATCTTGATCAGCTCAGTATTTGGGCTGAGAATTGGCAAATAGCATTCAATCCGAATTAATGTGAGGAATTGCACTTTGAACAATCAAAGCAGAGTAGGACTTAGGAAAGTGACATCACAGGTAGATAGGCTGATGAAGAAGGCATTAGGCATGGTGGCCCTTATCCATCAGGTGTTGACAATAGGAAGTTATGATGCAGTTAACATATTGGAGAGACGGTATACAGTTTTGGTCACCCTATTATATGAAAGATACTGTTAAACTGGGAAGAATGCAGAAAATATTTACCAGTATGCTGGATGGATGTTGTGACGAGAATACACATAAATTAAGATGTTTGCTGGCCTGGGCTAGCAACAGTGGCATCAGCAGTTGGTCTGCCACCTGTCCTCAGGGGAGGGAGAGATAAGGAACAATGAAGCAGCATTTGGAGATGTTAATGAAGGAGCCATCAGTCTGGTTATTGTCAAGATCGGCTCCCCCTTTGAACCCTGAACTGTTTGAAGTGATGGACAGGCGATACCCCAGCAGGAGGATAAAAAGGGACAGGTTCGCTAAGGCAGGACACACACGACACTCGAGGTAACGAGACCCTGGAAGCGGTGCGCCTCTCACGAGTCGGTGGGAAGTACGGGCCATAAACGCACAGGGTGGAAAGGTACGATCAGCGGGAACCCGGTGTGTGTCCATCCTTCCTTGGGTGCTGGGTTCACGGCAGAGGATCGACCGCATCTGGAGGAGGGGTCACAGTCGGTGACCCCAGGTGACATCACAAAGGACTCGCCCGAAAGCTACTTGTGAGAAATATCGCAGGTTTGTGAGTGGAAGCCGTTTTGGAATGATCATTCGTTCTCGTTCTCTCTCTCCCTCCCCCCACATTGTCCATCGCCATGGCAACGATTACTGCGAACTGAACTAAATTGAACTGAACTTTGCATCACTTTGAAATTGGTCATTTACCCCTAGACAACGATAGAGCTTGATTGATCCTGTTATCTTAATTCTGTGCACCTGTGTGTTTATCATTGCTGAACTGTTGCATTTATTATCCTTTCGATTACTGTGTTGCTTGTTTCTTTAATAAAACTTTCTTAGTTCTAGTAATCTAGACTCCAACTGAGTGATCCATTTCTGCTGGTTTGGCAACCCAGTTACGGGGTACGTAACATAAGTGGGGTTCTCGTCCGCGATTTTGAACGCTAAATTTGGGACGGAGTAAATTGATTGGGTTAAAATTCCCGAAAGAAAGAAAAGACAAACAGCAGAAATGGAGGCTGAGGAATTTATAAAGGCGCCGACCTTGGAGGCATTAGAGGATGCCAGGAAATCGGAATTGGTAGCTGTGGCCAAACGGTTGAATCTTGCTAAGGGGAAGTCGACAATGAGGAGAGAGGAGATACACAGAGCTATCGTAGAGCACTATGTATCTAAAGGTGTGTTTCCCCAACGCGAGCTGGGGGTGGTGTCTATTGAAGAACATGCTGGAGACGCGGTACAAGTGCAGCTTGAAAAACTGAGACTCGAGCACGAGTTCCGGGTACGGCGGTTGGAGCGAGAAGAGAAAGAGAGGGACAGACAGTTGCAGCGAGAAGAGAAGGAGAGAGAGTTAGAAAGGCAAGAGAAAAAGAAAGAGTTAGAAAGGCAAGAGAGAGAGAGGGAGAGACAGTTGGAGAGAGAAGAGAAAGAGAGGCAATGGGAGCGAGAAGAGAGAGAGAGGCAGAGGGAAAGGGAATTTGAGCTGGAGAAGTTAAAGATAAGGGCCGAGCAGGGGCTCGTGCCGAACCAAGGTGGAGGGTTCCAGGCGACCCAGGAGGTTAGGCTGGTTCCTCCATTTGACGATACCGACGTGGATCGGTACTTTCTCCATTTCGAGAAAGTGGTTATAAGTCAGGACTGGCCGAGGGATAAGTGGGTGGTTTTGCTTCAGAGTGTACTGAAAGGGAAAGCCCAAGAAGCTTACTCAGCTTTGTCCGTGGAAGATGCCCAGAGGTATGAGGTGGTGAAAGAGACCATCCTCAGGATTTATGAGTTGGTCCCGGAGACATACCGGCAGAGGTTCTGGAATGCGAGGAAGCAGTGGGACCGCACGTATTTGGAGTTTGCCCGTGAGATGCAGACATATTGTGAGCGTTGGTGCGCCTCGAAGGGGGTAGAGGGGGATTATGACAGACTGCTACAGCTGATCCTGATTGAGTAGTTTAAAGGTTGTGTCCCTGAGGGTATGAGACCCTACCCAGATGAGAAAGAGGCAGCCATGTTAGCCGCAACTGCTAAGTTAGCAGATGAGTATGCGTTGACGCATAAAATGAAGATTGCCCCAAGTAAAGGCTACCAGAAGGGTAGTCAGGACGGCGGGGAGAGTCCGCCAGAAAAGTCAGAAAGTAAGCCGGGGGCTAGTGAGAAGGATAAGGTAGACCGGGAGCAGTCTGGCAGGAAGTCTCCTGAGGTCGTCTGTTATAATTGCGGGAAAGTCGGACACTTTACGTCCAGGTGCTTTGCCCCAAAGAAGGAGACGGGAAAAGGGAAGACAGCGATTTTGACTGGCTGTATCGAGCTGTTAAGTGAACCGCTAGGGAAGGACAGGTCTGCTAAAGTTCAGGAAGGGCGCGGGAGGTTTATCTCGGCTGGATTGGTGTCAGTGAAGGAGGGGTTAAAACCAGTTCCAGTGTGGATCTGGAGAGACACGGGAGCGTGTCAGTCACTAATACTGAAGAGTGTATTAGAGTTTAGCTCAGAGACCCAGACTGGGGAGGTAAAGGTCAAAGGTGTTGGGGAAGGGACAGAGTCAGTCCCTTTGCACCAGATACACTTACAAAGCAACCTGGTCTCTGGACTAGTCACGATCGGGGTGAGGTCCGAATTACCGATGAAAGGTGTGGAAGTCTTGCTCGGTAATGACGTCGCCGGGGGAATCGTTTTCCCAATCGTGAGACTGACAGGTCAGCCTGCCAGCAGTGAGGCCCCGCCCATGGACTCACAGGTTCACCATGGGACTGCGGTAGTGAATTTAGCTGCGGTGGTAAATTTAGCTGAAACGTTTCTGCCAACCTTGTACGAGAAGGGGGTAGAAAATGAAAAGAAGGAGTGTAGTGAGACAAGAGGTAGTGAGGGAGCTGGGACAGACGTAGCAGTAGCCAGGAAAGAATTTGTGCAGACGCGGGAGCGAGATGAGGGGCTGATGGTTTTGGCAGAGACAGCTCTCTCTGACACAGCCTTAACAGGGGAACTAGTAGGCTATTGTGTGGAGGAGGAAGAGCTAAGGAAGAAAGGGAAATCAAGTACAGTACCCGCAGATGAGGAATGGGGGGTGGAGCAAAAGAGTTATGAGGATGAGATTTTTAACCTGGCCCACAAGGTACCCCCCGGTGGACATTTTGCGGTGCTGGAGGAAACAGTTGGTGGAATCATGAAAGAGGTTTACCGGCTGCCCAGGGGGAAGGATGTTATTGATCATGACCGACGCGAACTGAGACGGTCACAGGCTTTTGATATGCTAACAAACCTAGTTGGTGTTAGCGTGGAAATCAATGAAGCTAGGGGCCCCCTGGTAAGAGAAAAAAAACATTTTGAGAAGATTAGTATGGTATCGATCAGATGGGAGAAGGCTATTGTTTTGGCCAGGTCTACTGATAAGGTCTCTCCCTTAATCCCCGAACAAAGCGACTCTTTAGGAGAAGTAATTAAACGACTCGCACCCGTGTGTTTGATTGTCCCGAGGCGATGCAAAGAACTGGGACGTTGGGGGGTGTCTGTTGTCAATAGGTCAGCCTAGCAAACAACACCCATATAGAATGAGTAATTCAGTGACTAAAGGGCTGACGAACACAGTGGTGTGTATTGGCAATTTAATACGGCTGTCTGAAGCCAGCTTGATAGTGAACCTTGAAAAAAATGAGTTCAGCCACATGAAGGTCACTTACCTGGGAATTGTGGTGACACAGGGGCAGCTGGCAGCGATGCAAGCTACAGTGCAGGCTATCGCTGACCTCCCAACCCCGACAGACAAGAGGGCCCTCAGAAGGCTCTTGGAGATGGTGGGGTACTGTAGGAAGTTTTGCAATAACTCTGCGGTCACTACCCCTCCCCCTCCTACTAAGCCCTTGCGAGAGAAAACTAAGTCGGAATGGGACGACCCTTGTTATTGTAGTCCAGGACAAAACCAAATGAGAGGTTACATTGATTGCAATTCATCAGTGTTTTTGGCCACTATGAAGTTTGCTGAGTTGGAGCCTGGTCTAAGGGATTATTAATAACACATATAAAAGGGACGGAAAATGTGATTACTGACTGTCTGTCAAGGTGCTGACAACATCAAATTCTCTGTATTAGCCAAATAGCTGATAAAGATGTATATTTGTGTGTATCAAATAATGTACTCACGTTTGTAATTTTTACCCCGGTAACAATCCTTAAAGGGGGGGAAGTGTGACGAGAATACACATAAATTAAGACGTTTGCTGGCCTGGGCTAGCAACAGTGGCATCAGCAGTTGGTCTGCCACCTGTCCTCAGGGGAGGGAGAGATAAGGAACAATGAAGCAGCATTTGGAGATGTTAGTGAAGGAGCCATCTGTCTGGGTATTGTCAAGATCGGCTCCCCCTTTGAACCCTGAACTGTTTGAAGTGATGGACAGGCGATACCCCAGCAGGGAGATAAAAAGGGACAGGTTCACTAAGGCAGGACACACACGACACTCGAGGTAATGAGACCCTGGAAGCGGTGCGCCTCTCACGAGTCGGTGGGAAGTACCGGGCCATAAACGCACAGGGTGGAAAGGTACCATCAGCGGGAACCCGGTGTGTGTCCACCCTTGCTTGGGTGCCAGGTTCACTGCAGAGGATCGACCGCATCTGGAGGAGGGGTCACAGTCGATGACCTCAGGTGACATCACAAAGGACTCGCCCGAAAGCTGCTTGTGAGAAATATCGCAGGTCTGTGAGTCGAAGCCGTTTTGGAATGATCATTCATTCTCGTTCTCTCTCTCCTTCCCCCCACATTGTCCATCGCCATGGCAACGATTACTGCGAACTGAACTAAATTGAACTGAACTTTGCGTCACTTTGAAATTGGTCATTTACCCCTAGACAACGATAGAGCTTGATTGATCCTGTTATCTTAATTCTGTGCACCTGTGTGTTTATCATTGCTGAACTGTTGCATTTATTATCCTTTCGATTACTGTGTTGCTCGTTTCTTTAATAAAACTTTCTTAGTTCTAGTAATCCAGACTCCAACTGAGTGATCCATTTCTGCTGGTTTGGCAACCCAGTTACAGGGTACGTAACAATGTGGAGTCCTGAATCACAAGGAAAGGTTGTATAGACTAGGACTTTATTTCCTGGAGTGTAGGGGATTGAGGGCCAACATGGCAGAGGTGTATAAGATCATGAGGAGAACAATCAGAGTGAAAGCACATACTTCTTTTTTACAAAGGAAAGGCTGCTAAAAACAACAGGGCATAGTTTTAAAATGAGCAGGAAAGTGAAAAGGGACTCAAGGACATTTTCTTCACACAAAGAGTGTGCATATTTCGCATGAGCTGCCAGAAAATAGAAACTGAGGCAGTCACGTTAATGACATTGAAAAGACATCTAGATAAGTGCATGCATAGGAGAGGTTTAGAGGATATGAGCCAAATATGGACAAGCTCACTGGTCAACACAGTTATCATGGACAAGTTGGGCTAAAGGTCCTGTTTTCTGAAGGTTCTGCATCAGCGTAAGTGGACCATAGATATTCGACATCCTGATCCAATGACCTACAGCTTAACTTCAGTTAATAGGTGGTGAGAAGTCTACAGATTATGTCAGAGAGGTTGAAACTTTTTCTCATCCCATATGAGATCATCAGCTTCAGGGAAGATTGAACAGAAGGCATGTAATACAGTCTAACGACATTTCAGTCACCTTCCAAGGTTATCACCTTTCTCTTAAGACGTTATTCTATTTCCTAGCACGATTGGTTGAGATCGTTTTTTTTGGTGAGAATCCACCCCTGTTTGTTTTTTAGAAGTATGGGTGTCTATTTATCTTAAAAATAAACAATTCTCCACAAAGATAATGTACCAGAGGGTGAAATTTCTCCAAGTGGAGTAATTAATTAAGTTGGTAGGCATTTGTTTTCATTGCTATGACACCTACAGTATAATGTTGCTGTCTCATCACAAAGTAAAGGCTGCTTTACCTCTCTTATGGTGACTAGTTATTTTCTGCACAATGCCTGCTGATATTGATGCTCATCTGACCTATTCATCTGAGTTGCTGTCTTTACCTTCATCTCATCCAGCCGTTCCATTCACACCTAGATTTATGGTCTTGCTAGATTCAGTTAACCGTCATTTTAGATTCCAGCTGCCACTTCTCTTCCTGCCATGAACTACATTTTCTAAATATGCACACCAAATGCATCAGCATTTCCAATCAATTTTCTTAAATTCTGTTTCCCATCTGTTAGGAACAATTTTTAAGCTTAAAGCAACATTTGTCCATATGTTTGGCAACTGGCAAATTCAGTTGCTTCTATTCTTCCTTACCATTCTCAATCTAACCATCCTCCTATACTTTTTTCTGGACTACAGAATATTGGTGAAGTCCCTAATGCAACAGTGGACAACAACCTGGGTTATCTCATTGACGTCTGCCATTTATTGTCTCCTGGAATTTTCCCTTGACATAGAAATTCATGGCAGCTGTGGCCTTGAAATCCACAAACAGCATTACCCTTGTTTTAACATGGGACACATTGCAGGTCTGCAGATGGTCGACACCAGGTAATGTTCAAAGTAAGTCTATTATAAAGTATTATTAATGTAAGTATATGTATGTTACCAGTTCCCATTTAAATCTTTCCCCTGTCACCCTAAACCTATATCATTAATTTTCAGCCTGAGATTTAAAAAACCTGTTAACAAATACCTTGTCTGTGCCCCTCATTATTTTAAGCATTTCTAAAAGCTCACCCCTCATCCTCCTACATTCCAAGGAAGAAGAAACCTAGTCTGGCCAACCTCTCCCTATAACTCAAGCCCTCTATTCCTGACAACATCCTCATAGATCTTTTCTGCCCTCCTTTCAGATTTCAGATTAATCACATTTTTCCTATAACAGGGTAATCAAAATGGTACAATTTTGTACAATCTACAATTGTACAATCTAAAGTGCTGTTTAACAAGCAGTTCAACAACAGCTTATACCCCGCAGTATAATGTCCTATTTCAGTACTCAGTGCTGACTGATGAAGGCCAGCATGGTAAACAGCTTTTTCAACATCCTGTCTACCTATGACACCACTTTCAACAATCTATGCATTTATACTCTTAGGTCCTTCTGTTTCATTTTGCTCCCTGGTGTTCTACCATTCATAGTATGTCCCACACGTTTGACTTTCCAAAATGCATCGCCTCACATTTATCTGTATTGAAATCATTTTCCCATTCCTCAGCCACTTCCCTTACTGATCAAGGGCCCCTATAATCAACAATATCCTCCAACAACACCTTCTAGTTCCATATAATCCTCAAACTTACTGATCAAACCTTGCGCACTTACATTCAAATCATCTATTCAGATAATGAAAAATAATCCTGAGGTGTACAGCCTCCATCTGAGAATCAAAATTCAACTACCACAATTTACTTCCTATTTCCAAGCTAATTTTCAATCTACCTACATTATCTAGCTCCCCCTGGGCTCCATAGGACCTCACCTTCCAGACCAACCAATCATGCAAGATCTTGTCTAAAGCTTTGCTAAATTCCAAACAGGCAACATCCACTGCCCTATCATCATCTACCTTTTTCAAAAAGCTCTGTTAAAAATAGTCAAGCACAGCCTCCCACACACAAAGCCATGCTGACTCTCCTTGTCAGATTCTGTCTATCTAAATGCTGATAAATCCGACCCTCAGAATTCCTTCCAGCATCTTCTGACTGGCCTGTAGTTCCCTAGCTTGTCCTTGCTATCCTTATTAAAGAACAGAACAACATTAGCCACATTCCAGTCTTTGGGAACTTCACTAGTGGCAAATGATATAGCATGTCTCTCCGCAAACGCCTCTGCAATTTCTTCTCTGGCATCCCACAAAATCCAATTAGATCCAAGGGATTTAACCACCTTAATATGCAGTAAGGCCTCTAGTTTCGTTTTTCCATGATGAAATGAGTGCTTAATTCAAGAGTTAGTGAATGATATGGCCTGTTTATCAGGTGTCTGGACTGAGTGTTAATAGAGCTGATTATGGTCTGAGAAAAGATGTTGACTTTGATTTACTTACCGTACCTGTGTAATTGGAGAATTATACTGACAACTTTCTTCTACATTTCCTGTTGAAGATGTTTTTGAAGTGCAACAAAGGTTGGGGATCACTGCTGCCCAATGCACCAACAACTTGGTGCCATGTAATGAAGCAGCCAAAAAATACTGTTTTGGACTAACCAAAAAGCAAATGTTATAACATTTCAACAAGAGATTTAAAGCACTATTATTATAGCTAAGTTTGTGAAACACTGGTCCAACAATCTTCATTGCAACTGGAAAGGATAGAGACTAACCTTAATGAAAATGGGAACCACCTTGACTGCTGCTCCAACCATGATTTACAGGCTAGGTTATAGGACTAATATTTCACTACTAATATGGTAAAGTGTAAGAAATGGATCTAATCAAATCAAGGACCCTCACTACTGCTGTAATTGTGCTGATTTTGGAATTTGTCAGAGCCAACCAGGACACATCTGCCCCAATATGGTGATCTGTGCAATTTCTGCTCACCCAGTCATGAGAGATTAACAACAAAATGGATTAAAAAAGAAAGATACAGTATTACCGACTTTGTCTTCCTTAGCATTCTTTCACGGAATTGCCATAGAGCAAACTACTTGCTCATCTTAAAACGAACCCAATATATTTCGCTAAAAGGTTATCCTTACCATTATTCTTACGAACCAATAGCTAAAATTAACTTCTCAGAAAAAACTTGAAATGTGCGGAATTATTCAAGATCAGGAGAAGCACCTTCTGCAGATTTACCAACCCAATTTTCCTGCACTATCTTCAGCCTCTGCAGTGGTAAACATCACAGCAAACCTGATTCAATGGAATTATTTACCAATACTGATTGCATGATGGCATGGCATGTGGTAAAGGCCTGCACTATTTTCTCTATCATATCCATATCATGAAAACCAGAAAACAGGCTAATATTGTTCTTACTTTTATTAATTTCTAATAGGTTGCATTGATGAAGTATCCCCCAAACACTTCCATCACTGATTTTAACCATATATCGTGAATAGAAATTGGCAGCCAATTACAATTAACTGTTGACAGAAGACCTAAAAAATCTTAAGATGACCTTTCTCTTCTGAACAAGTGGGAAGGACAACCACTGCAGATAAGCAAATCAGTATGAGTGTGAATATTATAAGAAAGCTCCTGCTTTATTGGCAAGCCAAAGTTGGGAAGAGAAAACATGATGATTTGACTACATCTGTCCATCCTTTATGGTATCAGAAAGAAGAGTGCTTCCCAGTTCCCACAAGAAAACTATTACACCATCATTTAGGTTCAGCTTTCCTCTTCCCATTTTCAAGCCTCCCCGAAATTCCCTCCTGTTCGCTCACCTTAGTGCCAACACTGCACTTTCAGTCATTAGTAATTGGCAGCTTCTAACATTTCCCTCCCACCTGCCAGCCAGCTGCTACTTCCCATATAGATGTGAGATGATAATTAAAATTCTACACACCTTTTATGCCACTATCACATCTGACTGGATCAGGATAAAAATAAAAATAGGCAAGATGTCAGACTTTTCTACCTATTTCCATCGACTCTGTTCCTGGCTATGGACACATGCTGATAAATAGTGATTGTTTACTCCATGAACAACTGCTCAACAATCTGCTTTAACATAGTTTTAAAATCCAAAAAAATGCATTGTGATCTGACTCACGTGCATAATCATCAAAAATCTTCCACATATTTTTTTTCCTTTTCCAAGAAATAAAAATGCTAAATAATTTTGCTCCGTAAAGGGCAGTATGATTGATTTGTTTCAATAATACTCAAGTCACCACTTTGCTGTTTCTTGGCAAATTCTTAACACTCATGCAGCCGCTGGTTCCATCCACATCCACTGCATCCTAAGCTAAGTTAGGAGAACAAGTTTACACCAGGTACTTCTGTTATTTGGAGCATTTAAGTAAGCATACCTACGAAAAAAAAGTTTGTGGTTTATAAATGACAAGGTGAGAAGAAGCCCTAAGATACTTCTGGTATTCAGAAGAAGAAGAAGAAAGCCCTTAACTCCGAGTGGAGTCACTGTCATGACAGTGTTTTTTTTAGCAGGCTTTCTTATTTTTACGAGGCCGAGTTCCTTGCTCGATGCTCAACCCAGCCCGGATGGAAAGCGTGCAAGGGAGTCAGCTGGATTCGAACTCAGGAGCCTTTGCTCCAAAGTCCGGTGCTGATGCCACTACACCACCAGCTGGCTATTCAGAAAAAAAAACGTAAGAACATAAAAAAATAGGAGCAAGAGTAGGCCATCTGGCCCATCGAACCTGCTCTGCCATTCAATAAGATCATGGCTGATCGGGCCATGGACTCATCTCTACCTACCTGCTTTTCCCCCGTAACCTTTAATTCCCCTACAGGGAAGAGGATAAATTCTGTCCCCCCATACACGACTTCACCATGCATCACCTTCTGCCGCCTAACTCATCAGAATAATGCCCATCTGCCCAGTCAGCCATGTAATGGTCATGAGTGGAAGGTGCAGTCCATTTTGAGAACCCATTGCAGTATGGGCTGAAAAGGAATTCACTGGACAGGTCAGTCATTCCATGTACTGAATTATTGTAGTGCCCATTATGCAGCTCGGGGCATCAGAATTCGGAGTTAAATTCCAATGCCATCTGGAAGAAGTTTGTACGTCCTCCCGTGAACAAATCGGTTTCCCCTGGGTGCTCCGGTTTCCTCTCATGTTCCAAAGGCGTACTGGTTCGTAGGTTAATAGTTCATTGTGAATTGTCCTGTGAATAATCTGAGGTTAAATGGATGGGTTGCTGGGGGGTCTGGCTCATTGAGCCAGTAGAGCCTGTTCCGAACTGTTTCTCTAAATAGAATAAATGAAGTAAAAGTAAAATAGAGTAAGGTCATGGGACATGAACCTACTGCTTTGAATGTTTGCCTTCTTTACAATTTCATAAAAACAAATGCAGCCTTCCAAGCTCCACTAGGGCATATTATGGGGCCCAATAAATTTCGACCGGCCTATTCTATTTCCACGTCAGCCTACAGAATCCAAAATTCATTCCTTTTATGAACAAGTCAGGCATTAAATACATTTCATACATATATCATTATGAAAACACCCATTTTCAATGGCAGAAGTCCCACTATTGGAAAATTGCTGAATAAAATTTAGCAATTTAAGCATCATTATTTCTTCCCTGTGATCATTTCAGATTATCTCTACTCCTGGCAGATTCACCCTGCCTCCTCACTGCCATTGTCACGACAGCTCCAACTGCCTCCCTGCTGGGCCCCAGCACCACTTGCAATGTGGTCAAGGGCTTGCATTAGGGGACTTTCTGGCCACTTGCCAACGAAAAGTGGCCCAGAAAGACTCTAAAGTGCTGCAATTAAATTTGCGGGGTCCTCACCTTTTCCGGTATTTTTATCTTAGCTTTTTTCCTACATCCTTACAAACACATTTTTATCTCATTCAACTAGGTGATTCAAGTAGTTTTATAATGCAGAGGTACTGAAGAGAGGTGCATGTTGAAAATGCACTGACAGAAGCTGCACCATGTCTTTGAATTATGGTACCAAGACACTAAATTGTTAAGGTGCTGTACTTTACTAAAATGGCTTAAAGCAAAACGTCTACATAGAAAGATTGCTGGATTATCTAACACAAGGGTGGACTCACAATTAGGCTGGAAATCCTATTCAGAAGCTGGTAATTGCAAATCTGAAGTATGCTCCTTCTCTACAAAGAGAAAGAATGCATGAACATTATGATTGTGACAGTTCAAATTTCTTTATGTAGCAGGAGAGTAGAAAGCAGTCCGGCTTTTGCTAAAAAGAGTATAATGCCAGTGTCTATGATAACTGAGACTGTATTGATCAATGATATCAAAGTATTTCTCTTAGATGAAAGGTCTACTTCTATTAGGGTTTATATAGGCTATCTTTAGGAGTCCCCTACTGTGTTTCTGTTGTCAGCTTCAGTGCCGTGGAATTTTTTAAATATAATTTTATCCAATCAATTATACTAGAACTTTATTCCATTATAATAGAAATATTTTTTTCCTTTATGGACACACTTTATTTCATCAGCAGAAGTTTTGAGTCATCGTGTGTATTATTATTATGCATGCATAATTTCATGATTTGTGGGATTGATAGTTTCCCTCAGAGACCAAAGGCAATAGCTGCAGTGGTCAGGATTCATCTTCTGTTTCCATGCATTGTCCACCAACATGACATACTTCTTGTTCTTTCAATGCCAATGTATGGTTTACTATTAAGTGGTGTCACTTTTGGCAAAATTATTACATAGCAATAACACTCTATACTCCAGTGTCAGCAGTTGAAGCCTGCAGACATTATTACAGTCAATGAGGTCAGTTTTGAAACTGTGGGGTGAAAGAGGTTCCAAGAGATAGTGCTAGTCGAGCCTCAGCTCTTGAACTTGCACAATGAGTGTAAGGCTGTTGCTCCCTGTAAGAATAAGGAAGGGTGGATGAGCAACTGAATCGTGGCACTGTGATTCAGGGGGTCTTTCAAGAGAGGGGGAAGAGAAGAGAAATGCAATTGTAATTGGGATAGAAACAAAGCAAGGACAGAGAGTCCTGAAAGCTATGTTGCCTGCCTGGTGCCCAGATTCGCGATGTATCATCTGCAATGCAGAGGAATTTGGAATCTTTGGGGTTCATATGGTACCAACAAAGGAGGAACAGAAAGGAAAGAAGTTCTGCTGAGGAGATTTGGACAGCTAGGGACTAAATTAAAACACAGGATCAAAACTACAATAATCTTCGGATTGCTTACTGAGCCACGTACAACTTGGTACAGGGTTAATAACATCAAAGGGCTAAGTGCAATGCTCAGTGATTGAAGTGTGAGAACTTTGTAGAACATTGGCACTGGTATGAGGGAAGGAGGGAGCTGTTCTGATGGGATGTGCTCCACCTAAACTCCATTGGGACCGTGTCCTAACAAATCACATAGCAGGGGTTATGTGGTGGGTTCAACAGCTTAGAAAAGTGTGGATAAAGTAAAAGTCAAAGAGAGTGAAAGAGAGATTACTGAAGTCTCCAGAATAAAGAATAATACAAATGTTTAAAAAGGGAGAAGAATTTACATTCAGGCAACATGGAAACAAAAATTGAAAAGAAGGCTGATGAATGCAGGACTGAAAGTGTTATATTCGAATGCATGCATTGTGTGAAATAAGGTACTGTAGATAATCATGTAGCACAGTTAGAAATTGGCAAGGGTTGCAACTTTTTACATTGTATGTTAATGGTCTGGATGACGGAGTTGAAGCTTTGTGGCCAAGTTTGTGGACGATACTAAGATAGGTGGAGGGGAAGGTAGTGCTGAGAAAGCAGGGTCTGCAGAAAGACTTGGACAGATTATGAGAATGGGCAAAGAAGTGGCAGATGGAATACAATGTTGGGAAGTATATGCTCATGCACTTTGATTGAAGGAATAAAGGTGTAGACTATTTTCTAAACAATGAGCAAACTCTGAAATTGGAGGTGGAAAGAAACTTGAGAGTCCTAGTGCAGGATTCCCCAAAGGTTAACTTTCAGGTTGAGTCAGTAGTAAGGAAGGCAAATACAATATTAGCTGCATTTTGAGAGGACTAGAATATAAAAACAAAGATGTAATGCCGAGGCTTTATAAAGCATTGGTCAGACCACATTTAGAGTACTGTGAGCAGTTTTGGGTCCCTTATCTAAAAAAGGATATACAGGTATTGGAGAGGGTCCAGACTAGAATGATCCCAGGAATAAAAGGGCTATCGTATGAGGGGTATTTGATGGCTCTGGATCTGTATTTCCTAAAGTTTAGAAGAATGAGGAGGATCTCATTGAAACATGGTGAATATTGAAAGGCCCAGATAATATGAATGTTGAGAAGATGTTTCCAATAGTGAGAAGGTCAAGAGTGAGAGGACACCGAGTATAAGAATATCCCTTTAGAACAGATATGAAGAGGAATTTCTTTAGCCAAGGAGTGGTGAATCTGTGGAATTCATTGCCACAAAGCACTGTGGAAGCCAAATCATTGAGTAATTTTAAAGCAGAACAAAGGGTTCTTGATTAGCAAGGACATCAAAGGTTATGGAGAGAAGGCAGGAAATGGGGTTGAGAAGAAAACTAGATCAGTCATGATCAAATGGCAGAGCAGATACGATGGGCCAAATTGCTTAAATCAGCTCCTGTATTTTATGGTATGGTATTAGAAACATAACATAGAAAATCTACAGCACATTACAGGCCCTTCGGCCCACAATTTTGTGCCAATCATGTAACCTACTCTAGAAGCTGCCTAGAATTTCCCTAGTGCATAGCCCTCTATTTTTCTAAGCTCCATGTGCCTATCTAAGAAACTCTTAAAAGACCCTGTTGTATCCGCCTCTACCACCTTCACTGGAGGTACGTTCCATGCACCACCACTCTCTGTGTGAAAAGCTTACCTTAAAACTATACCTCCTCATATTAGCCATTTCAGCCCTGGGAAAAAGCCTCTATCAATACCTCTCATCATCTTATACACCTCTATCAGGTCACCTCTCATCCTCTGTCACTTCAAGGAAAAAAGGCCAAGTTCACTCAACCTATTTTCATAAGGTATGCCCTCCAAACCAGGCAACATCCTTGTAAATCTCATCTGTGCTCTCTCTATAGTATCCACTTATATTCTCCAAGGAAATTTCAGTTACATTATGTTTTAAGACATATTGCTTATATCCTTCTCCATGAGCTGGAAGAACTATATTTAATCAGGATGTTCAGAACAGAAATAGTATAAAAATTTGACATCAGAAAGTATAACCACTGCTTCAGCTGTTTACTTACAGATGAGAATTAATATAAGCATTCCCAAAATGAGTTAGCCTGCTATTTAGTAATGCACACTCTGCTGAAAATCATAATCATCTCCAGTTTTACACTTATTGCATATCTTCGAATACAGTGCCTATAAAAAAGATTCATCCCGCCACCGAAGTTTTCATGTTTTATTGTTTTACAACACTGAATCACAAAGGATTTAATCTGCTACTTTTAACAACGATCAACAGAAAAAGACTCTTTCATGTCAAAGTGAAAACAGATCTCTACAAACTGATCTAAATTAATTAGAAATATTTAAAAAAGTATTCACCTCCCTTTAATATGACACACCAAATCATCACTGGTGCAGCCAATTGGTTTCAGAAATCACATGATTAATTAAATGGGGATCACCATGTGCAGTTAAGGTGTTTTAATTGATTGTAGTAAAAATACACTGGTATCTGGAAGGCCCAACTGCTGGTGAGTCAATATCCTGGCAAAAACTATACCATGAAAACAAAAGAACACTCCAAGCAACTCCATAAAAACGTTATTGAAAAACATGTCAGGAGATAGATACAAGAAAATTTCCAAGTGACTGAATATCCCTTGGAGTACAGTTAAGTCAATCATCAAGAAATGGAAAGAATATAACACAGCTGTAAATCTGCCTAGAGCAGTCCGTCCTCAAAAACTGAGTGATTATGCAAGAAGGGACTAGTGAGGGAGGACACCAAGAGACCTATGACAACTCTGGAGGAGTTACAAGCTTCAGTGGCTGAGATGGGAAAGACTGCACATACAACTGTTGCCTGGGTACTTCACCAGTCCCAGCTTTATAAGAGAGTGGAAAGGAGAAAACTACTGTTCAAAAAAACTTGCATGAAATCTTGGCTAGAGTTTGCCAGAAGGCACGTGGGAGACTCTGAAGTCAGCTGGAAGGAGGCTTTATGGTCCGATGAAATCAAAATTGAGCATTTTGGCCATCAGACTAAAGCTATATTTGCCATGAGCCAAACACCGCACATCATCAAAAACACACTATCCCATGGTGGTGGGTGCACCATGCTGTGGGGATGTTTCACTGCACCAGGTCCTGGAAGGCCTGTGAGGTAGAGGCAAAAATGAATGCAGCAAAATACAGGGAAATCCTAGAGAAAAAACCTGATGCAGTCTGCAAGAGAACTGCAACTTGGGTTTTCCAGCAAGACAATGACCACAAGCATCAAGCCAAAGCTACACAGGAATGACTTAAAAACAATAAAGTTAATGTCCTGAAGGGGCCAAGTCAGAGACTAGACCTCAATGCAATTGAGAATTTGTGGTTGGACTTGAAAAGGGCTATTCACTCACAATCCCCATACAATCTGACAGAGCTTGAGCAGTTTTGTAAAGAAGAATGGGGAAAAAGTGCAGTCCGGATATGCAAAGCTGATAGAGACCGATCCACATAGACTCAAGGCTGTAATTGCTGCCAAAGGTGCATCGTCTAAATACTGATTTGAAGGGAGTGAATACTTATGCAATCAATTATTTTGTGTTTTATATTTGTAACTAAATTAGATCACTTTATAACAGATGTGTTTTCACTTTGACACAAAAGAGTCTTTTCTGTTGATCAGTGTCAAAAAAGACAAATTATATCCACTGTGATTCAATGTTGTAAAACAATAAAACATGAACACTTCCAAGGGGGGGTGAATATTTTTTATAGGCACTGTATAATTTTATTGAGGAATATGGTGTACCATTGTCATGCAGCCATAACGTTGCACAGAACTCAAGTTGGCTTTCATTGTGAGGGAGGTTTAAACTGCTCATAGCTGCAGGCTATGTTAAAGGACCATAGAAATGGAGATACATACACTGTTCAACACTGTTGTTAATGGTTAAAGCTAGGAATGTCTTGAGATTGTGCCAATAGGGGAAAAATACAATCTAATGTTCTTAAATTGTCACTGCAGTTATTTGATCGTCTTCTAAATGTTGTGAGAGAAAGTAAGAACATGGTGCAGAAGAGAAACTGCAGGGGCTGGAAATTTAGAGGGACTGCTGGAGAAAATCACTGGGTCAAGCAGCAGCTATGCAAGGAAATGAACAGTCAACACTTCTGGTCAAGATCCTTCTTCAAGAATGTAAAGAGGTAAGATCACCAGTATAAAAGGGTGGCGGAGGTGCAAGATGATAGGTGAATCCAAGTAACGGAGATAGGCTGGTGGGGGAGCAGGACAGTGGGAATGATGTAAGAAGCCGGGAGGTGATAGGTGTAAGTAACAAAGGGCAGGAGAAGATGGAATCTGATAGGAGAGGACACCCAACCATAAGGAGGGAGGTGATGAAGCGAACCAGAGGGAGAAATGTGTAGGTAATGCAGGAAGGGGAGAGGAAAGCGAAGGGATATTGGGAATGATGGGATAAAGGAGAACAAAGGGAGGCTGTGGACAGTGGTTACTGAAAATTGGAGAAATTGATGTTCATGTTGTCAAGCTAGAGACTACCAAGGCAGAATATGAGATGCTGTTACTCCTATTTGGCTTCAGTTTGGCAGTAGAGGAAGTTATGGACAGTCATGTCAGTGTGCGAATGGGAAATGTAATTGACAGACAGAGCAAAGGCGCCCAGTGAAATGATCTCCTAATCTGCATTGGGTCTCATCTTCGTCGAAGAGGCCCCACCAAGGAGCACTGGATTCAATAAGTGACACAGATGGCTTCACAAATGAAGGACTATTCAGGTACTGAATGGTGGTGAGGGAGGAGTTGTAGGGAGGGTGAAACTCGTAGTGCTGTGGCAGGGGTAAGTGTCTGGAGGGAGATCAGTGGAGACAGACGAGATAGTCATGGAGACAGTGACCCCTGCAGAAAGCAGAGAAGGGAGAGGAACAGAAGATGGTGGTGGGATCACGTTTCCAGTAGTATAAATTGTAGAGAATGCCAGGTTGAATACTCATCGGGTGGTAGGTGAAGACGAGGAAACTCTATCCCTGTTATGTTTATTGATATAGTAAGGGCAGTCATGCAGGAAAGAGATGCGATGCAGCTGAGGGCTGCATCGGTAGTTGTGACGGCATGCCTGTTTTCTGGGGAAAAAAAGATGCCCATTCTTCTTTTTGATCAATGAAGTCTATTCTACCACCCAGGAAGTCACTTTTCAGCCACTAGAGCTTTTCTGCCACTGGCAGTTGAGGAGTACCCTTGTAAGGACTTTTGCTGTCATGGGTAATAGAAAGATTCCTCTGCACAGGCAGTTCATCTCCATTCTCGAATATAGTCATGAAACGTTCTCTCTGGGGTCTTTTGACATGTTGAAATCTCTCCAAGGAGAAGAAATGAAATTGTGAACATGTGTCAGACATTTATCTCCACTATGCTTAATAACATCAGCAGGGATACTATTTGCACCAAGGGTCTTGACATTCAATTTTTTATCCTCTTATTAGGCCGCGAGAGCAGCAAGAGCAGACTGAACAGACTGCCATAGAATAGAGTTAAGGACATGTGTCAAAGAGGGAGCACCAGTTGTGAAGTTTTTCAATGTATATATGATAACATCCTCATTAATACTGTGTTTACATATCACATATGCCATAACTGTGCTTACGTTTTACTCACAGTATTTCTGATCACTACTAATTTTAGTTAGGGGTTCCCAAACCCACGAGCATGCCTCCTTGGGTTGTTCTGAAAGAAAATGATTAACCATGATATTCCTCAGTTTTCTACATCTATATAGGAAAAATGTCATTAAGCTGTAAAGGGTGCAGAAAAGATTCACAGGGATTTTATAAGGAATGGAAGGTTTGAGCGATTAGATAGACTGTGTCTTTTTTCCTTGTACCATAGGAGGTTGGCGGGTGACCCCACAGAGATATACAAAATCATGAAAGCTATGGATATAGTGAATGGTCACAGTGGTTTATTTTTCCCAGAATAGAGGGGTCTAGACCCTGAAGGCATAGACTCAAGGTAAGAAGGAAAAATTTAAAGTGGACTTGAGGGACATTTCGTCACACCAAGGGTGATTGATATGTCGAATAGAGGAAGTAGTAAACAAGGCTATAATTACTATGTTTAAATGACATTTGAACAGCTATGTGAATGGGAAAGATTTAGAATGATGTAAGCTAACGGAAGGGAAAATGGGTGAGCTCAGGTAGGCATCTTGGTTGGCGTGTATGAATTGATCTGAAAGTCTTGTTTCCATGCTGTGTAATTTAATGACTCTATATATCAGATGTGTTGATCAAAATCATCTGATACATCAGTGAAATAAGTTAATTACTACTTTAGTCAATTACTTTAATGTACTTTGTAAAGAATAAAATGATTCTTGGTGTGAAAATATATAAACAAATCATTTTCTTAACTTTATTAGAACGTTTTTGACAAGAAGTTTGTCAAATTCCTGTTCACATAGTGTGTTGAAATAACTATTAAGTTTGGATTTGCAAGTCTCTGAGGTACTACTCTTAACTGCACAACTAGCTTGTGTGTTCCATGTGTCCACAACTTGCTCTGTAAAGAAATGCTTCCTGATGTAAGTCTGAATTCTCCCCTTAACCAATCTCCACCTATGGTCCCATGCCCTTGATGATGGATTAGTTTTGAAGTAGCAGCTAGCATCCACTTTACTTGTACCCTTAATGATTTTGAACACTTCTATCATGTCTCCTCTCATTATAAGTCTATTTAGGCTAAAAAGATTTAATTCGTTGAACCTTTCTTCATAGCTCATACCCTGCTGACCTGGAATGAGTCCTGTCGCCCTTCTCTAAACTCTCTCCAGTGCCCTCACATCCCTCACACAATATGGAGACAAAACTTCTACACAGTATTCAAGGTGTGGCCTCACAAGCACGTTATACAGCTTATGGAGAATGTCCCTTGACTTGACCTCCACTGAGCACATTATATAGCCCAACATTCTATTAGCCTTCCTAATTGCTTCCGTGCATTGTCTAGATGTTGATAGTCATGGGTCTACCAGGACACCTGAATCCTTCTCATACAGTGCATTTTCTAACTCAAGACCCCCCATTGTATATTTATATCTAATATTTCTACTTTCAATATGTAATACTTTACATTTACTTACATTAAGTTTCATCTGCCATTTATCTGCCCATATCTGGATTGGAAAAATTCATGTTAGGGGTTTGTATATATAATCACAGACCTCTTTAAGTGCCTTGGATATATGTTTGCTGGCCCTGGAGATTTATTAACTTTCAGCCTTTTCAGCTGAAGCAGAATCTCACTTTCTAAGATCTATAAGTCACTTAAAACAACCTTATTTTTCTGTACATGCAGTAGCATATTGCTAATATCTTTGTGGGTGAATACTATAGCAAAATATGAGTTAAAAGGATCCACTATGTCCTTCTCTGCATAACTTAACACAACACTCTTATTCCTAATACATTTAACTTCTTCCTTGATTTTCCTTTTACTACCAAAGCATTTTTTTAAAAATCTCTTGGGTCAATCTTCGCATTATCAGCAATATCCTTCTCAACCTGCCTTTTGGCAATCTGAATTTCCCTCTTGACTATAGCCCTCATTTTTCATATGTCCGATGGTTAACATCATTACTATTTTTTCTGTATTCCTTATATAGCTGTCTTTTCTTCAGTATTTTTATGTATATCTTTATTCATTCATGTAGTTGATCTATTGTTTTTATTGCTTCTCCTGACCTTGGGTATCAACATTCCCTGCACTGCATGTTTTACCTCTTTAAATCAACCCCATTGTTCCTCAACTGACTCAACATCAAGCAGTTCCTTCCAGTTTACCTTCTGAAGTCTTAGTTGCATCTCACAAACTTCCTAAAGTTTAATTTAATGGTCTTGGTTTTTACTCATACACTCTCCCAAAAAACAGAGACTAACAATGTTCTGATCACTGGTTTCTAAAGGCTCAGCAACTTCCATACTCAAAATTCTATCCTGATTGTTACAGAATATCAAACCTATTCAGGCCTCCCCACTTGTTGGTATGTTAATAATCTGGGTCACAAAAACAATCACTTTCCTGTAATCCATTAATCACAGGGTTCTCCCACTCAATATTTGGGAAATTAAAATCACCCATAACTATAATGTTACCCTCAGAGCATGCTTTTTTTTTAATATTCTGTTGGAGTTGTTTATTAAAATCACTATCAGCATTGGGGGGATGGGGCCTATAACATACACACAATGTTATTCCTTTATCCTTATAGCTTTCAATTCTCACCCAGATATCTTCACTAAGTCTCGACTCATCTCCTATCATAAGCAGCCTCACATTTAAATTCTCTCTCATGTTTTTGGTCTCTCACCTTTACAGTCTTGCCTATCTTTCCTAAGTAAAGTATATCATCTAATTCTATATTCGTCACCGCCCTTTGAGGTCAATAAGTTTCAGTTATTGTTATTATATCATACTTAGGCACACTTACGAATAATTCCAGCTCATTTATTTTATTCTTAATACTTCTTGCATTTATACAAGCCATCTTTAGTCTATTACTGATGTTTTTCATCCTATTCTGACCCTATAATCGGTTTATGTCCTAATGTGTTATTCTCCACTATGGTGTTTAAACAGTTGAGCTTGGCCTGTTCTAAGTTCCCTGCTCTCCCATTGCCTAGTTTAAACAGCCCTCAACTAACTGAAGCATATGCCTGCCCTGTACATTAGTGCCTCTCCGGTTCAAATGCAACCCGTCCCACTTACAGTTCTTTGAGGAAACATTAGCACAGAAAATGATTCAGCTATTGAATCCCTTTACTAATTATTCCATTCATATGGGCATGTACTTGCTTTGCAGAAAAGGACCTAAGGCAATATGCATTCCTAATCCATCAGCTGCTGCCGGTCAGCCCCCTCCACTGCTGCACATCTTAAAATCAATGAGTGCTAATTTACAGTGGGACTCTCCACTGTTACCTAATAGTAATGTCCAAAGATAAGAACTGTTTTAAGATATTTAGAACCCAAAAGTAGTATGAAATATGATCTGAAAATAAGGGAGGTTTTCTCATGTACCAACACTGAACAAAATTCAAAGGTCAAAGTAAGTATTATTATCGAAGTACATATATGTCACCATATACAGCATAAGATTCGTTTTCCTGTGGGCATACTCAGCAAATCTATAGAATAGTAACTATAACTGGATCAATGAAAGTTCAACCAGAGTGTAGAAGACAACAAACTGTGCAGAAATAAATATAAATAATGACAATAAATAACAAGAACATGAGATAATGAGATAAAGGGTCCTTAAAGTAAGATCATTAGTCGTGCGAATACCTCAATGATGGGACAAGTGATTGTAGTTACACCTTTTATTCAAGAGCCTCATGGTTGAGGGGTAGTAACTGTTCTTGAACCTGGTGATGCCTGCCCTGAGCCTCTTGTACCTTCTACCTTATGGCAGCAGCAAGAAGAGAGCATGGCCTGGGTGGTGAGGATCTTTAATGATGGATGCCACTTTCCTACGATAGCATTTCATGTAAGTGTGCTCAGTTGTTGGGAGGGCTTTACCCATGATGTCCTGGGCTGAATTCACTATCTTTTGTAGAATTTTCTGATCAAAGGCATTGGTGTTTCCATACCAGGCCATGCTGCAGCCAGCCAGTACACTTTACACTACACATCTATAGAAGTTTGTCAAGGTTTTAGATGTCATGTTGAATCTGCACAGACTCCTAAGGAAGTAAAGTTGCTGCCATGCATTCTTTGCAATTTCACTTACATGCTGGGTCCTGAACAGTTCCACTGAGATAGTAACACTCAGGAGTTTAAAGTTGCTAACCCTCTCCAACTCAAACCCTCCGACGAGGACTGGCTCATGGATTTACAATCAGTTCCCTGCTCATGCTGATATTGAATGAGTGTTAACCCACAATTTGGGTAAAATATTTATTACTTCATATATAACAGTAGATATTCCACAGTTTTATTTCTTTGTGAGGGATTGTCAAGGTGCAGCCACTCTGGGAAAACATTCATTTCTGATTTGCCCTCTTTGATATCCAAACTTCCTCAAGATCATGTAAAATTATTCATGTCCAAGTACAGAAGGGAATGTGCTATATGAGGAGTCTGATTGCAAGCTTCAAAATCTTAGGACGACACAATATATTTTGTGATATTTGCATAGAAAAGACTGACCTGTTAGAGTGCCATTTTTCTGTTCAATATTTTAACAATGATATTAATACGTTTACATGCTTCAGTGCACCCATCAAAGCAGAGAACAAAGAAATATCAATTACTTCTACTATTAATTTATTTACATTAAGAAAGTAAGCTTTGACTTTTAACATGATATTGATAAAATTGCATGATTTGGATTATCAAACTTCCCAGACAGCTTTAACTAATTAACCTCCATTTCAGTGATTGAACACGTTTGTTTTTCTAGCCATGAACTGCAAAGGCTCACAGCTCATCCTCAGCCAACGCAGCCAGGAGTACAGTCTTATAAAGCTAACTCTGTTGCAGTTCCTGGTGCTGAAAAAAGCCTGAGTTTCAACTTAGCAGACCTAAAGCCTTACACAATTTATAACCTTTAGGTAATAAGCTGCAACTCAGTGGGCAGCACAGCCACCAAATGGATTACTATTACCACAAAGGATAAGAGTGAGTACGATGCAACTTGTCAAGTGGAAGAATTATGTTCAGTAACACATGGTCTCCCTTTCTCAGATTGAGTTCTCAGTATTGTCAAGAGGGAGGGTGAGCAGGCAGATGTCATGGTCCATGTAGGGCCAATGATGTGGATAGGAAGAAGGAGGAGGTCCTGCAAAGAGAGTTCAGGGAGTTAGGTGCAAAGTTGAAGAACAGGACTTCCAGGGTTGCAATCTAAGGATTGCTACCCATGCCACGTGCTAGTGAGGCTAGAAGTGGGAAGATAATGCAGCTAAATACGTGGCTAAGGAGATGGTGCAGCAGGGACAATTGGGCCTTGTTCCAGGGAAGGTGGGACCTGTTCCGACTGGACAGGTTGAACCTGAACTGGAGGGGGACTAACATCCTTGCAGGAAGGTTTGCTAGTGCTGTTCTGGAGGGTTTGAATTAGATTTGCAGGGGGGGGGAGAACCAGAGTGCTAGAGCAGATAGTGAGGTGGAGGAGGATAAAGGTCATGCAAGAACTGCAAGTATAGTGCATGGAGTAAAGCCAGATCTAACATATAAAGAGGATTTGAGGAAAGAGAAGCAGAATAAAGAGTGTAAAGGTACAGGAACAAAGGTGATGAACTGAGAGCTTGGATACATACATGGAATTATGATGTAATGGCCATTACAGAGTCTTGGCTGGCACCAGGGCAGGAATGGATTCTCAATATTCCTCAATTTCAGTGCTTTAAAAGGGGTAGAGAGGGGAAGAAAGGGGAATGAGGTTGATGTTCTGGAGCATGTTGATATTAAGGGAGAAAAGGTGTTGGAGTTGTTAAAATATATTAGTTGGGAGTTAGATATGTCCCTTGTGGCTAAAGGGATCAGGGGGTATGGAGGGATGACTGGTACAGGGTTCTGAGTTGCATGATCAGCCATGATCATACTGAATGGCGGTACAGGCTCAAAGGGCTGAATGGCCTACTCCTGCACCTGTTTTCTATGTTTCTATGTTTCTAAGTCCCCGGGTCCTGAGAGAATATACCCCCAGGCTGCTCCACGAGGCGATGGAAGAGATTGCTGAGCCTCTGGCTAGGATCTTTATGTCCTCGTTGTCCATAGGAATAGTAGGGGAGGATTGTAGGGAGGCGAACATTGTCCCCTTGTTCAAAAAAGGTAGTAGGAATAGTTTGGGTAATTATAGACCAGTGAACCTTACGTCTGTGGTGGGAAAGCTGTTAGAAAAGATCCTTAGAGATAGGATCTATGGGTATTTAGAGAATCATGGTCTGATCAGGGACAGTCAGCATGGCTTTGTGAAGGGCAGATCGTGTCTAACAAGCCTGATAGAGTTCCTTGAGGAGGTGACCAGGCATATAGATGAGGGTACTGCAGTGGATGTGATCTATATGGATTTTAGTAAGGCATTTGACAATCCACATGGTAGGCTTATTAAAGTTAGAAGGCATGGGATCCAGGGAAGTTTGGCCAGGTGGATTCAGAATTGGCTTGCCTGCAGAAGGCAGAGGGTCATGGTGGAGAGAGTACGCATGGATTGGACGGTTGTGACTAGTGGTGTCCCACAAAGATCGGTTCTGGGACCTCTACTTTTCGTGATTTTTATTAGTGACTTGGATGTGGGGGTAGAAGGGTGGGTTGGCAAGTCTGCAGACAGCACAAAGGTTGGTGGTGGTGTGGATAGGGTAGAGGATTGTTGAAGATTGCAGAGAGACAGTGATAGGATGCAGGAGTGGGCTGAGAAGTGGCAGATGGAGTTCAACCCGGAGAAGTATGAGGTGGTGCTTTGGAAGGACAAACTCCAAGGCAGAGTACAAAGTAAATAGCAGGATACTTGGTAGTGTGGAGAAGCAGAGGGATCTGGGGTTACATGTCCACAGATCCCTGAAAGTTGCCTCACAGGTAGATAGGGTAGTTAAGAAAGCTTATGTGGTGTTAGCTTTCATAAATCGAGACTTAGAGTTTAAGTGTCGCGAGGTAATGCTGCAGCCCTATAAAACTCTGGTTAGGCCACACTTGGAGTACTGTGTCCATTTCTGGTTGCCTCACTATAGGAAGGATGAGGAAGCATTGGAAAGAGTACAGAGGAGATGTACCAGGATGCTGCCTGGTTTAGAGAGTATGCATTATGATCAGAGATTAAGGGAGCTAGGGCTTTACTCTTTGGAGAGAAGGAGGATGAGAGGAGACATGATAGAGGTATACAAGATTTTAAGAGGAATAGATAGAGTGGACAGCCAGCACCTCTTCCTTAAAGCACCACTGCTCAATACAAGAGGACATGGCTTTAAGATAAGGGGTGGGAAGTTCAAAGGGGATACTAGAGGAAGGTGTTTTACTCAGAGAGTGGTTGGTGCGTGGAATGCACTGCCTGAGTCAGTGGTGGAGGCAGATACACTGGTGAAATTTAAGAGACTACTAGACAGGTATATGGAGAAATTTAAGGTAGGGGGCGTTATATGGGAGGCAGAGTTTAAGGGTTGTCACAACATTGTGGGCCAAAGGGCCTGTACTGTACTGTGCTGTACTGTTCTATGTTCTATGTTCTGTATGTGTTTTTGATGTGTTAATTTGCTCAAATTAGACAACCTACAAATGATATATATTAAGAGATGTTACACTTTTTTATATATTGATGATGCACAAATATTAGGATTGCATCTTTAAATACTGTAAATTGTAAATTATTAATCAATGTAATGATTTGCTGACTTCTAATGTAGATTGCGTTCAATTGATAATTACCTATGCTTTCTATTAAGTGGGAGGTTACTGGTTTAATTTTTGTTCACTCAGATGTTTTTATCCCAATAGGTTGAAAAATATCAAAATCCAATGCTCCAACTAGCATTCGGAGCCTTCTCTCTATCAAACCATCTGCAGATTGATATACTCTCTGAGAGCTGTCTACATGAATGACTGATTTAATCTAACAAAAGGATACTGATGTCACATTAGATTTTGCTTTCTTTTCTAAATTTTAGTCTCTTGAAAACACTTAACCAGACGTGCACAGTTTTCAGATAAAATAGCTGCGCATAAAATGGATTAATTGGCAGATCGGGAAACCATAGATACTGAGGTTCATAGATATTTAGGGTTTGTCCTCTACAAATATGACAACTTATATCTAAAATCATAAGCTTTTTCACTATCAATAAGACTCTGCATAAGAGTGTTATAAAAATCCCATTTGCCTGGATTTCATCAACACTGAAGAATTTCAAAATCATCTAGGTAAAGGCAGTCTATTGGAGTGGCGCAGCACAGTTTACACTGAACGCTCATTCCCTTCAACACCATTTCATCTTTTCATCAGCCTCAAAACTAATAACTAGAAGGGGGGAGGTGGGAAGGAACTCAAGAAAATTACAATTGCCAAGTAATGAGCAATGTATTACAATTTCAAGCTGAACATATTGGTGGACTTCATTCTTGGGACTTAAAAGCAATGTTGGGTGAGAAAGCTGAAGTGTTGATTTTAATTTTCCAAAGGTCTTTGGATTTAGAGAAATGTTAATTGTAAATCCTTATGACAAAGGTGAATTGCTGGATATACTACACTACGTTTAGATTTCCAAAAGGCACTTGATAAGTTGATGTATTGATGTTTATTGTGGAAAATAAAATTTTATTGCGTAGGAAGCTGGATATTGGCAAGAATAAAAGATTGCCTCAGAGGAAGCGGAGAGCAGGCATAAATGTGTCTTTCTCTGTTTGACAAGGTGTAACAAGTGATGTGCCACAGGGATCATTGCTGGGACCCCAGCTTTTTACAATTTATATAATTGAATTGGACGAAGACCAGGAAGGTACGTTTACTGAATTGCTGCTGATGCAAAGATAGATACAAGAGTAAGTCCTGAAAAGGACATAAGATGGTTACAAAGGAATACAGATATGTTCCTGAGCAGGTAAATATTGGGCTACAAAAATATAACATGGAAAACTGTGAAATTGTTCACTTTCGCAGAAAAATTAAAACATGTAATGCTGCATCTGCATAATGCATTGAAAATATTTCAAAGAAGGTTTATTTACCTCATGCCTGAATTGGGTAGGTTGTTTCATGAAAAAGATTGGTGAGCCAGGTTTATTTCCATTGGAGGCTAGTTGAGTGAGAGAGAATAATTAAAACATGTAAGATCCTGAGGGGTTTCAGCAAGGGGGTTATGGAGAGGATATTTCCTTTATGTGACTACCTGGAATTTGGAATCTTTGTTTAAAAATTAGGGATTACCTACTTAATAAATAAATTACGTGATTTTTCTTTCTCTTAAAAATTTGTGAGAGAACTTTCTTCCTCAAGGGTGAAGAATACAGAAGGATAGAGATAGAAATAGAGATAGATAGAGAGAGAGAGGGAGAAATTGAAAAGCAAAGAGTTGAAAGAGTACTGTTGGTATCTGGGAATGAAGAGTGATCAGATCAGCCATGATCTCAATGAAGGACCAAGGGCCTGCAGTTTCCCTTCCATCTCAAATAACATCCTGACTGAAAAATATATCACCATGCTTTTATTCTGTGAATCCTGCAATTCCTTACACTGAATACAAAAAATACAAAAAAATCATTAATTGAAAAATATTGTAGGATGGATTTTTCTAAGCACAGTAATTTCAAAGCAGTGACAGAAAATTTCTGAGATTCTATTTCTCAGGTATCTTTCATAATTGCTACTAAAGATTACTCCAGACATTCTGACATGATGAACACTATCCCCTAAACAGAGATGATCATTTTGATCCATGTGGAATATCCATGGTGAAGAGCTGCTGAGACATAAACTAAACATTAAACTTACTTGAGGCATGATGTAAATGTTTAAAAAAAAATTTGTTTATTTTCATTATTGACTGAATTATATATGTACCTGCAGATTAAGGTGGAAGGTGGGATATTTTTTTTTAAATATGTAGTTCTTTTTTTCCTATGCTACCATGATTGAGCATGAATATAAGCTCTGATGTAGTATTTGCCAATTTCCACTAGTTCATTTTAATCACATTAAAACTCCATGGACTTTTACATAGAAACATAGAAAACCTACAGTAAAATACAGGCCCTTTGGCCCACAATGCTGTGCCAAACATGTACTTACTTTAGAAATTACCTAAGGTTACCCATAGCCCCCTATTTTTGCAATGGTTTGGCCAATTTCAAGTGCATTGGATTGGAAACACCTGATAGAGGTGTATAAGATAATGAAAGGCATTGATCGTGTGGATAGTCAGAGACTTTTTCCCAGGACTGAAATGGCTAACACGAGAGGGCACAGTTTTAAGGTGCTCTTGAAGTAGGTACAGAGGAGATGTCACGGGTAAGTATTTATATGCAGTGAATTGTGAGTGCGTGGAATGGGCTGCCGGTGGCTGTGGTGGAGGCGGATACAATAGGGTCTTTTAAGAGACTCCTGGATAGGTACATGGAGCTTAGAAAAATGGAAGGCTATGGGTAACTCTGGGTGATTTCTAAAGGAAGGACATGTTCAGCACAGCATTGTGGGCTGAAGGGCCTGTATTGTACTGTAGGATTTCTGTGTTTCTATGTATCACAAAAGGATTTAACACTTATTTCCTATGTTACTGGACAACAAAGATTTTGCTTCCCGAATTCTTTTGGATGTATCTAATGGATTTTGGATTGCTGATCATGAAAATTACCATAATATTTCCCGATCATGCACTAATTTTTTGAAATTTCCTACTTTTTAAATTTCAGTTCATAATTCAAATCAATTAAAATGTCCAAAATGTAAGTTGAAAAGCAGTGTGGATGCTGCATGCTAGGATAGGGTTTAGAAAGGCTGTTATTCTGAATGCAGCTTGGATACACCAAGTACTGTTGTTTCATTTGCAACAGCCATGCTAAAGAATCTCATTACATTAAAGAAGATTAGCCATTCCATAAGCAGTCGGTTCCAGGCAGAGAAGTGTGGCACGTAAGCCATCTGTAGACCCAAGAAAGATATTTTTGACTCCTCTTCCTGTAAAAGTGAGGAATAATGAAGGTGAAAGATTTGGATATTTGAGACAGATATTTCCCAGAATAACTGATGCCAAGATTGAGGAAGGCATTTTTGTTGGTCCACAAATCAAACAGGTCACCAATGACAGACAATTTGAAGAATTTCCAGTGGGACCAGAGAAAATTGCATGGAAAGTGTTCAAGGATGTTGTTGAACATTTTCTGGGCAGCTACAGAGCACCAGGCTATGTGTAGCTGGTTGACAACATGCTTTAAGCATACAAAACCATGAAATGCAACATGTCACTAAAGATCCATTTTCTGCATTCACATTTAGACTTCTTCCCTGCAAATTTTGATGCTGTCAGTGATGAGCATGGTGAGAGGTTTCACCAGGACACTGTGGTCACGGAGTAATGGTATCAAGGCAACTCCAGTCCATCAATGCTGACTGATTATTGTTGGACACTTAAGCAAGAAGCCTCAGACACTGAGTACAAATGAAAATCATCAATAAAACATTTGTAGCTTAGTTGAATTATTGAAAAGTGTCAGCACTATTATGGAACTAAACACATTATATTCAATCAAAGTTACTTTTTTGTTTCTCCAAATTCCTACATGATACAATTAGTCTGAAATTATATTTGTGTTCAGCTTCAAGTGGTCTATCATAAACAAAGAACAATTCTCAGGAAGCAGCGCTTTCGATAAAAATTGTCCAGTGTCTGGAAGGCATACCACTCCATTCCATACATCCACAATAGTTGCATCTATGTAAGCCTTTATATCCTTCATTTATTCAATTGGAGAGGGGGATTTTTGGGAAACAATTGAATTTGTCTATTATTATATTGTCTCATGTTGAGCTGTTCATGCAACATGAATTCATCTACAGTATTTTCAGCTTTCAGCATGTGAGGTCCTTTTCTCTCCAGTATCCCATATCAGAATACTATTCAGTGTAACCAGCAACTTACCAACAAATTATCTGGACAAGAGTCAAACATTCCTGCCGAACGGACAGCTCAGACAGTACAAGGTACAAGAGAATAATTTTCAAATATACAGTGGCTTCAACAATTGATTCCATATTTCCAAGCACATTTGTAAAGTTCAAAAAGCTGTTCTGATTACCCCTGTCACAATTCAGTTGATTAATGTAACTCTACGGTTATCACACAAGAAAGTCTATCTGGTAACATAAAGCTGTAAAACATTTAACTTGATATATTATTAAAAGGTTTGTGTTTACACAGAAGTTCTCCAGTTACTGCAGCCCTAATTTGGCCTGGCGGCCTCATCGGCAATGGCACTAAGGTAGGTAGTGAGTGATCAGGAGCGTGGCTGGTATGCCCTGCAGCAGTCCTTGGGAATGCTGTGGGAATGGGAGGAGAATGATGATAGATGTTTTTCTACTTTCACATGTCATCTTATGTTTTTGCATTGAAAGAGCTTTTTTATTGTTTAATTACTGCTGCTGTGTTTTTACCCAGGTTTGCAATTCTCTCTGTGACTTTTAAGTAGTCTTGCATGTTTGTTCTAAGGAATTCTGTCTCCTTTCTCTCCGTATGATATGTAAGGAGTCTTTCCCTCTCATCACTTCTAATGTGTTAATCCATTTAAATGTCACCCGATGATTTGCTGCTTAATTGGCATCCAGCCAGTCTTCAGTGAACTGATGGACGAAAGCTAGTGGTTGGCCATTTTCTTGAACTACAGAAGTCCTTGGTGATAGTGTCATTGAGAGTCTCATTTAATGAAAGCTGTTCTCCAACTAACAAATACCCAGTCTGTGGTCCACTAGCTGTGTTCAGCTCCAGACGATAGCATCACCTTTATCAAGACACAGAAACACCAATTGCTAATCAGAGAATGCGTTTCAACCATCTTCACCTGCTTCTTCAGTTATCTTCCCTCTGTCACAGGAAAACTGGTGGTCATTTTTTTTTCTGATGATTCAATGCCCAACCTACATGAAATCATCTCCAGACTTTGGCAGATTAGTGTATGGCTACAGGAGTATACACACGAGAGTTCACATTTTCTCTCCATGATACGTAAAAGAAAGGCATACATGTGCCTGTTTCAAGATATCTATATAAAGCCCCAATGTATAATTTTCAAGTGCAGTCTGCATAGTAACACAGAAGAATCAAACCTAATTTCCTAAAGCCTCCTACCATGTACAGAACACAGGTGATGGGATATCTTTCACTTTCTGATTGAGTGTAGCTCCAGACACGCTTATTGAGCATGATGCCATGAGGTCGCAAGCACCCTATCTAAAATCTGCCTTAAGCACTAATGCATGTGGTTGCACAGAGTACTATCTGCAAAATATATTGTGCCAACTCACCAAGGCCTCTTCAAAAAAAAAACCTTTCCAAAGATGACTACCTGGAAGAAGGATGAGTTCAAGGAAAAAAATCAGGGTGCTAGCACATTAAAGTAATCCTTCAAATTATGGATCATTGGAGTTTTAACATATATTTTCTCAATCAAAAGCATGAACTTCCCAATTAGCAACATGATAGGAGTGCCTTTGTCACACAGTCTGCAGTGTTTCAAGAAAACAGCTCATCACTGTCTTCTCAAAGGGAGGGGCCTCCATATCCCGTGAAAGAACTTTAAAAGGTACCAATTTGTGCACAACAAGCTTCAATATACAGCAATATAAGAAATGAACAGATAGCTGCTTTAGTCACGTTGATGGAGAAATTAATATTGGCCCATGCACCAGGAAGAACAGCATTACTTTGAAAGAGATGGGAATGAAGTTCGTCTTCCTCTTTATTTGCAATACTCATTCAGTAGCCTATGTTAATCAGTTATGCATTGGAATGGGATGAATCCATAACCTTCTGACTCAGGCAAAGGTGTTGCTGAATAATCAACAGCTTTCACACTGTCACTATTACACAGCTACCCCAAATGAATTGTGGCCATAATTCACTTATCACTTCTCGGGAACCCATGAACAGCACCCGACCAAGAGAGAGCATCTGGCCATGTATTAAAGACCTGTGCTGAGCAACAGGCTGGGGTTCACTGAGATTTCAAACCTCTCACTTCAACAGTGTGAGGTGCCTCAAGTAGACTTCATTTCCACTGGTGCCTAGTAAGTATGTAGTAATCTGCTTCAATGACTATCATCCTGCAGCGCTTACATCCACAATGATGCAGTGATTTGAGAGATTGGAGTTGAAGTATATGAACCCCTGCCTGAGAAGCAACTAGGGTCCACTCCAACTAGACTACTGGAGCAACGGGTTCAAAGCAGATGCTAGCTCATTGTCTCTTCACTCAACCCTGGGACATCTGGACAGCAAATGTGCATACATCAGGATGCTCTCTATCAACTACAGCTCAACATTCAATACTATTATCCCCTTAAAATTAATCAATTAGCTTCAAAAGCTTGGCCCCAATAACTCCTTGTGAAATAGGATCCTCGATTTCCTCATCAGCAGCCCAAGTCCGTTTGGATTGGCAACAACATCTCCTCCACAATCTCCATCAGCACAGGTGCACCACAAGGCTGTGTGCTTAGCCCCCTGCTCTACTCACTTTACACTTACGACTGTGTGGCTAAGCATAGCTCCAATGCTGTATTCAAGATTGCTGATGACCCCGCTAACGTAGGTCAAGTCAACGTGGTGGTGAATCAGCAAACAGGAAGGAGATTGAAAATCTGGCTGAGTGGTGCCACAGCAACAACCTCTCACACAATGTCAGCAAGAGCAAGGATCTAATTGACGTCAGGAGGAGGAAACCAGAGATCCATAAGCCACTCCTCATCAGAGGATCAGAGGTGGAGAGGGTCAGCAACTTTAAATTCCTCAGCATTATCGTTTCATAGAATCTGAACTGGGCCCAGTACGTAAGTGCGATTATGAAAAAGACATGACAGTGCCTCTACTTCCTTAGGAGTTTGCGAAGATTCAGCGTGAAATCTAAAACTTTATCAAACTTCTATAGATGTGTGGTGGAGCGTATATTGACTGGCTGCATTAAGGCATGATATGCATCAATGCCCTTGAATGGAAAATCCTACAACCAGCCCAATGCATTATGGGTAAAGCTATCCACACCGTTGAGTACATCTACGTAAAGCATTGTCACAGGAAGGAAGCATCCAACATCAGGGATCCCTACCACTCAGGATCATGCTCTCCTCTCACAGCATCCATGAGGAAGAAGGTATAGGAGCCTTTGGACTTACATCATCCGATTCAGGAACAGTTATTAACCCTCTACCATAGGACTCTTGAACCATAGGGACAAGTTCACTCACACTTGCCCCATCATTGAACTGCTCCCACAACCTATGGAATCACTTTCAAGGACTCTTCAATTCATGTTCTATTTATTTATTATCATTATTACTTTCTTTTTGTATTTGCACAGTTTGTTATCTTTTGTACACTAGTTGAACAGCCATGTTGGTACGGTCTTTCAGTGATTCTATTGTGTTTGTTATTGTATTATGGACTTATTGAGTATGCCCACAAGAAAATAAATCTCAGGGTTGTATATAGTGGCTTATATGTACTATGATAATAAATTTACTTTTGAACTTCCGAACTTCGAACTTTTTAATTCCTCTAAACAGTGAGGTATTTAGACCTATTCTGCTTAATCTCTCTTCATAGACCATACGCTATCCTACCCCACTCCCTCCATCTCAGGAATCTGTATCATCATGATAGATAATAGACTGAATGGAGATTACTTATTCTGCAACAATAGTCCAACTCCTGTTCTTCAAAGGCTTTCCACCATTAATAATGTTTATTAGTAGGCAAGCAATCATGTTGGTGTTTGTTTCTCGGTCCTGCCTGTACCTGTATATGACGAGAAAGCTCTAAGAAGTCAATAGGTATTGCACCTCTTGTTGACAATGGAATACTCAACTCTCCCCATGAACATAACCAGAACAACTCACAAAACTATCAGCCCCATCCAACACAAGCATTTGATTGCTGTCCTTGTTTTTCAGCTGCAAAATTTAGTATCAGCCTACTAATTTTCACATCGTAACTATCATGCATGTTTACTGGTCTAACTTCAGGTGTTTCATGCAAATTCTACTACAGTGTTTATATCAATCTACAAACATATTTGTCTTATTGTTTTACCATGACTGAATGCTTGAGCTTAAGTATTTTTGACTGTCAGAGGATGTTAAATGTTATTTTAAAATTTGTTTCCCTACACAATCACTGGATGTTTTTGCATGTACTTATAACTTCATACTTGCAACACAGGAATGCTTTTTTGTTGTTGATTTAGTAAACCTGTACATGAAACCTCAAGATTATGTGGAATTGTAATTTCTCATAAATATTTGATGAAATTTTTCTCTTCCATGTTTTGTCCATGGCAGAAATGGGAAGTACTAATACACCGATCATCAGCTTAAATCCAGCCACAGATGTTGGTGAGTATGCATTTGTATTTGTTTGATATAGGGATGCTTGCACTCACTCACTCACAGACACATACACAGTCACACATATGTTTTTTTAAATGGTTTTATGGATCTTTAAAACCATCTGAAGTAATACTTATATGAAGCATACTAAAAGATATGCATATCTAAAATAATCTACTGTAAATTACTACCATGATCTACATTCCAAATATATCTAATATTACCAGTTTCACTTGGAATAATTTTCTAAAATGCAACCCTATTTTAAACTTTGTTCTTGGTCAGTTTTGAGACAAATATTAAATCTGACCATTTTAAAATCTGATCTGAATGTCAAATTGTGTAGCAGCCAATTTACAGTTGCCATTTCAGTGATAACCATTTCAGTAACAACTTTGTTTTGGTTTAAGATTAAGTACATATTAGTATCCGTGGTGCTTACTCAAGATCTTATGCATAAAGTACAATGCTTTACAGTACCAGTGACCCAGGTTCAATTCCCACCACTGTCTGTAAGGAGTTTACACGTTTTCCCCGTGACCACATGGCTTTCCTCTGGCTGCTGCGGTTTCCTCCCACATACCAGTTGGTAAGCTAATTTGTCATTGTAAAATGTCCTGTAATTAGGCTAGGGTTAAATCAAGAGTCATATGGTGGAGTGGCTCAAAGTACTGGAAGTAGTTTCTAGAGTAGGTTACATGGTCGGCACAACATTGTGAGATGAAGGACCTGTAATGTGCTGTAGAGTTCTACGTTCTAAGTTCTATGATCTAGATATGAAGCCTTGTAATAGTCTTGTTCTTGAATAGTACAAATACTAAACTTCTAATTATCAGTGCTTATCAGTTAACTGAACAAGATGGCCTAGAATGTGCAAAAATGCAGAAGAATAGGCATGCATATTATTCTTCAGTTGTCTAAATAGAGTTAACTGATAATAGTTTGATTTTGAGTTAATGTGATATCTTGTTTTCAAGGTCCTATACTGCCCACTGTTGATGATAAGACAGGAGCGCTACAATCAAACATTCCATTCTACCATGAACTGTGGTTCATTATACTAATGGCAATTCTTGGGTTGATGTGTGTTGCTATATTCTTGTCCATCCTACTACAAAGGGCAGTAAATAAACAACCATACAAACGAGAAAGGCCACCTTTAATTCCATTAAAGAAGAGGACTAATCTACCTAATGAATCCTTCATGGTAAGATAGTTACTCGTCTTCCTTTATTAGCACTTAGAAATTATAAGGCATAAGATTCAGGAATATGCTAACAAGATCATAATAGTTATCCATGCCTAGTTAGTTTGAAAAGTTGCAAGTGAGCTTTCTCTTGAAACACTGCAGTCGTCAATCTTGCAAGATGTTAGGTAAGCAATTACAGGAATATTTACAGAATGCTGATGATGGAGTGAGAATTTTTGTCTAAGTCATGAGTGTGTGACTTGGAGTTACCCCATGACATTACTGTTTTTGTCTTTCCTGTTGTTAGTAGGTGCAGGGGAAGGAAGTTCTATCATAGTAACTTTAGTCAATTGCTGCTTATGTTTCATAAATCATGCAGGATACAGTCAATGTATTTTCAAAATCCTTCACTTCCCCAGACTACATTTTTTCAAGACCTCCGTGAAAAATGTAAAATCCTCACTGCCCCAGGGAAATCCTTGGCCCAAGACCAGGCAAGAATTCAGGAAAGCACCAATCACTTCATTTCTCTACAAACAAAAAAAAACCCCAAGCAACAAAATAAATCCCAATCAAGTCTCTCACCTATGGTTAGGTTCTCTGTGGCAGCTTCTGTCAGTCCTACATAGGAATCAACAATTATCAATTAATTGTATAGAAAGCAAGTTATCATCAACGCCAGAGGACTGCCTGAGAAATGGTAGATTATGCCCGAGTGATTTAAATGGGTCACTATCAAATTGTAAAACTTCATTTTGGGTGGAAATACTGAACAAACAAGTGGAAATTTAATTTTTTTAAATAAAAATGGGAAAGTTGGAAACACTCTATTGGTGAGGTAGCATCTATTGATATGAAAGCAGTTAACTTTTCAGGTTGAAGATTTTTTGATAGAGTTGGAGAGAGAGAAAACAAATTGGTTTTAAATTACAGGGAAGATGGAGGAAGGATGGTTCGGACAAAAGGATATCTCTGTTAGAATAAGGCTGTGAGTGCTATGGGGATAAAATGCTGATGAAGTGATCATTTTGTTAGGTTAATGAGTGACACTAGAAGTAAGAACAGAGTCTCTCTGAAGAGACTTGTGGCAGTTACATCAAATATAGTCCTAATGCTACCTCAGCCAGGATCAGCTTTCTCAGTCATCAAACATTAGAACCTGTAATATTATTTTCATTTTCTAAGACGATGCTTTTATTCTTTTGACCACCAGGGTGTGCTGGTTCTGCAATTTAACTTTTAGTAACAGCCAATGGCTATCAAAAGTATGTGCTGCTCAAAACAAACAAACCTCACTGACTGTCACAAACAAGCAAGCAGTCTTTTTAAAAAAAACTTCTTCCATATTAATGGAAATAAATTTACTCTGAGCTTCCTCCTTACTGTTATAACTTCAGAAACATGATTTCTGTTGCATTTCTTTTAAAGTTTCAGTTGCAGTTTAGTCAAAAATCTGAGGTAACATATTGACTTTTTCACATTAATATCAAAATCAATTACCTTGAATTTATCTATAATCCTTCCTTCAACATCTTTACAAGCATCCTTAATAATTTATGTTGGGTGTGCTCTCTACCTTATGTATATAACATTTTTCTAAACATCTTTATTTGAATTCCAATGAAATATTATAAAGTATTATTTTAATGAAACAAGCATCTTTAGAAAGTGTAAAACTCTCAGGAATTTTGAGAAAGTAATATAGGAAATGAGCACAGAATATTAAAATGTTTTATTTTTAGCATTAACGATTTTACAATGATGTATCAGCTTTGTACTTTTGTATTGGAGTAGAATTTTTACTAATTTTTTAACATTTGCAACTTTGTTAATTGTGCATTAGTTTGGCAGTTCTGTGTTGATTAGAGTTTTACAACAGTATCTATGATCCACCAGTCTACTTTCTTTTTGATTACATCAGTGCGTTGGGCACATGAAAGATCCTCTGAGATATTGACACCCAGGAACTTGAAGCTACTCACCTTTTCCACCACTGACCCCTCAATGAGGATTGATGTCTGTTCTCCCAACTTCCCCTTCCTGAAGTCCACAATCAAGTTCTTGGTCCTGGGAGGTTGTTGTTGCAATACTAGTCTACCAACTGATCCATTTCACTCAAAACTATCTGATATTCTACCAACAACAATGGTGTCATCGATGAATTTACAGATGGCATTTGAGCTGTGCCTGGCCACACAGTCGTAAGTGTAGAAGGAAGAGATCAGTGGGCTAAGCATGCATTCTTGAGGCGCATCAGTGTTAATTGTAAGTAAGGAGGAGATGTTATTACCAATCGGTACTGACTGTGAGCTCCCCATAAGGAAGATTAGAATCCAGTTGCAGAGGGTGGTACAGAGACTCAGGTTTTGAAGCATGTTGATTAGTAGTGATGGTGTTGAAATCTGAGCTGTGATCGATAAAGAGCAGCCTTAGAGTATATTTGCTATTGTTTATGTGCTCCAAAGCTGAGTGGAGAGCCAGTGAAATTGTGATCTGTTGTGGAGATAGAACAGTCACAGTAGGTCTAGGTCATTGCTCAGGCAAGAATTAATTGTTGCCATAACCAACCTCTCAACGTATTTCATCATGTTAGAATGAGTGCCACCGATCGATAGTCGTTGAGGTAAATCACCCTTTTTTTCCGGGGCTCTGGTATGATTTTGAAGCAGGTCAGAATCTTCAACTGCAGCAGTGAAAGGCTAAAGATGTCCTTAAACACTCAAGTCAGTTGGGTGACACTGACTTTCAGTACTCTACCAGATACACGGTCGGGTCGTAACACCTTGCGAAGGCTCACGCTCTTGAAGGGTATTCTGATGTCAGCCTCTGGGACAAAGATCACAAGATACACAGATGTAGTGTTCTTTAGCAATAATGCATTTAAACGATATTTAAAATTCACCAAATTGAAAGTATTACCAGCATTTATGTGTGCAGTTAGAGAATGAGATTCCAAAAATCCCTTTAAGATTATGTGGTTTTGCAGATTCACTTGTCTCCCTGCAGGTGAATATTCACCTTCATCTTCAGTGCTTTGGCTGTGTGAGAAGAGTATTTAAAATCAAATCCTTAAAACCAGTGCAAAGTTCACCTCTACCTTCATTACTAATCGACAAGCTCCAAAACTTGTATTTCCTTCTGCAGCTAGATCCTTGTCTTCTTATCAGGAGATCATTGTCAATGTGGATCGGTAATAAAATTTCCTTGCCTCTGATTGTCAACACAGGCTTAGCCCACTGCGTTACTCTCTACACACTCACGGCTGTGTGATGAGGCACAGCTCAACCACCTATAAATTCATCGATGACACCACCTGTTGTTGGCAAAGTCTCAAAATGCAATGAAGAGGGAACAGGAGCAAGGTAGACTGGCTGGCTGAGTGGTGTCGCAATAACAAATTTGCACTTGGTGACAGCAAAACCAAAGAATTGATTGTGTCTTTCATAAAGGGGAAGTCGGGAGAACACAAATCTCTGAGGGCTCAGGGATGGAGAAGGTAAGCAGCTTCAAGTTCCTGGGTGTCAACATCTCAGAAGATTTATCTTGAGGCCCAACACATCGATGCAATCACAAAGAGGACACACCATCCGTCAAGGACATCTTCAAAAGGCAGTGCCTCAAGAAGGAAGCATTAAGTCAAGACATCCACTCTTCTCAGGGAGGAGGTACAGGAGCCTGAAGACCTACACTTAATGTTTTAGGAACAGTATCATTCCCCTCCATCATCAGATTTGTGAAGGGTCCATTAAAAATACATCACTATTCCTCTTTTGCAGTATTTGAAAGTATAAAGAAATTTGGCCTGTCCCCTAAAACCCTCACTAATATATATGCACTGTAGAAAACATTCTTCTAGGTGAATCACAACCTGGTATGGAAGTTGTCCTGTCCAAGATCGGAAGAACCTGCAGAAGATCGTTAACACGGTGCAGTACATCACACAAACCAACCTTCCATCCTTGGACTCACTTTACACCGCACGCTGTCGGAGCTGTGCTGCCAGGATAATCAAGGACACAACTCACCCAGCCAACACACTTTTCCTCCCTCTTCCCTCCGGGAGAAGGCTCAGGAGCTTGAAGACTCCAACGGCCAGATTTGGGAACAGCTTCTTTCCAACTGTGATAAGACTGCTGAACGGATCCTGATCTGGGCCTGGGCCGTACCTTCCAAATATCCGGACCTGCCTCTCAGTTTTTTTGCACTACCTTATTTTCCATTTTTCTATTTTCTATTTATGATTTATAATTTAAATTTTTAATATTTACTATCAATTTGTAATCCAGGGAGCAGGAAGCGCAGAATCAAATATCGCTGTGATGATTGTACGTTCTAGTATCAATTGTTTGGCGACAATAAAGTATAAAGTATTTATTTATTTTATCTTATAGTAATTTTGTGCACTGCTGCCACAATGCAAATACCTTCTTTCTCAATGTCAACAAGACAAAGGAGATGGTTATTGACTTCAGGATAACGCACACCACTCACACCCTTCTTTACATCGGCAGCACAGCAGTGGAAACTGCGAGCAGTTTCAAACGCCTGGGAGCGCACATCTCGCACAACCTCTCGTGGTCCCAGAAAACACACTATACAAAATCAGGAAAGCTCACCAATGCCTTTGCTTTCTGAGGAGGCTGAAGAGAGCTGGACTATGCACATCTATACTCACATGGTTCTATAGAAGCACAGAAGAGAGCATCCTAACATGCTGCGTCACTGCATGGTACGGAAACTGCACGGCGGTAGACAGGAAGGCTCTACAAAGGGTAGTCAAAACTGCCCAAAACGTGACTGGCACCAGCCTAACCATCACCAAGGTGCCAGAAAAGGGCCAGTAACATCATGAAGGATCCCACCCACCCTGCTCATGGACTGTTTGTCCCACTCCCATGAGGCAGGAGGCTACGTGGCATCTACAGCAGGACCACCAGATTCATACTCCTTTACACTTACATACTGGAAATAGCATTAAACAATCTTGAAATGTGTAAATGACAAATTTCACAACATACATCTGTGAAAATAAAATATTCTGATTCTGATAAAAAGTTTAAGGATGATCTTAAATCCTCTTTGGTAAGATGTAAGATACTCAGTGACGTGTAAGAATACATCTCCCCCTAAATGGAGAAAGAACATTTAGGAAGTATTGAGAACCTTGCATCCATGTATTTTCCACAGAAGCCTAGTCCTGATAAACATCTTGGCCCAATACATCAACAATTTATTCCCTTCCATAGATGCTGACTGACTTGCTGAGTTTATTCAGCATTTTGTGTGTGAAGCCCAGTGAAGATGCCTAAAGTACCTCCCAAAAAACTTAGCTGCACACACAAACTGCTGGGGGATCTCAGCAGGCCAGGCAGCATCTATGGAAAAGAGTACAGAGGGCATTTCAGGCTGAGATCCTTCAGCAGGGTCTCGGCCTGAAACATCGACTGTTTACTCTTTTCCATAGATGCTGCGTGGCCTGATGAGTTCCTCCAGCACTTTGTGTGTGTTGCTTGGATTTCCAGCCTCCACAGACTTTCTCCTGTTTGTGATTGGATTTCCCAAAAAACTTATCTACCTGGCCCATCAAGTACCTCCTCCTGCTCCCCCTGTGTCTGAGAACATGGATACCAACTTGGCCTTGGCCTTGAACCCCAAAGAACTGGATTGGAAACAAGTTATCTTTGATCACAAGAGATTGACTAAGAGAAGATAAATATAGTAGATACATTAAGAATTCAAGGGTTTTAACCAATGGATAATTTGTCAAGGTTCACATTTACTAACTACAACATCTCACGATTATGTAAGCTATGTTAAATGTAGCTGTTAAATTTTTTCTTTTCAGTTCGATGCTGTTGCAACACCCTCCGATGCTTCAAGTTCCGTCACATTAAAGAGTTATACAATGTGTTTTGAGGTATGTCTAAGTGTGTGTCTTTTTTATCCTGCAGTGTTACTACTTGCATTACTTTTTTAATATAATGCATGTATAATTTATTTTCAAAAGTATAGTTAAAAGTAATTGTTATTATGTAAAAGTCTTTGCCAGATTTTCAGAAAAGAATGTTTAAAACCAGATAATGCCATAATAAATTACACAGGTACTGTGCTTAGTGCTCAGGTTATGTTCCCAAGAAGAAGAGTAGTAATGAAATTTGTACTAAAAATGGGTCATGATAGCATGATAAATAGATAGAGAGAGAGGGAGAGAGAGAAAGAGAGAGAGACAGAGAAACAGACAGGGAGAGAGCCATTTTTTACTTACACTATCACTGTTCTGGGAATCTGGCACAAACACCTACTTCCCCATTATTGCACACTGTTCTGCTGGGATCTTGTGAAGTGAGGTCTGAGGAACAGGAATCCTTGTGGCAATGAATCACCCCACAGCTGAGTATGAAGAGGCTGCCCAGGAGTGCCAGTGGGGAGTTGGCAGAGCAAATTATCTCGTGCCGTTTATGTGAAACACAAGCTTGCAGTTTTACCAGAGTTATTTGTTTTAAATGTAAAATTAATCTTTATTCACCATATATATCGTACAGTATATATATATAAAATATAAGAAATACAAAAATCAGTTGATGACTTTTTTTACATTCAGAGTATTGATTGCTAGGCCTATACATTTGTAAACAACATTTGAGGCGGGTTGTCAACAGTCTAGGTTGATTATAGACCAAGGGGGCAGTGTTTTCTAATGGACATCTCATGGTACTGGAAGATGAACAAATTTTGGGCAGGCGGACCAAAGTGCATCTATAACTGAGTTGATGGTCTTCCACCAACACTCTCTGCTCTCTCCCCAGTCCTGTGGATGCACAGCTCTGCCCAACCTGCAGTAATCTAGAGCCATGGAGGACTTCAGCAACTCGCGAATCCTACAGAATTTGTAACAACAAAAACGTTACAGTGGCCATTGCTCATCCCTAACAATGGCTCTCACTCATTACTCCAGCCCTGCCCTCTGCATCCTTGCACATAGCAGCTGCACTGCTGATCCTAGCCTACTCATGCTGTGAGTGACTTCAGGAGTGTCAGAAGAAGACTAGCTTTTGCAACAGATTCCTGGACCTAGTTTTCCAACACAGCAGTGGGAAGTACGGGGGTTCACACGCAGTGCCTGTCACATTGAGAAAATGTCAGGGGAGGGCTACATACCTGTGATCGTTTGGACCGGAGGACCAGGAGAACCATTACAAACCAGTGCACTGCAGAAGAGCACTAAATGGGGTACCAGATTACAAAGGAACAAATTCGCCATACAATGAACAGCAACAACTATTATTGAATTGCATTTAAAATGAAGTCAATGTTCTTTTAAATCACATTGATACAGTAATTGTGATAGTTCATTGTAATTATTGTAATGAAACAAGGCACTTAGGAGGTTCGTGTATTGGAGCATGAGTGCTACTTGAAGTCAATGATATCTTATGTTTATAATGCAGCAAAGAAAATGATGTTACTCAGACCGACATTAATATTTAGATAACAACCTTGCCTGAATGATCACAATTTTATTTGACTCATAATGTTGTGGGTACAATTCCACTCCAGGTGCTGAAGCATATAATTCTTGCTGACACCTTAAAGTAGTAGCAAGGATTTCAACTGCAGAAACTCCTAGCTAGGGACAGATTTAGCTGTTACTGTAGAATATCAGTGACCAGGAAATGTGGTTCAGAATTTGTTAGTGAATGTGTAGAAACTGCTGGGGTTGAGTTGTTCTCCAACCTTGGCAACTTCCTTGCAAATGTCTTGTCACCATGTGAGGAGACATCAGTGCTCTGTTGATTGTGGTGTGTCCTCCGAATGCCTGGCTTTTATATACTAAAGGCCAAGCATTCAGGGGACACACCACAATCAACACCGCGCTAATGATGTCTCCTCACATGGTGATGAAACGTTTGCAAGGAAGTTGCCAAGGTCGGAGAACGACTCAACTCAATCATCAACCACTGAGCTACACATCATCCAGATTATTTCCAATGTGGAAACTATTACTGTATTATCAGAGATTATTGCTGAGGTGCAGCATGTAAATGAGTGATATGAAAGGACCAAGTTTTGACCATTGAGGATGCCGGAACTAATAGTTAGGAAGAAGGAAGGGAAGCAATGACAGCAATTCTCTGATTACAACTGTAGAGATAAAAACTGAGCCAAACAAGTGCTGTGTTACCCAGCTAGTCATCAATGGCAGAAGAGGATGGTGTAGTCAGCTGTGTTTAAGGTTGCAGACAAATCAGGATGAAGACGAGGGATGTTTTTGTTTAGACTACTAGGTTAAGGAGCTATCAGGAACTTTAGATCAGATATTGTGCAATGAGAAGGTGATCAATTAACAATCCTGCTATGTGTAATCTTTTAGGGAAGATAAAATGAGAGAATTCCTCTTTAAGGTAGAAAGTGAATTGCTGGACATTCTCATGGAATAAATGAGTTCTGTTTTTACAGTGTTCACTAGTGAATTTTATTCAGGTGTCAGAAAACACGTAATCAAAAGTGCATTCAACTGATCAGAGAACAATTGCTAAAATTGGAGAGAGAAGGGAAATGTGTTCTGTTGTTAATGGGAATGGATGTATGCATATACATCAAACTTCTACATTTAATAGCATTGTTGACTTGTTTGTTTATAGGGGCATCCACTAATCAGGTATTTGTAACCCAGGGATGGTCTGTAGTTCAGTCTGAAACCAGAATCCTGAATCAAAAAAGAGCTGTGAAAATTGTGTTGGTTGTGATAAACAGGGGAGCTTCAGTGAAAGATATGACAGTGGTTAATATTTAAGGAGAGAATGCTGGAATTATAACTGTTATACATTCCTTTCTTGTACAAAGAAATCAAAAGAAAAACAAATCAAACTATACTGAACAGAAGAAATTAAGAATAGTATTAAATCTGGAGAGGAGTCATAAAAAGTAGCAAGCTTAAGCATTATGAGCAGTCGAGAATTCAGTAAAAAGGAACAAAGGGATGGATTTAAAGAGCATTAATAAAGTTTGAGAATAAATGTGTAAGGAATATTGGATAAACTATCTAAGCTTCCACAAGTATATAAAAAGACAAAGGTTAACAAAGGCAAATGCAAGTCCCTTATAGTCATAAATATAAGAATTCATAACAGGAATAAAGAATGTGCAGAACAATTAAGCACATCGGTAAATAAGTATATTGGTTTTATTATTGTCACATGCACCGTGCAGCAGTGGAAAAACTTGCCTTGCATACCATCCATACAGATGAATTCTTTACAATAGTTTTTTTTCAGATGTACAACGTAAAAACAGTGTGAAGAATAAAGTGTTGCAGTACAGAGAAACTGTAGTGCAGATAAACAGTATGGTGTAAGGTTACAAGAGGTAGATTGGTAGTCAAGAGTCTATCTTATCATATTTGGGAAGGGATTCAATATTCTTATAACAGTGGGATAGAGGCTCTCCTTGAACCTGGGTGGTATGTGCTTTCAGGCTTTGATGTCTTCTGCCTGATGGGAGCGGGGAGAAGGGTAAATGTCTAGGGTGGTTGAGATTTTTAAATATGCTGGCTGTTTTACTGAGGCAGCAAGAACTACAGACAGAGTCCATGGAAAGTCTGTGAATTGCAGAGTACAATTGATTTGGTCTTCTTGGAAGAGGATGCAAATAACTTCACAGAAATGCCAGGAGAACAGAAGTTTAATGAAAAGAAGGAATTAAAGGAATTACTGTTAGAACACAAAATTAATGAGACTGAATGCTATTAAGTTCCCAAGATCTGATTGTCAATGTCCCTGCAAATGTAACAGTACTTTGTAAATATCATGGAAGTAGAGTGAAAACAGAACAACAGAACAGTGAAGCTAACATTAGCTACAGGGAAATGCTGAAGTCTGGAATACTGGAACTAGACAATGAACATGGATTTATGAAAGGGACCAGAGTTTCTTTGAGCATGCTACTGGTTGAGTAATTAAGGGAGAACTAATTCATGTGGTGTATTTTGATTTTCAGAAGGACTTTGATAAAGTCCTGCTATAGAGGTTTGTGCACAATATTAGACCACATGGTAAAGGTAAAATAGCAACATGAATTGAAAATTGGTTGGCAGTAGGAAACAGAGAGGGTTTCTTTTTCAGGGTAACTAGAGAGTACTGCAGGGTCAGTGCTTGCCCTGCAGCTATTCACAATATATTGCAATGGTTTGGATAAGAGAACTGTAAGAAAAAAGGAAACATGCAGTACTTTTCAAATCTTAATGTAAAAAGTTGTCTAGGTGTCCTTGTACACACTTCAATGGAAGTGAACATGCATGCAGATGCAGCCAGCTGTAAAATGACAAGTGATTTGTTGGCCTTCATTGCAAGAAACTCTGAATACAGAAGCAAAGATCTCTTGTTGCAATTATGTAGAGCCTCACTACGATCACACCATGTGCGGGTTCAGATTCCTTATCTAAGAATGGACATGCTTGGCATAGAGGGAATGTAATGAAAGGTTTACTAAGCTGACTCTTGGTATGGCAGATTTTTTGTAAGTGGAGTGATTGGGTCAACAAAGCCTGTACTATCTAGGTCTTAGAAGATTGAGGATCCATCTCACATTAGTATTCAGAATTCTGTTTTACTCATTTATTTAGAGATACAGCACACAGCAGGCCCTTTCGACCCAACAAGCCACGCTGCCTAGCAACCCATCTACTTAACCCTTAACCTAATCAGAGGACAAGTTACAATGGCCAGTTAACCGGTACGTCGTTGGAATGTGGGAGGAAACTGGAGCACCGGGAGGAAACTCATGTGCTCACGGGAAGGGCATACAAGCTTCTTAAAGACTGCAATGGAATGGAACTCCTAACTCTATCCTGAGCGGTAATAGCTACACTACCATGGTGCCCCAATTCTCGCATCCATCTGTACAATGAGGAATCCTAAATTAGTGAGAAACTGCATTTCCATTGGTGAAGCCTTCCCTCATTAAGTGGCCAAATTCTGTGCTCAGGTATTTAGACTTGAAGCTCTCTGTTCAGCATGTGAACACTTAATACTCAGAAATTCATAGTACACCAACATTTTTTTAAAAGATACTGAATCAGTGTGTTACGTTACCTGGATGGAATTGTTCTTGATTTGGATTTCATGGAAGAACATGCCTGATTTTGTTCTAGAGAAATAGTAATTTACAGTTTAATAGCCTTCATTCAATTAGCTGTCAATATTTATCTATAATTAATAGATAATAACATTGTGTAAGAAAGCACTGATCTGATCTGGTATGTTCATTAAATAATAATGATGTGCCATAAATTGGGGAAAAGAGTTTGTGGTTGTGAAATAAAATCTATTTTCAGCATTTACGCTACAGGCTCAGACCTGTGTTATACAGTACAAACATTTATTTACTAATCACTAATGATAGTCATGAATGAACATTAATATTTTGACTTATAGGGGCTTACGGACACCAAAATTTCAGAACATAGATCTCACATGAGTAACTGCGGCATGTCAGTGATACATGTGCCGAGCCGGAGTCAGCTGAGTCACGCCAGTTCCCAGAATTCCCTGCACCGCAGTGTCAGTCAGCTGATCGATACCCATGACAAGAAATCCCTGATGGAAAGCTCAGTGTGGGAATTCTTTGCACAGGGACGTGACAGTGGAATGGTAATTGAATCATAAATATTTATAGAAATTGTATATTTACAACATTCAGGAGGTGAAATTGGGCAATGGAAAAATGAATCAGAATTGATGAAGATGGGACTTTCCGCTTATTTATAGTCCATCATGTACGCTGAAAAGTATGAGTTCCTATATCTTATATGTCTTGTGTAAGAGGAGTTTCTTTAAAATCACTGGCTTAATCCTATTTGATAATCTGAATTCATGAAGTGATTCATTAGACATAGAAAAAAATGGGAATACTAGAAATTCACATGTGCTTGTTTGAACTTAATTAGATACTCACAATGCAGTCTCTGTGAAGCTAAACACAGGTAGGGTGGCCACTTTGCACAATATTTCTGATCAGTCTTCAAAATCATCCTAACCAATCAGTTGCCTGCCACTATAAGTCTCCATCCTACTCCGATTGTGACATCTCTGCCTCTGGCCTCTTGCAGTGCCTCAACAAATTCATGAGAATTAAATACACAGTCATCCATCAGTGAATGTGAAAAGATAGGAACTGATATTTTCATTATCTGATTGTATTCACAGCATCGAGTCACACAGTTTAACAACTTTGAGTTTAAATCTGCACAACTATTTGAAGTTATTGTAAATGAATAATACTCACTTAATATATTTTTCTCATTTCTCTTTCAGTACCCAGATGATGATGATCTATTGGAGTCTATCAAAGGTTTTAGTTCAGTTACAAAGGAGCACACAATATTTACAGACACCCAGTTATAAGAAAAAATACTCCATAATCAGGTTCCTATACCTTTATAGTATTGTTTGTTGTTTATATGTTTCTTTGTTTTGAAAAAAAATGGGTAGCAAATTGAAGATTATCAGTTAGTGCCTACAATTGCCAGTTTTCATCAGCAGTATTTTTTTTCCTGTAAGTTTTAATTTTGGCATAATTCTCAATTCCACAAGTTGCAATCCAGAGTGTGGAAAGCTTTTTGTCCAGCAGAGGGCCCCATTTTAGAGTTTTTTGTGTGTGTGAGTGTGTGTGAAAATAGTATCTCAATTAAAGATATAAAATTCAATGAATGGCACCTGTACAACTTCATGTTCATACCAAGTCAAAGTTCAGGGAAATCTGAGAATCTGAAATGAAGAAAAGAAAGCTGAGGAATAGCTACGAGGTAATATAGGCAGATAGGTAAACCGAAATAACATTTCAGTTAAGTAACTTTTATTGCTCCCTCTGCACCTAAGCCGATCCAAACTTCTGCCTTCCATGTTCCAGCTAGTACCATGTTTATTCACCTATCACCTTTGCATGAGTATATCCACTATCTTCTAGCTGAGTATTTCTACAATTATAAAATTCCCTCCTCTGTTTCTATTTATGTTATACTAACAAGCTGACAGAATACATTAAAGTAAAATAGGTTAAACAGCAGATAAATAGGCAATGGCAACATTTTGAATGCATTTATAAGAACTACCATAGATGATTTTTTATTAATATTTGAAAGCAAATATGACAGACTTAATAATACATTGTATAAATGAACTAAAATACTTCAGTCCTTTATTCAAAGATGGTTTGTATAACACAAATAATAGTTCGGAATGTGTATACAATTTTACAGTTGTCTATCAGGTCTACTGTAGATAAATCTGAAATATGAACTGAACATATGCTAACTCTATGTGCTTAAAAGATTTCACACCAGAAGTGTTAATAGTTTATAAAGAAAATCAGGTCAGTGATACCCACAGAATGACGTTGATGAGCCAGCAATATAAATGAGAAAACCAAGCTAGAAAACGCTATGTATAAATAATTTTATATTCAGAGACACAGGAATTTTAAACTCCCTGCAGATTGAAGTTTAAATAAATCATTTTTACTTGTACAATAATTGGTAGAATATTTTTATTTAATCAGACTATTTATATTAACAGAACTGTACTAAGATCTTGCAATTGAACATTCATTTGTACAAGCTGCATACACATCCCCGACATTTTTTTGTTTAAGTTCACCTACTTTTTTATATACACGCAATCTATGATTAAAAATGTCCTTGAAGCTATTTTGAAAGATAAACTTAGTAGTTTCAGAAATAGTAATACCAATGATAGTTACCTTAATACAAGATCAACCTCACATGAGTATGTATAGCTTATTCCAGTCTCTAAAATGATTTCACCCTTGGTGACCATCCCTAGTCTCTTCTATGTCCTGTTTCTCCAGGAGCTGCTATGAGAACTTGTAAGACAAAAGTTATTTTATCAAGCTTTATAAATTTGATTTTAAAAAGTATAATACAAGATGCTTGTAACTGATCCGATCAGAATCTGCTCAGCAAGAAATCAGCATGAATTGACTAATTTTAAATTCCACATAAGTATTATCTGCTGTTTGCTTCAAAATTCTTCAAGAAAACATGTGTTTACTGTGAGCTTTGTGTAATTAATCCGTGAAAAATTGTGTTCATTATTCCCAAAGCAAATTTCAAGTTCCATAAAAATATTAAGAAATACATTAAAGGATATTTTTTTTTCTTCAAGATGATGTGATAACGTATGTAATTAATTAATTCCACTTCTAATTTAGATTAGAATGGGAATTACTTCCATTTCTAGGATAACTGAGTGAAATGTACAGAACCAGGGTAACATCAGTGCAGTGATCAATTCTTCAATATAACAATGTGACACCACGGCAGAGTAGCGGTTAGTGTGACACTATTAACAGATCGAGGCACTGTCCTCCCCATGGAATGTGTGGGTTTTCTCCAGATACACTACTTCCTCCTACAGATCAAAGATGTACTGGGCAAGCAGCTCGAAGGATCAGAAGGGCCTATTCTGCTCTGAACCTCTAAAAGAAATGAAAATAAAATAAATAAATTGACATTCTGTTGTTGTCTTTCAAGTTATAACTGGAAATTAAATAACTTTATTACCAAATATTTCTTTATGGATTTTAAGTTGAAAGGCTATCACAATTATTGTTGTTACAACAATTTTGACAATTAAATGTTTCTAACAACATCCAATTCAGCAGAATTTCTCAAAGAACGTAGCAAAGGTAAAGTATGGGAACAGACCATTCTCAGGTTGTGCAGCTCATTCAACACAGAGAAACGATTCTCTGTCCATAGATTCCACTTGACTGGCTGAGTTCTTCCAGCATTTCTGCCATTGTTCCAGATTCCACCATATGCCACATTATTTATTTTGCACAGAAGTGGCCCATTTGTCCCTTTGAGTATATTCAAAGCTGACCATATTTTCACTATCTCCTTCTGTCCTCATACCCATTGATGCCCTTTGGTTCTTAAACTTTATCTCCTTCTTCAGGAGAACAATTTTCCCTCTCTATCTGTGCAATCTGTCAAAATTTCAGAAATTGAAATTTGATTCCTCTCAATCTTCCAAATTTTGGTGATTACAAATCCAATTCACCTAATAAGGAGACCGAAACCACATATAATAGATCAGGTGTAGAATCACCCTGGCCTTATATAATCTTCTTGCAATCAAAATGACATGCCTTTCACATTCATAATTGCTTGCTGTAATATGATAACAATGCTACTATATATTTCTCAGCTGACAAACTGTAACTTTGTTCTGAACTACTTCCATTGTGTTAATAGTTCTATATAAAATGTGATACCTGTCAGGATAAACCAAATTGCTACAATAAAGAGTTACCTTTCCTTCAGCAATTTAACCAATGCTAGTCTTAATAACTTCATAACACTGCATTTATTGTGAGGTGCCCATTTCTTGTATTCATGGTAGCCTAGGTTTTACAGAATTAATTCTGAAATGGAATAATTCAGAGCCACTCTCAGCTGAATTGCTTCATCACTGTGGTGAATACTTCAGTAAATGTATCCAGAATGATGCAAGGATACAGCAGCCACTGAACAGTCAAAGTTTTAAAAAATATTTTTACAGGATTTTTAAAACTTTTAACAAAAGCAAACTAATAACAAAAAGCAGCATCTTTAACCTCCAGTGTGTAAAAAATATAGTAGTTAGACAATTCAAAACCAAAATTGTTGATTTCAGTTTTTCAAAACAACAAAGGAGTTATTCAGAAAGAAATCAAGGCAAAATTACAGATTTCTGAATAACTTAAGGAGAAAGAGACCAGTTCCTGTACCATTCCCTGATTCCTTTCAGAATTGCTCATGTTCAGCCATTTGAACACCTGTAAGCTCTGCTAAAATGTAATGCAACTAGTCACTGCTACCCCAAACAGCACCTACCAACCCACAAACTCTACTACTTAAAGAACAAAGATAACAAGTGCATGGGAAGCCATCACCTGCAGCACCAAATTGCACATTGTCATATCTTGAAAATATCTTAAACACGAGAAAGTCTGCAGGTGCTGGAACTTCAAGGCAACACACACGCAAAAAGTTGGAAGAACTCAGCAGGTCAGGCAGCATCAGTGGAAATGAATAAACAATCAACGTTTTGGGCCAAGACCCTTCTCCATCTTGCTGATTCCTCTTTTTCACTAGGTCCAAATTCTGGAAGATCTCCTCCAACAGCACTATGGGAGTACCCTCACCAAGACTGCAGCAGTTCAGAAAGGTATATTTCCAGACCCCTACCATCTTCTCAGGAACACTTGAGATGGGCAATATTTATTTAAGTGTTGACCTTGACAAGAAAAAGACTTTTTTTTTTAAGAAGTCCTATTCATGCCACTTTCAAGCATTGAACTCTGGGACTTAGAATGACAATTGGTGCTACATTTACTATTACTTTTCACCAATGGACTCCACATACACAATCACAAAGCATAGTCTTGCTGGGTTTCCAGAGCAACAGAATCGTTACTTGGATCCTATTCTTTGTTAGATTTGGCGTAGTAAACTGAATAAGAGATAAGCTTTTTCTAACTGTTTTCCTCAAATTATATTCCTTTATATATTTCCAACTGGTGTTTTTAACAATATCTATATTATTGAATGTTTTGATTTATTTAACATTTTTACTTCAGTGTTAGAATAGTTGTTAACTGTCTCAAAGACTTTAAAATTACTGGAACATCCGGTTGCTTTCATGGTGATCAAGGTCTCGCTTATCACCCTGCTCTCCTGAGTCCAAGTCACTTGACAAGGTCATTTTGGAAGAAGCAGCTCTGTACTGCATTGCCTACAATCCAGTCACTTTCTGGACATTGCATCTGATATTGAGGGCTCAGAGAGTTTAGGCTGGAAGCTAATCAAATCTACACAAGGATGTGACAGCTTCTTGGGCCTGAGAAACTTTCTCCTTTCCGGATGTTTTGTAGTGTTTGAAAACTCAGACTCCAGTTTATCAACTCTTGAGTCAAATTTCTTTAATCTGCAGGAACTTCCTGTGAACCTAACTGCTTGGGATTTAATTCCATCTACCAACCTATGAGCTTCAGGTACAACGCATTGCTTGCCCTTCTACCTCTAACCTAAAAGTATATTTATTTGTTTTCAATTTATAAATGGATTTTTAAAAAGTCACCGGAAATTCTTGCCTATTCCTAATTACTCTTGAGCTGAGGAGCCAATGATGAGTCAAATACATTGGTAGATCTGGAACCCAAACTGAGTAAGAGTATCGGATTTCCTTCCCTCAATAACATGAATGAACTTGAGTGTTTTTTTTTAATAATTCAGTGGTTCCATGGGTTCATTTGCTGAGGCCATCTTTTTTGTTCAACTATTCATGTTTTACACCAATAATGTTCCCAACTGCTATAATTTTTTCAATGCACCAATACAATGCTATCTAATTGTCTTATTATAGCTTTGCTTTAAAACTTGGTCCTTCTTCATTAGCCACAAATTTAACTGTCTCCACTTGGCTGTAAACTGTGATTGAGACCAATTCTCTAAGAGAGAAAAACCAACAGCCAATCACCAATCTGTGATGTCATATTGATTGCTTGCTTGCCAGCTGCTGTTGATTAGTCAAGCCTCTGTTCAGGTCCTATTCTTGGCTCCTTATGATGGAACTCCCTTACTGGTTTTCCACTTCCCACAGTAAGTACAGCCTTTGTATTCCCACCCCTGTTTTATAATGAAATTCTTTCAAAGGTTTGATTCAACTACTTTTACAAGTTTTGTGATTCAGGAGATTGAAGGGGAATGATGAAGTAATGTTTTGTGATTTGTAAATTATTACTGTCAGCTTAAGAGAGTAATTGTGATTCGAAGTGTGGTTCTTACCTTTGCAACTAGGAGCTTGGTTGAATATTGCAGGCACGTCCTACCATCCCAACTCCTTTGCCTTTGCTTCTGCCATGGATTTCCTTCTGGAATAGCATGTAGAGCTCTTTCTTCTGTGGAGAATATGTCTTCCCCCCTGCTGTCTACCTGGAACACACACCTTTCTGCTTTTCTTGCAGACATTTAGCATATTTCAACCTTTCCTGCCAAATGTACTTAGGATCAAGTTCTTCCCTAAGAGAAACATGATGTGCTGGAGGTTATTAAAGGTGTATGATTTCCTTTACACTTATGTCCATAGCAGCTATGTGGTTAAAGCATATTGGCAGTAATGCTGGTGAATGCATAACTGATACATAATGAAATCACAGAACAAGATTTAATTCCAGTGCTCCTGTAAAGAACAATATGTATCATTTGCACATATTTTCTGGACTAATCTAATTTTTAGGTATGTATAATAGTAACAAAACCAAACCATAAGGGAAGATAGAGTATGAGAGTAAATTAGCAGAAAATATAAAAACATAGAAAAAGTTTTTATAAGTATGTAAAGCGAAAGAGGACGGCTAAAGTCAACGTAGGTCTCTTGGGAGACGAGAAGGGGAAATTGATATTAGGTGATAAGGAAATGGCTGAGACATTGAATGACTATTTTGTGTCAGTCTTCACAGTGGAGGACACGTCTAATATGCCAAAGAGTGATGTTATGGATGAAATGGGAGGTGAGGGCCTCAATAAAATCACTGTCGCTAAAGAGATAGTGATGAGCAAACTAGAGGGCCTGAAGGTAGTTAAGTCTGCTGGTCCTGATGGGATGCATCCCAGGGTGCTGAGGGAATGGTGGAGGTTATGGTAGATGCATTGGTAATTATTTACCAAAATTCTCTGGACTCTGGGCAGGTCCCGGCGGACTGGAAGACAGCAGATGTCATGCCACTTTTTTAAAAAGGATGTAGGCAAAAGACAGGCGACTATAGGCCGGTTAGCTTAACATCTGTAGTCAGGAAAGTGCTTGAAGCTATCATTAAGGAAGAAATAGCGAAATATTTAGAAAGGGATGGTTCCATTAGACAGACGCAGCATGGATTCAGAAAGGGCAGGTCCTGTTTGACAAACTTACTGGAGTTCTTTGAGGACGTAATGAGTGCAGTGGATAGAGGGGAACAGATGGATGTCGTACGCTTGAATTTCCAGAAGGCATTCGATAAGGTGCTGCACAAGAGACTTATAAATAAGATACTGACGCATGGAGTCGGAGGAAGTGTATTGGCATGGATAGTGAATTGGTTAACCGATAGAAGGCAGAGAGTTGGTATAAATGGGTGTTTCTCCGGTTGGCAGTCTGTGGTGAGTGGGGTGCCGCAGGGGTCAGCGCTGGGCCTGCAGCTGTTTACCATTTACATTGATGTTTTGGAAGAGGGGACTGAGTGTAGCGTAGCAAAACTTGCTGATGACACTAAACTGAGTGGAAAAGCAAATTGTACAGACGATGTGGAGAGACTGCAGAGGGATATAGATAGGTTACGTGAGTGGGCCAAGGTCTGACAGATGGAATACAACGTTGGTAAATGTGAGATCATCCACTTTGGAAGGAATAATAGAAGAGCAGATTATTATTTAAGTGGTGAAAGATTGTAGCATGCTATTGTGTGGAGGGACTTGGGAGCGCTTGTGCATGAGTCACAGAAATTTGGCTTGCAAGTGCAACAGGTTATTAAGAAGGCAAATGGAATATTGGCCTTCATTGCTAGAGTGATTGAATTCAAGAGCAGGGAGGTCATGCTGCAACTATACAGGGGTACTGGTGAGACTGCACCTGGAATACTGTGTGCATTTTTGGTCTTCATACTTGAGGAAAGATATACTGGCTTTGGAGGCAGTGCAGAAGAGGTTCACCAGGTTGATTCCAGAGATGAAAGGGTTAACTTATGAGGAGAAGTTGAGTCGCCTGGGACTACACTCTCTGGAATTCAGAAGAATGAGAGGGGATCTTATAGAAACATACAAAATTTTGAAAGGGATAGATAAGATAGAAGTAGGAAAGTTGTTTCCATTGGTAGGTGAGACTAAAACTAGGGGACATTTCCTCAAGATTCAGGGGAGAAGATTTAGGATGGAGATGAGGAGAAACTGTTTTTCTCAGAGAGTGGTGAATCTGTGGAATTCTCTGCCCAGGGAAGCAGTTGAGGCTTCTTCAGAAAATATATTTAAGATACAGTTAGATAGAATTTTACATAGGGGAATTAAGGGTTATGGGGAAAAGGCAGGTAGATGGAGCTGAGTTTACAGACAGATCAGCCATGATCTTATTGAATAGTGGGGCAGGCTCGATGGGCGGGATGGCCTGCTCCTGCTCCTATTTCTTATGTTCTTATGATCTTGGAATTTAATCTATTTATTGAGTAACAACGTGAAATAGATCCTTCTGTCCCTTTGAGCTGCTCTGCTCAGCAACCCCCGATTTTAAATCTAGCCTAATCATATGAAAATTTACAATGACCAGTTAACCAGCCAAAGTTACATCTTTGGATTGTGAGAGGAAACTTGTGTGATCACAGGGAGAATGTATGAACTCCTTACAGACAGTGATGGGAATTGAACCCAGGTCGCTGGTACTGTGAAATGTGCTAATCATCATAGAAAAGCTAAAAGAAGATATGAAGTTGCGTTTGCAAGTAAGGTGAAAATAAATCCAAAGGATTTCAACAGTTATGTTAACAGCAAAAGGATAGTGAGGGATAAAATTTGTCCCTTAGAGAATCAGAGAGGAGGGCTATGTGCGGAGCCAAAAGAGATGGGGGCGATTTTGAACAATTTCTTTTCTTCGGTATTCACTAAGGAGAAGGATATTGAATTGTGTAAGGTAAGGAAAACAAGTAGTTATGGAAACTATGAAGATTAAAGAAGAGGAAATACTGGCACTTTTAAGGAATATAAAAGTGGATAAGTCTCCGGGTCCTGACAGGATATCCCCCGGAACTTGAGAGAAGTTAGTGTGGAAATAGCGGGGGCGCTGACAGAAATATTTCAAATGTCATTAGAAATGGGGATGGTGCCGGAGGACTAGCGTATTGCTCATGTTGTTCCATTGTTTAAAAAGGGTTCTAAGATTAAACCTAGCAATTATCGGCCTGTGAGTTTGATGTCAGTGTTGGGTAAATTGATGGAAGGTATTCTTAGAGATGGTATATAATCTGGATAGACAGGGTCTGATTAGGAATAGTCAACATGGATTTGTGCGTGGAAAGTCATGTTTGACAAATATTGAATTTTTTGAAGAGGTTACAAGGAAAGTTGACAAGGGTAAAGCGGTGGATGTTGTCTATAGGGACTTCAGTAAGGCCTTTGACAAAGTTCCACACGGAAGGTTAGTTAGGAAGGTTCAATCGTTAGGTTTTAATATTGAAGTAGGAAAAGGGATTCAGCAGTGGCTGGATGGGAGATGTCAGAGAGTAGTGGTGGATAACTGTTTGTCAGATTGGAGGCCGGAGACTAGTGGTGTGCCTCAGGGATCTGTACTGGATCCAATGTTGTTTGTCATATATATTAATGATCTGGATGATGGGTGGTAAATTGGATTAGTAAGTATGCAGATAATACTGAGATGCGTGGAGTTGTGGATAAAGAAGTAGGTTTTCAAAGCTTGCAAAGAGATTTAGGCCAATTAGAAGAGTGGGCTGAAAGATGGCAGATGGAGCTTAATGCTGATAAATGTGAGGTGCAACATTTTGGTAGGACTAATCAAAATAGGACAGACATGGTAAATGGTAGGGCATTGAAGAATGCAGTAGAACAGAGGGATCTAGGAATAATGGTACATAGTTCCCTGAAGGTGGAATCTCATGTGGATAGGGTGGTGAAGAAAGCTTTTGGTATGCTGACCTTTATAAATCAGAGCATTGAGTATAGGAGTTGGGATGTAATATTGAAATTGTACAAGGCATTGGTGAGGCCAAATTTGGAGTATTGTATACAGTTCTGGTCACCGAATTATAGGAAAGATGTCAACAAAATAGAGAGAGTACAGAGAAGATTTACTAGAATGTAACCTGGGTTTCATCTCCTAAGTTACAGAGAAAGGTTGAACAGGTTGGGTCTTTATTCTTTGGCACGTAGAAGGTTGAGGGGGAACTTGATAGAGGTATTTAAAATTATGAGGGGGATGGATAGAGTTGACATGGATAGGGTTTTTCCATTGAGAGTGGGGGAGATTCAAACAAGAGGACATGAGTTGAGAGTTAAAGGGTAAAAGTTTAGGGAGTAACATGAGGGGGGACTTCTTTACTCAGAGAGTGGTAGCTGTGTGGAATGAGCTTCCAGCAGAAGTGGTTGAGGCAGGTTCGATGTTATCATTTAAAGTTAAGTTGGATAGCCATATGGAGAGGAAAGGAATGGAGGGTTATGGGCTGAGTGCAGGTGGGTTGGACTAGGTGAGAGTAAGAGCTCGGCACGGACTAGAAGGGCCAAGATGGCCTGTTTCTGTGCTGTAATTGTTATATGGTTATATTATGTCCACATTTTGCTGACAGTAATTAAAAAGGATGCTTATGTTTACTAATGGAGACATATGTAGCTAGAATGTGAAAAGCTAGAATATTGGTCCACTGCTAGAGTACTATCAATATAAAGTTAATGCTGCAATCTTCGGGGCAATTATAAAGGGTTTTGCTGTTTTCCAAATTGAGATCTTTTTAGTGAACTATCTTTATATTGTGCATTTCTGAAAATGTGTTTTTGTCCAATACAGTACTGAATTTAGTAATTTAAGTGTTTTTTTTATATAATAGACTCTGCAATCTGACTAAATTGTGTTGGAATCTGCTCAGCTAGACTTTTACAGAAATCATTGAATAAGGGGAAAATGTTACCTCATTTTTAGGGTATGAGATATTGTATTTGTGAGCACTAAGTATTTGCCTAAAGTTTGATCTGTGCACTACAGATAATTTTAACACTTACTCAGACCCTCCAAGAAAAGTTGTGGAGCTGGCACAAACAACATTAAAAATACATTGGTTTAGATATTAAGAGAATCAAGGATATGGAATTAGGGCTGGAAAAAGGCTTTGAGATGAAAGACAAGCTATTCTTTCAATCAATTATGATATTATGTTATATTGCTCATGACAGCCTGTACAATTGCTATTAGTTTTCTTCAGCTTATAGCCCCTTGGCAGCCACACATGCACAGCATTGTCTACAATGAAGGAGTAATAAGAATTTTATCTTTCTCTATTGAAAAAGAGACCAAGAAATCTTATTAGCTGGTGGTGTCCTGTGGGGAAAAGTAGCCCTTCTAAGGTCACCATAGAGAAATCCTGCCATTCCACCTGTTTCTTCTAGGTGAGAAAGTAACCCCTTAATTGTACATCTCAGAAATAAATTTTGTGAATTGCAGGCATATTAGATTGAACTGCATGTTACTAATAAAATGCTGTTTGAGTAATGGGATTACAAGCTTATTCAGCAATGATTTATGGTCAATAGAGGTGAATGTTTGGAATTATTGTGTGTCATCAATCTTGCTCTACTGATTACATATTTGGGCTAGGGAGTATGAATAAGTGGGGTCATTATAAAAAATGTCTGTCAGAGAATCACTCAGTTTTCGTATAATCAATGTCTCCCTCCACTCTGCTGGACAACAAGTACCTTCTGCGACATTTTTTCTTGTCCCTAACCTCATCTGCCAACATTTCCCACCCATCCCCCAGTAGTAGTTCTTCTGTTTAGCCCTACTTTTCCCTGTCATGCAACTTATTGCCGGGGACTTCATTCACACTTGCTTGAAGAAATCTCCGCCCAGTTATCATTAATATATCACCTGCATCACCAGGGGTCCTAACACCCTCAACCACTGCTATCCTACCATTCCATCCCTAAACCGCATTTTGGAAATCTGATAGCCTGGCTGTCGTCCTCCTACGAGACAGGCAAAGGGTAAAGAGCATGGCTCCAGAATTAAGAACCATGAAAGGTGATTGCTGGAGGCAGAGGAGTGGCTACAGGATTACTTTGAGTTGCTTCAAGGACTCATCAGAGAATCTGAATGAATACATCACGGTTGTCACGGACTTTATAAAGTCAGACATGGATGACTGTCCCCACAAAATCATTCATAGTCTTTGCCAACTAGAAGTCAGAATCTGGTTTAAAATCATTGGCATATGTCATTAAACTTGAGTTGGATGAACCAAGATATCCGCAAACTTCTGAGGGCCAGATCACTGGTGTTCAGGTCTGGTGACCAAGTAAAATATAAGACACAGGAGTAGAATTAGGCTATTTGGAGCATTGAGTCTGCTCCGCCATTCAATCATGGCTGATCCTTCTTTTCCTTCCTCAACCCGCTCCACGGCTTCTCCGTGTAACTTTAAATGCCTTGTCCAATGAACGACCTATCGAGTTCTGCCTTAAATACACTCAATGACCTGGCCTCCACAGCTGCCTGCGGTAATAAATTCCATAAATTCACCACTCTTTGGCAAAAGAAATGGACGCACTTCTATCCTGAGACTGTGCCCTCTTATCCTAGACTCTCCCACCTCAGGAAACATCCTTTCTACATCTAGTCTGTCTAGGCCTTTTAACATTCAAAAGGTTTCGATGAGATCCCCCACTCATCATTCTAAATTCCAGCACGTACAGACCCTGAGCCATCAAACGTTCCTTGTATGATAGCCCTTTCTTGCATGGAATCATCATTGTGAGCCTCCTCTGAACCCTCTCCAATGCCAGCACATCTTTTCTTAGATATGGAACCCAGAACTGTTCACAGTACTCAAGGTGAGGCCTCACCAATGCCTTAGAAAGCCTCAGCCTCGTATCCCTGCTCTTGTACTCTAGACATCTCAGATGCATTTGCCTTCCTCACCACCGACTCAACCTGCAAGTTAACCTTTAGGGTGTACCGTATAAGAACTCCTAAGTTCCTTTGCATCTTAGATGTTTTGGATTTTCTCCCCATTTAGAAATTAGTCTGCACACTTATTTCTTCTACCGAAGTGCATGACCATGCATTTTCCGACTTGGTATTTCATTTGCCATACTCTTGCCCATTCTCCTAATCTGTCTAAGTCTTTGTGTCCTACCTGTTTCCTCAACACTAACTGCCCCTCCATCAATCTTCGTATCATCTGCAAACTTGGCAACAAAGCCATCTACTCCATTATCTAAATCATTTATATACAGCATAAAAAGGAGTCCCAACACTGACCCCTGCGAAACACCACTAGTCACTGGCAGCCAACCAGACAAGGATCCTTTTATTCCCACTCGCTGCCTCCTTCCAATCAGCCTATGTTCTAACCATGCCAGTAACTTTTCTGTAATACCATAGGCTCTTAACTTGGTAAGCAGCCTCATGTGTGGCATCTTGTCAAAGGCCTTCTGAAAATCCAAATATACAACATCTACTGCATCTTCTTTTTCTGTCCTACTTGTAATTTCCTCGAAGAATTCCAACAGTCTCATCAGGCAAGATTTTCTCTTAAGAAAACCATGCTGACATTTTTTTTAGATTTAGATTATGAAGACACATAGTCCTCTTTTATTGTCATTTAGTAATGCATGCATTAAGATGATACTTTGTCCTATCTTGTCCTGTGACACCATGTACTTCATAACCTCATCCTTAACAATTAGCTTCAGCATCTTTCCAACCACTGAGATCAGGTTAACTGGTCTATAATTTCCTTTCTGCCACCTTCCTCCTTTCTTAAAGAGTGGAGTGATATTTGCAATTTTCCAGACCTCTGGCACCATGCCAGAGCCCAGTGATTTTTTTGAAAGATCATTACTAATGCCTCCACAATCCCTACCACTAATTCTTTCAGAACCCTTAGGGTACATTTCATCTGGTCCGGGTGACTTGCATACCCTTGGGTCTTTCAGCTTTTTAAGCACCTTCTCCCTTGTAATAGTAACTGCCCTCACTTTGCTTTCCTCACACCCATCAGCATCTAGCACACTGCTAGAGTCTTCCACAGTGAAGACATATACAAAATATTCATAGTTCATCTGCCATCTCCTTGACCCCCATTATTATTTCTCTGGTCTCATTTTCTAGTGGTCCTATATCCACACTCATCTCTTTTTTTTTACATATGTGAAGAGACTTTGGCTATCCACTTTCATATTGTTTGCTAGCTTGCTTTCATATTTCATCTTTTCCCTCTTAATGCTCTCTGTAGAGTTTTAAAAGCTTCCAACTCCTGTCTTCCCACTAATTTTTGCTTTGTTGTATGCCCCCTCTTTACATTACCTTTGACTTTCCACGTCAGCCATGGTTGTACTATTTTGCCATTTGAGTATTTCTTCATTTTTGGAATATTCTATCCTGCACCTTCCTCATTTTCCCAGCAACTCTCATCTTTGCTGCTCCACTGTCATCCTTGCCAGCGGCTCTTTCCAATTTACTTTGGCCAACTTCTCTCTCATACCACTGTAATTTCCTTTACCCCACTGAAATGCTACTATGTCAGACTTTACTTTCTCCCTATCAAGTTTCAAGTTGAGCTCAATCATATTGTGATCACTGCCTCCTAAGGGTCTTTTACCTTAAGCTCCCTAATCACCTCCAGTTCTTTACATAACACCCAATCCAGTAGAGCTGATCCCCTAGTAGGATCAATGACAAGCTGCTCTAAAAAGTGATCTTGTAAGTATTCAACAAACTCGCTCTCTTGAGATCCATTACCGATCTGATTTTTCCAATTAACTTGCATGTTGAAATCTCCCATGACTATCATAACATTGCCCTTTTGATACGCCTTTTCTATTTTCTGTTGTAATCTGTAGTCCACATTCCAGCTACTGTTGGGAGGCCTGTATATAGCTGGCATCAGGATCCTTTTACCCTTGCTGTTTCTTAACCCACAAAGATTCAACATCTTCAGATCCTATGTCACGTCTTTCTACTGATAAGAGATCTCAAACTGAATAAGAGATTTATTCAGGTTTGACCTCCAGAAAGCCATCTCGCATGGGAAGTGGCAATTCCAGGCTCTACAGCTGAGGCAGGCCTTCAATGCTGTCGCCTCTTACAAAGTAAAAACAAAATGACATGTATGACAACAAAGTTTCAATCTCAGATGAGCTCAATTCCTTTTATGCTTGCTTTGACCAACAAAATGTGGAGGGATCTCCCACAGGCTCTAATGACTCTGTGATCTCAGTCTCAGAGGCTGAAATGGGAGCATCCTTCTGAAGGGTGAACCCAAGGAAAGCATCCTGCTTACATGGGCTAGTTGGTCAAGTACTGAAGACCTGTGCTAATCAACAGGCTGGAATGTTCACTGATATCTTTAACCTCTCCCTTTGGCATTCTGAGGTGCCCACCTGCTTCAAGCAGGCTTCAATTATTCTGGTTCCCAAGAAGAAGAAGAAGGTGGTAACCTGCGTCAATGACTATCATCCAGCAGCACCTAATCCACTTTGATGAAGTGCTTGAAGCAATTGGTGATGAAACATAACAACTCCAGCCTCAGAACCAACTGTGGATTTTCATTGATAATGGCACGTTTCTTTTTATTTATTGTGAATGCCCAGAAGAAAATGAATTTCTCGGTCGTGTATGGTGACATAGATGTGCTTTGGTTCCTTACAGTTGTTATAGCTGGGGTTGATAGTTGGGATAAACTCCTACTATCTATTAAATTCTTCCCAATGGCATTCATCTCAAATAGCCTCTGACAACTAAGTCCAGCTCCTGGCCTTCATGTGTGGTTTATCTACTAAGCCAGTGGAATTGTTTCTACTGATGGGAGAAGGGGGCAAGGGCAGGTTACTTTTGCCTTAAAACCAGTCTCATTGGGGTAGTTGGGGTTCATCAGCTGTGATTGGCAGCTCATCTAAGAGAAGAAGAACTCTGATTTTTAACTTCCACTTCCTTGTGGCCACCTCCTTTCCACTCATGGGGAAGGCTTTGGAAATAAACCCCAAAGAAAAATCTTGAGCTGGAATCCTGAGACATTTCTACGTTGTGTTCAACACTGACTGGAAGCTCTTGTGATGCCACGGGTGCCAAACTGTATTAATCTCTGCCGTTCCTCTGTATTCATCAGCTGCATGGAGGAGGGTAGCCTGCTGCATGGAGGAGGGTAGCCTGCTACATGGGCAACATCTTGCTCTCCATATCGTACTGCCCTGGTTTGTATATCACGTAGACAGCTGGGACACAACATCCATGGTCAGCATCGACAAATGGAGGGCTTCGTATGTGCTTTGAACCTTTCAAAGCCCAAGGAACTCTGCATTATTGTGTTCTGTGATGCACACTAAGATATAGACCACTGGCCTGAGGAGAGTACTGAAATCTTATTTTCAGAAAATTAATGAGGTCTTCCATGATTGAGGTGCTTGCTTGCCTCTCACTGTATCAGCATTCAGCAACTGAGAAAGATCTATGAATTGAAGAGCGGAGCCGAGGAACAGGCTCTAGCCCTTAAGATCTATCCCTCGATATAAATTATCTGGCTGAATCTGTTGTCTTGATGTTGAATGCACTATGTGCATTTTAACACTGGACCAGTAATTCAAATGCCTTAACTAACATGCCAGTGATGTGGGCTTCGCAGGCTGAACCAGCAATTAATTGCCTATGCCTAATTGCCTTTAAGAGGGTAGTATCCAAACCTGAGAATTTATGACAGTTGTGGAGTTTAAACTAGATTATTAATTCTCAGTAGATACAGGCCTTTTGGCTCAATAATCTGTCATCTGTCTACCAACCTAATTCCAATTTTCTGTGTTCTCCAGGTGCTTAAATGTTCAGTATGCTTACTATCTTCTCCATGGAAATTTGCCCTTGGGTTACTTTTAAAATTTTCTCTCACCCTAAATCTATGCTTTCTAGTTTTGGACTTCCCTACCTTAGTGGGGAAAGATTGTTACCATTCACTTTATCTATGTCTCTCATAACTATAAGGTTATCGCCAATTCTCTTGTATTCCGAGGAATAATGATAGCCCGGCAACCTTCTCCCCATAACTCTGATTCTCTGCACCTGGCAACATGCCAGAGCCATCAAATGCTCCTGTTACGTACCCCGTAACTGGGTTGCCAAACCAGCAGAAATGAACCACTTAGTTGGAGTCTGGATTACTGGAACTAAGAAAGTTTTAATAAAGAAATAGGTAACACAGTCCTCTAATCGTAAGGATATAAATGCAACAGGTTAGCAATGATAAAACACACATGTACACAGAACTAGGATAATAGAAATCAATCAAGCTCTATCACAGTCTAGGGGTAAAATGATCAGTCTCAAGTGACGCAGAGTTCAGTTCACAGTAATCACTGTTGTGCCATTAGAGAGAGAGAGAGCGAATGCAAATTTCGATTCAACAGACCTTTGATGTTCCCCGCAGTTAGCTTTCGGGCGAGCCCTTTTACTGTCTTCGGAGGTCACCGACTGTGACCCCTCCATTCCGGATACGATCGTTCTTCCACGGTGAACCCGGCACCCAGGCAAGGGTGAACACACACACCAGGTTCCTGTCGATTGTACCTTTTCACCCTGTGCCTCTGTGGTCAGTCCCGCGACCAGACCTCCAAACTCTCACCAACTTGTGGGGGCACACCACTTTCCCAGGGTCTCATTATCTCGTGATCTCGTGGTGTCTGTCGTGCCTTAGCGAACCTGTTCCTTTTATCCCCCTGCTGGGGTATCGCCTGTCCATCAAACTTCAAACAGTTCAGGTTCAAAGCAACCGGTCTGTCAATACTCGGAACTGTATCTCTTTTTGTTAATCTCTCTCGTCTCTCATTAACATTTTGCACGCTTCTCCCTTTGTCTCTCTTATCTCTCTCATCAGCATCAATCTTCTGATAACTTGGTCTTTCATCACACTCCTCATACATTAACTCTTTCAATTCTAGGGCCATTCTCGTAAACTTTCTCTGGACCCCCTGCAATGGCAGCCTATCCGTCTTAAATATAGGCCCCAAAACCGCTCATTATACACCAAATATGGTCTGACTGGTGCTGTAAAAAGCCTCAGCTTATCCTTGCTTTTATATTCTAGTCCTCTTGAAATGAATGATAACATTATATTTGCCTTCCTTACTATGACACAACCTACAAGTTAACCTTCAGGGAATCCTGCACTAGGATTTCATTTATGCCTCTGATTTCTGAATGCACTCCTCATGTAGAAAGTAGTCTATGACTTTATTCTTTCTACCAAAGTGCCTGACCAAACACTACCATACACTAAATTCCACGTGCCATTTCTTTGCCCATTCACTTAATCTGTTCAAGTTCTTCTGCAGACTCCCCGTTTCTTCAACACTACCTGCCACTCTTTCTATCTTTGTATCATTGACATTCTTGGCTACAAAGCCATCAATTCCATCATCCATTGTTGTATTGATTGATATAATGTGAAAAGTAGCAGACCGAACATAGACCACGGTGGAACACTAACCAACCAGCCAACTAAATAAAGCCCCCTTTATTCTCACTTTTTGCCTTCTGCTAGTCAGCCAGTCTCCTAACTAAAATCTTTCCTGTAATACAATGGACTCTCAAGTTGTTTAGCAGTTTCACGTATGGCATTTTGTCAAAGGCCTTTCGAAAATCCAAGTATTTCCTCAAAGAATTCCAACAGATTTATAGGCCAGTTAACCTCACTTCAGTGATTGGCAAGCTGGAGTCTATTATTAAGGGTGTGGGTTCAAGGTACTCAGAGGCACACAATAAAATACGCCAAGGTTAGTATGGTTTCCTGGGATTAATACTGGACTCCATCCTGCCAATACTGAAGTGAGGTTAACTGGCCTATAGCTTCCTGCCTTTTACCTTCCATCCTTCTTAAAGCCTGGCGTGGCACTTGTGATTTTTCTAATCCTCCGGAACAATTCCAGTATCTGGTAATTCTTTAAAGATAACTACTAATGCCTCCACAATCTCTTCAACTATTTCTTTCAGCACACTGGTTGTCATCCATTTAGTCCATGTGATTTCAGACCTCTCAGCGTCCCAACCACCTTTTTTCTTAGTAGTAACAGTTACACTCACTTCTGACCCCTGAATTCTTCAATTTTATATGCTGCAAGAATCTCCCAGTTAAAACTGACACAAAATACTTAATCCAGTTCATCTGCTATTTTTTCATCCCTCACTACTGTCATTTTTCAGTGATCCAATAGCCAGTTTTCCTTCTCTTTTACTCATATCTGAATTTTTTTGGATCCTTTTATATAATTAGCTAACTTACCTTCACATATTTCATTTTTTGTGTATTTGTTTTTTTTTATATAAATGTTGCCTTCTGTTGGTTTTTCAAAGCTTCTCAATCCTCCAGCTTCCCATTAATTTTTACTCCCTCTGCTTTTGACTTTCCTTGTCAGCCTTAGTTGCCTCATCCTCCTTTTGGAATACTTTTTTGGGATGAATCAGCACTGTGCCTAATCACCCCCCAAAACTCCAGCTATTGCTGTTCTGCTGCCATCATTTCTAGTGTCCCCTTCCAATGAACTTTAGCCAGCTCCCCTCTCATGCCTCTGTAATTCCTTTTACTCCACTGAAATACTGATACATCTGATATATCTGATACATCTGATACATCAAATACTGATACCTCTCCCTCTCAAACTGCAGGGTGACTGCTATCATATTATGATCACTGACTCCTAAGAACCCCTTTACCTTAAGCTCTCTTTAGAAATAAGCCAAAAACAGCAATGAAGCCATGGATCATAAATGGATTACAGAGGAGGTGCTCTCAAGGCAAATTAGTGTGTATAAATCCTTAGGGCCCGAGAAAGTGTCTCCTTGGACCTTGTGGTAGGCTAGTGCAGAAATTACAGGAGTTCTATCAGAGGTAGTTCAGACATCTTTAGCCACAGATAAAAGATTAGAGAATTGGAGAATAGCTAATGTTGTTAAGGAAAGGTCTAAGAATAAGCTGGCATATTACAGGCCCGTGAGCCTGATATTAGTAGTGGTTAAGTTATTCTAAGGGATGGAATATGTAAGTATTTCAATAGACAGGGCCTGATTAGGAATTGTTGACATTGACTGTACTCTTTTTCATAGATGCTGCCTAGCCTGCTGAGTTCCTCCAGCACTTTGTGTGTGTTGAATGAAAGGCAGTGGATGTTTTCTACATAAACTTTAGCAAAACCATTGACAAGGTGCAACATGGGAGGCTGGTCAAGGTGGTTCATTTGCTTGGCATTCAGGATGAGGTAATAAATGGGATTCAAGATTGGCTTCATGGGAGAAGCCTGAGTGGTAGTAGATGGTTGCCTTTCTGACTGGAGGTCTGTGAATAGCAGTGTGCAATTGGTGTTAGGTCCATTGTTTGTCATCTATTATCAATGATCTGGATGATAATGTAGAAAACTGGATCAGCAAATCTGTGAATAACATCAAGATTGGGGTCATAATGAACCCTTTATTCATTGTAATGACCAACAAAAAATGGGCTGAACAATAGCAGATGGAATTTAATACAGCCAAGTGTGAGATGTTGCACTTTAGGAGGACAAACCAGTGTAGGACTTTGTGAAAGGTGGGGCATTGAGGAGTGAAGTAGAACTGGGACCTGGGAATACAGGTCCATAATTCCTTGAAAGTGGTGTCACAGGTAGATAGGGTCATAAAGAGATCTTTTGTCACAATGGCCTTCATAAATCAAAGTATTGAGTATAGGAATTGGGATGTTATGTTGAAATTGTACAAGATATTGGTGAGGCCTAATTTGGAATATTATGTGTAGCTCTGGGGACCTACCAACAAGAAAGATAACAATAGGACTGAAAAAGTACAGCAAATTTACAAGGAGATTTCTGGGATTTGAGGACCTGAGTTATAAGGAAAGATTAAATAGGTTAGGACTTTACTCAAGGACTCAGGTACTTCAATCAGAAGGTGGTGCGAATGTGGAATGAGCTGCCAGTGGAAATGAGTTTGATTTCAATATTCAAGAGAAACTTAAATAAGTACATAGATGGGAGGAGTAAGAAGGGCTACGATCCAAGTGCGACTAATCCAGATGAGATGAGACAGAATAACAGTTCGGCTGGACTAGATGGACTGAAGAGCTGGTTTCTGTTATTAAAAACCAATCTGGTGCACTCGTGTCTTTCAAAGGATCAAACTTGTATAGCTACATATTGAGAAATTAATACAACACACTTCAATGTTTAAGAAGCTGTGTTTTTAATTTATTATTTCCCTTACCATGGAACATAATGTGGAATGCAAAGGTTACAAAATTCTAGTCAGACAACTTTACATGTACTTATTACGTTTCAGCTAGGTCTTATAATAGAAAAAAAATCAAATCTCTCCTGTTTCTGAGAGATTCTGCTAAAGTCAAAGGTCAGAAACCTGATGGTACCAATGTCAAGGAAATCTTTTATATATAAAAAAAACTGCTTTGCAGAATTAGAAATTTGTAATACATTAACTGTAATTTACTTTTATGATAATGTTTCCCATTAAATTTTTATTTCACTACAAATACTGAGTTGTTTGCAGCAGAGCTATCCAATCTACTTCCAAAAACTGTTGAAATGGTTAGGGTCTGTAATGCAACAATTTGGGATATGTAAATTTTAAAAGGCCTTTTGAAGTTAGAACTCATGAAATAAATCAAGTGTATTCATCTGAAAATTTCTTGTAACCAGCAATTATTCTTATCCGCCTCTTTGACATTGATACCATGTTGTTTTTGAGAAATGATACCTTTCCCTGTACTTGTGACCATGTAGTGTAAGCACAGTGCTGATATGCCTTTAAAATAAGAACACCGAAAGAGGAAGAATTGGTCCAAAGGATTTTGAAATGAGTCAAAATCATCCACTTTGGTAAGGTACAAACTAGAAGTTCCCAATACAAAAAATTTGGTGGTGCATTGTGAACAATAGTGATGCAGTGCTGTGTTACAACATAATAGCTCCACGATAGTTTCTTCAGGTTTTTGTAGAATACTTTTAGTTTTCACATAATATGATTTATTCTTTGACAACTGATATGTTTCACTTTAAGGATCTAATTGCTATCTGGTGGAGCTCAATCACTAAACCCTTACAAAGGTCTATCACATTAAAAAGAAACTCAGAATGCCTCATTCTGTTTTGTGCCAGTACTTTGTCCTGCCTCGTCCTTCCAAGGACTTGGAGATTGCATAGAATTTAGATAAGCAGAAGAACTGGCTTTCACGTGAACTACTGAGTACAAGGCCTTTATTACAACATGACTTAAAAATAGGCTAGGCCAATCAACTTATTTGGGAAGAGAGTAATTAAAGATTATGGCTCATACTAATAACCTGTTCCCTTTTCCATAAATTAGAATAATGTTGTTTATGTTGTCAAATGGAAGGTTATTTAATTAAGATTTCAAGCTGACTGGTTTCTTCATCTGCATTCTCTGTCTACACAGCACAATGTAGTTCTTAAGCTTCTTCTACAACCAAAATTTTCCTTTTGTCTACTGGCATTATTGCTAATTTTAGTCAGGGTATCAAATGAAAATGTGCTCAGATGTGTCAAATTATGTAACTGGCTGTAGTACCCATGTTCCATGTAAAAATTAAATATAGTTCATAATATAAACAAATGTTTTAGTAATCTTCCTTCTATGTAATATATTCAAAATCTGCAGCATTTTTGACTTGGGAAATAATCTAAAGAATGTAAATTAATGCATATATACTCACAAGCTGATATCAGCCGCACCCTTGTCCTAGGTTTGCTCTTGATCTTTAAAATAAATGTTAATCTGAAGCAACCCAGAACGAAGAATGCATAGATGGGAATGGTATTTGCATTACTTCAATATACCTTTTTAAGAAGACATTTGGTGCAAAAGGTTATATATAAATTAGAGCAGTTTACAATAGAACTCAGCCAACTGAAGGCCCTAACAAGTATACAACAGGCTCAGAGTTGAGGGAGGGAATTCTGTCAGTTTTTGTAACAGTGCTAATGCTAGAATTTAGTGTGCACTCATACAACCATAAACAAGTAATACTGCCAAGAAATAAAATAAAATCTTTAAACTTAATATTTAGTGTACAATTTTGGTGCAAGAGAATACTGTAGCAATAAATGTTCTTGTTAGTTAAAATCTAAACTTCCATTGTAGTGATGATAACTCACAAACTCTGATCCTGACACAAAGCCTCAGTTTTCTTGTGGCGTGGAGATGTGGCCACTTTTGTTGGTGACTGCGAGGCTGTGCTTTGGGGCTCACTTCCTGCTTCAGCACCAGCAGAGCATGATGCCAACTGCTGGACTGCAACAGTTTTTTTTCTGCTTAAAAATCCTCCTTCAAATGTACACTTTTTCTTGTTTTCAAACTTATCAATTTCTTCTTCCTGCATCTTTTTCCTGAATTCAGTCACACCTTCACCTGCTTTTGGAGTCTCTAGCGTCCCATCCAGACTCCTGCTTCCCCACGTCTCATTCCCTTGGCTCTTTCGCTCACTAATAATATAGTCTCCAGTTCCAGGTTTCCTTAATTTTGGCTCCCCTTCCAGCTGTATCGAAGACTCGCTTTCAGAACCGGTATTTCCTTTATCTAATATATTTTTATTGAATGTGAAAGGTTGAAAGTCTCGGTAACTATGAAAGCTTTCTGTTCGCCTTGCTCTTGCTAGCAGCGGACTCTCTCTGTATGGCCTCACAGAACCATAAGTTGCTGTCTCATGAAATACCTCCGAAGTCTGGAGCTGAAGACTGAGGGATAAAAATTTCAAACAAATCAAATTACTTCAAAGCAAAATTATTAAGTATTTCACAAATATTACAGAATGTTACAACATCCAATAAAATACTGTTTAATTTCTGCCATTTATTACCCATGATCTTTAATTTTTGCACGATTCCTCTGATCTAACTTTGACTGCTCAAACAGTCAAAGATGGATTCAAAGTTGTGAAATTTGTTACGTTACCCTAATTAAATAGAGTTAACAGAACAAAAGTAAACATGGACATGTTTATGATTGGTCTGCAATAGACTGAAAACTCCAGTTGAGGTATAAGACATCGATGCCCAAGGTTGTATTTGCTTTGAGTTTAATCTTATTCCTCCTTTTTATAGTTGGACAAAAACAAGAGCATTTCTACTTTCATCAGAGGGTTTGTGCTTTATCATGCCAAATCAATAAATATTTGGAGAATAGGACTCAAGTTAGTTTGAAGCAGAATGAGGATTGAGCCCACAGTTGGAGAACTATATATTGTTCTGGTCCCAGGACTATAAGAAAAGTGTGATTATACAGGATGGGGTGCAGAGAAGAGTCACCAGTACAGTAGCAGGCATGCAGTGTTTCAGTTACTAAAGGAAAGAGTGAATAGACTTGGCTTGTTTGTCCTGGAGTGGCCTGACCGAAATATGAGTGGTGTGTGTAAGGTAGGTAATAAGGAACATTTCTACAGCAATGTGCAAAACAAAAAGGGCAAAAATTTTAAGTACGAGGTAGGAGATTGAATGGTAAACTGAGGAAATTTTATTTTGCACCCTGCTAGTGGTACAGACAGGTACACTCACAATATTTAAGTGAACACCTGAAATGTTGTGACCGAAAAAGCTATGAGCTACATACAGGAAATTGGGATGATGCCAAGCGCTAAAGGCCTCTTTCCTTGCTGTATAACTGAAGTTGAAAGATGGGAAACAAGAAAACAATGACAGATGAAGGACTTTGTCCCAAAATGTCAACTCTTTATTCCTCTGTGTAGGTGCTACCTGACAAACTGTGTGTGTGGCATTTCAGTGGTGGGGGGGCCGTTGAACATGTGAGGTGATGTACAAAGGAAATGGATTAATTCAATCACATAACCTTTCACTTTATGGAAAAATGTGTGTATATAATACACAGCTCAGAAAATTTTTAAAAAATAAACATTGTTTTTTGAACTTCACTTGACATGCGATACTAGTGCTCACAGTGACCAAGCAGCCCTGTTAGCAATCTCGTTCAAGGTCTCTCAGCCCAGTATTGCAGTGCACAGTTGCACCATGTTTATTTGCTTGAGTCAATTCTGTTTTTGATGCAAGATAAGGGAGGCTATTGATAACTGGTGAGTGCTGTATTGTGAGGATGTTAGGCTGATGAGGAGCGTTGAATGGGCTCACCCAACTTGGGTTGTGACATTAGCCCCTCCCAAATGTCATCCTCCTAACTTCCCCATGGGAGTGAACAAACTAATTATGACAAATTTCAATGAATCAGGGTTATATGCCATTTATTTTTCCACCCTTGAATACTCACCAACACAAACTTTGTGGGCTATGGTCTATGGAAAATATACAGGTAATAAGTCTAAACTCTTACTATAAAGCATAGATAATTGAGAAGGGGAGCAAACCATTGTACAAGAATGTTTCAAAGCCTTTAGCAGAATTGCTGCAGCTTTTTTATGACCCTTAAAATTAAAATCAGAGAAAGAACCCGCCCCCCCCCCCCCCCCATTTCTAATGCCCATTGGAATTGTCTGTTTTCTTGGAAGAATCAGCTCCTGCTGCTAAAAGCTAGTAAATAAAATAATCTGCTTGATAGCTATTACCTTGAGCTTGACTCCCGCAGTTTGGTCTGTTGTACGAGTGAGGCAGCTGGACTGATGTTGGGAGTAACACAGCGGGATGTGCTTAGATCACACTGATCCAGCAACTTCAACAGCTCTTCTTCTGTGGGGCCTCCAACATCTACAATAGAGAATTGATTTTATGAATTTCACTGCAGTTATATATAGGATATTAAGAGTAATTCTATAGAGTATCTCATTTAACTGTACCCTTGCAATACAATCTATTGTAGATACATTTCAGCTATACTCATGAAAAATTATAGCATTTCAACAGCACCAAATGTGAGACCATTATTTACAATGATTTATTTACAATTATTTACACTGTACTGCTGCCACAAAACAAAAGATTTCTCAACATGTGTGACAATAAACCTAATTCTGATTCTAGTGACAAAATAATAATTTGCTTTTTAAATAATGGCTATTTACCTGTTACAGATTTCATTAATGGATCCAATGATCTAACCACATTGTTTAAATGACAACTAGCAAGTATACATCTGAAGAAAGTTCCAACAACCTCTCATCACTAATACAATATTGACCTACTATCATAAACAGCACGTGGGAATTTTTTTATGAAGTAACATCATACTCTGACTGCAGAAGCTAACAAGGTTCTGCAGCTTAAATGAAAGGCAGCCTTGATTTTTGAAAACGAAATAATTCAAAATCCATTTATTAGGAATCTCTGGTTATGATGTTAAATTTTGATGGAACTTTTCAATTCCACACCTATCCACTTTCTCAAGAATGTTGTTTGCTGCCGGTATCTGTAAAGACTAATCAAATTGTTTAAGCAGAGGATTCTAATCTCTGCAGCCAATTATCAACAAATAAGAATTGATCTGCACTAGCTTTTTTTGCAGCAGCTTTCACCGTACCTCTCTCTTCCCCTTTGTTTACCATGTCCATGGCAGTTGTCAGGTCCCACATCTGAATACTCCCATTACCATGGCCTGTGAAGAGATACCGCCTTGGTCGAGAACCCATCCGACTAGAACCTTCACATTCCCTCACAGTAAATGCGGTTATTGTCATGCCATCCACTGCCTGGATCTCACAAATCCTGCAATCAAAATAACATTAGGATTTATAATATAAATCATTCTCCAAAATATAGCAAGAAGTTTATTTTGCTAATGGATTACCTTTTCCCTGTAGAAGATAAACGAACAAACAGCTTATTTGTGACTGGAACAACTTTTTGAATGAAAACTTGTTGATCATCCCTCTCCCCAAAGGGTCCTAAAAACAGTAAAATATAATAGTAGAATACAAAACCAAAAAGTTTTGCTGCAATAGAAATTTAGAATTTATGGCAGCAGCCTAGAACTACCAGCGTTGAAATACTTAAGTAGCAGCACGAGACTTCTTCCACCATGAGTTGCCAAATGTTTTAGTCCAGAACTTGCTGATAGTTTGATACAAACTCTGCATGTTCCTGAAAATCAGACCTAAGCTATGATCTGACACTTTGTTAATTTACAAACAAGAAAAAAATCTGCAGATGCTAGAGCAACTCAGCAGGCCAGGCAGCATCTATGGGGGGAAAAAAACAATTGATGTTTTGGGCCAAAGGGTCTCAGCATTTTGTGTGTGTTGCTTTGTTAAATTTAAATGGGGATTGCAGGACATGATCAAAATGAATTATAATATATAGTTGCTACAATCTTAATAATTTTCAAATATCATCAACATTGATAAAAAAATCTCTTGAAATATTTACTGATGGTGAAGTTGGAAATGGAGTTCTCAGTGTGAACGTTAATGGCAATGGTTTGATCTAACGCGCACTTCATCTATGCTCAACTATTCAGGAAACCCTCTTCCAGTCCATCAATGCACTTTTAATGCAAGACAAGCTTTTGACTGTACAGGGGACGATGCTAAACTAATTCTTTTAGGCTAAAGATGCAAATAACAGGCACAGGTAGAAAAACACTGATAGAACTTGCATTTCTAAGCAACACTTAATACTTAGAAATCTTCAACAATGTTTTTATTTTAGTGTCAATGGATCTATCTCTGATCCAGATATTTACCGATATCATTACCAGCAGCATAACTCCCATGGCTCTCAGTTTCCTCCAGTGAAAGTATTTTGAAAGATGCCAATGGAGTGGACCCTGGTTGTGTGGAGATCATTCCTCTGAATCGAGTGACTGTCCAAGTCCTCACATGGTTGTTATCAGCACATACTGCAAAACCAAGTCCATTTAATCATAAATCACTTCCATCAACAGAAGCAAAATAAAAACGCTTGAAATGGTTTGAGATGAAATAAGTGTTAATTTGCCAATGTGCACACTAAATCAAGTACAAGATCAAAATACCTGTATCCCTTCACATTAACAACTAGAGAATTGTAAATACATATGCAGAGAATAAAATTTCTTAATTCAATTTTTCATATGTAAGGCATTTCTTTTATGTTACTGCTAAGGCTAATGAAAGTGGCTTCTTTGTTATGTTAACTGCTGAGAAAGTGCTTCTCTCTCACAGCTTGTTTGGGTTATATTACTGATACAGCATTGTATTCATTTGCTAACCTATTTGGATAGATGTTATTCTTTCTTGTGTGTCTGTAAGCTATTGTTTCACAGGCTTTGGAGCAGAAGGCGATGGGGACAGAGAGAGGAGACGCGATGCTGTAACCTGGGCGGCGGGACGGACCCCGAGGCCCAGGGTGTTCGTCGAGGAGAGGAGACAAAGCCAGACTAATGTAGAGCATCTGGTCGACCACCGTGGTTGGTCCCAGGCGGCGGGTCGAGGAGGTCAGAGGGGATCGAATGGTGGAAAGAAGACTCCATTAATTGAGCTCCAAATGTTTTGCGTGAAGTGGTTGAACTTTGATAAGTTTGGTGCCTTTTACTTTCCTTTTATATTTTATCTCTATTAATTACATAGTTCCAGTAAGATCTATAAAGTGTAATAATTTAATCGCATATGGTCTATTATTTGGCGGGGCTAAAGCGCTTCCCCTAGATGAAAGTGAGCTGAGCGAGCCTGAGGCTTACCAGGGGGCTACACTTAAATACACTGAAGGCTTTGACATACACTATTGAAGAACTATTATTTATATGATCCTATTTGATAATGGAGACATTTTACATATACTATATTCATTAATAAAACAAAGTTGTTGAACTTTATGCTGGAGATTTGTTACATTTTATATGAATATATAAGGTTGCATTTTTAAATTGAATGCACTGTTAAAATATGAATCAGATTTGAAGAATCAGTCTCTTTATATTTGACATTGCTAAAGGGGAGGAACAGTCTGAAGATAATAAGTGTTGTTTTCTTAAAATAAAGAAATGTGTTCTGTTCTCTATCTTTAAGAAATTAAGGTACAAATTATTAGAAATACAGACATAAACCCCTTCAAATCCAAATAATAAGTTTACCTGAAACCAGATACTTTTCTGACAGCATGATTTTAGTCACTGGGCTACGGTGAACTGTGAAGGTCTGGAAGAGTTGGGGACCTGACCCAACAGTTTCAGGATGCTGGACTATTACACGTACTGCTCCAGAACTAGTCCCATAAGCAATCTCAATCCAATTTCCACTGACGCCTGTAAGTAAAGTAAAATACATTTGATGACCAAGTACTGGAAACAACTCAGTTACATTCAAAGTTTATAAATGGAACAATATGCAGTGAGATAATAGTTTTCTCATTTCCCTCTTCTCAATAAACACAAATATAATCATCTCAGGAAAGATGATTGCTCAAGCAGCTTCTTAAAAAGAAACTGATATTTTGACCTCTTATTCTGTGAAAAATATTTGATCACATCACACTTAAGATTTATAAACAGTAGAACACAATGGTTTAGACACCCATAACATACATACTTGTTTTGGGAGTGAGGTACACACTTAGTGCAGTTATGGCATCATTGGATGGATCATGATAAAGTTCAGTAACTAGAAGATCATTATCCTTCATCCTCAGAGGGAATTTTTGCATATCTGCAATGTTGAGAGGAATTAATAACATTACTAATGAATAACAATTTAAATGAAAAATTGAATCAATCAAGGGGTACTTTAATACTTACTTTTCTAGAAAATAGAAATACCATATTATCCCAATCAGAGTACAAACAACCATTACAATGTTTTATCTCTAATGCGCACTTTCACAACTGGTAACAGTCCTAACACAACAGCTTATAGCATCAACCAACAGGAATTCTGCAGATGCTGGAAATTCAAGCAACACACATCAAAGTTACTGGTGAACGCAGCAGGCCAGGCAGCATCTCTAGGAAGAGGTACAGTCGACGTTTCAGGCCGAGACCCTTCGTCAGGACTAACTGAAGGAAGAGTGAGTAAGGGATTTGAAAGTTGGAGGGGGAGGGGGAGATCCAAAATGATAGGAGAAGACAGGAGGGGGAGGGATAGAACCAAGAGCTGGACAGGTGATTGGCAAAGGGGATATGAGAGGATCATAGGACAGGTGGTCCGGGAAGAAAGACAAGGGTGGGGAGGGGAGGACCCAGAGGATGGGCAAGAGGTATATTCAGAGGGACAGAGGGAGAAAAAGGAGAGTAAGAGAAAGAATGTGTGCATAAAAATAAGTAACAGATGGGGTACGAGGGGGAGGTGGGGCCTTAGCGGAAGTTAGAGAAGTCGATGTTCATGCCATCAGGTTGGAGGCTACCCAGACGGAATATAAAGTGTTGTTCCTCCAACCTGAGTGTGGCTTCATCTTTACAGTAGAGGAGGCCGTGGATAGACATGTCAGAATGGGAATGGGATGTGGAATTAAAATGTGTGGCCACTGGGAGATCCTGCTTTCTCTGGCGGACAGAGCGTAGATGTTCAGCAAAGCGGTCTCCCAGTCTGCGTCGGGTCTCGCCAATATATAAAAGGCCACATCGGGAGCACCGGACGCAGTATATCACCCCAGTCGACTCACAGGTGAAGTGTTGCCTCACCTGGAAGGACTATTTGGGACCCTGAATGGTGGTAAGGGAGGAAGTGTAAGGGCATGTGTAGCACTTGTTCTGCTTACACGGATAAGTGCCAGGAGGGAGATCAGTGGGGAGGGATGGGGGAACGAATGGACAACAGAGTTGCGTAGGGAGCGATCCCTGCGGAATGCATCCTCCATCCTCCCGCCACCCCACTAGGAATAGGGTTCCCCTGGTCCTCATCTACCACCCCACCAGCCTCCGGGTCCAACATATTATTCTCCGTAACTACCGCCACCTCCAACGGGATCCCACCACTAAGCACATCTTTCCCTCCCCCCCTCTCTCTGCATTCCGCAGGGATCGCTCCCTACACAACTCCCTTGTCCATTCGTCCCCCCCATCCCTCCCCACTGATCTCCCTCCTGGCACTTATCCGTGTAAGCGGAACAAGTGCTACACATGCCCTTACACTTCCTCCCTTACCACCATTCAGGGTCCCAAACAGTCCTTCCAGGTGAGGCAACACTTCACCTGTGAGTCGACTGGGGTGATATACTGCGTCCGGTGCTCCCGATGTGGCCTTTTATATATTGGCGAGACCCGACGCAGACTGGGAGACCGCTTTGCTGAACATCTACGCTCTGTCCGCCAGAGAAAGCAGGATCTCCCAGTGGCCACACATTTTAATTCCACATCCCATTCCCATTCTGACATGTCTATCCACCGCCTCCTCTACTGTAAAGATGAAGCCACACTCAGGTTGGAGGAACAACACCTTATATTCCGTCTGGGTAGCCTCCAATCTGATGGCATGAACATCGGCTTCTCTAACTTCTGCTAAGGCCCCACCTCCCCCTCGTACCCCATCTGTTACTTATTTTTATGCACACATTCTTTCTCTCACTCTCCTTTTTCTCCCTCTGTCCCTCTGAATATACCTCTTGCCCATCCTCTGGGTCCCCCCCCCACCCTTGTCTTTCTTCCCAGACCTCCTGTCCCATGATCCTCTCGTATCCCCTTTTGCCTATCACCTGTCCAGCTCTTGGCTCTATCCCCCCCGCCCCCCCATCTTCTCCTATCATTTTGGATCTCCCCCTCCCCCTCCAACTTTCAAATCCCTTACTCACTCTTCCTTCAGTTAGTCCTGAAGAAGGGTCTCGGCCTGAAACGTCGACTGCACCTCTTCCTAGAGATGCTGCCTGGCCTGCTGCGTTCACCAGCAACTTTGATGTGTGTTGCTTATAGCATCAAAACTGAAATAGCATCACCAAGCAAGGAGAAGAAAACTTTACAGAAGCTTCTCGCAGTACCATCACTGTAACCACTACTCTGTTGCTACTGTTCAGTCATCCTCATGGTCACCACTGTTAATATCTGTTGATGCAGATATTAACAGTGGTGACCTTGAGGATGACTGAACAGTAGCAACAGAGTAGATCAACTGACGGGGCTCTAACTGCTTCTGCATAAGTCAGCCTATCAATGTACACAGAGTGAAGTAAACATTATGTAAATACCTGAAAGTTAGATTATGCAACACATTTTGGTCTGCCCATTGTTTGAAACAGGCCACATATAGTTTTGAGATCTTATCAATGCCAAACTGTATGCATTGACTATATAGCCTTTACCAATATTCACATAGAACATAGAAGACCATAGAAAACCTATAGCACAATACAGGCCCTTCAGCCCACAAAGCTGTGCCAAACATATCCTTACCTTAGAACTACCTAGGCTTACCCATAGCCCTCTGGTTTTTCTCAGCTCCATGTGTTCATCCAGGGGTCTCTTAAAAGACCCTATCGTTTCCGCCTCCACCACCACCGCCGGAAGCCCATTGCACACACTCACCACATTAAAAAAAAAACTCATCCCACGACATCTCCTCTGTACCTACTTCCAAGCACCTTAAAACTATGCCTGCTCATGCTAAGCCATTTCAGCCCTGGGAAGAAGCCTCTTGACTATCCACATGATCAATGCCTCTCATTATCTTTTACACCTCTATTAGGTCACCTCTCATCCTCCATCGCTCCAAGGAGAAAAGGCCGAGTTCACTCAACCTATTCTCTTAAGGCATGCTCCCCAATCCAGGCAACATCCTTGTAAATCTCCTCTGTACCCTTTCTACGGTTTCCACGTCCTTCCTGTAGTGAGGCGACCAGAATTGAGCACAGTACTCCAAGTGGGGTCTGACCAAGGTACTATATAGCTGCAACGTTACCTCTCGGCTCTTAAACTCAATCCCACGATTGATGAAGGCCAATACACCGTATGCAGAGTCAACCTGCGTAGCAGCTTTGAGTGTCCTATGGACTCGGACCCCAAGATCCCTCTAATCCTCCACACTGCCAAGAGTCTTGCCATTAATGCTATATTCTGCCATCATATTTGATCTACCAAAGTGAACCACCTCACACTTATCTGGGTTGAACTCCATCTGCCACTTCTCAACCCAGTTTTGCAACCTATCAATGCCCTGCTGTAACTACTGACAGCTCTCCACACTATCCACAACACCTCCAACATTTGTGTTATCAGCAAATTTACTAACCCATCCCTCCACTTCCTCATCCAGGTCATTTATAAAAATCACAAAGAGTAGGGGTCCCAGAACAGATCCCTGAGGCACACCACTGGTCACCGGCCTCCATGCAGAATATGACCCGCCTACAACCACTCTTTGGCTTCTGTGGGCAAGCCAGTTCTGGATCCACAATGCAATATCCCCTTGGATCCCATGCCTCCTTACTTTCTCAATAAGCGTAATCAAATGCCTTGCTAAAATAAAATTCATTATTGAGAGACTGTGTCGTCATCTAACCAAGCAAGTTACCCAGCAGTGGGGATAAGTAACAGAAGACTTTAAATACATAAGATTTCCTACCTATGTAATATATTGATCCATTATTACAGCCCAACAGAAGGAATGTTCCTGCTGTGTCACAGCTTGTGATAGGGACAACTTCCTGTACCTGCAAATTTGAACAGGGAAGTTCAGGTGAAAAACTGGATCATAATCTTTTCACTTGGCAAATTTAACTCATATAAATAATAAATAAGTTAAAATGGTTTTGATTTATCCAGAGAAAGATAGTATACTTGGTTAGAAAGCCTACCAGAGAGCTAAAGAAAAAGAAATTTTGAAGTTATACTACCCAATGAGCATGCTACCAAACTTCAAAACAAAATCAGCATTTTAATCATGCCACTTCTCTGGTGGTATTTCACTAGGATACATGATTTTTCACACCTACAGAGCATATGCCTCAATCACTATCAAAAAATTAAGACTAGCCTCTCCCACGGCATCATTGTCCTGTGGTCCACACGGTGAGTATATAGCAACTGGAAGTGACTTACTGTTCATCTGAAAACTGTATTTACCTGGTACTTAAAGCATTTGACTAATTTATAATTAACTTATTATGAAACAGGACTGTTGCAAAGGAACCCCAATCTCCCTCTCCTTACTTCCCCATAGCCCAGTAATTTATTTTCTCTTGCATTCTTATTGTCTCTACTTTAGTTCTTCCGTCACTTGCAAAGGGCAATATTCAATAACCAATTAAATAACTGGCCTGACTTTGGCTGCATGGATTTTAGCTTCTTCCCACAACACAGAAACATGAAAAATCCACAGAGACTGCATCTGAGATCACGATTGGACCTGGGTTACTGAAGCTGTGAGGAAGTAGAATGAACTGCTACATCATTCTGCCAATTTCCACCCATTTTTTTCCAGCGGGAATAATCACAATTTTTCTTTATCTAAAATCAAGTTTTCTTTACCTAAAGAAAACAATCCAGTCTAATCAATCCTTTCACATACAACTGAAACATCCCAGTAAATTCTCCAATCTTAACATTATGCTCAAATCTTCTCTGAACCTTCTTTGGTGCCATCATATCCTTCCTGTATTATATGACTCAGATTTCTAGGTGACACAGAGACTTCAGTTGCTAGATATTAGTCTAATTATTTCTATACTTCTACCATTATCTCCTTTCTCCATCACCCTGTGCACCAGCTGCAGGGTGTGTATCCATGCACAGATCTCCACGGTCCTCTACACTTGTGTGAATCATAGAACTCATTTTTGTATTCCCTTGTATTATTTGTCCTCCAAATTCCATCCCCTACATCTGGCTGTTTTTGTGTCACTTCTAAACTTCTCAATCACTGCCCTTGCACTTAATTTTGTACTATTAATACATAATGACAAAAGTGAGTGAGAAACATGCACTAGAAGCCACACAAAACGCTAAACTTCGAGTCACTGAAACAGCCCATGACTATTTCCCCTTGTGTGAAGCCATCATGCTAATTTTGGATGGAATCATTCAGCTAATTTTCCTTTGAATCACTAAGGTTTTATGATTCCATTCTGTCTGTCATGTGAAATTTTGTTAAATCAAACTTCCTTATTATTTCCTCAAAATTCATTTCTTCTTAACAAATTCACATCGGCTGTCTTTGATTAAGCTAAGCTTTTCTAACTAATAACTTAAACAGTCTTTTTTCAGTCTGTAAAACTTACCAATCTATGTTATGCTGACAAGCCCTTAAGTTACCATTTTCTTTTTTAAATTACACAGTATTGAACCCATCTACAACTTGTGGCAGGGAAAGGGGAAAGGTAACCTAGTGTCATTCAGGGCTGAACTGAAATATATTTCTCAAATAGATTCACATTTTGCTATCCTTCAAGCTGATTTTTTCACTAGCCTTGCAAAATCTGTTTCATCTTTAGATTGAGTTCCCTTTCACCAAATTAATTCTCAACTATCATCTCCTCCTAATGTCATATTAGATTCGGCTTGCTAATAACTGAAAACATATCTGTCCACATCTAATTAATTAATTTAGAGATACATATGTAAGTAGACCATCAAATCTAGACAAGCTGGGATTCTTCAAAAGTCAGCATTGCCATTCACCCCTCACATCTTATATCCTGCAAAAATTTAAAATTGCATTGACAGCTAGGGAAAAATTATTTGAATGAAATGAAGTTGAAGTTCTTGGGCAATATGTATTTTTAACTTCCAGTATGGACAACACATCAAAAAAAAGAATCGTGGTAGTATTACAAATCCATTATATCAAACCTACTGAATCAGCTAATTTGAATTCAGCGTAATTTTAATACATTCTTCACCACCTCCTTTTCTTTTAGTAGTTTAGGATAATACATATCCTAATATACTGTATGAAGGAACAAAAGTGTTTTGAGAGGAGCCATCATTCAAAGTGACAATTTAGAATTGTATAACACCACAGTACAGAAGCAGACTCTTCACTCCATCTAGTCCAGTGGCCCCCAACCACCGGGCCGCAAAGCATGTGCTACCGGGCCGCGAGGAAACAATATGATTTGGCAATATGAAACGATATGAGTCAGCTGCATCTTTCCTCATTCCCTATCACGTACTGTTGAACTTGAACGCCACCCCCACACCCCCAGCCAGTTCGCAAGAATATTGTCAATATTAAACCGGTCCATGGTGCAAAAAAAGGTTGGGGACCCCTGATCTAGTCCATGCCAAACTTCGGACCATAGATTTTCATATCCCTTTTATCCATGTTATCTATCCAAATTTCTCTTCAATGTTGAATTCAAACCAGTATCCTTCACTTCCATGGCAAGCTTGTTCCACACTCTCACCACTCTCTGAGCGAAGAAGTTCCCCTTTAAACATATCCCCTTTCACTCTTAACCTATGACCTCTAGTTTTAGTCTTAACAACCACAATGGAAAAAGGCTGCTTGCATTTACCTTATCTATACCCCTCAATAATTTTTTTATTCTCTATCAAATCACCCCTCATTCTTCTACACTCGGGGGAATAAAAGTCCTAACCTATTCAAACTTTTTCTATAACTCAGATCCTCGAGCCCTGATAATATTCTTGTAAATTTTCTCTGCATTCTTTCAATCATACTTATATTTTTCTGTAGGTAGGTGACCAAACCTACACATAATACTCCAAATTAGGCCTCATCGATGTCTTATATAACCTCAACATAACGTCCCAACTCCTACACTCAATACTTTGATTTATGAAGGCCTATGTGTCAGAAGCTTTCTTTGTGACCCTATATACCTGTGACAAACTTTCAAAGTTCTATGGCTCTGTATTCCCAGATCCCTCCTTTCTACTGCACTCATCGGTGACCTACCACTCACCGTGTAAGTCCTACTCTGGTTTGTCTTCCCAAAGTGCAATACCTTACACTTGACTGCATTAAATTCCATCAGCCATTTTTCAGCTCGTTTTTCCAACTGGTCCAGATCTCGCTGCAAGCTTTGATAATCTTCCTTGCTATCCACTACATCCCAATCTTCATGTCATCTGTAAATTTGCTGAATTATTTTATCACATTATCACCCAGATGAGAAACAGCAAAGGACCCAACACCAATCCCTGCAGCACATCACTGGTCACAGGTCTCCCATCAGTGAGACAATCATCTACTACCATTCTTTGGCTTCTCTTGTGAAGCCACTGTCTAATCTGTTTTACTACCTGATCTTGAAAGTCCATGTAGACAACATTCACTGCCCTGCTTTTATCATCTTCCCTGGTAACTTCCTCCAAGATCAATTAGACATGGCCTACCACACACAAAGCCATAATGACCGTCCCTAATCAGTCCCTGTCTATCCAAATACCTATATATCCAGTCTCTTAGAATACCTTCCAATAACTTACCGACTACTGATGTCAGACTCACCAGGCCTACAATTCCCTGGCTTATTCTTGGCTATCCTCCAATTCTTTGGCAGTCACTCGTGGCTAAGGACATTTTAAATACCCCTTCTAGGGCCTCCGCAATTTCTGCACTAACCTCCCTCAGGGTCCGAAGGAACACTTTGTCAGGTCAGCTCCCTAATTTTCCTCAAGACAGCAAACACCTCCTCCTCTGTAATCTATATATGGTCCATGACTTCACTGTTACTTTGCCTTACTTCTATAGATTCTGTGCCCATCTCCTGAGTATACAGATGCAAAAAATCCATTTAAGACCTACCCCCATCTCTTTCGGCTCCAACCAGTTTGAACTTTCAGAAGACCAATTTTGTCTGTTGTTATCCCTTTTGCTCTTATTATATCCCTTCGGATTCTCCCTTACCTTTCTGCTAGAGCAATCCATGCCTTCTATTAGCCCTCCTGATTTCTTATACTCGAGCACCTCCTTTTTCTTAACCAGGGCCTCAATATCTCTCAAAACCCAAGTTATTATTGCCTTTTATTCGGACAAGAACATATAAACTCTGTACTCTCAAAATTCCACTAACCAAGTACATCTTTGCCAGGAAACAACCTGTTCAAATCCACATTTGACAAATCCTTTCTGATTCCATCAAAATTGTCTTTTCTCCAATTCAGAACCTCAGCCCAATACCAATCCTTCTCCATAATTATCTTGAAAGTAATGGCATTATGACCATCAGCTGCAAAGTGCTCCCTTACACAAACTTCTGTCACCTTCCCTGTCTCTTTTCCTAAAGGAGGTCTAACACCGTACTCTGTAGTTGGGAACTCCAACTTTCCTTAACACTTTTAACAATCTCAATCCCACCTAGCACTTTTAAAGTATCGGGGTCCCAGCCAATATGTGGAAAGTCAAAATCACCTTCTGTCACAACCTTGTGTTTCTTGCAATGGTCTGTGATCTCTCTACAAATTTGCTCCTCTAAATCCTGCTGACTATTGGGTGGTCTATAATATAATCCCATTAATGTGATCATCTCTATCTTATTCCACAGTTCTACCCATATAGCCTCAATAGATGAACTCTTCAGTTTGTCCATTCTGAGCCTGCTGTGACATTTTCCCTAACTAGTAATGCCATCTGACTAGTTTGTTGGAAATGACAGAAGAACTTGGCAAACATCTGACCACGTGTTCAAAATCTGTGCATGAATCTCTAGAAAATGCTTTCAAAAATGTGAATGAACCAGAATGTGAAAACTTCTCACTCAGTGCCTTGCTGCATTTAAAATGTCTGAATGTGAGGAAGCCATAAAATGGACATAATTACCATATCTTACAATCCTAACTGATGATGATGGCAATAGATTGAAAATAGGAAATAAATACACAAAATTCTGTTATAAAAGCAGCTCACCTGCCAGTGTTGGGTAACTGCATTCCACACACCAACTTTCCCTGTGTGACTGGTTGCGACTAGCTGATTACCAATGAAGAAGAGTGCATCCACTGGAACTCCAAGACTAAACACACCTGCAAAACAGTAAAAGCAAACATGTACATTACTACATCTCAAAACTTTATTCTAGAATTAACAGTTGTACTATTGGTTCTATTATATATTTTTTATTTGACCTACAAACTGATGAGGTGGGATTATGATTTTCTATACAGGTTTCCCCCGCTATCCGAAGGTAGAACGTCCTATGAAATGGTTCGTAAGCCGGAATGTCGTAAAGCGAAGAAGCAATTACCATTTATTTATATGGGAAAATTTTGTGAGCATTTGCAGACCCAAAAATAACCTATCAAATCATGCCAAATAACAAAAAGCAGGAATGATATGATAAATATACAGCCTATATAAATTAGAAATATTTCTCTACAACGACTGCCTGCACAGATCTCCGTAGTGAAAATCTCACGCAAGCGCTGTTGGCAAAACACTGCCTCAAGTAACCTTCAGGCTATGAAGCTGCCAAATCATACCAAATAACACTTAAAAATACATATAAAGTAGAAATAATGTATGTACAGTGTAATATCACTTACGGGAATCGGGAAGACAGCACCGAGCACACTGATGATGGTGTGTTAGGCTGAGTCGGAGCTTGGGTGGTGCAGTGGCCCCCACCCTCTGGGCCACCGACCGATACTGATTCGCGGAGAATGCAGCGGTAGCCAGGATGAACTCAGCACATCTTTAAGAAAAAAGCCGAAACAAACAAGCTAATTAATTAGGTGCCGCCCGGCACTTAATTGTCGGCCCAGATCAGAGGCGATTGCCGACTGCATTGCCTCTGATATAAGCCGACATTTATGTACCGGGTGGCACCTAATTAATTAGCATGTTTATTTCGGCTTTTTTCTTAAAGATGTGCTGGGTGCCTCCCGGCTACCACTGCATTCTCTGCGAATCGATATCTGTCCGCGGCCTGGGGGGTGGGGTGGTGGGACACTGGGGCGTCTGTTTCCATGAGGGCAGGCAGCTCATCTTTTATGACTGCCCGCCTCGATGTCGAAGGTCAAGGTTCGTCGTCTGCTGTGGCTGATGTGGAAGTTTTGCTTGACTGCTTAGTTAGCCTCGCGCATTTTTCTATCATACAGTTCTTTGTAAGCACTCAAACCATCCTGCAAATATGCCCTAAACCGACATACCCTTTCAAAATTAAAGTCGTACTTTATCACTGCAGCGAAAATCTCACACAGGTGCTTCACGTTCAGTTCCTGGACGATTTCACCTTCGGTCCGTTTGTTACTGTATTCAGTTTCGATTGTTATCCTTTCCTCTTGCAATTGCATCAGCTCTTCATCTATCAGTTCTTGGTCATGGGATGCCAAACCCTCTTCAACATCATCTTCGTCAACTTCCACAAGCCAAACTCACTTTGTCCTTACTTCGTTCACCACAATCAAAACGCTTAATTATGTCTAGTTTTACGCTAAGTGTAACACCCTTAGGATCTCTTTTAGGCTTTTCCGATACTTTAGAACTCATCTTGCTAACGGCTGCTCACAGGCACGTGTTTAAGCAATGCCAGCGAGAATGCAGTTCCGAATCCAGGGGAGAGCGGCTGCTCAGGGTGCGCGCTGCCTTTTATCGCGCGCTGCCTTTTTTTCGTAACAGTGAAAACACCTTCTGTTAGCGAAAACAGAGAACTAATGTAGGTCTTTCGTAACAGTGAGGTTTCGTAAAGCGAACGTTCGAAAAGCCGGGGACACCTGTACTAAGAGCCCTTTTTCATATGCAGACCACTTCTCTTATTAACCTCCAATGCCCTGCAATCCTTTGCTTTAGCAATCACCTCACTAAAATATGAATACTTAAGTATGTAATTAACTTGTGTAACAACTGTATTCAGATTAAAACCTGAATTTTTGATTTGGCTTACTTCTCTACAAATATACTATTTTAAGATATTTCATACCATTAATGTTCAATTGGTCTACAATCATAGGAAGATGCTTCCCTAGGTGTGCAGCTATTTATACCATATGATGTATTCGGAGCCCTAAACAGACCTGGATGCTTGCTGCTCAAGGACCAAGATAATGCACACATACACTGCATGTTCATAACACCTAATTTCTATGAGCCACATAGGATTTTTCTGCAGGTGTTTAATAGCCAATGACATAAAATTTAATCCAGAGGCATTCATCGTGCTGGTCGCACTGATCAATGAAAGTATATAAAAAAAATATATATATATAAATATAAATATCACGTTGGTCATTCTTTCTGCCAATGAAATTGTTAAAAAAGCCCACTAAATCATGATCTTCAAGCAAGGGACAGATTCTTTCAATATCTCCACATGAGTGTACAATCTGGCTAAGGTACTTGATGGCACCTCAAACATTTAGTGCTTTGTTGTGCAAAAGTCTAGAACATATGTAAAACCAGAATCTGTAATATGAAGATACTTTCAAAAATAATGAAATGAAAACTTCCTGAATATCAAAATATTACTATAAAGAGTAATAAACAGTAAAATAAACTAAATCAAATCAATATTTGGTTTTCAAACTGCATCAATTCTCTTAGGTACACATAGTTTTGTAAGAAAATCAGCCGGTAGGTTGTTACAAGTATATCGGAAAACTTGCCACAGTACTTCTGCAAATCTTGGCTGCCTCGCTTGCTTCTATTTCTCCAAGTAATCCTAGACAGCCTCTATGATGTTGAGATCAATGCTCTCTGGAGGCCGTACGATCTGAAGCCATATAAAAACTCTAGGGTGTCTAAGACTTTTGCATAATACTGTACAAATGTATCAAGAGCAGAAACTTGATAGCAGTTACTATTACTGAAAGGTATAATATTGGATAAAAAAAATTAAATTGTTAATGGTGGCTGGTTAGATAATAAATGATCAGACACAGCATAACATCTGCAGCATAACTTGGGTAAACATGAAAAACAGTGAAGAGGTTGGATTAAACCATAAATCAGGATGCAGTAAAACACACCAGTGTATTCACTTAAGAAAGAAACATAAGAAATAGAGGCAGGAATAGGCCATCTGACCCATCAAGCCTGCTCCACCCATGCCTGATGCAATTAAATTCACTGATCTAATTATATTACTAAGTTTTTTGCAATATTGAATAAATGCAAAAACCAGGAATCATATTCCTGCTGTTCACACAGATAGTGATCTCCATCTCCACCTTCTTGATAATCAGTGAAGGACAATTCTACCATTTGTACGGAATCATCATCTCCCGATACACCTGCAGTGAAACATTTTGCAAGGCTTCAGTGTCTTTGAAGCATCCTTGGGGCATTCAGTGTCCTTTACCACTATTCATTTGCATTTCAGGTAATTCAAGGGTGTTAAAATGTAATGTCTGTGCTGTGTCTTTAACTATTCAAACTGAAATCAACCTTGTAGACTGCTATATTTGGACGATTTACCTAGTCCATGAACCCAGAAATTACACAATATTGGTGCAGATGACTAAAAACTACAATAATCATACTGCCCAAAGTAAACACTGCCACCTCCTGCATATCCACCCTCAGTGCCCACCACCTCAAGAACTTAAAAATTAATTCAATGCTTTAGCTACAACATAACACAACAAAATTGAAACATGAACAAAATCTTTATCACATATAATGGGGTTTCTAGTTTTAAGATTTTTATTCAATTAGTGATCAACGGTATCAACTGATGACATAGGTCTAAGAATACATTATTCAGAAACTTCCCTTAGCTGCTGTCAATGTTTAACGTCTAGCAGAGCTTTCTGAGGAGATGATTTAAGCTAAATCAGTAGAACTTTTAAACTTGTAAGTAGTTAACTGAGTTAAGTAGTTGGGCTATATGTAACTGGAACTGTGGTGATGACATGGTTAGCACCAGTGCTGACCATCCATGCAAGTGGAGTGTGCTGAAAACAATGTAAATAAAGTACTAGTTATGCATTATAAAACATGAAAGAATATCTTAGTCCCCAACTACACTAAGTAGCACACAAATGTAGTGGATAGTTCTTAAGTATTTCTTTTCTTCTTTGTACATTCATAAAAACATTTCAACACTGGACAATTCCTCCTTCATATAGTATATTGTATCTAGACTTCTATTGTGACTTTCAGTTCAGCAGATTTTCCAAACTTATACTGAAGCGCAGCACCTATTTGAAGTTTCAGATTAAGGTGTATAATTAAAAAAGAAACATCAACCACTTAAAAGTTTTGAAAGCCTAGTTGGTGTTTCCCCTCACTTTTGTCAGTGGAAGTCAATGTCATTGTCACGGTATCTGACATTTTAGTACTTGCATCTGGAACACACTTTTTAAATCCATGAAACATTTCTCCTCTATAATGTACTTTTTAAAATCATGAACCTCACTTTCAATGTGGATCAATCTCTTCTGTACAAAACTGTGAAGATATTTTCAATATTCCTGCATGATCATCCACCATGTTTAATTCCACTTTCCGCCTCATGCACGTCAAGTGTCATAAATATTCATGCCAATTAAATAATGTTACAATTTGCATGAACATCTGTTGTGCATATTAAGCCTCCTTTTGCCAATTGTATGTTGACAACTGGTAACTTGTAATAAATTCACCTGGGGAGAAGAACCATTTCCCAAGCCCAGCAAAGGAATGACAACCTTACAGGCAAGCACAGTAATGGTAATCACTTACTTTAATTTATTTTCAAAATATGCATTAGAAGCTATTCTGAAATAAATTTGGGTTGACACCTAAATCTGCTTATTTGCTGGATTTGTCCCCAAAGAAATCTCCAGTGCAGTTCACATCAAAGAAACAATAGATGTGAAAAATGCAGAATCAGGCATTTTCAGAAACTTATTCCTCTTTCAGAATCTTAAATTTAAGGTAGAAATAAACAGCTAAAAAATTCACAAATGCAAAATGCAACAGAACTGGAAATATAAATTATAAACATAAAATAATAAAGCAAAAAGCTTGATTTCTGCAGTTGTCCTGAAGATGGCAAGCTATTAAACTGCTTTTATAGATGGAAGCTTACTAGTTCCTGTCAAGTAGACATTTTTATCATGTGACTTTGTAGCGTTTGCAATAGTTAGTGCATTACAATTATGCCAATACCTAATCTGATAAAATATACAAATTACAGCACACATTATCACTGGATAGCTTTAGAACAAGCTAACCTTTCCTTCCATCCATCAGGGCTGTGGTCAATTGCTTCACTTATGCAGCTAACAGAAATATAAACTGATTTGAATCACAGAAAAAATCAGAGCTCAAGTCTCCAAAGCTACAGCCTCAGTAAACAATTCTTTTAGATTATCAGAACACTCCCATTCAAAGAAATATTTAATTATTGGTTCACAATTATTCTTATTCTAGATATCACAAATGTGGGCAGAACTCTAACAAAGCATACCCATTTGTTCTACCACAGCAAAATGGCAAATGACATAAACTTAATTTGCTGTGTAAATTGCAACAAACTAATATGCTAAAAAGATCTATCACAATTGAAAGGCAAGTATGAAGGTGGTATTAAAGCAGAAGGAGGTTTACAAAAAGACCATCAGACACAGGAGCAGAATTAGGCCATTCAGCATATCAAGTCTGTTCTGCCATTCCATCATGGCTAATTTATTATCCCTCTCAACCCCATTCTCCTGCCTTTCTCCCATAACTTTTGACAGCCTTATGAATCAAGAACCTATCAATCGCTGCTTTAAATATACCCAATGACGACTTCCACAGCTGTCTCTGGCAATGAATTCCTCAGATTCACCACCCTCTGGCAAAAGAAATTCCTCCTCATCTCTGTTCTAAGTGGACATCCCTCTTGAGGCTATGCCCTCTGGTCCTAGACTCCCTCACTATAGGAAACATCCTTTCCACATCCACTCCATCTCGGCCTTTCAACATTTGATAAGTTTCAATGAGATTCCCCCCTCGTTTTTCTAAACTTCAGCAAATAGAGCCATTAAATGCTACTCATATGTGTCACGTACCCCGTGACGGGTTAAAGAACCAGCAGAAATGGAAAACAGCTAGAGTCTGGTATTGGTGTTAACACATGGTATTTATTGGTAACTACACAATACAGTAATATAAATTCAATATATCAAACAGGTTAGCAATGATTATATAAGTGTAGAAATAGAGAAACCAAGCTTCTTCAAGCCTAGGGGTAAATGGATACAGTCCTACGGTGATGAGTAAAGTTCAGTTCAGTTCATGGTATTGAGTTGAGTAGTGATGGAGAGAGAGAGAGAAAGATGTGTAATCCAGGGTAAATGTCGAGAGAAGGCAATTACATCGATATCCCACAGATTCCACAACAGCAATACAAAATAACAATAGTAGTAGGTTTTATCTAGTAGGTGTTGGGCACGTGACCAAGTGGTTATGGCGTTTGTCTAGTTATTTCAAGGTCGCTAGTTCGAGCCTCAGCTGTGGCAGCGTGTTTGTGCCCTTGAGCAAGGCACTTAATCACACATTGCTCTAGTCTGTGCGAGGAGTGGCGCCCCACACAGACTTCCAATCTGCGCCTTGTAAGGCATGAAAATATCCGACGCAGGCCTCTCATGGTCTGAGTCGACGTTCCCCCCCTTATCTCCAAAGTTGTTCCACTCCACACACAAAATATCACTGACGGTGATCGTCAACAAATATCCTTTCAATACAAGTGGTACCACACCCGAATTCAGCCACGGGTCATTCCAAAGTGGTGGCCACAGGATACTCCAACAGAACCCACATATGGATTATCACCAACAGTAGGCTATCACTAAGGGGACCCTCTTCAAGGGAACCAACCCCAAACACACAACGTGATAGCCACTTATCCAGTTCCACAACATACGAAATAACTCCCACAGTGATTTGCCACAGGGGTGCCTTTCTTCAGTGAACTACCACACCCAAACAAGGCTAACATACAAGTGGTATTCACAAAGGTACTCCCCTCACCAGAGAACCCACTCTTGTGGATTAACTACATGACAGTCACACCTTCGTATTTGAATGGAACTCAAACTCACCCTTACAGGCTACTTACAAAGAGGGTCCAAACAGTGATCTCTTTGTGAGTAGGTTTCTTCTGTTTCAACCCTATCTTTCCTCTCTTCTCTTCCTTTAAAGTCACCAAATGTGACTACAAAAAGGAGACTGTCTTCTGTGCTGGAGTTATCAACCCAGGAGAGGGTTGGACACACTAATAACTCCCCACTAGTCACACCTTTTCCACACTGCGAGAGCCACTGATCGATTCTCCAAAAAAAACACCATTCTGCGGACACAACAAAGCTCATCCAGTGTCCAAAACCATGTGTCTACGTGTCTATCAGCTGACCTTCTATTTAACTCACCATGCTGAACATCAGCTGTCCATCAAGTAGCTCCTCCCCTCTCTCTCTATAGGAACACAGAAGCTGGCAGTGTCCTTGCAAAAGTGTAAACATGCTGCAGAGAAACCATAACATCACCTCCAAGCAGACTTCGCCTCTCTCTCTCTCAATAACAAGGTGTCTGTGTTGGACACCTCTCTCTCTCTTTTTAAAGGTATAGTCTATAAAAAATATGACCCCTAGGGGTACATATGTTAACCCTTTAGAGTCTATGGCTGTGATGGCTATTGGTTTTATTTTAAATACTGCAGTAAACAAATATCATTATTGTTCAGGCAGTCGGGTTCGTGAAGATAAATATAAAAAGCTAATTATTGAAAATATAAAAGCAGGACACAGGTATGGAGAATTTTGTAGAGGAGAAGGGATCAAAGAAAGGCTGCCAGGTATCTTCCAGAAATTGAAATTAAATTTCATATACTTGGTTTACATTCTCTTGAATTTAAAAGACTAAGTTGTTTGCTTAGTAAGGTATTTAAAGAGACAGATTTCATAAGCCATGAACAGAAAGACTTATTCTTCTTTCACTGGATCCCTAACGCTTAAGTTTAAGAGACTGGCCTTTTAGAAGGAAAATTAAACTTTGCTTATTCTACATAAAAGGTAATGAGAACCCAGAACTCTTTTCCGAATGTATCTAAGTACTGGAAAATTGAAACTAAAATTCTCACGTCATCTTGATCAAACTTTGTAGGGAAATATATATTCAGGGATATGCAAGTAATGCTAGTTAAATGGTGCATGTCAGTCAGTCATCTAACTGACTGGTAGACCAGAGTTCACAGGATTAAAAGCCCATGTCCAGTCCCATTTCCCAGTGATCTGAGTGATGATGGGAGTACAGACAACAAAATATACAATCCACACATTTATGGATGGAATGGAACTAGTGCAAGGAGGCCAATAAAATAACAGTGCTTCAAGTGATAAAAAAAAATGGTTAATATTCCAATGGTTGCAAGGCATTTTCTCAATTCAGGCTCAGATCATCAACAAGTACATTCCATTTAATTCATGAATAATTTTAGGTATTCATATTGGACTTGCGCTATGTTCAAGATCTAGTGAATGGTAATATTAATCATCTGGATTGTTCTCTCGGTACATCTAGATTGCTCTCTCGGTACATCTAGATTGCTCTCTCGGTACATCTGGATTGTTCTCTCGGTACATCTGAATTGTTCTCTCGGTACATCTGGATTGTTCTCTCGGTACATCTAGATGGCTCTCTCGGTACATCTGGATTGTTCTCTCGGTACATGCCAGGACGAAAGGTGTGAAAACGGAAGGAATGCATTTGTTCATTTCTGAAAACTGAAAATCAAATGTACAAACTGTTGCACCCCCAAACTAATGAAACCAAATTATGTATTCTCTCACAGTTTTATAGTACCTACCGATTTCATTGCCACGGCCTCCATCCTGAATACTCCACAGAATTATACTGCTATCGGATGCCACCGCTACCATCTTGTCTTTATCACCAAGTGGTCCACCAACAACTTTAGCATTTACAGCAACTCGCTCTATTGTCCAGTCAAGGTAAGGGCTTGTAAATACCTGCTGCCAACCAGAAGACTCCTTAATTCTAGAAATAAACACAAAACATTAATCAGTAAGGATTCCAACATATAGTATACACTGTTTCCATAAGCATGGAGCTAGTGACATGGAATAATTTATTTTCACAACGGTCTTGGAGCAGGGTTTCCTAACCTGGGGTCCATGGCATAAAAAAGTCTGGAAACCTCTGCCTTCAAGTGATTCCATATATCCAGAAATGAATGACAAAAGAAATTATGGAAACTTGCTATAGTTTCGAAAACTCAAAGTTGAATTGAAAATTTCAAGACAACAAAGTGAATTAATAAAACCGATGAGATTACCATTGTTGCAAGTTCAAATATCAGAGAATATAAATAAAAAAAAGAATGGTTGAACAATTAGGGGAGTGAAATTGTGATTAAAATTGTTACATGGAATAAAGAACATTAAAGCAGCAATACATTTTTGGCAAAGGTAGTAACTGAATGTATTTGCAAATATAGCCAGTTTCTAGAAATTCTATGTTAAAATTCCAATACAGCTGAATGCAGTCTCAGATCCCATGTAAAGTATTGCATTACACAACTGTTAGCCTGAAGTTTCTGTCTGAAATTTTATTATGCATTACTGATCTGTTAGTAGTAACAGTGGTTTTCAACACCCAACAGTGCAATCAGCTTTCACTGGGATCCAATGAAAATACATTCTTGGAAACAGGCAGAAAAAGTAGTATTTATTAGCTACTCTTACTTTTTTGGTGTACCTAAACATTGATGGTTAAATCTTTTTAATTTTATTCTGGTTGCCCATTACTAGATGAAGTCTATCTCACCCATAAACTTTCAAAAACATTCCTACAAGATTTTTAATACATTTATTTCCCAATTTGCAGCAGCAATATACCAATGGCTAGAATATATCCCTTTAGCAGTTAGGTCATTGGCTGGAGATAACAAACTTAAAATTTTAGACAAAAAGTATAAGAGCAATGTGAATGAAATCAAGATTGGCTGTGATTTGGAATTTAGGGTGTTGGAAACAGAATTAATTAGCACATCAGTTACTACATTACATTTGTTCTTAGCCAAAGGGGACATTAAAAGAAAATTGGATAGCAAAACGTAAAACAAATTTGCCAGTATGTCAGACAACAGCAGGGGAAGTGGGTTGCTCTATTAAAAGCTTGCATCAGTTTGATGGGCTGAATAACTTTTCCCTGTACCTTAATTCTACCAAACATTAGCCTTTGAGAAATGTCTCAGTATATCATGCAAAATTCTTAACTTTATCAAATGTACATTCAATCTATTCAAAAGAGAGAACAGTTAACAAATCATTGCAAGAATATGCAAAATCCTTCACAACATGTTGTGTTATTTACAATATTGTTTTAATCCTTTATCACTACTTTGCTTCAATTTCCCTGGACATCCTGAAAATTTTAATTCACTTCTGGAATCTTTCATTTTAAAAAAATAGCCACATTTTAGAAATATATGGGCTAAGGATTGTGGGTGTTGATTTTAGTAATGTAAGAGAAATTCAACTGCCAGCAGGATTAAAATAAAAGGACCACGAAAACAATTGAAGATGAAGATAGATAGTTTTTTTCCAATGACAAGGATGTCAAAACTAGACAGCATAGGTTTAAGATGAGAGGACAGAGTGCAGTTGATATCTGGGATGTGCCATTAGTGGAGATGGATAAATCAGCTACAATTACTATATTTAAGAGGCATTAAGATGGACACTTACATTGGCAAAATGATTGGCATGAATGTGATGAGCCCTAGAGTCCTTTGCTATGCTATACAACTCTATTACTTTCATTTTCTACCTCACTGTATATTTTCTACAGTTATTGTGACCAGACAGAAAGCAAAACAAAACGTTTCTAAAAAAGGAAAATAGAACATCCTAATGAATTCACTTTTTCTTTTAACACTTTATGCACTAATTCACTATAGTTTTGTTATGTCTACATATTATCCTTTTTATTTATTGGCAACCTTCAATCACTTTGAACTGAAAAGTTTAGGATTTAATTTTAGAAGTCAGTTAAGGATCACAAATAACCCTACTAGACAAGAACAGCGGATCTTCTTCCCTGAAGTTTTAAAAAATAATAAAAATGGTTGTATTTAAATGCCTCGCTGCTCCAATTGAATCTGAACTCAAAAATCACTGGATTCTGTTGGATTATGGGATACTAGCCCAGAAACATAACCACCACAATACAACACCCACTTAACATACCTGTGAATATAGATCATAAAACAGAGAACAGTACAGCACAGTACAAGCCCATTCGGCCCTCAATGCTCTGCTGATATTCTATCCAATGCCAAGATCAGTCTCACTCTTCCCTCCATTTTCCTTTCATTGACGTGCCTGTCTAAGAGTCTCTTAAATGTCCTTGATGTATCTGGCTCTATTACCACTCCCAGCAGTGTGTATCATGCACTTTGTGTAAACAAACAACCTTTGACATTCCAACCCCTATACTTTCTCCCAAGCATCTTAGAAATATGTAATCCCTTATTAGCCATTGCCACCTGAGGAAAAAGACATTGGCTGCCTGCTTATCTATGCCTTTTATCATTACATACAAGCTTATGTTCTGACACTGAACTGGGAACATTACTGAAACCAAAGTGAAAGAGGTATATATGAAGAAGCTTATGAAACACCTGGAGTTAGGGAGTGATTTTACATTCACTGAATGTTTGTGTGAGTTACCTGCAACACTCATGAGATGTTAGCTTAATTCTCAAAGTACTTCTGATGGGTAGAGCCTTAAGAAGGCCAAGTGCACGAGGCATTAATTCTGGTTGGATGATATTCTGAACTGAAACTTCGGACTGTGTAGATTGCAAATAACTAGACCAGAGATCGAGAACAAAAATTCTTTATACAGGACAAAATAGAGATGCCTGTTGTCTAGTCCTTCAGTATTGTTTCTGTGTTCTAGTGTTTATGCTGTATCATTACAATTTCAGAGAGTTTTTAAATACACAAAAAATCATTTAGATTCTGCATCAAGAAACTCCAAATGCAGTCTGAACTGTTGGCCACATGTGGACCATTTTTAAAACAGCACCATCAGGTTTACAATGAGAACAGCAAACCTTTAATGTCTTTTAATAAACTGATTATAACTTTTATTCACAGATTGATAATTGTATTGACTTTCTGGTACCTGTAACAGACTACGAAGTGTGCATAAGCTACTACAATCCAATTGTGATGACCAGCAACTATCAGAACCTTCCGGGGATCAACCACTGTGCCTGCCAAAAACAATAAACAATAGAAAGAAACATCAGAGCTTGACATCTAACATTCCATTTTGATATCTCCTGGTGCGAATATAATAAGATATTTCCATATTATCATAAAACCAACTTTCAAAATTTATCGCCCACAATGCAGTACAAGGGAGAAGGAGACTGATAGATTTTCTCTGCTTTTGTATTGTAATTAATAAGTTAACTGATTTAGTCAATTGAGCATCATTTTTAAAATGGCTCTATTACCACTCCCAGCATGGTTAGCCCAAAAATGAGCAATGGGACGGCAGTGAAAATTTTTTTTTATATAGGAATCCGTTAGTCTCAGGAGACCATGGATTTGCACCATGGAAGGTTTCCAGGGCGCAGGCCTGGGCAAGGTTGTATGGAAGACAGGCAGTTGCCCTTGCTGCAAGTTTCCCTTCTCCATGGCACCAAGGTTGTCCAAGGGAAGGGCATTCAAGCCGATATAGCTTGGCACTGGTGTCGTCGCAGAGCAATGTGTGGTAAAATGCCTTGCTCAAGGACACAACACGCTGCCTCAGCCAAGGCTCGAACTAGCGACCTTCAGATCACTAGACGAACGCCTTAACCACTTGGCCACGCACCAACACAGTGAAAATTAGCCCTTGATAAAACTGGCTCTCAAACTGAACTGCCATGCTTGGCCTATCGTTATTCTTCAGTATTAAGGTAAATTGCCTAGTGATTCAGAACAGTTAGATACACCTCGTAAATTAGAAATACAAGCAGGGGTCAAACATTTTTTCCTCAGTCCTATCTCTAGATCCTTTAAATCATTCAACATTCCAATAAGATGAACAATATAGATTTGTACTTCCAATTTTAATTCTTTCTCAAGCTAATATAATTTCAACTAATGTTAAATCAAAATAAGAACAATACTAAAACATAAGGTTGTTATGCATAATTCATTTTGAAAACCAGCTAAACATTTTTTTGAGTCTTTCATGGGAAAGAACCATTGCAATAGTTGAAAAATGCACAAAAATCCTTCAAGTATTAATGGACTTTTTGATATTTCTATGCAAAATAGCTGAATCAAAAGCTCAGATTTGTAATTTCATTGTTTTTATTTATTTACTTATTGAGATACAGCACGGAATAGGCCCTTCCGGCCTTTCGAGCTGTACCACCCAGTAATCCACCGATTTAAACCTAGCCTAATCAGAGGACAATTTGCAATGCCCAAATTGACCACCAACCGGTAAGTCTTTGGACTGTGGGAGGAAACCCATGCTGTCACAGAGAGAATGTACAAACTCTTTACAGGTAGTGGCAGGAATTGAACCCAGGTCACTGGTACTGTAAAGAATCATGCTAACCAGTACACTATCATGCTGATCTTTGCAGATTTACACCTGGTGCACATATTAATCAATTTATTTGGTCAAAATTCCATTGCATTTAAAATCACACTAGAATAATCTAGAACCTTGATAATGTACTGCATCAATGATCTGGGATAACTTCTCCAAGTGCACATCACTATCAGCCTGCTCCATTCACATTAATCTGCATCACAAAAATATAATGAGCAGATGGTTACAGGAGATATATTCATGCAATTCTTTATACACCCTATCCTTGTTATATGTGTCTTCAGACAATACTGATTCACAGTTGAGCAAGGAACCTACTTCAACCAACTTCTCGTTATATACGTCCAAAACTCAGTTATGCGAGGAGCACTGCTTTCCCACCAATGTAAGTCACGTGTGCACGCCTCACAGTCTCACTCCCGCCAGTCTCGCATTGGTTTTGGCAACGTATGGATGTGCGATCTTGCGGTCTTAAAACTTTTGTGTTTTTACCTACGGTGCAGTGATTTTGTGCTTGAAATATTTAACTATGCCTCCTAAGTGTCCGATGTCAAGTCCTGGGCCGTCAGCCAAGCAGCAGAAGAACCACTTTAACACTTGGAAAAAAAGTTGGAAATTACAAACAGGGCGGCATCAGGTGAAGGTAACACAGCTCTGGGACGCTACCCTGTGCAGTTGCGGGCTATGATAGCTGAGTTAGGCATCACACCAAAGCAAGTGTTTAATGCAGACGAGACTGGGCTTTTTTGGAAATGTACACCGAAACTCACTTACATAAGTAAGGATGAAAAAGCTGCGTCAGGTTTAAAGGCAGCAAAGGATAGATTGACTTTGCTTATGTGTTCCAATGCCAAAGGAGTCTGTACGATAAAGCTTCTCTTAGTTTACCATTCACTAAATCCCCGTGCTCTTAAGGGTTTGAGTAGGAATATGCTTCCTGTCCACTGGGCAGCTAACAAGAAAGCATGGGTCACTGGTCAAATCTTTGAAGATTGGTTTGCTAATCATTTTGCTGTTGAGGCTGAACGCTACTGCCGGGAACAGAATCTTGCCTTTAAAGTTCTTCTGTTGCTTGACAATGCGCCAGCCATCCTAAACATTTGGACAGCATTCATCCTAACATAACAGTGCATTTCCTGCCGCCTAACACAACATCGCTGATTCAACCACTTGACCAAGGTGTGATATCCACATTCAAGGCGTATTTTTTACAGCAAACTGTCTCTCAGATGCTGCAAGCAGCAGACGATTTTGAAAATCCCGGGAGTTTACCAACGGTGAGGGAATGGTGGAAGCCCTTCAACATCAGACGTGCCATCAACAACACTGATGAATCCTGGAAAGAGGTCAAGTCTTCCACTCTGAGGCAACTAGCAGAATTTTTTAAGGCTGCAGAACACTTGGCACAAATGGCGATGGACGTGTAGCCAAGTTTAGAATGGAGTCAGCATTTCAGTCGTTCCTTGCAGTCAAGCCTTCTTCCCTACTAGCAAATTCATGCTGAAAAACAAAATGCTGCCAAGCAAACAATGCTTACCACTTTCTTCACACTGGTATCATCTCCTGCTACTGGCAGTACCGAGAGTTTTGTGAGTCTCCCTTCACCCCCTGTTGTCCTTGATGATCCTGACGACACACAACCATCCATCTCATCTATGTAAAGCTGCCCGACACCACAACAACCATTCATCTCCCGGAGCGAACACATCTGCCACTGTTGGTGAGTACTGTACACCCTAGTATGCTAACTTTCTATGATTTATTATGTTGAATATTACCTTAAATTGATGAAATATAATATGAATGTTGCCTTGTGGTACTGTTTTTGTGTTGTACCGGTATGAAAATGTGAATAAATCACAGATAAAACATATTTAGGAAGCCCTCAAGAACACATCCCTATTTTCACCATTCACATTATGCATCGACTTAGAGGAACGTATCCCCCGCATATAACGAGGAAAGGGTGTAATTTTTATCAGTACGTTTATTAATATCAATTCAAAGAAAAACAAAACTGCCATTAATACTAAAAGGAGATTGGTGGAATAATACAACTCTTATATGTTGTTATGCATATAGACAAAAGAAAATCATTCTTACCCAATCTAGCAGACCCTTCAGATGAGATGACTCCAGTTGCCACAGATGGAGCTGAATTTGGATGGACTACCCCTTCTGCCATGCTTGGTCCGGATTTACTGTCCTGTAAGGTTCCAGCACCCCCAATGCTTCCTTTTCTACTAGGAATAGCTAGCAGTGTTAAACATATCAATCTTCAATATTTTAAAAAGAAAAATGCAAAACCTAGAAGTGAGTATTTCTGCTTATTCATAAAACCTTTCTATGCCATATGAAGTTACATTTGAAGAATCCATTTCTACAGTTTATCTTCCTGCACCCTTATTCATGAGATTTATCATCTTTTTGTTAGATGAACAATGTCCCTTATCATTTGATATGGATTTCAGTACTGAGGTAAATTCTGTGGAAAATGGGCAACTAAATTTGGAAGAGCGTACATGCATATTAATGGGTCGAATTTTGGCAGTTAATTGTTAAAGTGGGTTTTATTTTTTTAAATAAAGTTAGTTGACAAAATGAGGACAAATAATCATTGCCTTATTTCTTATACTCCAGAGAGCAAACGCAACTATTGTTGGAAAGCAGATACTGGAATCTAAACAAAAATAGAAATGCTGGAAGAGTCGGCTAGCCAGGTAGCACCTGTGGAATGAGAAACTAATTAGCAAGGGTTGTCAACCTGGGGTCCATGGCATAAAAAAAAGACTGGGAACCCCTGGTATAGAGAAAGAAAGCAAGTTGTCCAAATAGTAGAGAAAGTAGGTTAGGCACTGGATAGAACAATGGTCATGTCTTAACAACATGAAATGATGGTTATTCATTGAATGGATAATTATTGTCTTTTGCCTATATAATGTTTTGCTCATTTTATGAAGTCTGGGTGATGCCTACAGGGATACCTGAGCATGCTAGAATATCCAAATTAGAGATAAAGAACAGAAGAATCACAACTAAAAATGGCCAGTCCTCACACAAAAAGAATGAATACAAGCAGTTATCTTTGAAGTTAAATACACCCTATCCTTGTTATATGCCTCTTTAGACTATGCGGATTCACAGTTATGCAAGGAACTTATTTCTATCAACGTCTCGTTATATGCATCCAAAATTCACAGTTATGCGAGGAGCACTGCCTTCCCACCAATACAAGTCACGTGCGCACGCCTCACGGTCTCACCGTTGGGATGAGAAGCACCGCTTTCCCACCAATACAAGTCAGGTGCCGCGCCTCACAATTTCACTCCCGCCACTCTCGCATTGGTTTTGGCAAGGTGTGGATGCACAATCTTAAACTTCTGTTGGTTTTACCTACAGTGCAGTGATTTTGTGCTTTAAATATTTAACTATGCCTCCTAAGCGTCCGATGTCATGTCTTGGGCCATCAGCCGAGTGGCAGAGAACCGCTTTAACACTTGAAAAAAAGTTGGAAATTATAAACAGTGCGGCATCAGCTGAAGGTAACACAGCTCTAGGACGCTACTGCCGGGAACAGAATGTTGCCTTTAAAGTTCTTTTGTTGCTTGACAATGCGCCAGCCCATCCTAAACATTTGGACAGCGTTCATCCTAACATAACAGTGCGTTTCCCGCTGCCTAACACAACATTGCTGATTCAACCACTCAACCGGTGTGATCCACATTCAAGGTGTACGTATTTTATTTTTCGGCGAACTCTCTCTCAGATGCTGCAAGCAACCGACGATTTTGAAAATCCCAGGAGTTTACCAACGGTGAGGGAATGGTGGAAGTCGGAACACTTGGCACAAATGGCGATGGACATGGACCCAAGTTTAGAACGGAGTCAGCACTTCAGTCGTTCCCTGCCGTCAACCCTTCTTCCCTACAAGCAAACTTAAGACAAAATGCTGCCAAGCAAACAACCCTCACCACTTTATGCAAATCGCTGTAATCTTTCTGCTGCCGGCAGTTCTAAGAGTTCTGTGAGTCTTCCTTCACCCCTTGCTGTGCTTGATATTATCCTGACGACCACAACCATCCACCTTATCCATGTAAAGCTGCCCGACACCACAACAACCACTCACCTCCCAGAGCAAACACACCTGCCACTGTTGGTAAGTAGTGTACACCAGAGGATGTTAAATTTCTATGATTTATTACATTGAATATTACCTTAACTTGATTAAATATAATACAAATGTTGTCTCGTAGTACTGCTTTTGTGTCATATTGGTATAAAAATGTGAATAAGTTACAGATAAAACATATTTAGGAAGGCCTATGGAACACATCCCTATTTTCTCTATTTAAATAGTTATTCACATTATGCGATTTCACATTATGCGTCAACTTCCAGGAACGGATCCCTTGCATATAACGAGGATAGGGTGTATTTAGTACAAAATGCCTAAATTAAAAATGAGATGATGTTCCACCAACAAATGTTGGGCCTCATTACTATAGTGCAGAACTCAAAATCGAATTGTCCAACTTCAAAGTTAACTTGTTCACTCTGTTTGTATCAAGGTTGGCCACTTGTACCCATAATTTCTTGCCTTTTATTTAAATCTCTTATTTGTATACTTGTATATTTTTGAGCCTGCCCAGCAGACCAAACTATATATCACCCCAAGTTCACAAGATCAGCAACACATTACACAGACATCGCTGTCCATCGTTTCACCCACTTATAGACACTTCCTTTGTCCCACCCACTGCCCTTCCCCACATTTTCTGCTACGAAAATCAACTTCTCTTTCTCAATTTTGACAAAGGGTCATTTATTTTTGTTTCCTATGTGTTCTTTACTGCCCCTCTTCCTTCTCCTGCTAAAGCCTGAAGTGGATGGTTTCAGGACCTGCTCAGGTTCTACCCTAGAATTTTCATATTGTAACCTTTGGATTGAACCTAAACAATTTGTTTTAGAAAAATAAGTTTCAGCCAACATATTTAAAATACAACTGTATACACTCAGTGGAACTTTCTTTCAAATCAGAAATAGATTTCCACATGTATTTCTACAAGCATTGAAATCTAGACATATTGAGCAATTTTTCTACTTTAGCTTATTTTTTCCAAATAATTCTGCATGCTTCCATCATTTTCTTCTCACATCAATGTTGCCAGTTATAGCTTGATCTCATACCACTCTATGGTGATATTATATGGTCAGTTCATGTATCTGCATGCATATTAACTGGTGACATCTGTAATTCAGAACATTATCCTTTGTTTTAGCAGCAAATTTACACATTCACTTTGAATTCCTCTATCACATTGCCACCTACAGGAGAATCTTATCAATGAGATTATTAACTACAATTCATAATCTTTTTGAGTTTATTTCGAAATTTCTTTGGAGAAAAGCCTGCAAAGTTACTTTTTAGCTTCTTGTTAGTTCATAAGTAGGGAAATGATGTAATTCTTAACTGCTTGGTGCTCAATTAAAGGATTGCATGATAATTCTGTAATTTAGCATCGATAAAAAGTGAACATTATCACAAGTTGTTTCTAAATCTGAATTATTAAGTTCAAGTATATGAAATATGCTTGATTTAAAGAAAGTTAAAATAAATAAATCTAAAATTCAAATTAAGTCTGAATACATATTTTATATTATTGTATCTTATAATTTAATACTAACTATATCCATAGTCTTAAGAGTTGTAAAGTATAGAAACAAATTCTGCTGTTCACAGCTATGCAGATAATTATACCCACCTATAGGAATCCCACTCTCTTGCATTAATTCCATATCCTTCTATGCCTTGTTCATTGAAATCCCTGTCCAGATGCGTCTTATATGTTGTTACTGTTCCAGACTCTACTATCTCCATCTGGCAGCTCACTTTAGATACAAGGTACACTTTAGGGGAATGAATTACATCTCCAACGCCTCTAAAACCTTCCTCTCACCTCAAACCTATATCCTCAATTTTTGGACAAAACTAAAAATGGATACAGACACTGACCATCTATCTCATCAAAGCCTCTCAACTTTATATACCTCTATCACGTCACCTCTCAGTTTCCTTTGCTTCATGGAAAATACACTCACCTAGTCAACCTTTCCTTATCTCAAATCCTCCAATCCAGGCAACATCTTTCTAAATCTTTTCTGCACTCATATGATCACATACATGTTATAACTTAGTGAGCAGCACTGCACACAATATCCAAAGTATGGGCTAACTGACCTTTTCAACAATTGTAATGTGAAGTTTCAGAATCAGGTTTAATATCACAGGCGTATATCATGAAATTTGTTGTAATGCAACAGCAGTATATTGCAATGCATAATAATAAAAAACTAAATTACAGCAAGTATGTATGTAATAAAATAAAACTCAATGTGAAGTCTCAAAACCTCGGCTGATAAAGATAGGTACACTAAGCATCTTCCACACCACTATCAACCTGTGACACCACTTTCAGAAATTTTTTGAACATAAATGGAGGCAATATCACTGAAGGATTTGAAAACGTAACTGGGAATCAGAATTTTAATATGAACCCACAGGCAAGACAAAATTGAGTCCTAAATGTGGTCTTATGATTTTTAAAATAATGCACACTGGAATAACAGTTCTCGAACAGCATCACCTTATTCATTTGACAAAGGTGAGTTACCTAGGGCTTTTGGTCTGATTGGTGTATGAATTTTCTCTCAGGTTAATTGCAGAACATTAGTTGGGGGAAGGCAGTAAGATGAAATTACATGCATATTCATCCCAAATGACAAACGGATCCCTTCCAGGCGATGCAGAGCAAATCGCCTGTAGAGAAATTAGTAGTCTTGATATCACTTGTTCACAACAAAGCAAGTAGCAGTGTATTTAAAGAATGAACGAAAATGAAACCCAAATAAAACTCTAATGATAATAAAACAATAGTTGTTAGTAGGATGCATATAGGTAATGCAAAGATACAACTTTATAAAAGGCTGTTGTGACTTGTGTCAAGCAATACCACAGTCACCTGTGGAAATACTCAGCTGCAGTTTAAGCTAAAATCAAAATTACCTGGAGGGGGCAGATACCCATGGAAGAGAACACTACCACATGATGATCGTTCAAGTTCTTCACATAGCAATAGGCGGCGAACTAAACAAGAATACAAAAACAAATAGAAAGAAAATGGCTTCATTTCATTACCTCTTGCAAGGTCTACTATTTTCAACTATCTGCTACACTTCCAATTGATAACAAACCTCAGACATTCTTCAGTACAAAAATCTGTGGTAGATGGATCACATAAGCACTAAGTATCCCTCTCCAATCTCAGTAAGTCTCAACAGGCAGAATATGGTTTTCATTAAGTGATGATAGCACAGGTGATAAAAAATTTAGAAGAAATTTAAGTTTCTTGTGGTTCTTGTAACCACATCACCCCTTAAGAGGAGTAGCAGTTGCAGAATAATAATCAGCTTGAAACCTTTACATTCTGCAAAATGATCAATAACAGTTTAAAAACCATGCTTTAATTGCTTAAAAGAAAAACACAATCTTAACATTATTAAAGCTAGTTGAAAAATTAAAGCTAAATAGTAAAACACTAACAGGTTCAAAAAAAGGGGCCCAAATCCAGGTTATATTTAGATAATAAGAGAAAATAGAGGCATTTGGAAATAAGACATCCCAAAATTATGGTTTAAGGTTTGTTTTAATTTTGAAGGGTTTCACCAAGAGAGGCATTAATTTTTGATTTCCATAAAGAACAAGCAGTCCTGTAAAACAATTTGGAAGTAACATATTGCCGCATCACACATATACATGAACAAATTGTGGGTGATTCATAGCATGTTCCACTTGTCAATTAGATTTTCATAAACTTAAATATTGCAGAATCGGTAAAGTATATTTCAATCATAACTCAGGAGTTGGTTGGTTGAACAAAAGAGCAAGTGCACTAAACTACACTTGTATGTACATTTGTATTCAATGAGAAAGCAATATTGTTTCTCTCCACAGCCACTCTTCACACACATTTGATTTTTGACCAGCAACTTTGATGTGTGTTGTTTGATTTTTGATATGCAGTTTTAATTTTATACTTCCTACCTGCCAATTTACAATGCACAGCCAGCTGAACTGAAATGAACAGCAGTAATAATACCATCAAAATGTTAAGAAGTTTGGCACAGAGACAAGAACTAGTAACAGTTCAAAATATCCCTATGTAAAATGAGAAATACGTTTCCTGATTCTCTTCTCTTGAGCGACTAACTCATCTGGATTCAAGATTTCACAATTTCTAATATTATTCTAAGATTCTTAAAAAGAATATTCACAATTTCTAGTAATATCCACCAAAGAATTCTAAAATTAATCATTTTACAAGCTGTCATATTTATGTCTTGCTTTGATAGACATTGCATGCATACCTATTAACGATTTTAGTTTTCTCTCTGTTTGTAGAATAGTGCATGTGAAATACCAATGGAGAGGATTCACAATGAAACAGTATAATTAATGTGTTCTTATCTTCTATTGACTAAAATGCTGGGGAAATAATACACTGCAAAACTGTTATTCTCATAGGACTGAATGAGAATAACGTAGGTACAGCATTGTGAAAATCCGAAAACAAACATATAATAAAAATATTTCAATAATAAAACTTCCTTTTAATGTGAACATCTATTCATGAGTAATAAGTAGCTTAAAATTAACTGCACAGCCTGTAAGTTATTTTTCCACATTCTTCAATAACAGAAAAATGATACATCATACCTAGAGGAGTAATTCCATAGAATTCAGCTTCATGTCTTAGAACATTGATGTTTACCCCCCTGCAAGAAAAGGGAAATGTATGAGACACTGCTTTTAATCAGCATCTCAAAATATGTTACAATCAAAATCAAAGACAACTTAAATTATCTATTGTAATGTCGTCACAATATCTTCAACTATATCCATGGGAAGAAATGTGGTAGATGTAGTAATACATTGATCCATATGAAGATATCCATTTCAGATGAAAAAACAAAAAAAAAGCAGCATATGATTTCAGTTTTGTTAGACTGGAAAGCATCATACAAAATATCAGAAACTCTTTTGCTAAATGTTGTGAATTGTAGTTGTTATATAGCTGAGGCCAACATGTGAATGCCCTTAAAATGCTAAAACTGAACAAGAGCTAGCTTTCACGAGGTTAAATTCACAGTCCAACAACTAATAATTTACCTAGATGGATCATGTGAACAAGATCTAAAAATGATTTAAAAATACAAGAACAGTCTGGGATTGTTCATACATAAGTCTTATGAAAAGAAAGCTTACTCAGCAAGCGACACACCTGTGAATGACAACTTTAAACGAAAGAAGCCTCAGATGACAGAAGTGATTCCATTACTATACCAATTAAAAGCTTCTGAAAGTTAAGTATACATAAATTTTTGTCTTAAGTTTTCTTCTTTAATTGCAAGTAGTCAGGGATTTTTCAGGTTTTTTGCTTCTTTAGTTTTTTAAGTTTTACTTTTACATGACATATTACTGGGTTATGGTCATTATTACAGTCTACACCTGGATATGTTTTGCATTGAGTCACTGAGTTTCTAAGTCTTTGGTTTATAGTAATAAAGTCAATTTGATTTCTGGTGTTATCACCTGGTTTTTTCCAGGTCCATTACCGTCTTGAATGGTTTTTAAAGTAGGTATTCATAATAACCCTATTACTGATCCAAAAAGGTTACACCAACAAATCAAGAATATCACTGGTAAAAAGCTCCTCTGTTCTTCAGGTGGATGTTTGAAAACAGAGGACGGTACCATTATCATGGAAAACGATGAGATTACGAACAGATGGACTGAGTATATTCAGGAATTGTTTGAAGACGATCAAGGCGAAAAACTAGAAATTAAGAAGAACATTGAAGGTCCAAGTATTTTAAAATCTGAAGTTCATAATGCAATAAATAAGATGAAAAAAGGAAAGGCAGCAGGTCCTGATGAATTAATAATAGAACAAATTATCGCCCTTGAAGATTATGGAATTGAAAAACTTACTGATTTAATCAGTGACATTTATGAGACTGGAATAATACCAGAACAGATGAAAAAAATCAGTATTTATCACTCTTCCTAAGAAACCTGGAGCAATAGAATGTGAATTACATAGGACCATAAGTTTAATGAGTCATATCACTAAGATACTTCTAAGAATTTTGATGACAAGAGCTAAAAGTAAGATACAAGCTGAAATAGGTAAAGAACAATGTGGTTTTGTGAAAGAACAAAGGTATAAGAAATGCAATATTGATGTTAAGGATACTATCAGAACGAGCTATTCAAGTGCAAAAAGATTTGTTTGTTTGTTTTATCGACTAGACAAAAGCAGTTGATAAAGTGAAAGACAGTGAGTTATTTGAAATATTACAAGAAACTCTAGATCTAGATTCGAAAGACCTCCGCCTAATCAGAAATCGGTACTGGGAACAAACTACTGCTGTAAGAACAGATGGAGAAGTGAGTCAGTTTACAAAAATCAAGAGAGGCATTAGACAAGGGTGTGTTTTCTCCTCTGATTTGTTTAATGTGTACAGTGAAACAATATTACAAAAAATAAGAGACATCTTGGGTATCAAATTTGGCGGCGAAAACATCAACAATTTTAGATATGCAAATGACACTGGGTCAATTGCAAGTACAGAGGAAGAACTACAAAACTTAATTGTTTTTGAAGAAAGTGCAAAAATGGGTTTATCAATTGCAAAAAAACAGAATGTATGGTGATATCCAAAAAGAAGGAAAATCCTATCTGCAGGCTGAGAATAAACGGGGAAGACATAAGACAAGTACAGAACTTTTGCTACTTAGGAAGCTGGGTGACATCAGATGGCAGGTGCGACATAGACATCAAAAGAAGAATAGGGATGGCAAAAGACACCTTTACGAGAATGAGTATACTGACCAATACTAAACTAGGCAAGACAAACTGCCTCAGAGTACTGAAATGCTACGTTTATCCAGCTATGTTATATGGTTCAGAATGTTGGACAATACCTAGTAACATGAGGAAATGAATTGAAGCAGCAGAGATGTGGTTTTTGAGGAGGATGCAAAGAATATCATGGACGAAACGAATATCTAACAAGGATGTCATGAACAGAGCAAGCACAAAAAGAGGAATAATATTTGAGATCATGAAAAGGCAACATGATTTCATTGGACATCTGATCAGGAAAGAGGAGTTAGAATGCACGGTAATTATGGGAAAGACTGAGGGAAGAAAGCAAGAGGAAGGCAAAGACAAATGATGATGGAGACAGCAGCCAGAGAACTGGAAATGAATACCAATGAATTGATCCACTTGACCCGAAACAGGAGCGTGTAGGCCATGGCAGTCAAAACTCAAACTGGGCATGGCAGCTGATGATGATGATGATGATGATGATGATGATAGATTGCTTGAATTCAGATCTTTGATCATTCCACTGTTTTTAGTACCAAGAAAAATAGATTTAATCGAGAAATTACTCAGTAACTAACGCTGGGAAATTAAATATTACAGGGAGAAGGCAGGAGAATGGGTTGTGAGGGATAATAAATCAGCAATGATGGAATGGCAGAACACACTCAATGCGCCAAATAGCTGAATTCTGCTAAGTCCTTTGGTCCAAAAAAAATATAAAGCTATCATTTTGTTTAGTTGGAAGGTCGTAAGTAAAGTGAGTTTGTCTTATCTATACCAATACATAAAAAAACACACAATATTTTAACCTCATTATTTGTTGGTCACAGCAATGTACTTGCCTGGATAATCACCAGTCACTTAAAAACTGAGGATTCTAATGTAAGGCAAGATATCCTCTTTGTATATAATATTGGAAGTTGAATTCATCTTATATTATCTAGGATTCTGAAAACTGAAAATCTGTTCATTCCCAAAATATTTTATATTTCAGGCCATGGAACAATTTACTTAAGGGACTTGGGTATCAGTGCATAACTTAGTTTGTTTAGGACCATGCTAAAATTACAGGATGTATGACATATTGGGCAGCATGGTAGTAGTTAGCATAACGCTTTACAGTAAAGATGACCCGGGTTCAATTCCCACCGCTGCCTATAAGGAGTTTGTATATTCTCCCCGTGACCATATGGGTTTCCTCCTACAAAACAAAGATGTACCGGTTGGTAGGTTAATTAGCCATTATAAATTGTTCAATGATTAGGCTAAGATTAAATCAGGGGATTGCTGGTCAGTGCGCGTGAAGGGCCAATTTCACACTGTATCTCAATAAATAAATATTTTCATAAACACATTGTAGAACAATTGCCATTTTATGGTCAGTGAAACAAAGAAGCTAGGATGAAACAAAATGGTGATACAATAAGCTACAGATACTGGAATCTGGAGCAACATAATGGTAGAGCTCAGAGGGCTAACGAAGGAAATGGACAATTTATGTGGCTACGTCCCCTCTGAAAGATTGGGGTGTAGAAAGCCAGTATACAGAGATGGAGCAAAACCAAACATGTGATGGGTAGATCCAAGTGAGAAGGCAGATGGAAGAGCCCACACCTGTAACACTTCTATTTCCTGCACATCTCCCCAGACAGAACAGGGCTGAGAGTTTCCCTGGTCACTACCTTTCATCCACACCAGCCTATGCACCCAGCAGATCTTTGTTTGAAACTACCTTCAACTACAATGCGACCCACCATCAGTCTCATGTTTCCCTCTTCACCCTTTCTGCAGGAATCACTCTCTCCGCTACTCCCTGGTCCACTCATCCATTGCCAACTGTCCCTACACCTTCTCCCTCACCAACATCCAGACCTTTAAACATCCCTTTCAAGTGAGGCAGGCATGCACATGCATCCTCTTCCCACCCTCGTCTCTCATCATCCTGCATCTTTCCCATCTCCTTCACCAACTCTATCTGCCCATCACATATACACTAGTTCCACTGGGCCCCCTCCTGTTTTCATCTGCTCAACCTACCTCCCCTATTTTTGGTTGCATACTCCACCTTCCTCTCCTATCAGATTCCATTATCTGCAGCCCTTTTTTGCCTCCAACAATCACCTTCACACCTCTGCTGCTATTTCCACTCTTCCCTTCTCCATTTGTCTATCACTCCTCTTCAACTGGATCCACCTATCACTTGCAATTCCTGTTTTCCATTTGAAATGCGAGCATATAAATCCTTTCCCACAGAAATAATTTCCAATGCACTCATAGGACTGACCGAATATCATTCCAAGATGTATGTTTTTGAAGGAGGGAGGAAAAATAGTGACAGCATTGCATGTCTCTATCAATGTTATACCATAACTACAGAATAATTTTGTGAAAATTAAGTTTTCCTTACCTTAAATCTAACTCTTTTGTTCTAAGAAAATTCAGAATTGGTGCAAATGCAGTGGGATCCCGGTCAATAAATATCTACATGGAATGCAATTCAATGGCAAAATAAGACAATATTTAAAGCATTAAGTTCATGTGTTTTACAATGGTTACATAAAATCCATGATAATGCAAAAGATTCAGTTCCAAAGAGCTGGTTAAGTTTTGAGCATCTATGGAAAATATGGTCAGGAACAAATCCACTGAAAATATTATTCCCATGTTACATAAAAAATGACAATTCATTGCCAGGGAATCAGCAAAATCTAATGTTTACACCAGACAGTTGACATCTAAGAAACAAAAACCTGAGGTTCCCAGCTGCTTTAAGAAAACCATGATCAGTCCAGAACTCAAGAAAAACAATGTAACAATGTGAGGGGTTGGCTTATTTGCTGGTCAAAAGCCACTTCCACTATGTCAGTCATTGATTGACCCGTTTGAAGGATGGAGCAGCTCTTTCCCATTGGTTGTCTTGCATCAGATTCCAGTTCCAGGCACCTCAGTAGTTTAAGATTAACATGTGCAAGAGACTCAGTCTCTTCCTTTGTCTCCAGGGACCCACTTCAGTCTGAAATCACGACCAGTGCTGAAGGACCATTGGGAAAGAGCACTGCAGACACAGATGGGCATCATCAGACTGCCGCATTTACTTAGTTAAGTACTCGTTCGTAGCATACTTAGTTTTGTAGTTTTATAACTCAGGGAGATTTAATGGCGTACTCATTGAGTTAAAAGGGTTACTGAAAGTTTAGTGTTGTAGTTTTGTGCAGCTTAGATGAGCACTTGTTTAGCAAGATGAACAGTTTAGTATTTCATTGTTTGGTTATAAAAAAATAGCTAACATGCTCACTTGCAATCCAGTTCGCCTTCATGTGAGAAGGCCAGCTGTACATCATTTCCCACCTCTCCCAGGGGTATGTACCCAGTCCCATATTGTGCCAAGGCATGGTAGCTAAGATTTATAGGGGGGATACAGGCAGACCCTAGCATCTCTGTGTCCCACTATATAGACCGTATACTGTTACAGGGGCTCTCACAGGAGGTGGTGAGGCAGGCACTGGATGAAATGGATACCTCCCTGACGAAGTGGAGCTGGTCTATTAACCACAATAAGATACAGGGGCCCAGTCAGAGTGTTCTATTCCTGGGCATACAGTGGCATTCTGAGCAGCAGGGAATACCTGATAAAGCCAAGTGTACAATCTTGAATACTCTAGTCCCCACCTTCAAGAAGGAGATGCAGTACTTTGTGGGGCTCCTAGGGTATTGGTGCCAACATGTTCCCCAGGGGACCATGATATTATTAGGTCCCCGGCAAAAAGACCATTTTCAAAGGAATCCCAATCAGTAAGCGGGCCTCAAAAGAATGGTGTAACCTCTGAGTTGTAGGTTTCAGCTACCCCTCTAGTGGCTGGCTGAGTAGAGCCTGTGGCAGGTGTTGAAGGGGCATCATATTTCTTTAGGGTTTTGGACCAAGATGTTCCCTGTGGTGGCAACTCAATACACCCTCCTCAAGAGGCAGTTGTTGGCCTGGTATTGGGCCGTTCAGACTCTGAGTCAGTTGTGCTGCATCTGCACCTTCCTATCATGCAGTGGGTGAAGTCCAACAATGTGACTCACAAGGAGTCTTCAACCACTAAACTGAAATGGTATTTTGCAGACTGGGCAGGAAAAGGTCCTGACAGGGTGCACCCCATCCTCCTGCCACCCCACTAGGAATAGGGTTCCCCTTGTCCCCACCAGCCTCCAGGTCCAACATATAATTCTCCGTAACTTCCGGCACCTCCAACGAGATCCCACCACCAAGCACATCTTTCCCTACCCCACCCCCACTTTCCGCAGGGATCGCTCCCTACGCAACTCCCTTGTCCATTCGTCCCCCCCATCCTTTCCCACCGATCTCCCTCCTTGCACTTATCCTTGTAAGCAGAACAAGTGCTACACATGCCCTTACACTTCCTCCCTCACCACCATTCAGGGCCCCAGACAGTCCTTCCAGGTGAGGCAACACTTCACCTCTGAGTCGGCTGGGGTGATATACTGCGTCCGGTGCTCTCGATGTGGCCTTCTATATATTGGCGAGACCCAACGCAGGCTGGGAGACTGTTTCGCTGAACACCTATGCTCTGTCCGCCAGAGAAAGCAGGATCTCCCAGTGGCCACACATTTTAATTCCACATCCCATTCCCATTCTGACATGTCTATCCATGGCCTCCTCTACTGTAAAGATGAAGCCACACTCAGGTTGGAGGAACAACACCTTATGTTCCATCTGGGTAGCCTCCAACCTGATGGCATGAACAATGACTTCTCTACCATTAATGTCCCTCCTCCCCTTCTTACCCCATCCCTTATTTATTTATTTATTATTCTCCTTCTCCCCCACTTTTCTCCCCCTGTCCCTCTCACTATATCTTTCTCTGGTGCTCCCTTCCCCCTTTCTTTCCCCCAGGCCTCCCGTCCTATGATCCTCTCCCTTCTCCAGCCTTATAACCCTTTTGCCAATCAACTTTCCAACTCTTAGCTCCATCCCTCTCCCTCCTGTCTTCTCCTATCATTTCGGATCTCCCCCTCCCCCACCCACTTTCAAGTCTCTTACCATTTCTTCCTGACGAAGGGTCTCGGCCTAAAACATCGACTGTACCTCTTCCTATAGATGCTGCCTGGCCTGCTGTGTTCCACCAGCATTTCGTGTGTGTTGCTTGAATTTCCAGCATCTGCAGATTTCCTCATGTTTGCCTCCTCATATGACATGCCTTTCAATAACTCGAATCATTTTCGTGAACCTCTTCTGAAACCTCTCCAATGTCAGCACATTCTTTCTTAGGTAAGGGGCCCAAAACTGCTCACAATACCTCAACATTACATCCTTGCTTTTATATTCTTGTTCTCTTGAAATAAATGCTAATATTGCATGTGCTTTCCTCACCACCAACTCAATCTGCAAATTAACCTTTAGGGAATCCTGCATGAGTACTCCCAAGTCCCTTGGCACTTCAGATTTTTGAACTTTCTCTCCATTTACAAAATAGTCTAACCTTTTATTTCTACTACCAAAGTGCGTGACCATACCCTTCCAGACACTGTATTCCATCTGCCATTTCTTTGCCCATTCTCCTAATCTGTCTAAGTCCTTCTATCATCTGGAAGACTCGTATGGCCAGATTTGGGAACAGCTTCTTTCCAACTGTGATAAGACTGCTGAACGGATCCTGACCCAGATCTGGGCCGTACCCTCCAAATATTCGGACCTGCCTCTCAGTTTTTTTTGCACTACCTTACTTCCCATTTTTCTATTTTCTATTTATGATTTATAATTTAAATTTTTAATATTTACTAATTTTAACTATTTTTAATATTTAATATTTTTAATCCAGGGAGTGTGAAGCGCAGATTCAAATATCGCTGTGATGATTGTACGTTCTAGTACTAATTGTTTGGCGACAATAAAGTATAAAGTATCTCTCTACTTCCTCAAAACTACCTGCCCTTCCACCTGTCTTCGTATTGTCTGCAAACTTGGCCACAAAGCCATCAATTCCATCATCCAAATCACTGACATATAGCATAAAAAGCAGTTCCAACACAGGCCCCTGTGGAACACCACTAGTCACTGGCAGCCAACCAGAAAAGGCTCCCTTTATTCTCACTTTTTGTCTCCTGCCAATCAGCCAATACTTTATCCATGCTAGTACCTTTTCTGTAATACCTTGGGCTCTTAACTTGTTAAGCAGCCACATGTGTGGAACCTTCTCAAAGGCCTTCTAAAAATTCAATACACAACATCAATCAATGTACTTTTGTCTATCCTGTTTATTATTTCTGCAAAGAATTCCAAAAGATTTTTTTCTAAAAGAAACCATGCCGACTACAGCCTATTTTATCTTGTGCCTCCAAGTACCGCGAAACCTCATCCTTATTGACTCCAACATCTTCCCAATCACTGAGGTCAGACTAACTGGCCCATAATTTCCTTTCTTCTGCCTCTCTCCCTTCTTGAAGAGTAGAATGACATTTGCAATTTTCCATTCCTCCGAAACTAATTGATTCTTGAAAGGTCATTACTAATGCCTCCACAATCTCCTCAGCCACTTCTTTCAGAACCCTGAGGTGTATACCATCTGGTCCAGGTGTCTTATCTACCGTCCGACCTTTTCAGTTTCTCAAGAACCTTCTCCTTAGTAAAGGCAACTTCACAGACTTCTGCACCCTGACACTCACGAACTTCCAGTATACTGCTAGACTGACTCATGGGTAGTATCCAATGGTAAGGTGGTATGGATGCCTCAGTGGCACGAGCAACATTGGGAGGTGCATGGGCGATCTCTTTGGGGATACCCCACTGGGAACGTATCTGGAGGGATGCACACCAGTGGCAAATTACTGTCCATTATGCAGATGTCCACACTTCTCGGGACACTGAGGGGTCATACATAATGCTGCTGTGGATAGAGCAGCAGAGATCAGGATGACCATGGTGTGTTATGAGGAGGAGGAGGAACATGGTCACCTGGCAATTGGGCACACCAGAAGCATGGGCACTTAGGGGTGGATGAGGTAAGGAAATGGGCAGAGGCTCAAGGGGTGTTGTTTTAACTTCTAATGCCTCAATGCACTGTGTAATGAATTGATCTGTATGAATACTATGCCAGACGTGCTTTTCACTGTACCTCAATACATGATAATAATAAACTAATTCCAGTTCCCCCTTTGCTCCATCCACCCCAACAGCCACTCCATTTGGTCAGCCACTTTAATTCCATTTCCCATTCCCATACTAACATGTCTGTTCACTGCCTCCTCTACTGCCAAGTTGAAGCTAGACAAAGATTAGAGGAATGGCATATTATATTCCATCTTGGTCACTTTGAACCTGACGCCATCAATGTCAATTTTCCAACTTGCAGTAACTATTCCCCTCCATCTCCCCACCTTTTGTTTTCCCTTATTTGTCTGGTCCCTTCACCCTTCCGCTTTACCCTACTCCGCCCTCATGACCTGCACAAACATCTTCCTCCCTCTGATTCCCACCTCCTTCCTTTTATTCCATGGCCTATTATGCTCTCCTAAAAGGCTCGATCTTGTTCAGCATTCTGTCATGCTATCAGTCACCTCCCAGCTTCTCACATCATTCCCACTACCCCCCCGCCCCTTCCCCATCTGATTCACCTATCACTCATCAGCTCTTGCTTCTCGCCTTCCTCCCTCCCTTTTATTCTGGCTTTTACCCTCTTTTTTTTCAATACTGATAAAGGGTCTCAGCCCGAAACATCAACTGTTCATTTCCCTTCTTAGATGCTGCCTGACCTACCGAGCTCCTCCAGCATTTGATGTATTCCAGCATCTGCAGGCTCTTTTGTCTCCAGTTAAAACATGACATGTTTACCAGCAGATGGCATGAATAGTCACAGTATCCTGATAATTGAATTCTGTTGTTATTAACAGTAAGCATCAGGGTACAATTTTCATTCAAGATAGCTGCATTAAAAATAAACCCTCAAAACTTAGGCTTTACTCCACAGTCTAAGAAAAAAATGTTACACTACAGGCCAATAATTAACTTCCATTAATATTGTACTGTGATATTGTAACCATTGCTTATTACAGTGCACTATCCACTAACTACACAACTAGATAATTAAAGTAAGACAAAATCCACTTTGGTTCAGCTGCTATAACTCTCAATCAAATCAGCCATTCCAAGTTTGTCCAACTTCAAAGGCTGCAGCATTGAAATACAGGCTGATATGGGTACAGATGGGAATGCTATCCAAGTATCATACTCGATATAAATCCTGCAATCGTCACTTCTAAAAGCAAAGAGTCTAGTTCTTATCACAATCCTCCTGGGCAAACCTTATTTTGCACAAATGAGCTGCCACATTTATTTACCTTACAACAGCAACTAAGCTGATTATCACGTCCTTGAATTTTTATTTATATATATATAGATACACACACACACACACACACACATACTGTGTACGTGTGCATATATGTATTGGTTTCTCTCACCCCATGGATGGTGTGTATGTTTATTTTTCCCTCAATCCTGGGTCCTCTATCAGCGGCCTGGGAGTTTGAGGGTTCAGCACAGTATCCTTACTGTTCCTAGTATGCGCTCTTCTGGACCAAGATCTCAGATGTTGTTCCTGGGATTTGTTGGAGCCAGACTCCCAATCCAGGTGTCACAGTTCCAAGTGCTCATATCACCATTGGGATTAATCAGGCTTTAACCTTCCACATCCTTTCTATCTGATCTTTCAAGCCCTGGTATTTCTCCAGCTTCTCATACTCTTTCTTCCAGGTGTTACAGTCATTTGGGATTGCCACATCTATTACTATTGCATTCTTCTGTTCCTAGTTCAGTGTTACTATGTCAGGTTGGTTGCCCAGTACCTGCTTGTCAGTCTGTATTTGGGGTCCCACAGGATCTTAGTTCTGTCATTCTCCACGACTTTCCCAGGTTATTTCCTATTTGAACTTGGAAGTGTCCAATCCACACTCAGCTCAGATGTTCCTGTACACAATTCCTGCACCTTGATGTGCCATTCAGTGTATGCTATCCCTGCCTACATATTGCACCCAGCTACAATGTGCTGGATGGTTCCAGTGGATTCCTAGCACGGTCTGCATTTGGGTCTTGTCTGGTGTAACAGACCCTTGCTTCTATTGCTCTTGTGATCAGCACTTGTTCTTGTGCACCCATGAGCTGCGCCTCTATGCTGTCACTCAGCCCTGCCATTTCCAACTATTGGTAGGACTTTCTTATGTCAGCCACCTCTGATATCCGGCGAAGGTACATCCCATGCAGTGGCTTGTCCTGCCATGGCCTCTGGTCCTCTGGCTATACTTCAACCACTTCCATTTCCATGTCCCTTGCCTACTGTCTGAGGTAACCTCCCAGCAAATCATCCTTAGGGGCCATCTTCCTGACATACTCATGGATGTTTCGCATTTCTTCCAGGACTGTGCCCTTGACACTTTCCTGTGCCCTGACCTCCTTTATTCCGGCAGGTGTACAGTTGGTCACACTGGAATCCTCGATGTACTATGCCTTGAAAAAGTATCACAACTATACTCACATTTTACTGTCACATTTTCTAAATTTAAAATACTGTCTATACAGAAAGGTAGCAGGAAAGGTCCAACAACTTCATGAACATCACTCATTCTGTTCATACTCACACCCATCTGGAAGGAGGCTATACAGCATCCACACCAAGACCATCAGACTCAAAAACAGTTACTTTACCCAAGCAGTAAGACTGATCAACACCTCCATCCACTAACCTAACCCTCCATATCCCCTACCACCACTACCTTATCATTTTCTGTCAGTCACCTTATGTACAGACACTCATATACCTAGCATCACTTTCTGGACATGCAATCAACCTAACTATAGAAGCTATCTCATGTATTTATATTTACTGTATTCTTTTTATTGTGTCCATTATCTTACTGTGTTTTCTTCGAAGTTCAAAGGTTGATTTTATTGTCAAAGTATGCATGTATAATACAACTGATATTTGTCTACTCCAAATAGCCATTAAATACAGAAAGGTCATGCGTGTTGATGAAAGAAATCAACCTCCCCCCACATGAAAAAGAAACAAAACTCACACACCCCAAAATCCCTCTCCCCACAGCAAAGAACAGGCACAGTAACAATCACTGAGCCCCTACACATAATGATCTTTGACCCCTTCACTCATAGAAAAGAACAGTGACTGCAGCACCAAACCCCCAATGCCACCTCTTACACACAAAAATTAATAGATCATCTATCCGCCAATCATCCACAAGGAAGAAAGCACCAAAAAGGCTGAAGGAAACCAATATAAAGTACAGTCCAATAATCACATAAATCTCAGAATGTGGGAAACATCCTTTCATCTGCATATGAAGAGAGCAGCTGCATAAACTCAGTCCTTCTATACAGAATGACCGCCGACCTGGGTGTCCTAATGCTGCCAAGCTGGGGCCAATCACTGCCCACGCGGGTAGGAACGCCACCAATCCAACTGTTGACCATCTCTCTTGGCAGCCATTGCTGACTCACTCCGCATTCACCTCAATGCTTCAATTTTCCTCGCCACTTCGAGATGGAGTCATTCACGACACTATGCCTTGTCTCTGATTTTTCCCACAAGACAGCTTCTGTTCTCGGACCTTCTCAGCCCCAGTCTCTGATCTCCCCGATGCAGCTCTCCGGACATAGCATACGGCTCGATCCCTCGATCAAGATCCAAACTGTACTTCACAGGCTCCAACAGCTTCCATAAAACAAACAAGATGAAAAGAAGTAGAAAATGTAGAAAAACATTTGCTAACTGAAAGATGTCAGCCAAGGAAGCGTTGCTCGCTGGCACTATCTTGACTTCTTTGTGCTGCACCAGATTCAGAGTAACTATTATTTTGCTCGCCTTTACACTTGTCTACTGGAAACGACATTAAACAATCTTGAACTGAATCTTGAGTTTACATTTTGCATGGAATTTTCTCAGCTTTCAGCTAACCATTGAAGATATTTACCCCTCTTCAGATGAGTATAACACATTAATCCTAATGGAACTGAAGCACCAGAATCACATTCTCCCAAGCTTTATATTATCAACAAACTTGGTTTTGAAGACCACAATACAGATAGACAACTAAGACTAATCAAATAATTATGGCTCCTCTATGCATGCGGGTATTTCCTCCAATCACAAAGAAGACCATGCTTTAATTACTTGTCAGTTCTATATTAATCACAACTTCAGAATAGAGGGACACCAATTAAGAATGGAGATGAGGAGGGATTTTTTTGAGCCAGATGGTGGTGAATCTGAGGAATGCATTGCCACAGCAGCTGTGGAGGCCGAGTCAATGGATGTATTTCAGACGGAGGTTGATTGGTTCTTGATTAGTCAGGGCATAAAAGGTTACAGGGAGAGGCAGGAGAATGGGGTTGAGAGGGAAATGGAATAGCCATGATCACATGGTGGAGCAGACCTGATGGGCTGAATGGCTTAATTCTACTCCTATGTCTTATGGTCTTATAGTCTGAGCGTTCTATCATCAGGTTCAAATCACTTCTTTTTTCTGGGTGGGTGAGGGGCAGGATTGGCGCCATTAATTCATGTAACATTTTATCAACACTTTCTGAAAATCACCCAGTTTAAAATTGAAAAATCCACATTTCAACAAACATTCAAATAAAGCTAATCTTTAACCTTTATCTCAGTCCTCTTATGCTACAGATCAGTCAAGTGCCTCTTCTGTAAACAGATCTGAGTAGCTTTATGCTTTCCTGTCAAAAACTGGGAATAGGCTTGTGGAGGAATTAACAGATCTTTAGTAACTACAACCTGCATTCTTTTGCTTTGATAATTATTACTAAGCAAAGAGTGGACAAGATGGGCATCAAAAGCATTACAGGAAATAAGTTTTTCCCATTTCACCTTTATCTGACACAATTCTGATGCTGTGACATGAACAGCAAAAAGAACTATTGGGAAACACTCCTCAAATATAGTGAGGAAATGCTAGAGATCACTGTATCACAACTTTAAAAATGCCCACCAGATAGAGGAAGAACAGCTCAGGCCCACAGTACACCCTTCCATAAAAAAGTTAATACTGTGTAAAAACTCCTCAGTCAAGAAGTATTGTAATCCCCATGACTGTATGATTTTTGAATTAGTGCAAGATAGAAATTTAACCCTTACAACATGATTCTTCATAAGAAATTTATAATTGAATTCTACTTTAAAAGAGTAGATTTTTTTAATAAAATTGTTTATATTCTAATATACGAATTAATCTAATCCATATGAACATAGAGTAAGGAGTTCATTAATGTGATTCAATATATTGTATCTGGTATTACTATACTTTGTCTTTTGTTTTATAATACGTATTCTCTTGAACTCTGTATTCTTCTATATAGAAATCAATAAAAATATTGAAAAAGAAAAAAGAAAGAAAAGAGTATTAAATACAAAATAATGGTCAGCTTACTGCTCCAGTTTCATCCCGTAGCGTTGAGATTCTCCCACTCAGTAAGCTGGAACAAGAACAGTTGACATGAGAATTAATTTGAAGGTCAGAGTATTTCAAAAGTTGAAATTGTTCAACAGCTTTGAACAATGTATACAAGTATATCACATGTGACCTGCCCTCTGGAGGATTCAAATAAATATCCTGCCAAACACAGATTTATTTTACCGGGAATATTTTGAAAAAAATATTGGCAAAATTAACCTTCAAAGACCAGCAATCACTTATCTGGTTCAGGAAATTTTAGAACGTCAAACACTGGTTAATTTCCATACAAACACGAGGAAATCTGCAGATGCTGGAATTTCAAGCAACACACTCAAAAGTTGCTGGTGAATGCAGCAGGCCAGGCAGCATTTCTAGGAGGAGATACAATCGACGTTTCGGGCCGAGACCCTTCGTCAGGACTAACTGAAAGAAGCGATAGTAAGAGGTTTGAATTTCCACAATCATTTTCATTTTTTGTCCAGGGACCTTAGAAAAAATAGTTAATATTTCTCTGCAATTGTGCCCAGTCTGCTGAGGTTTTCAATGGTTTTCTTTTATTTGTTCACAGCTGACTTAGTGACCTTTATATTTAAGTATATTTATTACAATTAATTCTATCTTACAGCAGTATAATCCAAATGTATGATTATTAAGTAATGATTCTTACCTTACCGAAAGAGTCACATTGCGCATTATATGACAATAATTATGTGCACAATATGCTTATCAAAGCCATGGCTAGAAATTTACAATAAAAATATGGATATGTTTATGAATTTGAACCTATTTATGGTTGAAAAACTGCAGTGGCTAACTGAGATGAAAGAGTAGGTGAAATGTAATATTGGAAACCCCTGGGTTAATCTTATTCCCATTGCTGACTGATGAGTATTTTAAAAAGCAAGGCCTATAGTCTGTCTACAGGATCCAAAATATTCATTAAATAGTTTGTTAAAACTAGGATAGATATTTCATTACTTTAGCCTGTGAATGCCTAGAAGTATAGTTACTGCAAATGGTTCTAGATGGTCAATGACAGTAAGTTTTCTAATTATCATGAATTGGGGGCTGTACATCATCACTAACTCCATCAAATAAGATTCAGCTAAAAGTAAGGAATGTGTCAAAGTGATTATTTTAACAATTACACTATCCTCACAGGATAACTTTCTGCAAGAGCAAACTAAAGGTCTCTCGCTGCTACAAAAGGGCGACAATCATATGAGTGTCCAAGAAATGCAGGGGGAGCTGCCTCAATGACTGTCGCCCAGTTCCACTCACATCTACTATGATAAAGTGCTTTGAGAGGCTGGTCATGGCCAGAATCAAGGACCAGGACCAGCTGTAATTGTTTGTAGCCAGTGAGAGAGCAACATCTTGCAGGCAGAGATCCATATGAAACCTACAAGTCTCGTCAGGAGTGAGTCATTGTATAAAGTAGCGAGTGAAAATGTGATATCTTGCAGGGTAGGAGCCATTTGAAAACAGCAAGTCTCGTTGGAAGTGAGTTTTATCTGAGCCAATGAAAGAAGGGAGGTGTTGGAGTGACCATGGTTGGAGTGGGCCAGCCTTAGGGTAGTCCGGCAATGGCGCAATAGGCTTGGGCATGAACAGGCAGAGGTCCTAAGTTTTTTTTCCTCTTTCATTGTCTATTCGTATATAGCTAGTGCACTGAGAATGGATTCAGATTTAATGGTATGTTCAGGTTGTGTGAGATAAGACCATAAGGTACAGGAGGAGAATTTGGCCCATCAAGTTTGCTCTGCCAATTCATCATGGCTGAACCAATTTTCCTCTCAGTTCTAATCTCCTGCCTTCTCCCCGTATCCCTTCATGCCCCAACCAATCAAGAATCTAATAACCCCTGCCTTAAATATATGTAGAGACTTGGCCTCCACAGCTGTATAAGGCAAAGGATTCCAGAGATTCACCACTCTCAGGCAAAAGAAATTCCTCCTCATCTCCATTTTAAAAGGAAGCCCTTCTATTCTGAGGCTGTCCTCTGGTCTTAGACCACCATAGGAAACATCCTCTCTACATCACGTCTATCGAGGCCTTTCAACATTCAATAAGTTTTCAATGAGGTCACCCCTCATTCTTCTTAATTCCAGTGAATACATGGCCAGAGCCATCAAATACTCTTCATATGATAAGCCATTCAATCCTGGAATCATTTTCTTGAACCTTCTTTGAACCCTCTCCAGTTTCAGCACATCTTTTCGAAAACAAGGGGCCCAAAAATGCTCACAATACTGCAAGTGAGGCCTCACCAGTATCAAAGTTACATTTTTGCTTTTATATTCTAGTTGTCTTGAAATGAATGCTAACGTTACATTTGCTTTCCTCACCATAAACTCAACCTGCAAATTAACCTTTAGGAAATCCTGCACAAGGACTTTCAAGTCCTTTTGTGCCTCAGTTTATTTTTTATTTTCTCTACATTTAGAAAATAGTCCACCCTTTTATTTCTTCTAACAAAGTGCATGAGCATACTTCCCTACACTGTATTCTACCTGCCATTTCTTAGCCCATTCTCCTAATCTAAGTCCTTCTGTCACCTCTCTATTTCCTCAACACTACTTGCCATCCATTTATCTTCATATAGTCAGCAAACTTTGCAACAAAGCCATCAATTCCATCATCCAAATCACTGACATTGAACGTACAAAGAATCAGCCCCAACATGGCCCCTGTGGAACACCACTAATCACCGGCAGCCAACCAGAAAAGGCTCCCTTTATTCCCATTCTTTGTCTCCTGCCAATCAGCCACTGCTTTATCCATGCTAGAATCTTCCCTGTGATACCATGTTAAGCTTGTTAAGCAGCCTCATGTGTGGCACCTTCTCAAAAGCCTCTGTAAATCAAAGTAGACAAAATCAACCGATTCTCCTTTGTCTATCCTGCTTGATATTTCTTGAAAGAATTCCAACTGATTTGTGAGGTAAGATTCTTCCTTGAGGAAACCATGCTGACTGCAGCTTATTTTACCATGCACCTCCAAGTACCCTGAGACCTCACTCTTAATAATCTACCCAAACACTGAAGTCAGGCTAACTGGCCTATAGCAACACAGAAAAAATGCTGGCGGAACTCAGCAGGCCAAGCAGCATCTATGGAAGACAGTACAGTCGATACTTCGCCAGTCCTAATGAAGGGTCTTCGCCTGAAATGTCGGCTGTACTCTTTACATAGATGCAGCTTGACCTGCGGACTTCCTCCAGCATCTTTTTGTGTGTTGCTTGAATTTTCAGCATCTGCAGATTTTCTCGTTATAACTGGCCTATAGCTTCCTTTCTTCTGTATGTCTCCTTTCTTGAAGAGTAGAGTGACATTTGCAATTTTCTAGTCTTTCGGAACTATTCCAGAATCGAGTGATTCTTGAAAGATCATTATTAATGCCACCACCATCTCTTCAACCATCTCTTTCAGGACCGCGGGGTGCACAACATCTGGTCCAGGTGACTTATCTACCTTCAGGCCTTTCAGCTTCCCAAGAACCTTCTTTCTAGTAATGGTAACTTCACATACTTCATGACCCCTGACACCTGGAACATCCACCATACTGCTAGTATCCTCCACAGTGAAGACTGACGCAAAATACTTAGTCAGTTTGTCCACCAATTCCTTGTCCTCCATTACCACCTCTTCAGCATTGTTTCTAATAGATATCTACTCTCGCCTCTCTTTTACACTTTATGTATCTGAAAAAACTTTCGGTATCCTCTTTAATATTATTGGCTAGCTTACTTTCGTGTTCCATCTTTTCCTTCTTAATGACTATTTTAGTTCCCATCTATTGGTTTTTAAAAGCTATCCTCTAACTTCCCACTAATTTTTGCTCTATTATTTGCCCTCTCTTTGGTTCTTCCGTTAGCTTTGACTTCTCTTGTTAGTCATGGTTGTGCCATCTTTCTTTTAGAATACTTCTTTCTCTTTGGGATAAATTTATCCTGTGCCTTCCGAATTGCTTCCAGATATTCCAGCAATTGCTGCTCTGCTGTCATCCCTACCAGTGTTCTTTTCCAATCAATTCTGACCAAACCCTCTATCATGCCTCTGCAATTCCCTTTACTCCACTGTAATACCGATACATCTGAGATGTGGGAAAGCTTGGAAACATCTAGTGTCCCTGATGTCTACATCTGCACAGTGTATCAAGCTACAAGCTCCTTAAAGACTGTGCTCAGGAACTGGAGTTGCAGCTCAACATTAGTAAGACAAAGGAGATGATAATGGACTTTAGGAAGACAAAGCCTGGGTGGACAGACCTCTACCTCACTGAGGCCAAACGGCAGCTCTCTGACACATCCTCTTACTTACCCCTGGAACAGGACCCCACCAAAAAAACATCAAACCATTGTCTTCCATACCATCACCACCCTTATCAACTCCAGAGACCTTCCATCCTCAGCCGCTAAACTCATTATTCCCACACCCCGCATCGCTCGGTTTTACCTCCTCCCCAAGATACACAAGCCTGACTGTCCCGGTAGACCCACAGTTTCTGCCTGCTCCTGTCCCACCGAACTTGTATCTGCCTATCTGGACTCCATTTTGTCACCCATAGTTCAGTCCCTCCCCACCTACATCCGGGATACATCCCATGCCCTCCATATCTTCAATAACTTCCAGTTCCCCGGTCCCGACCACTTCATTTTCACTATGGATGTCCAATCCTTATACACCTCCATTCCCCATCAAGAAGGCCTCAAAGCCCTCCGCTACTTTCTGGATAATAGACCTCACCAGTTACTCACCACCACTACCCTCCTCTGGTTGGTGGAACTGGCACTCACACTTAATAACTTCTCTTTTGGCTCTTCCCACTTTCTTCAGACCAAGGGTGTAGCTATGGGCACTCGCATGGGCCCCAGCTATGCCTGCCTCTTCATTGGTTATGTGGAACAGTCTGTGCTCCAAACCTATTCTGGTACTGCACCCCAACTTTTCCTTCACTACACTGACGACTACATTGGTGCTGCTTCCTGCACCCATGCTGAGCTCGTCAATTTCATCGACTTTACTTCAAACTTCCACCCAGTCCTCAAATTCACTTGCTCTATCTCGGACACTTCTCTCCCCTTTCTCGATCTCCATCTCTGGAGACAGACTGTCCACTGACATCTTCTACAAGTCCAATGACTCTCATAACTACCTTGACTATACCTCTTCCCACTCTGCCACATGCAAAAATGCCATTTCTTATTCCCAGTTCCTCCGTCTCCACCACAATCTGCACCCAGGATGAGGCTTTCCGTTCCAGGACATCTAAGGATCGTGGTTTCCCTACTGCTGTCATCAATAATGCCCTCACCCGCATCTCCTCCATTTCCCACACTTCGGCCCTCACCCCATCCTCCTGCCACAGCAGGGACAGAGTTCCCCTTGTCCACACCTACGACCCCACCAGGTTTCGGATCCAGCACGTTATCTTCTGCAACTTCCGCCACCTTCAACAGGACCCCACCACTAAGCACATCTTTCCCTCTCCACCCCTCTCCGCTTTCCACAGGGATCGTTCCCTCCACGACTCCCTGGTCCACACGTCCCTCCCCACGGATCTCCCACCTGGTACTTATCCCTGTAAGCGTAAGTGCTACACCTGTCCCTACACCTCCTCTCTTGCCACCATTTAGGGCCCCAAACAGTCCTTCCAGGTGAGACAACACCTTACTTGAGAGTCTGTTGGATCCAGTGCGACCTCCTCTACATCGGTGAAACCCGACGCAGATTGGGGGACTACTTCGTCGAGCACCTCCGTTCCATCCGCCATAACAGACAGGATCTCCTGGTTGCCACCCACTTCAACTCTGCTTCACATTCCCAATCCGATATGTCCATACATGGCCTCCTCTACTGTCATGATGAGGCTAAGCTCAAGTTGGAGGAGCAAAACCTCATATACCGTCTAGGTAGTCTCCAGCCCCTTGGTATGAACATTGAATTCTCCAACTTCTGGTAATTTCCTCCCCCTCCCTTCCCCAATTCCGATGTCACTCTGCCCCTCCCCCAGCTGCCTATTACCTCCCTCATGGTTCCGCCTCTTTCTACTACTACCCATTGTGCTTTCCCCTATTCCTTCTTCACCTTTCCTGCCTATCATCTCCCTGCTTCCCCTCCCCCACCCTTTTATCCCTCCCCTTACTGGTTTTTCACCTGGAACCTACCAGCCTTTTCCTTCCCACCCTCCCCCCACCTTCTTTATAGGGCCTCTGCCCCTTCCCTCTTCAGTCCTGACGAAGGGTTCCGGCCCGAAACGTTGACTGATCATTTCCATGGATGCTGCCCGACCTGCTGAGTTCCTCCAGCGTGTTGTGGGTGTTGCTCTGATCCCTGTTACTACTGATGGTGAGGACATGGATGTGGTGAGAACCTACAAGTACCTGGGGGGTGCACCTGGATGACAGACTTGAGTGGTATACCAGCACAGAGTCTGTGTAAAAGAAGGGCCAAGGATGTCTCTACTTCTTGAGGAGACTGAGCTCCTTTGGAGAATGCAGGCCTCTCCTACACATGTTCTACCAACCAGTTGTCGCTAGTACAATCTTCTATGTAGTGGTGCGCTGGGGCAACATGGGTGATGCCAACAGGCTCAACAAACTGATTAGAAAGGCTGGCTCTGTTATAGGATTCAAAGTGGACACAGTGGAAGCTGTGGTAGAACAAAGGACCCTACGGAAAATCCTGACAATTCTGGACAATGTTTCCCACCCTCCGCATGCCACACTGGCTGAACAGAGAAGCACTTTTAGTAATAGACTAAAACAACTGCGCTGCTCCAAACAGCGCTATATGAGGTCACCCTTACCCTTGGCCATTAAACTCTATAATGAGTCAACCTGTAGCCGGGGAAGTGATGACCCCCTATTGTTAGACTGTTTGTGGTAACTTATTTTTTGTCCTTTCTACTTCTCTTCTATTATCTATATCTGTGCATTTGTAATGCTACAGTGACATTGTAATTTCCTTTAGGATCAATAAAGTATCTATCTATCATCCCTGAGTTACAGGATGCAGATACCTGGGTAACTGTCAAGATAGGAAAAGGGAACAGGCAGCCAGTGCAGAGTACCCCTGTGGCTGTTCCCCTCAATAATAAGTACACCGCTTTGGATACCGTTGGACGGGACGGCCGATCAGAGAGAAGCCGCAGTGAGTAGATCTCTGGTGCTGAGTCAGTCTCTGTGGCTCAGAAGAGGAGGGAAGAGAAGAGCAGTGTAGTAATGATAGGAGATTCTATATTTAGATGAGCAGACAGAAGCTTCTGTGGATGTGAAAAAGAGACACAGATGGTATTTTTCCTTCAGGTGCCAGGGACAGGGATGTCTCGAATCAGGTCTGGATCATTCTAAAGAGGGAAGGTAAGCAGCCAGAAGTTGTGGTACATATTGGTGCCAACAACAAAGGTAGGAAAAGAGAGGAAGTCCTGAAGAGAGTTAATGCAGGACCTCCAGGGTAATAATCTCTTAATCGCTGCCTGTGCCACGTGCCAGTGAGGATAAAAATAGGATGATTTGCAGAAAAATGCATGGCTGAGGAATTTGTGTAGTGTTTCAGATTTCTGGATCATTGGGATCTTTTCTGGGGAAGGCATGGCCTGTACAAGAAGGACAGGTTACACCTGAAACTGAGGGGACCAATATCCTTGCAACAGGTTTGCAAGAGCTGTTGGGGAGGATTTAAACTAATTTGGCCGGGGTCCAATCAAAAACAACAGAAAATCTGCAGATGCTGGAAATCCAAGCAACATGCATGAAATGATGGAGGAACTCAACAGGGCAGGCAGCATCAATGGAAAAGAGTACAGTCGATGTTTTGGGCCGAGACCCTTCATCAGGACTGGAAGAAAAAAAATGAGGAGTCAGCATTAGAACGTAGGGGAAAGGGAGGAAGAAACACAAGACGATAGGTGAAATGGGGGGGGTGAAGTAAAGAGCTGGGAAATTAATTGGCAAAAGAGATACAGGGCTGGAGAAGGAGGAATCTGATAGGAGAGGACAAAACTCAATGGAAGAAAGAAAAGGGGAAGGAACACCAGAGGAAGGTGATGGGCAGGTAAGGAGATAAGATGAGAGAGGGGAATGGAAATGGGGAATGATGAAGGAGGGAGAGGACGTTACCAGAAGTTTGACAAATCGATGTTCATGACATCATGTTGGAGGCTACCCAGACAGAAAACAAGGCGTTGCTTCTCCAACCTGAGTGTGGCCTCATTGCAACAGTAGAGGAGTCCATGGACTGACATAGTGGAATGGGAATGGGAAGTAGAATTAAAATGGGTAGCCTCTGGGAGATCCTGCTGGTAAG